>NW_027488371.1:11200000-11800000 GCF_051014445.1 Colletes latitarsis
GTTAGGTCTGGTATTTGCCATCATTTGGCTCATACTTTCGCATTTTTCGCCTACTTGTAGGCCAGATCCTGGGCGTTTTCTGGTTTGGATCACGTACTAATGGGGCACCACACTGCAACAGTCAGTTAAACCTGGATTAAATCTTTATTTTAAGGGATGACACCGGTTAGGTCAGGGTTAGGTCTGGTATTTGCCATCATCTAGCTCATACTTTCGCATTATTCGCATACTTGTTGTCCAGATCCTGGGCGTTTTCTGGTTTGGATCACGTAGTAATGTGGTGCCACATTGAAACAGTGAGTTAAACCTGGGTCCGATCAATATTTTAGAGGATATCACCGGTTAGGCCTGGGTTAGGACTGGTATTAGCCATCATCTGGCTCATACTTTCGTATTATTCACCTACTTGTTGGCCAGATCCTGGGCGTTTTCTGGGTTGGATCACGTTGTATTGTGATACCACACTGAAACAGTGAATTGAACCTCGATCCGATCGGTATTTTAGAGGATAAAACTGCTTAGGTCAGGGTTAGGTCTGGTATTTGCCGGCATCTGGCTCATAATTTCGCATTTTTCGCATACTTGTTGGCCAGATCCTAGGCGTTTTCTGGTTTGGATCACGCAGCAATGAAGTACCACACTGAAACAGTGAGTTAATCCTGGATTCGATCTATATTTTGGAGGATAGCAGCGGGTAGGTCACGGTTAGGTATGGTATTTGCCATCCTCTGGCTCATACTTTCGAATTTCTCCCAATACTTGTTGGCTTGATCCTGGGCTTTTTCTAGTTTGGATCACGCAGTAATGTGGTACCACACTGAAACAGTGAGTTAATCCTGGATTCGATCTATATTTTGGAGGATAGCAGCGGGTAGGACAGGGTTAGGTCTGGTATTTGCCATCCTCTGGCTCATACTTTCGAATTTCTCCCAATAATTGTTGGCTTGATCCTGGGCTTTTTCTGGGTTGGATCACGTAGTAGTGCGGTACCGCACCGAAACAGTGAATTAATCCTGGATTCGATCTATATATTAGAGCGTATCCCCGGATTGGTATGGGTTAGGACTGGTATTTGCCATCATCAGGATCATACTATCGCATTTTTCGGCCACTTGTTGGCCAGATCCAGGGCGTTTTCTGGTTTGGATCACGTTGTAAAGTGGTACCACACTGAAACAGTGAGTTAAACCTGGGTCCGATCTATATTTTAGTGGATAACACCGGTTAGGTCAAGGTTAGGTCTGGTATTAGCCATCATCTGGCTCATACTTTCGCATTATTCACCTACTTGTTGGCCAGATCCTGGGCGTTTTCTGGGTTGGATCACGTTGTATTGTGATACCACACTGAAACAGTGAATTGAACCTCGATCCGATCGATATTTTAGAGGATAAAACTGCTTAGGTCAGGGTTAGGTCTGGTATTTGCCATCATCTGTCTCATACTTTCGCATTTTTCGCATAGTTTTTGGCCATATCCTGGTCGTTTTCGGGGTTGGATCACCTAGTAGTGTGATGCCACACTGAAACAGTGAATTAATCCTGGATTCGATCTATATATTAGTGGGTAACACCGGTTAGGTTTGGGTTAGGTCTGGTATTTGATAGTATCTCGCCCATACTTTCGCATATTTCGTATAAATATTGGCCAGATCCTGGGCGTTTTCTGGTTTTGATCACGTAGTAATGTGGTACCACACTGAAACAGCGAGTTAAACCTGGGTCCGATCGATATTTTGGAGGATAGCAGCGGGTAGGACAGGGTTAGGTCTGGTATTTGCCATCGTCTGAGTCATACTCTCGCATTTTTCGCATACTTGTTGGCCAGATCCTGGGCGTTTTCTGGGTTGGATCACGTAGTAATGTGGTGCCACATTGAAACAGTGAGTTAAACCTGGGTCCGATCAATATTTTAGAGGATATCACCGGTTAGGCCTGGGTTAGGACTGGTATTAGCCATCATCTGGCTCATACTTTCGCATTATTCACCTACTTGTTGGCCAGATCCTGGGCGTTTTCTGGGTTGGATCACGCAGTAATGTAGTACCACACTGAAACAGTGAGATAAACCTGGATTCAATCTATATTTTCGAGGATAACACCGGTTAGGTCAGGGTTGGGTCTGGTATTTGCCATCATGTGGCTCATACTTTCGCATTTTTCGCATACTTGTTAGCCAGATCCTCGGCGTTTTCTGGTTTGGATCACGTAGAAATGTAGAACCACTCTAAAATAGTGAGTTAAACCTGGATTCAATCTAAATTTTAGAGGATAACACCGGTTAGGTCAGGGTTAGGTATGGTATTTGCCATCCTCTGGCTCATACTTTCGAATTTCTCCCAATAATTGTTGGCTTGATCCTGGGCTTTTTCTAGTTTGGATCACGCAGTAATGTGGTACCACACTGAAACAGTGAGTTAATCCTGGATTCGATCTATATTTTGGAGGATAGCAGCGGGTAGGACAGGGTTAGGTCTGGTATTTGCCATCGTCTGAGTCATACTCTCGCATTTTTCGCATACTTGTTGGCCAGATCCTGGGCGTTTTCTGGGTTGTATCACCTAGTAATGTGGCACCACACTCAAACAGTGAGTTAAACCTGGATTCAATCTATATTTTAGAACATAACAGCGGTTAGGTCAGGGTTAGGTCTGGTATTTGCCATCATGTGTCTCATACTTTCGCATTTTTCACCTACTTGTTGGCCAGATCCTGGGCGTTTTCTTGTTTGGATCACGTAGTAATGTAGAACCACTCTGAAACAGTGAGTTATACCTGGATTCAATCAATATTTTAGAGGATAACACCGGCTAGGTCAGGGTTAGGTCTGGTATTTGCCATCATCTGTCTCATACTTTCGCATTTTTCGCATAGTTTTTGGCCATATCCTGGTCGTTTTCGGGGTTGGATCACCTAGTAGTGTGATGCCACACTGAAACAGTGAATTAATCCTGGATTCGATCTATATATTAGTGGGTAACACCGGTTAGGTTTGGGTTAGGTCTGGTATTTGATAGTATCTCGCCCATACTTTCGCATATTTCGTATAAATATTGGCCAGATCCTGGGCGTTTTCTGGTTTGGATCACGTAGTAATGTGGTGCCACATTGAAACAGCGAGTTAAACCTGGGTCCGATCGATATTTTAAAGGATAACACCGGTTAGGCCGGGGTTAGGTCTGGTATTTGCCATCATTTGGCTCATACTTTCGCATTTTTCGCCTACTTGTAGGCCAGATCCTGGGCGTTTTCTGGTTTGGATCACGTACTAATGGGGCACCACACTGCAACAGTCAGTTAAACCTGGATTAAATCTTTATTTTAAGGGATGACACCGGTTAGGTCAGGGTTAGGTCTGGTATTTGCCATCATCTAGCTCATACTTTCGCATTATTCGCATACTTGTTGTCCAGATCCTGGGCGTTTTCTGGTTTGGATCACGTAGTAATGTGGTGCCACATTGAAACAGTGAGTTAAACCTGGGTCCGATCAATATTTTAGAGGATATCACCGGTTAGGCCTGGGTTAGGACTGGTATTAGCCATCATCTGGCTCATACTTTCGTATTATTCACCTACTTGTTGGCCAGATCCTGGGCGTTTTCTGGGTTGGATCACGTTGTATTGTGATACCACACTGAAACAGTGAATTGAACCTCGATCCGATCGATATTTTAGAGGATAAAACTGCTTAGGTCAGGGTTAGGTCTGGTATTTGCCGGCATCTGGCTCATAATTTCGCATTTTTCGCATACTTGTTGGCCAGATCCTAGGCGTTTTCTGGTTTGGATCACGCAGCAATGAAGTACCACACTGAAACAGTGAGTTAATCCTGGATTCGATCTATATTTTGGAGGATAGCAGCGGGTAGGTCACGGTTAGGTATGGTATTTGCCATCCTCTGGCTCATACTTTCGAATTTCTCCCAATACTTGTTGGCTTGATCCTGGGCTTTTTCTAGTTTGGATCACGCAGTAATGTGGTACCACACTGAAACAGTGAGTTAATCCTGGATTCGATCTATATTTTGGAGGATAGCAGCGGGTAGGACAGGGTTAGGTCTGGTATTTGCCATCCTCTGGCTCATACTTTCGAATTTCTCCCAATAATTGTTGGCTTGATCCTGGGCTTTTTCTGGGTTGGATCACGTAGTAGTGCGGTACCGCACCGAAACAGTGAATTAATCCTGGATTCGATCTATATATTAGAGCGTATCCCCGGATTGGTATGGGTTAGGACTGGTATTTGCCATCATCAGGATCATACTATCGCATTTTTCGGCCACTTGTTGGCCAGATCCAGGGCGTTTTCTGGTTTGGATCACGTTGTAAAGTGGTACCACACTGAAACAGTGAGTTAAACCTGGGTCCGATCTATATTTTAGTGGATAACACCGGTTAGGTCAAGGTTAGGTCTGGTATTAGCCATCATCTGGCTCATACTTTCGCATTATTCACCTACTTGTTGGCCAGATCCTGGGCGTTTTCTGGGTTGGATCACGTTGTATTGTGATACCACACTGAAACAGTGAATTGAACCTCGATCCGATCGATATTTTCGAGGATAAAACTGCTTAGGTCAGGGTTAGGTCTGGTATTTGCCAGCATCTGGCTCATAATTTCGCATTTTTCGCATACTTGTTGGCCAGATCCTAGGCGTTTTCTGGTTTGGATCACGCAGCAATGAAGTCCCACACTGAAACAGTGAGTTAATCCTGGATTCGATCTATATTTTGGAGGATAGCAGCGGGTAGGTCAGGGTTAGGTCTGGTATTTGCCATCATCTGGCTCATACAGCCGCATTTCTCGCAATACTTGTTGGCTTGATCCCGGGCTTTTTCTAGTTTGGATCACGTTGTAATGTGGTAACACACTGAATCAGTGGATTAAACCTCGATCCGATAGATATTTTAGAGGATTACACCGGTTAGATCTGGGTTATGTTTGGTAATTTTACATCATCTGGCTCATACTTTCGCATTTTTCACCTACTTGTTGGCCAGATCCTGGGCGTTTTCTGGGTTGGATCATGTAGTGATGTGGCACCACACTCAAACAGTGTGTTAAACCTGGATTCAATCTATATTTTAGAGGACAACTCCGGTTAGGACACGGTTAGGATTGGTACTTGCCATCGTCTGCCTCATACTTACGCATTTTTCGCATACTTGTTGGCCAGATCCAGGGCGTTTTCTGGTTTGGATCTCGTTCTAGTGGGGCACCACACTGCAACAGTGAGTTAAACCTGGATTAAAACTATATTTTAGAGGATAACACCGGCTAGGTCTGGGTTAGGTCTGGTATTTGCCATCATCTGGCTCATACTTTCGCATTTTTCGCATACTTTTTGCCCAGATCCTGGGCGTTTTCTGGGTTGGATCACGTAGTAAGGTGGTACCACACTGAAACAGTGGGTTAAACCAGGATTCAATCTATATTATAGAGGATAACACAGGTTACGTCAGGGTTAGGTGTGGTATTTTCCATCATATTGCACACACTTTCGCAATTTTCGCATAGTTTTTGGCCATATCCTGGGCGTTTTCGTGGTTGGATCACGTAGTAGTGTGATGCCACACTGAAACAGTGAATTAATCCTGGATTCGATCTATATATTAGTGGGTAACACCGGTTAGGTTTGGGTTAGGTCTGGTATTTGATAGTATCTCGCCAATACTTTCGCATATTTCGTATAAATATTGGCCAGATCCTGGGCGTTTTCTGGTTTCGATCACGTAGTAATGTGGTACCACACTGGAACAGCGAGCTAAACCTGGGTCCGATCGATATTTTAAAGGATAACACCGGTTAGGCCGGGATTAGGTCTGGTATTTGCCATCATCTGGCTCATACTTTCGCATTTTTCGCATACTTGTTGGTCAGATCCTGGGGATTTTCTGGCTTGGATCACGTAGTAATGTGGTACCACACTTCATCAGTGAGTTAAACCTGGATACAATCTATATTGTAGAGGATAACACTGGTTAGGTCAGGGTTAGGTTTGGTATTTGCCATCATCTGGCTCATGCTTTCGCATTTTTCGCCTACTTGTTGGCCAGATCCTGGTCGTTTTCTGGTTTGGACCACGTAGTAATGTGGTACCACACTGAAACAGTGAGTTATACCTGGGCCCGATCTATATTTTAGAGGATAACACCGGTTAGGTCGGTGTGAGTTCTGGGATTTGTCATCATCTGGCTCATACTTTCGCATTTCTCGCCTACTTGTTTTCCAGATCCTGGGCGTTTTCTGGTTCAGATCATGTAGTAATGTGGTACCACACTGAAACAGTGAGTTAAACCTGGGTCCGATGAGTATTTTAAAGTGTAACACCGGTTAGGTTTGGTTAGGTCTGGTATTTGCCATCATCTGGCTCATACTTTCGCATTTTTCGCATACTTGTTGGCCAGAACCTGGACGTTTTCTGGTTTGGATCACGTAGTAATGTGGTACCACACTGAAACAGTGAGTTAATCCTGGATTCGATCTATGTATTACAAGGTAACACTGGTTAGGTTTGGGTTAGGTCTGGTATTTGGCATCATCTGGCTCATACTTTCGCATTTTTCGCATACTTGTTGGCCAGATCCTGGGCATTTTCTGGTTTGGATCACGTACTAATGTAGAACCACTCTGAAACTGTGAGATAAACCTGGATTCAATCTATATTTTAGAGGATAACACCGGTTAGGTCAGGGTTAGGTCTGGTGTTTGCCATCATCTGCCTCATACTTTCGCATTTTTCGCATACTTGTTGGCCAGATCCTGGACGTTTTCTGGGTTGGATCACGTAGGGATGTGGCACCACACTCGAACAGTGTGTTAAACCTGGATTCAATCTATATTTTAGAGGATAACTCCGGTTAGGTCACGGTTAGGACTGGTACTTGCCATAGTCTGCCTCATACTTACGCATTTTTCGCATACTTGTTGGCCAGATTCACGGCGTTTTCTGGTTTGGATCACGTACTAATGGGGCACCACACTGCAACAGTGAGTTAAACCTGGATTAAATCTATATTTTGGAGGATAACACCTGTTAGGTCAGGGTTAGGCCTGGTATTTTCCATCATCTGGCTCATACTTTCGCATCTCTCGCATACTTGTTGGCCAGTTCCTGGGCATTTTCTGGTTTGGATCACGTACTAATGTAGAACCACTCTGAAACTGTGAGTTAAACCTGGATTCAATCTATATTTTAGAGGATAACACCGGTTAGGTCAGGGTTAGGTCTGGTGTTTCCCATCGTCTGCCTCATACTTTCGCATTTTTCGCATACTTGTTGGCCAGATCCTGGGC
This sequence comes from Colletes latitarsis, assembly GCF_051014445.1. Lineage (NCBI taxonomy): Eukaryota > Metazoa > Arthropoda > Insecta > Hymenoptera > Colletidae > Colletes > Colletes latitarsis. The sequence goes on from NW_027488371.1 coordinate 11,207,297, forward strand.
GTTTTCTGGTTTGGATCACGTAGGTAATGTGGTACCACACTGAAACAGTGAGTTAATCCTGGATTCAATCTATATTTTAGAGGTTAACACCGGTTAGGTCAGGGTTAGGTCTGGTATTTGCCATTATCTGTCTCGTACTTTCGCATTTTTCACCTACTTGTTGGCCAGATCCTGGGCGTTTTCTGGGTTGGATCACGTAGGCATGTGGCACCACACTCAAACAGTGTGTTAATCCTGGATTCAATCTATATTTTAGAGGATAACTCCGGTAAGGTCATGGTTAGGACTGGTACTTGCCATCGTCTGCCTCATACTTACGCATTTTTCGCATACTTGCTGGCCAGATCCAGGGCGTTTTCTGGTTTGGATCACGTACTAATGGGGCACCACACTGCAACAGTGAGTTAAACCTGGATTAAATCTATATTTTAGAGGATAACACCGACTATGTCAGGGTTAGGTCTGGTATTTGCCATCATCTGGCTCATAGTTTCGCATTTTTCGCATACTTGTTGGCCAGATCCTGGACGTTTTCTGGTTTGGATCACGTACTAATGGGGCACCACACTGCAACAGTGAGTTAAACCTGGATTGAATCTATATTTTAGAGGATAACACCGGCTAGGTCTGGGTTAGGTCTGGTATTTGCCATCATCTGGCTCATACTTTCGCATTTTTCGCATACTTTTTGCCCAGATCCTGGGCGTTTTCTGGGTTGGATCACGTTGTAAGGTGGTACCACACTGAAACAGTGGGTTAAACCAGGATTCAATCTATATTATAGAGGATAACACAGGTTACCTCAGGGTTAGGTGTGGTATTTTCCATCATATGGCACATAGTTTCGCAATTTTCGCATAGTTTTTGGCCATATCCTGGGCGTTTTCGTGGTTGGATCACGTAGTAGTGTGATGCCACACTGAAACAGTGAATTAATCCTGGATTCGATCTATATATTAGTGGGTAACACCGGTTAGGTTTGGGTTAGGTCTGGTATTTGATAGTATCTCGCCAATACTTTCGCATATTTCGTATAAATATTGGCCAGATCCTGGGCGTTTTCTGGTATCGATCACGTAGTAATGTGGTACCACACTGGAACAGCGAGCTAAACCTGGGTCCGATCGATATTTTAAAGGATAACACCGGTTAGGCCGGGATTAGGTCTGGTATTTGCCATCATCTGGCTCATACTTTCGCATTTTTCGCATACTTTTTGCCCAGATCCTGGGGATTTTCTGGCTTGGATCACGTAGTAATGTGGTACCACACTGCAGCAGTGATTTAAACCTGGGTCCGATCTATATTTTAAAGGATAGCACCGGTTAGGTCGGCGTGAGGCCTGGGATTTGCCATCATCTGGCTCATAGTTTCCATTTTTCGCATACCTATTGGCCAGATACTGGGCGTTTTCTGGTTTGGATCACGTAGTAATGTGGTTCCACACTTCATCAGTGAGTTAAACCTGGATACAATCTGTATTTTAGAGGATAACACTGGCTAGGTCAGGGTTAGGTCTGGTATTAGCCATCATCTGGCTCATGCTGTGGCATTTTTCGCCTACTTCTTGGCCAGATCCTGGGCGTTTTCTGGTTTGGACCACGTAGTAATGAGGTACCACACTCAAGCAGTGAGTTAAACCTGGATTCAATCTATATAATAGAAGAATAACACCAGTTAGGTCAGGGTTAGGTCGGGTATTTGCCATCATCTGGCACATACTTTCGCATTTTTCCATTCTTGTTGGCCAGATCCCGGGCGTTTTCTGGGTTGCATCACGTAGTAGTGTGATGGCGCACTGAAACAGTGAATTAATCTCGGATTCGATCTACATATTAGAGGATATCACGTGTTAGGTCAGGGCTAGGTCTGGTATTTGCCATCATCTGGCTCATACTTTCGCATTTTTCGCATACTTGTTGGCCAGATCCTGGGCATTTTCTGGTTTGGATCACGAACTAATGTAGAACCCCTCTGAAACTGTGAGATAAACCTGGATTCAATCTATATTTTAGAGGATAACACCGGTTAGGTCAGGGTTAGGTCTGGTGTTTGCCATCGTCTGCCTCATACTTTCGCATTTTTCGCATACTTGTTGGCCAGATCCTGGGCGTTTTCTGGTTTGGATCACGTAGTAATGAGGTACCACACTCAAGCAGTGAGTTAAACCTGGATTCAATCTATATAATAGAAGAATAACACCAGTTAGGTCAGGGTTAGGTCTGGTATTTGCCATCATCTGTCTCATACTTTCGCATTTTTCACCTACTTGTTGGCCAGATCCTGGGCGTTTTCTGGGTTGGATCACGTAGTCATGTGGCACCACACTCAAACAGTGTGTTAAACCTGGATTCAATCTATATTTTAGAGGATAACTCCGGATAGGTCACGGTTAGGACTGGTTCTTGCCATAGTCTGCCTCATACTTACGCATTTTTCGCATACTTGTTGGTCAGATCCTGGGCATTTTCTGGTTTGGTTCACGTAGTAATGTGGTACCACACTGCAGCAGTGAGTTAAACCTGGGTCCGATCTATATCTTAAAGGATAGCACCGGTTAGGTCGGCGTGAGGCCTGGGATTTGCCATCATCTGGCTCATAGTTTCGCATTTTTCGCATACCTATTGGCCAGATACTGGGCGTTTTCTGGTTTGGATCACGTAGTAATGTGGTTCCACACTTCATCAGTGAGTTAAACCTGGATACAATCTATATTGTAGAGGATAACACTGGTTAGGTCAGGGTTAGGTCTGGTATTTGCCATCATCTGGCTCATGCTTTCGCATTTTTCGCCTACTTGTTGGCCAGATCCTGGTCGTTTTCTGGTTTGGACCACGTAGTTATGTGGTACCACACTGAAACAGTGAGTTATACCTGGGCCCGATCTATATTTTAGAGGATAACACCGGTTAGGTCGGTGTGAGTTCTGGGATTTGTCATCATCTGGCTCATACTTTCGCATTTCTCGCCTACTTGTTTTCCAGATCCTGGGCGTTTTCTGGTTCAGATCATGTAGTAATGAGGTACCACACTGAAACAGTGAGTTAAACCTGGGTCCGATGAGTATTATAAAGTGTAACACCGGTTAGGTTTGGTTAGGTCTGGTATTTGCCATCATCTGGCTCATACTTTCGCATTTTTCGCATACTTGTTGGCCAGACCCTGGGCGTTTTCTGGTTTGGATCACGTAGTAATGTGGTACCACACTGAAACAGTGAGTTAATCCTGGATTCGATCTATGTATTACAAGGTAACACTGGTTAGGTTTGGGTTAGGTCTGGTATTTGCCATCATCTGGCTCATACTTTCGCATATTTCGCATACTTGTTGGCCAGATCCTGGGCATTTTCTGGTTGGGATCACGTACTAATGTAGAACCACTCTGAAACTGTGAGATAAACCTGGATTCAATCTATATTTTAGAGGATAACACCGGTTAGGTCAGGGTTAGGTCTGGTGTTTGCCATCGTCTGCCTCATACTTTCGCATTTTTCGCATACTTGTTGGCCAGATCCTGGGCGTTTTCTGGTTTGGATCACGTAGTAATGAGGTACCACACTCAAGCAGTGAGTTAAACCTGGATTCAATCTAAATAATAGAAGAATAACACCAGTTAGGTCAGGGTTAGGTCTGGTATTTGCCATCACCTGTCTCATACATTCGCATTTTTCGCATACTTGTTGGCCAGATCCTGGGCATTTTCTGGTTTGGATCACGAACTAATGTAGAACCCCTCTGAAACTGTGAGATAAACCTGGATTCAATCTATATTTTAGAGGATAACACCGGTTAGGTCAGGGTTAGGTCTGGTGTTCGCCATCGTCTGCCTCATACTTTCGCATTTTTCGCATACTTGTTGGCCAGATCCTGGGCGTTTTCTGGTTTGGATCACGTAGTAATGAGGTACCACACTCAAGCAGTGAGTTAAACCTGGATTCAATCTATATAATAGAAGAATAACACCAGTTAGGTCAGGGTTAGGTCTGGTATTTGCCATCATCTGTCTCATACTTTCGCATTTTTCACCTACTTGTTGGCCAGATCCTGGGCGTTTTCTGGGTTGGATCACGTAGTGATGTGGCACCACACTCAAACAGTGTGTTAAACCTGGATTCAATCTATATTTTAGAGGATAACTCCGGATAGGTCACGGTTAGGACTGGTTCTTGCCATAGTCTGCCTCATACTTACGCATTTTTCGCATACTTGTTGGTCAGATCCTGGGCATTTCCTGGTTTGGTTCACGTAGTAATGTGGTACCACACTGCAGCAGTGAGTTAAACCTGGGTCCGATCTATATCTTAAAGGATAGCACCGGTTAGGTCGGCGTGAGGCCTGGGATTTGCCATCATCTGGCTCATAGTTTCGCATTTTTCGCATACCTATTGGCCAGATACTGGGCGTTTTCTGGTTTGGATCACGTAGTAATGTGGTTCCACACTTCATCAGTGAGTTAAACCTGGATACAATCTATATTGTAGAGGATAACACTGGGTAGGTCAGGGTTAGGTCTGGTATTTGCCATCATCTGGCTCATGCTTTCGCATTTTTCGCCTACTTGTTGGCCAGATCCTGGTCGTTTTCTGGTTTGGACCACGTAGTTATGTGGTACCACACTGAAACAGTGAGTTATACCTGGGCCCGATCTATATTTTAGAGGATAACACCGGTTAGGTCGGTGTGAGTTCTGGGATTTGTCATCATCTGGCTCATACTTTCGCATTTCTCGCCTACTTGTTTTCCAGATCCTGGGCGTTTTCTGGTTCAGATCATGTAGTAATGAGGTACCACACTGAAACAGTGAGTTAAACCTGGGTCCGATGAGTATTATAAAGTGTAACACCGGTTAGGTTTGGTTAGGTCTGGTATTTGCCATCATCTGGCTCATACTTTCGCATTTTTCGCATACTTGTTGGCCAGAACCTGGGCGTTTTCTGGTTTGGATCACGTAGTAATGTGGTACCACACTGAAACAGTGAGTTAATCCTGGATTCGATCTATGTATTACAAGGTAACACTGGTTAGGTTTGGGTTAGGTCTGGTATTTGCCATCATCTGGCTCATACTTTCGCATATTTCGCATACTTGTTGGCCAGATCCTGGGCATTTTCTGGTTTGGATCACGTACTAATGTAGAACCACTCTGAAACTGTGAGATAAACCTGGATTCAATCTATATTTTAGAGGATAACACCGGTTAGGTCAGGGTTAGGTCTGGTGTTTGCCATCGTCTGCCTCATACTTTCGCATTTTTCGCATACTTGTTGGCCAGATCCTGGGCGTTTTCTGGTTTGGATCACGTAGTAATGAGGTACCACACTCAAGCAGTGAGTTAAACCTGGATTCAATCTAAATAATAGAAGAATAACACCGGTTAGGTCAGGGTTATGTCTGGTGTTTCCCATCGTCTGCCTCATACTTTCGCATTTTTCGCATACTTGTTGGCCAGATCCAGGGCGTTTTCTGGTTTGGATCACGTACTAATGGGTCACCACACTGCAACAGTGAGTTAAACCTGGATTAAATCTATATTTTAGAGGATAACACCGGCTATGTCTGGGTTAGGTCTGGTATTTGCCATCATCTGGCTCATAGTTTCGCATCTTTCGCATACTTGTAGGCCAGTTCCTGGACATTTTCTGGTTTGGATCACGTACTAATGTAGAACCACTCTGAAACTGTGAGTTAAACCTGGATTCAATCTATATTTTAGAGGATAACACCGGTTACGTCAGGGTTAGGTCTGGTGTTTCCCATCGTCTGCCTCATACTTTCGCATTTTTCGCATACTTGTTGGCCAGATCCAGGGCGTTTTCTGGTTTGGATCACGTACTAATGGGTCACCACACTGCAACAGTGAGTTAAACCTGGATTAAATCTATATTTTAGAGGATAACACCGGCTATGTCTGGGTTAGGTCTGGTATTTGCCATCATCTGGCTCATACTTTCGCATTCTTCGCATACTTGTTGGCCAGATCCTGGGCGTTTTCTGGTTTGCGTCACGTACTAATGGGGCACCACACTGCAACAGTGAGTTAAACCTGGATTAAATCTATATTTTAGAGGACAACACCGGCTAGGTCTGGGTTAGGTCTGGTATTTGCCATCATCTGGCTCATACTTTCGCATTTTTCGCATACTTTTTGCCCAGATTCTGGGCGTTTTCTGGGTTGGATCACGTAGTAAGGTGGTACCACACTGAAACAGTGGGTTAAACCAGGATTCAATCTATATTATAGAGGATAACACAGGTTACGTCAGGGTTAGGTGTGGTATTTTCCATCATATGGCACATACTTTCGCAATTTTCGCATAGTTTTTGGCCATATACTGGGCGTTTTCGTGGTTGGATCACGTAGTAGTGTGATGCCACACTGAAACAGTGAATTAATCCTGGATTCGATCTATATATTAGTGGGTAACACCGGTTAGGTTTGGGTTAGGTCTGGTATTTGATAGTATCTCGCCAATACTTTCGCATATTTCGTATAAATATTGGCCAGATCCTGGGCGTTTTCTGGTTTCGATCACGTAGTAATGTGGTACCACACCGAAACAGCGAGCTAAACCTGGGTCCGATCGATATTTTAAAGGATAACTCCGGTTAGGCCGGGATTAGGTCTGGTATTTGCCATCATCTGGCTCATACTTTCGCATTTATCGCATACTTGTTGGTCAGATCCTGGGGATTTTCTGGCTTGGATCACGTAGTAATATGGTACCACACTGCAGCAGTGAGTTAAACCTGGGTCCGATCTATATTTTAAAGGATAGCACCGGTTAGGTCGGCGTGAGGCCTGGGATTTGTCATCATCTGGCTCATAGTTTCGCATTTTTCGCATACCTATTGGCCAGATACTGGGCGTTATCTGGTTTGGATCACGTAGTAATGTGGTTCCACACTTCATCAGTGAGTTAAACCAGGATACAATCTATATTTTAGAGGATAACACTGGTTAGGTCAGGGTTAGGTCTGGTATTTGCCATCATCTGGCTCATGCTGTGGCATTTTTCGCCCACTTCTTGGCCAGATCCTGGGCGTTTTCTGTTTTGGACCACGTAGTAATGAGGTACCACACTCAAGCAGTGAGTTAAACCTGGATTCAATCTATATAATAGAAGAATAACACCAGTTAGGTCAGGGTTAGGTCTGGTATTTGCCATCATCTGGCACATACTTTCGCATTTTTCGCATTCTTGTTGGCCAGATCCTGGGCGTTTTCTGGTTTGAATCACGTAGTAATATGGTACCACACTGAAACAGTGAGTAAATCCTGGATTCAATCTATATTTTAGAGGATAACACCGGTTAGGTCAGGGTTAGTCTGGTATTTTCCATCATCTGGCACATGCTTTCGCATTTTTCGCATACTTGTTGGCCAGATCCTGGGCATTTTCTGGTTTGGATCACGTACTAATGTAGAACCACTCTGAAACTGTGAGATAAACCTGGATTCAATCTATATTTTAGAGGATAACACCGGTTAGGTCAGGGTTAGGTCTGGTGTTTGCCATCGTCTGCCTCATACTTTCGCATTTTTCGCATACTTGTTGGCCAGATCCTGGGCGTTTTCTGGTTTGGATCACGTAGTAATGAGGTACCACACTCAAGCAGTGAGTTAAACCTGGATTCAATCTATATAATAGGAGAATAACACCAGTTAGGTCAGGGTTAGGTCTGGTGTTTGCCATCATCTGTCTCATACTTTCGCATTGTTTACCTACTTGTTGGCCAGATCCTGGGCGTTTTCTGGGTTGGATCACGTAGTGATGTGGCACCACACTCAAACAGTGTGTTAAACCTGGATTCAATCTATATTTTAGAGGATAACTCCGGATAGGTCACGGTTAGGATTGGTTCCTGCCATAGTCTGCCTCATACTTACGCATTTTTCGCATACTTGTTGGCCAGATCCAGGGCGTTTTCTGGTTTGGACACGTACTAATGGGGCACCACACTGCAACAGTGAGTTAAACATGGATTAAATCTATATTTTAAAGGATATAACCGGCTAGGTCTGGGTTAGGTCTGGTATTTGCCATCATCTGGCTCATGCTGTTGCATTTTTCGCCTACTTCTTGGCCAGATCCTGGGCGTTTTCTGGTTTGGATCACGTAGTAATGAGGTACCACACTCAAGCAGTGAGTTAAACCTGGATTCAATCTATATAATAGAAGAATAACACCAGTTAGGTCAGGGTTAGGTCTGGTGTTTGCCATCATCTGTCTCATACTTTCGCATTGTTTACCTACTTGTTGGCCAGATCCTGGGCGTTTTCTGGTTTGGACCACGTAGTAATGTGGTACCACACTGAAACAGTGAGTTATACCTGGGCCCGATCTATATTTTAGAGGATAACACCGGGTAGGTCGGTGTGAGTTCTGGGATTTGTCATCATCTGGCTCATACTTTCGCATTTCTCGCCTACTTGTTTTCCAGATCCTGGGCGTTTTCTGGTTCAGATCATGTAGTAATGTGGTACCACACTGAAACAGAGAGTTAAACCTGGGTCCGATGAGTATTTTAAAGTGTAACACCGGTTAGGTTTGGTTAGGTCTGGTTTTTGCCATCATCTGTCTCATACTTTCGCATTTTTCGCATACTTGTTGGCCAGAACCTGGGCGTTTTCTGGTTTGGATCACGTAGTAATGTGGTACCACACTGAAACAGTGAGTTAATCCTGGATTCGATCTATGTATTACAAGGTAACACTGGTTAGGTTTGGGTTAGGTCTGGTATTTGCCATCATCTGGCTCATACTTTCGCATTTTTCGCATACTTGTTGGCCAGATCCTGGGCGTTTTCTGGTTTGGATCACGTAGTAATGTGGTACCGCACTGAAACAGTGAGTTAATCCTGGATTCGATCTATGTATTACAAGGTAACACTGGTTAGGTCAGGGTTAGGTCTGGTATTTGCCATCATCTGGCTCATACTTTCGCATTTTTCACATACTTGTTGGCCAGATCCTGGGCGTTTTCATGTTTGGGTCACGTGGTAATGTGGTACCACACTGCAACAGTGAGTTAAACCTGGATTGAATCTATATGTTAGAGGATATCAGCGGCTAGGTCAGGGTTAGGTCTGGTATTTGCCATCATCTGGCCCATACTTTCGCATTTTTCGCATACTTGTTGGCCAGATCCTGGGCGTTTTCTGGTTTGGATCACGTAGTAATGTGGTACCACACTGAAACAGTGAGTGAAACCTGGATTCAATCTATATTTTAGAGGATAACACCGGTTAGGTCAGGGTTAGGTCTGGTATTTGCCATCATCTGTCTCATACTTTCGCATTTTTCGCATATTTGTTGGCCAGATCCTGGGCGTTTTCTGGTTTGGATCACGTAGTAATGTGGTTCCACACTTCATCAGTGAGTTAAACCTGGATACAATCTATATTTTAGAGGATCACACTGGTTAGGTCTGGTATTTGCCATCATCTGACTCATACTTTCGCATATTTCGCATACTTGTTGGCCAGATCCTGGGCGTTCTCTGGTTTGGATCACGTAGTAATATAGGACCACTCTGAAACAGTGAGTTAAACCTGGATTCAATCTATATTCTAGAGGATAACACCGGTTAAGTCAGGGTTAGGTCTGGTATTTGCAATCAACTGGCTCATACATTCGCATTTTTCTCATACTTGTTGACCAGATCCTGGGCGTTTTCTGGTTTGGAACACGTAGTAATGTAGTACCACACTCAAACAGTGAGTTAAACCTGGGTCCGATCTCTATTTTAAAGGATAACACTGGTTAGGTCGGGGTGAGGCCTAGGAGTTGCCATCATCTGGCTCATACTTTCGCATTTTTCGCACACTTGTTGGCCAGATCCTGGGCGTTTTCTGGTTTGGATCAGGTAGTAATGTGGTACCACACTGCAACAGTGAGTTAATCCTGCATTCGATCTATATATTAGAGGGTAACACCGGTTAGGTTTGGGTTAGGTCTGGTATTTGCCATCACCTGTCTCATACATTCGCATTTTTCGCATACTCGTTGGCCAGATCCTGGGCGTTTTCTGGGTTGGATCTCGTAGTAGTGTGATGCCACAGTGAAACAGTGAGTTAAACCTGGGTCCGATCTATATTTTAAAGGGTAGCACCGGTTAGGTCAGCGTGAGGCCTGGGATTTGCCATAATCTGGCTCATAGTTTCGCATTTTTCGCATACTTATTGGACAGATACTGGGCGTTTTCTGGTTTGTCTCACGTAGTAATGTGGTTCCACACTTCATCAGTGAGTTAAACCTGGATACAATCTATATTTTAGAGGATAACACTGGTTAGGTCTGGTATTTGCCATCATCTGACTCATACTTCCGTATTTTTCGCATACTTGTTGGCCAGATCCTGGGCGTTCTCTGGTTTGGATCACGTAGTAATGTGGTACCACACTGAAGCAGTGAGTTAATCTTGGATACAATCTATATTTTAGAGGATAACACCGGTTAGGTCATGGTTAGGTCTCGTATTTGCCATCGTCTGCCTCATACTTTCGTATTTTTAGCATACTTGTTGGCCAGATCCTGGCCGTTTTCTGGTTTGGATCACGTAGTAATGTAGGACCACTCTGAAACAGTGAGTTAAACCTTGATTCAATCTATATTTTAGAGGATAACACCGGTTAGGTCAGCGTTAGGTCTGGTATTTGCCATCAACTGGCTCATACTTTCGCATTTTGCGCATACTTGTTGGCCAGATCCTGGGCGTTTTCTGGTTTGGATCACGTAGTAATGTGGTACCACACTGCAACAGTGAGTTAATCCTGGATTCGATCTATATTTTAGAGGGTAATACCGGTTAGGTTTGGATTAGGTCTGGAATTTGGCATCATCTGGCTCATGCTTTCGCATTTTTCGCATACTTGTTGGCCAGATCCTGGGCGTTTTCTGGTTTGGATCACGTAGTAGTGTGATGCCACACTGAAATAGTGAATTAATCCTGGATTCGATTTATATATTAGAGGGTAACACCGGTTACGTTTGTGTTAAGTCTGGTATTTGATATTATCTGGCCCATACTTTCGCATATTTGGAAAATGTTGGCCAGATGCTGGGCTTTTTCTGGTATAGCTCACATAGTATTGTGGTACCACAATGAAACAGCGAGTTAAATCGGGGCCCGATCAATTCTTTAGAGGGTAAGACCGGTAAGATCTGGGTAAGGTCTGGGATTCGCCATCATCTGGCTCATACTTTCACTTTTTTCGCATATTTGTTGGCTAAACGCTGGCTTTTTCTTGGTTGGATCACGTAGTAATGTGATACCACACTTGAACAATGAATTAATCTTGGATTCAATCTATATTTTAGAGGATAATACCGGTTAGGTCTGGGTTAGGTCTGGTATTTGCCATCAGCAGGCTCATACTTTCGCATTTTTCGCATACTTGTTGGCCAGATCCTGGGCGTTTTCTGGTTTGTATCACGTAGGAATATGGTACCACACTGAAACAGTGAGTTAATCATGGATTCAATCTATATTTTAGAGGATAACACCGGTTAGGTCTGGGTTAGGTCTGGTATTTGCCATCATCTGGCTCATACTTTCGCATTTTTCGCATACTTGTTGGCGAGATCCTGGGCATTTTCTGGGTTGGATCACGTAGTAATGTGGTATCACACTGCAATAGTGAGTTAAACCTGGATTCAATCTATATAATGGAAGAATAACACCAGTTAGGTCAGGGTTAGGTCTGGTATTTGCCATCATCTGGCTCATACTTTCGCATTTTTCGCATACTTGTTGGCCAGATCCTGGGCGTTTTCTGGTTTGGGTCACGTAGTAATGTGGCACCACACTGCAACAGTGAGTTAAACCTGGATTCAATCTATATTTTAGAGGATAACACCGGTTATGTCAGGGTTAGGTCTGGTATTTGCCATCATCTGGCTCATACTTTCGCATTTTTCGCATACTTGTTGGCCAGATCCTGGGCGTTTTCAGGTTTGGGTCACGTAGTAATGTGGTACCACACTGCAACAGTGAGTTAAACCTGGATTGAATCTATATGTTAGAGGATATCAGCGGCTAGGTCAGGGTTAGGTCTGGTATTTGCCATCATCTGGCCCATACTTTCGCATTTTTCGCATACTTGTTGGCCAGATCCTGGGCGTTTTCTGGTTTGGGTCACGTAGTAATGTGGCACCACACTGAAACAGTGAGTTAATCATGGATTCAATCTATATTTTAGAGGATCACACTGGTTAGGTCTGGTATTTGCCATCATCTGACTCATACTTTCGCATTTTTCGCATACTTGTTGGCCAGATCCTGGGCGTTTTCTGGTTTGGATCACGTAGTAATGTGGCACCACACTGAAACAGTGTGTTAATCCTGCATTCGATCTATATATTAGAGGGTAACACCGGTTAGGTTTGGGTTAGGTCTGGTATTTGCCATCATGGGGCTCATACTTTCGCATTTTTCGCATACTTGTCTGCCAGATCCTGGGCGTTTTCTGGTTTGGGTCACGTAGTAATGTGGTGCCACATTGCAACAGTGAGTTAAACCTGGATTCAATCTATATTTTAGAGGATAACACCAGTTTGGTCAGGGTTTGGTCTGGTATTTGCCATCATCTGGCTCATACTTTCGCATTTTTCGCATACTTATTGGTCAGATCCTGGGCGTTCTCTGGTTTGGATCACGTAGTAATGTGCTACCACACTGAAACAGTGGGTTAAACCAGGATTCAATCTATATTTTAGAGGATAACACCGCTTAGGTCAGGATTAGGTCTGGTGTTTGCCATTATCTGGCACATACTTTCGCATTTTTCGCATACTTGTTCGACAGATCCTGGGCGTTTTCGGATTTGGGTCACAAAGTAATGTGGTACCACACTGCAACAGTGAGTTAAACCTGGATTCAATCTATATTTTAGAGGATAACACCGGTTAGGTCAGGGTTAGGTCTGGTATTTGCCATCATCCGGCTCATACTTTCGCATTTTTCGCATACTTGTTGGCCAGATCCTGGGCGTTCTCGGGTTTGGGTCATGTAGTAATGTGGTGCCACATTGCAACAGTGAGTTAAACCTGGATTCAATCTATATTTTAGAGGATAACACCGCTTAGGTCAGGGTTAGGTCTGGTATTTGCCATCATCTGGCTCATACTTTCGCCTTTTTCACCTACTTGTTGGCCTGATCCTGGGTGTTTTCTGGGTTGGATCACGTAGTAATGTGACACCACACTGAAACAGTGGGTTAAACCAGGATTCAATCTATATTTTAGAGGATAACACCGGTTAGGTCAGGGTTAGGTCTGGTATTTGCCATCGTCAGGCTCATACTTTCGCATTTTTCGCATACTTGTTGGCCAGATCCTGGGCGTTTTCTGGCTTGCGTCACGTAGTAATATGGTACCACACTGAAACAGTGAGTTAATCATGGATTCAATCTATATTTTAGAGGATAACACCGGTTAGGTCATGGTTAGGTCTGGTATTTGCCATCATCTGGCTCATACTTTCGCATTTTTCGCATACTTGTTGGAAAGATCCTGGGCGTTTTCTGGTTTGGGTCACGTAGTAATGTGGCACCACACTGCAACAGTGGGTTAAACTAGGATTCAATCTATATTTTAGAGGATAACACCGCTCAGGACAGGCTTAGGTCTGGTATTTGCCATTATCTAGCTCATACTTTCGCATTTTTCGCATACTTGTCTGCCAGATCCTGGGCGTTTTCTGGTTTGGGTCACGTAGTAATGTGGTGCCACATTGCAACAGTGAGTTAAACCTGGATTCAATCTATATAATAGAAGAATAACACCAGTTAGGTCAGGGTTTCGTCTGGTATTTGCCATCATCTGGCTCATACTTTCGCCTTTTTCACCTACTTGTTAGCCTGATCCTGGGTGTTTTCTGGGTTGGACCACGTAGTCATGTGGCACCACACTGAAACAGTGGGTTAAACCTGGATTCAATCTATATTTCAGAGGATAACACCGCTTAGGTCAGGGTTAGGTCTGGTATTTGCCATCATCTGGCTCATACTTTCGCATTTTCACCTACTTGTTGGCCTGATCCTGGGTATTTTCTGGGTTGGATCACGTAGTAATATGACACCGCACTGAAACAGTGGGTTAAACCAGGATTCAATCTATATTTTAGAGGATAACACCGCTTAGGTCAGGGTTAGGTCTGGTATTTGCCATTATCTAGCTCATACTTTCTCATTTTTCGCATACTTGTCTGCCAGATCCTGGGCGTTTTCTGGTTTGGGTCACGTAGTAATGTGGTGCCACATTGCAACAGTGAGTTAAACCTAGATTCAATCTATATTTTAGAGGATAACACCTGTTTGGTCAGGGTTAGGTCTGGTATTTGCCATCATCTGGCTCATACATTCGCATTTTTCGCATACTTGTTAGCCAGATCCTGGGCGTTTTCGGGTTTGGGTCACGTAGTAATGTGGTACCACACTGCTACAGTGAGTTAAGCCTGGATTCAATCTATATAATAGAAGAATAACACTGGTTAGGTCAGGGTTTGGTCTGGTATTTGCCATCATCTGGCTCATACTTTCGAATTTTTCGCATACTTGTTGGCCAGATCCTGGGCGTTTTCTGGCTCCGATCACGTAGTAATGTAGAGCCACTCTGAAACAGTGAGTTAAACCTGGATTCAGTCTATATTTTAGAGGATATCAGCGGCTCGGTCAGGGTTAGGTCTTTTCTGGTTTGGATCACGTAGTAATATGGTACCACACTGAAACAATGAGTTAATCCTGCATTCAATCTATACTTTAGACGATAACAGAGGTTAGGTCAGGGTTAGGTCTGGTATTTGCCATCATCTGGCTCATACATTCGCATTTTTCGCATACTTGTTAGCCAGATCCTGGGCGTTTTCGGGTTTGGGTCACGTAGTAATGTGGTACCACACTGCTACAGTGAGTTAAACCTGGATTCAATCTATATAATAGAAGAATAACACTAGTTAGGTCAGGGTTTGGTCTGGTATTTGCCATCATCTGGCTCATACTATCGCATTTTTCACCTTCTTGTTGGCCTGATCCTGGGCGTTTTCTGGTTTGCGTCACGTAGTAATGTGGTACCACACAGAAACAGTGGGTTAAACCAGGATTCAATCTATATTTTAGAGGATAACACCGGTTAGGTCAGGGTTAGGTCTGGTATTTGCCATTATCTAGCTCATACTTTCGCATTTGTCGCATACTTGTCGGCCAGACCCTGGGAGTTTTCTGGGTTGGGTCACGTAGTAATGTGGTGTCACATTGCAACAGTGAGTTAAACCTGGATTCAATCTATATTTTAGTGGATAACAACGGTTTGGTCGGGATTAGTTCTGGTGTTTGCATTATCTGGCACATACTTTCGCCTTTTTCACCTACTTGTTGGCCTGATCCTGGGCGTTTTCTGGGTTGGATCACGTAGTAATGTGGTACCACACAGAAACAGTGGGTTAAACCAGGATTCAATCTATATTTTAGAGGATAACACCGGTTAGGTCAGGGTTAGGTCTGGTATTTGCCATTATCTAGCTCATACTTTCGCATTTTTCGCATACTTGTCTGCCAGATCCTGGGCGTTTTCTGGTTTGTGTCACTTAGTAATGTGGTGCCACATTGCAACAGTGAGTTAAACCTGGATTCAATCTATATAATAGAAGAATAACACCAGTTAGGTCAGGGTTTCCTCTGGTATTTGCCATCATCTGGCTCATACTTTCGCCTTTTTCACCTACTTGTTGGCCTGATCCTGGGTGTTTTCTGGGTTGGGTCACGTAGTAATGTGACACCACACTGAAACAGTGGGTTAAACCAGGATTCAATCTATATTTTAGAGGATAACACCGGTTAGGTCAGGGTTAGGTCTGGTATTTGCCATCGTCAGGCTCATACTTTCGCATTTTTCGCATACTTGTTGGCCAGATCCTGGGCGTTTTCTGGCTTGCGTCACGTAGTAATATGGTACCACACTGAAACAGTGAGTTAATCATGGATTCAATCTATATTTTAGAGGATAACACCGCTTAGGTCAGGGTTAGGTCTGGTATTTGCCATTATCTGGCCCATACTTTCGCATTTTTCGCATACTTGTTGGAAAGATCCTGGGCGTTTTCTGGTTTGGGTCACGTAGTAATGTGGCACCACACTGAAACAGTGAGTTAAACCTGGATTCAATCTATATCTTAGAGGATAACACCGGTTAGGTCATGGTTAGGTCTGGTATTTGCCATCATCTGGCTCATACTTTCGCATTTTTCGCATACTTGTTGGCCAGATCCTGGGCGTCTTCGGGTTTGGGTCACGTAGTTATGTGGTACAACACTGAAACAGTGAGTTAATCATGGATTCAATCTATATTTTAGTGGATAACACCGGTTTGGTCAGGATAAGTTCTGGTGTTTGCATTATCTGGCACATACTTTCGCCTTTTTCACCCACTTGTTGGCCTGATCCTGGGCGTTTTCTGGGTTGAATCACGTAGTAATGTGGTACCACACTGTAACAGTGGGTTAAACCAGGATTCAATCTATATTTTAGAGGATAACACCGGTTAGGTCAGGGTTAGGCCTGGTATTTGCTATCATCAGGCTCATACTTTCGCATTTTTTGCATACTTGTTGGCCAGATCCTGGGCGTTTTCTGGTTTGCGTCACGTAGTAATATGGTACCACACTGAAACAGTGAGTTAAACCAGGATTCAATCTATATTTTAGAGGATAACACCGGTTAGGTCAGGGTTAGGCCTGGTATTTGCCATCATCAGGCTCATACTTTCGCATTTTTCGCATACTTGTTGGCCAGATCCTGGGCGTTTTCTGGTTTGGATCACGTAGTAATGTGGCACCACATTGCAACAGTGAGTTAAACCAGGATTCAATCTATATTTTAGAGGATAACACCGGTTAGGTCATGGTTAGGTCTGGTATTTGCCATCATCTGGCTCATACTTTCGCATTTTTCGCATACTTGTTGTCCAGATCCTGGGCGTTTTCTGGTTTGGGTCACGTAGTAATGTGGTACCACACTGAAACAGTGAGTTAATCATGGGTTCAATCTATATTTTAGAGGATAACACCGGTTAGGTCATGGTTAGGTCTGGTATTTGCCATTATCTAGCTCATACTTTCGCATTTGTCGCATACTTGTCGGCCAGACCCTGGGAGTTTTCTGGGTTGGGTCACGTAGTAATGTGGTGTCACATTGCAACAGTGAGTTAAACCTGGATTCAATCTATATTTTAGTGGATAACAACGGTTTGGTCGGGATTAGTTCTGGTGTTTGCATTACCTGGCACATCATTTCGCCTTTTTCACCTACTTGTTGGCCTGATCCTGGGCGTTTTCTGGGTTGGATCACGTAGTAATGTGGTACCACACAGAAACAGTGGGTTAAACCAGGATTCAATCTATATTTTAGAGGATAACACCGGTTAGGTCAGGGTTAGGTCTGGTATTTGCCATTATCTGGCTCATACTTTCGCATTTTTCGCATACTTGTCTGCCAGAACCTGGGCGTTTTCTGGTTTGGGTCACGTAGTAATGTGGCACCACACTGCGACGGTGGGCTAAACTAGGATTCAATCTATATTTTAGAGGATAACACCGCTTAGGTCAGGGCTAGGTCTGGTATTTGCCATTATCTAGCTCATACTTTCGCATTTTTCGCATACTTGTCTGCCAGATCCTGGGCGTTTTCTGGTTTGGGTCACGTAGTAATGTGGTCCCACATTGCAACAGTGAGTTAAACCTGGATTCAATCTATATAATAGAAGAGTAACACCAGTTAGGTCAGGGTTTCGTCTGGTATTTGCCATCATCTGGCTCATACTTTCGCCTTTTTCACCTACTTGTTGGCCTGATCCTGGGTGTTTTCTGGGTTGGATCACGTAGTCATGTGGCACCACACTGAAACAGTGGGTTAAACCAGGATTCAATCTATATTTTAGAGGATAACACCGCTTAGGTCAGGGCTAGGTCTGGTATTTGCCATTATCTAGCTCATACTTTCGCATTTTTCGCATACTTGTCTGCCAGATCCTGAGCGTTTTCTGGTTTGGGTCACGTAGTAATGTGGTGCCACATTGCAACAGTGAGTTAAACCTGGATTCAATCTATATAATAGAAGAGTAACACCAGTTAGGTCAGGGTTTCGTCTGGTATTTGCCATCATCTGGCTCATACTTTCGCCTTTTTCACCTACTTGTTGGCCTGATCCTGGGTGTTTTCTGGGTTGGATCACGTAGTCATGTGGCACCACACTGAAACAGTGGGTTAAACCAGGATTCAATCTATATTTTAGAGGATAACACCGCTTAGGTCAGGGTTAGGTCTGGTATTTGCCATCATCTGGCTCATACTTTCGCCTTTTTCACCTACTTGTTGGCCTGATCCTGCGTGTTTTCTGGGTTGGATCACGTAGTAATGTGACACCACACTGAAACAGTGGGTTAAACCAGGATTCAATCTATATTTTAGAGGATAACACCGCTTAGGTCAGGGTTAGGTCTGGTATTTGCCATCATCTGGCTCATACTTTCGCCTTTTTCACCTACTTGTTGGCCTGATCCTGCGTGTTTTCTGGTTTGGATCACGTAGTAATGTGACACCACACTGAAACAGTGGGTTAAACCAGGATTCAATCTATATTTTAGAGGATAACACCAGTTAGGTCAGGGTTAGGTCTGGTATTTGCCATCATCTGGGTCATACTTTCGCATTTTTCGCATACTTGTTGGCCTGATCCTGGGCGTTATCTGGGTCGGATCACGTAGTAATGTAGAACCACTCTGAAACAGTGAGTTGAACCTGGATTCAATCCATATTTTAGAGGATATCAGCGGCTAGGTCAGGGTTAGGTCTGGTCTTTGCCATCGTCAGTCTCATACTTTCGCATTTTTCACCTACTTGTTGGCCAGATCCTGGGCGGTTTCTGGGTCGGATCACGTAGTAATCTGGCACCACACTGAAACAGTGAGTTAATCCTAGATTCGATCTATATATTAGAGGGTAACACCGGTTAGGTTTGGGTTAGGTCTGGTATTTGCCATCATCTGGCTCATACTTTCGCCTTTTTCACCTACTTGTTGGCCTGATCCTGGGTGTTTTCTGGGTTGGATCACGTAGTAATGTGACACCACACTGAAACAGTGGGTTAAACCAGGATTCAATCTATATTTTAGAGGATAACACCGCTTAGGTCAGGGTTAGGTCTGGTATTTGCCATTATCTAGCTCATACTTTCGCATTTTTCGCATACTTGTCTGCCAGATCCTGGGCGTTTTCTGGTTTGGGTCACGTAGTAATGTGGTGCCACATTGCAACAGTGAGTTAAACCTGGATTCAGTCTATATTTTAGAGGATAACACCAGTTTGGTCAGGGTTTGGTCTGGTATTTGCCATCATCTGGCTCATACTTTCGCATTTTTCGCATATTTGTTGGCCAGATCCTGGGCGTTTTCTGGGTCGGATCACGTAGTAATGTAGAACCACTCTGAAACAGTGAGTTAAACCTGGATTCAATCTATATTTTAGAGGATATCAGCGGCTAGGTCAGGGGTAGGTCTTTTCTGGTTTGGATCACGTAGTAATATGGTACCACACTGAAACAATGAGTTAATCCTGCATTCAACCTATATTTTAGAGGATAACAGAGGTTAGGTCAAGGTTAGGTCTGGTATTTGCCATCATCAGTCTCATACTTTCGCATTTTTCACCTACTTGTTGGCCAGATCCTGGGCGTTTTCTGGGTCGGATCACGTAGTAATGTGGTACCACACAGAAACAGTGGGTTAAACCAGGATTCAATCTATATTTCAGAGGATAACACCGGTTAGGTCAGGGTTAGGTCTGGTATATGCCATTATCTGGCTCATACTTTCGCATTTTTCACCTTCTTGTTGGCCTGATCCTGGGCGTTTTCTAGGTTGGATTACGTAGTAAAGTGGTACCACACAGAAACTGTGGGATAAACCAAGGTTCAATCTATATTTTAGAGGATAACACCGGTTAGGTCAGGGTTAGGTCTGGTATTTGCCATCATCAGTCTCATACTTTCGCATTTTTCACCTACTTGTTGGCCAGATCCTGGGCGTTTTCTGGGTCGGATCACGTAGTAATGTGGTACCACACAGAAACAGTGGGTTAAACCAGGATTCAATCTATATTTTAGAGGATAACACCGCTTAGGTCAGGGTTAGGTCTGGTATTTGCCATTATCTAGCTCATACTTTCGCATTTTTCGCAAACTTGTCTGCCAGATCGTGGGCGTTTTCTGGTTTGGGTCACGTAGTAATGTGGTGCCACATTGCAACAGTGAGTTAAACCTGGATTCAATCTATATTTTAGAGGATAACACCGGTTTGGTCAGGGTTAGGTCTGGTATTTGCCACCATCTGGCTCATACATTCGCATTTTTCGCATACTGGTTGGCCAGATCCTGGGCGTTTTCGGGTTTGGGTCACGTAGTAATGTGGTACCACACTGCTACAGTGAGTTAAACCTGGATTCAATCTATATTTTAGAGGATAACACCCGTTAGGTCAGGGTTAGGTCTGGTATATGCCATTATCTGGCTCATACTTTCGCATTTTTCACCTTCTTGTTGGCCTGATCCTGGGCGTTTTCTAGGTTGGATTACGTAGTAATGTGGTACCACACAGAAACAGTGGGTTACACCAGGATTCAATCTATATTTTAGAGGATAACACCGGTTAGGTCAGGGTTAGGTCTGGTATTTGCCATCGTCAGGCTCATACTTTCGCATTTTTCGCATACTTGTTGGCCAGATCCTGGGCGTTTTCTGGTTTGCGTTACGTAGTAATATGGTACCACACTGAAACAGTGAGTTAATCATGGATTCAATCTATATTTTAGAGGATAACACCGGTTAGGTCATGGTTAGGTCTGGTATTTGCCATCATCTGGCTCATACTTTCGCATTTTTCGCATACTTGTTGGAAAGATCCTGGGCGTTTTCTGGTTTGGGTCACGTAGTAATGTGGCACCACACTGCAACAGTGGGTTAAACTAGGATTCAATCTATATTTTAGAGGATAACACCGCTCAGGACAGGCTTAGGTCTGGTATTTGCCATTATCTAGCTCATACTTTCGCATTTTTCGCATACTTGTCTGCCAGATCCTGGGCGTTTTCTGGTTTGGGTCACGTAGTAATGTGGTGCCACATTGCAGCAGTGAGTTAAACCTGGATTCAATCTATATAAAAGAAGAATAATACCAGTTAGGTCAGGGTTAGGTCTGGTATATGCCATTATCTGACTCATACTTTCGCATTTTTCACCTTCTTGTTGGCCTGATCCTGGGCGTTTTCTAGGTTGGATTACGTAGTAATGTGGTACCACACAGAAACAGTGGGTTACACCAGGATTCAATCTATATTTCAGAGGATAACACCGCTTAGGTCAGGGTTATGTCTGGTATTTGCCATCATCTGGCTCATACTTTTTTTTTTTTTTTTTTTTTTTTTTTGTCGTGGGGAAAATCTTCGAAAGACTCCCTCCCACCTCCTTGGGGAGAGGTGGGAGGGGTGTGTGGGATTCCCCGCGCCCGTACAACGACAGGCGCGGGACCTACCCACTAAAAACCCCACGGTGACCCTTCGACACGCTTTGGGAGGATACCGGGAATCGCTCGAAGCATTCTTCCGGTATCCTCCCCGTGCCCGCGCTTTCGCGCCCATCCCCCGGGGGGACAATCGGTCCCCCCAGTAGACACACTGCCTCATAGCGGCGGGACGGGGCCACTCCATCCCGCCGCTATCCGTCCCGGGGCCGCGTTTAGTGGCGGCTGCGAGCCCCAACTCGCAACCGCCCGCGACCCCGTTTCCACCCCCCGGCGGCCGGGCGTTCATGGCCGCACCAGACCGCCGAGGGTGCCTCCCCTTGCGTCGGACCGGTAGGGGGAGGCACTCCTACCCCCAACCGGTCCGACCCGGCGCCGCCTGGCGGGAGGAGGGTCCCCTCAGGACCCCCCTCCCAGCCTAGGTCATCCGCCACGCCGAGGCGGCCGCCCGCGACGCCTCGCGACCGGGCGACGACCTCGGGCCACCGCACGAGCGCGAGCTTCAGCGCGCCGCTGAAGCTCGCGCTCCCTCCCCGCGGCCTCCTTCTGCAACATTACGTTCTCGCAGAAGGAGGCCACGGCCCTCCACTTCTCCTCGCTGCCGAGCATGGCGCGCACCACGCCCGGCAGCGAGACATCCCGCCCGACGACGCCGACCAGGACACGGCGCTCCCCCTCCCACGCGGGGCATACCTCCAGGGTATGATCCGCCGTGTCCTGCTCAGCGTCGCAGTGGCAGCAACGCGCCGTCGGCTCCTTCCCTATCCGGCACAGGTATCTTCCGAAGCTGCCATGCCCGGAAAATACCTGTGCCATCCGGTAGGTGAGGCTGCCATGGCCTCTGTCCAGCCACTCCTTCAGGAGTGGCCGAACCGCCCCGACAGTCCGGAGCCCCGCGGTTGGCAGAGCCAGCCGCTCCTGCCACGCGAGCAACACGGACTGCCGGGCCTGGCGCTTCAAATCGCCCCAAGGAGGTTCCTGCCCGCCCGGGACCGCCCCCACCCCCGCGCGACGGTCGACGCGGTGCCGGTACATCACCGCGTGCGACCGCGCGAGCAGGTCCATGGGCGGCATCCCCGCTAGAACCGTCGCCGCCTCATGTGACATGGTCCGATACCCGCGGACGACCCTGAGCGCCATGCGCCTCTGCACCCGACGCAGCATAGTCATGCTGCGCCGGGAGGCAGCCAGGTCGTCCGCCCAGACGGGGGCCCCGTATAGGGCCACCGACTGGACCATTGCCACATAGAGGCGACGAACTCGGCCCGCCGGGCCCCCCAGGTTGGGCAGGATCCGGCCCAGAGCCGCAACCATCCTTTCCAACCGGGGGACCAGGCAGCGGAAATGCTCCTCGAAACGCCAGTGGCTATCGAGGATCAGCCCTAGATACCTGATCCGGGGCTTCACCTCGATGTCAGCCCCACCCACCCGGATCAGAGGGGGTGGCGGATCCTGCCGAGGTGAATGAAACGCAATCACCTCGGTCTTATGGACCGCCACCGTCATCCCCATCCCCCTGATCCGGTCGACGACGCGTTGCGACCCCTCCTCCGCGCGACGCATGGCCCTCCCCCAGTGCGCCCCGACGGCCAGCACCAGTGTGTCATCCGCATAACACACCGTGCTGACGCCGTCGGGGAGGCCGGCCCGCAACACCGAGTCGTACGCGATGTTCCACAGGAGTGGCCCGAGGACCGACCCCTGCGGAACACCGCAGTACACCTCCCTCCGCATATCACCATCCCGGCCCGGATACTCGATCCACCTGCCGCGGAGATAATCCCCGACGACCGCCCTGAGACAAGGGGGGACCCGATGATATTCGAGTCCCCTCCTTATCTCTTCCCAGGGGAGGGTGTTAAAGGCATTGGCAATATCCAAGGATATTGCCAATGCCACCCCTCCCCGGGAGACGGCCGCCCCCGAGAGGGCCCTCACACGACCTATCGCGTCGATAGTCGATCGGCCCCCCCGGAAACCGAACTGGCAGTCGGCCAGACCGGGATCACCCCGCGAGAGGTGCTCGACGAGGCGGGCAGCAATCACCCGCTCAAAGAGCTTGCCCACCTCGTCGAGGAGACAAATGGGCCGGTATGCGGAGGGAGACTCCGCGGGCCGACCCTCCTTCCGGAGGAGGACCATCCTCGCCACCTTCCAACTGGGGGGGAATCGCCCGTCCCTCAGGCAGCGGTCGAACAACCGCCTGAGGTCGGCCCCAAGGACGCCCTGGGTCAAGACCCAAACCCGGCCGGGCACACCATCCGGACCCGGGGCCGTGTTACGAACCCCGAGCCGTCTGATGGCCGCTGCCAGCTCCTCCCGCGTGACCCCCAGCTCGGCCGTCCACTCCACTGGGACAGCCGCCGCCGCCGGAGGACGCGGTCCCCTCTCCCCAATTGGGAAGAGTGTATTGACCACGTCCTCCAGCAGCCGGGGGTCAAGACCCTCGGTGACGGGGGGCGCCCACGGGCGGAGCTTATTCAGCACCACCTTATATGGGCGCCCCCATGGATCGTCATCAAGGGTCTGGAGGAGCTCCTTCCATGCCCGGGTCTTGGCCCGTTTGATGGCGACCTGCAGAGCAACCCGCGCCACGCGGTATGCTCCATACAGGTCATCAGCTGCCCTCGCTCGCGCCACGCCGTCGCCTGTACGTTGACGACGGCGCGCGCGGGTGTACTGGCGTCGGGCGCGGACAGTCGCGACTCGCAACTCCGCGATCGCGTCCGACCACCAGTACACCGCCCGGCGAGGAGAAGCCCGCCCGACCCGAGGCATCGCCGCGTCGCAAATACCCGCGACCAATGCTCCGAGCCGGGCGACCTCCTCCTCTATGCTCGGCAACTCGGCCGCTCCCTGCGGCCAAGTTGCAGCGAGGGCAGCTGCCATCAAGGCGTCCTTGTCCAGGCGCCGAAGCGCCCAGCGGCGTGGTGGGGTGCCACGCAGGCGGCCGTGTCGGGATGCACTCGCGGCGGCAGAGACCTCCATCCGGATGTACCGGTGATCGGAGAGTGTCTCTGCCCCCGCGACCACGTGCCAACCCGACACCATGCGCACGGCGTTGGGGGTCGCGAATCCAACATCCACGATGGACCCCCCATATCGCCGCACGCATGTGTGCTCCGACCCCCGGTTCAATACCCGGAGGTCGAGCCCCGCCGCCCAATCGCCCAGGATCCCGCCGCGAACGGAGGTCCTGGGGGATCCCCAAGCCACCGACTTGGCATTAAAATCCCCCAGGACCAGCACCGGCCGGGCCGCGTAGCGCTGCACGCATGCCGCGACCTCGGCCAAGTACAGCTCGAACGCAGCGTGACCGCTACGGGGCGAAATGTAGCACCCCACCACAGCGACTCCCCCCCAGTCCACGGCGACGAATCCCCGACCGCGCTCCAACAAGGAGAACGGTGGGGACCCGTCGCCCCCTCCCCATACCGTCGCCACCAAGCCGTCCGCGTCGCCCACCCAATGAGGGTGATCAGGGACGCGGTACGGCTCGGCGGCGACCGCCAGGCCAACCCCCCACTCCGCGAGGACTTGGGACATCAAGTCCTGTGCCGCGCGGCAGTGGTTGAGGTTGGCCTGGAGGAGGAGGCGGGGCGGCATTAATTAATGGCCGCGCCAGCCTCCTCCCGGCCGTCCGTCCCCGTAGCACCGTCCACCTCCATGGAGGACGATGCCACCGCCCTCGGCACCGGAGCCGGTGCAGCCCGCCTCTTCCTCTCCTTCCGGGAGGGGGGGGAGCACTTCTTGCTCCCCACCCTGTGATCGGCTGGCCTCCCCATGTCCGCACACAGCGGGCAGTGGGGGGCCGCCGAGCACTGGCTCGCACGGTGCTCTTTGGCACCGCAGCGGTAACATTGACCGCTGCGGTCCACCGGCGAGGTGCACCACTGCCTCACGTGCCCCAATTCGAGGCAGCGGTGACACTGGAGCGGGCGCGGCGCGAGGATTTCCACTCGCGCCGAAACCCACCCCACCAACACCCTCCCGGATTCCGCCACCTTACGGGCGGCGGAGAGGGGGCACCGGGCCCACACCGACCCGAGGCCGGAGGGCGACCTGCGGATCTCTCCGATCCGCAGGTCCTCCACAGGACAGTCCCCCGCCCTCGCAAGGGCACGGGACACATCCTGTGCGCTGACCGAGTCGTCCAGCCCACAAACGCGCATCTCCGTGCGCTTCGTGGGCCGGGCGACCCGGACACCTCGCTCGCCCAGCTGCTCCCGGAGCCTCTGGGCGAGACGATCCGCCTTCGCGCCGCCTTCTGCACCGGGGATCTCCAGCAAGAGACCCCCGGTCACGGCCCTCTTCGCCCTCACGGAGGCGATGCCCAGCTCTTCCAGGGAGATATTCTCCCTGGCGAGCCGCATCGCCTCCGCGAGGGTCAGGTCGCCCCCCTGCGCAACGGTCAGCGTCACCGCTGCCGTTTTTGGGGGACGACCTGGTCGTGCCTTCCCGACCTTCGCGGCCTTTACCTTGGCCGCCGGCGGCGGAGGCGGAGGCCGCGGTTGCGAGGCCTTCCTCGCCGCCCGCTTCGCCTTCCGCCCCACCACCTCACTCCACGCCACCCCCCCTTGGGAGGGTGCCGTGGAGGACGCGACCACCGCGACCACGGGTACACCACCCCCCTTGGGGGTCGCGACCCGGGGCCCTGGTGCCGCAACGCTGGGCGGAGCCTTCACTCCGCCCTTCTTTGCCTTCCCCGACTGTACCGGAACAGGTCGGGGAGGCACGGCCTTCCTGCTGACCGCTCTTCCGGCGAGGAGCTCCTCCCGGAAGGCGGCCAGCTTGCCATCAATCATGTCCCCAATCCTCCTCAGAAGATCGTCTTCTGAGGAGGACGGGGACTTCTTCACGGGCGGAGCGCGGGTGGAGGGGCCCGCGGTGCCCCGCACCACTGCCGCCGCACTCCGCTTATTTACCTCCACCGAGGGACGCGGCGGTGGAGGAGGAGGGAGAATGGGAGGGAGGGCCGCGCTGTTCCACAGCGCCTCTGCCCTCCTCCTCCCCTGTCGCTCCTCCTCCAACAGGAGCTGCAGACGGGCGTTCCGCCCTCTGAGCTCCCGCGCCGCCTCCCTCATTTCCTCCGCCGCGGCCTTCAGGGCCGCCGCGCCACCGCTTTTCTGCCCCTTAAAGGCGCAGGCAGCGGCGACTTTCTCCACCCGCCTCAGGGACGAGGAGATCCTCTCCGATATCTCCTCGGTCACCTCGTCCCTGAGGCAACTCAGCCTCACCGACGGGCTCATCGCCCCGCCCACCTCGACGACGGCCTGCCCCGCCCTCTTCCTCTTAGAGCCTATGAGGCTCCTGGTGGAGGAGAAGGACGAGACTGACGCAGTCTCGTCGTCCTCCTCCACCTTCCACGAAGCCGGGCCAGGCGCTGGAGGCGGCGCGAGCGCCGTCACTCCAGTCCCAACACCGCCTTCGTCCTCCCCCTCTGACTTACCCCGTCCCATCCCCGTTTTAATAGTGAACTCCATAATATTCCCACGAGCAGGTCGGAAGAAAAGGTCCGCCCGGGCAGAGCCGCCTTACCCGGGTAAGCCTATATACTCCGGGGGTTCGGCAGGTTCCCCGGAGGTGGTCGCTTGGGATTGGGCCTTCTCCCCCAACCATGCATCCCATCGCCGCGCACCATAGCTTAGGATTGGAGGGCGATTTTATAGAGTCGCCATACTCGTGGCCCAGGCGGTTAAGCCAAGACCCCCGTTCCTCCTGCCGTCACGTACCATTCACAAAACCAATAGGGAATTGTGAATGGGTCGTTGTGACGACCAACAGGAGGCTTACGGTGTGTGTATGACTCGGGTACCCCGGGTTCGTTAAGCCCGTACTGCAGCTGAAAGGCTGGCAGCCCCTGAGGGGATCTGGCTCATACTTT
Source organism: Colletes latitarsis (assembly GCF_051014445.1). Classification (NCBI taxonomy): domain Eukaryota; kingdom Metazoa; phylum Arthropoda; class Insecta; order Hymenoptera; family Colletidae; genus Colletes; species Colletes latitarsis. The sequence continues at coordinate 11,234,746 of NW_027488371.1, forward strand.
CGCATTTTCACCTACTTGTTGGCCTGATCCTGGGTATTTTCTGGGTTGGATCACGTAGTAATGTGACACCACACTGAAACAGTGGGTTAAACCAGGATTCAATCTATATTTTAGAGGATAACACCGGTTAGGTCATGGTTAGGTCTGGTATTTGCCATCATCTGGCTCATACTTTCGCATTTTTCGCATACTTGTTGGCCAGATCCTGGGCGTTTTCTGGCTCCGATCACGTAGTAATGTAGAGCCACTCTGAAACAGTGAGTTAAACCTGGATTCAATCTATATTTTAGAGGATATCAGCGGCTCGGTCAGGGTTAGGTCTTTTCTGGTTTGGATCACGTAGTAATATGGTACCACACTGAAACAATGAGTTAATCCTGCATTCAACCTATACTTTAGACGATAACAGAGGTTAGGTCACGGTTAGGTCTGGTATTTGCCATCATCTGGCTCATACATTCGCATTTTTCGCATACTTGTTAGCCAGATCCTGGGCGTTTTCGGGTTTGGGTCACGTAGTAATGTGGTACCACACTGCTACAGTGAGTTAAACCTGGATTCAATCTATATAATAGAAGAATATCACTAGTTAGGTCAGGGTTTGGTCTGGTATTTGCCATCATCTGGCTCATACTTTCGCATTTTTCACCTTCTTGTTGGCCTGATCCTGGGCGTTTTCTGGTTTGCGTCACGTAGTAATGTGGTACCACACAGAAACAGTGGGTTCAACCATGATTCAATCTATATTTTAGAGGATAACACCTGTTAGGTCAGGGTTAGGTCTGGTATTTGCCATTATCTGGCTCATACTTTCGCATTTTTCGCATACTTGTTGGCCAGATCCTAGGCGTTTTCTGGCTCGGATCACGCAGTAATGTAGAACCACTCTGAAACAGTGAGTTAAACCTGGATTCAACCTATATCTTAGAGGATAGCACCGGTTAGGTCATGGTTAGGTCTGGTATTTGCCATCATCTGGCTCATACTTTCGCATTTTTCGCATACTTGTTGGCCAGATCCTGGGCGTCTTCGGGTTTGGGTCACGTAGTAATGTGGTACCACACTGAAACAGTGAGTTAATCATGGATTCAATCTATATTTTAGTGGATAACACCGGTTTGGTCAGGATAAGTTCTGGTATTTGCATTATCTGGCACATACTTTCGCCTTTTTCACCCACTTGTTGGCCTGATCCTGGGCGTTTTCTGGGTTGGATCACGTAGTAATGTGGTACCACACTGAAACAGTGGGTTAAACCAGGATTCAATCTATATTTTAGAGGATAACACCGGTTAGGTCAGGGTTAGGCCTGGTATTTGCCATCATCAGGCTCATACTTTCGCATTTTTCGCATACTTGTTGGCCAGATCCTGGGCGTCTTCTGGTTTGCGTCACGTAGTAATATGGTACCACACTGAAACAGTGAGTTAAACCAGGATTCAATCTATATTTTAGAGGATAACACCGGTTAGGTCAGGGTTAGGCCTGGTATTTGCCATCATCAGGCTCATACTTTCGCATTTTTCGCATACTTGTTGTCCAGATCCTGGGCGTTTTCTGGTTTGGATCACGTAGTAATGTGGCACCACACTGCAACAGTGAGTTAAACCAGGATTCAATCTATATTTTAGAGGATAACACCGGTTAGGTCATGGTTAGGTCTGGTATTTGCCATCATCTGGCTCATACTTTCGCATTTTTCGCATACTTGTTGTCCAGATCCTGGGCGTTTTCTGGTTTGGGTCACGTAGTAATGTGGTACCACACTGAAACAGTGTGTTAATCATGGATTCAATCTATATTTTAGAGGATAACACCGGTTAGGTCATGGTTAGGTCTGGTATTTGCCATTATCTAGCTCATACTTTCGCATTTGTCGCATACTTGTCGGCCAGACGCTGGGAGTTTTCTGGGTTGGGTCACGTAGTAATGTGGTGTCACATTGCAACAGTGAGTTAAACCTGGATTCAATCTATATTTTAGTGGATAACAACGGTTTGGTCGGGATTAGTTCTGGTGTTTGCATTATCTGGCACATACTTTCGCCTTTTTCACCTACTTGTTGGCCTGATCCTGGGCGTTTTCTGGGTTGGATCACGTAGTAATGTGGCATCACACTGCAACAGTGGGTTAAACTAGGATTCAATCTATATTTTAGAGGATAACACCGCCTAGGTCAGGGTTAGGTCTGGTATTTGCCATTATATAGCTCATACTTTCGCATTTTTCGCATACTTGTCTGCCAGAACCTGGGCGTTTTCTGGTTTGGGTCACGTAGTAATGTGGCGCCACACTGCGACGGTGGGCTAAACTAGGATTCAATCTATATTTTAGAGGATAACACCGCTTAGGTCAGGGCTAGGTCTGGTATTTGCCATTATCTAGCTCATACTTTCGCATTTTTCGCATACTTGTCTGCCAGATCCTGGGCGTTTTCTGGTTTGGGTCACGTAGTAATGTGGTGCCACATTGCAACAGTGAGTTAAACCTGAATTCAATCTATATAATAGAAGAATAACACCAGTTAGGTCAGGGTTTCGTCTGGTATTTGCCATCATCTGGCTCATACTTTCGCCTTTTTCACCTACTTGTAGGCCTGATCCTGGGTGTTTTCTGGGTTGGATCACGTAGTCATGTGGCACCACACTGAAACAGTGGGTTAAACCAGGATTCAATCTATATTTTAGAGGATAACACCGCTTAGGTCAGGGTTAGGTCTGGTATTTGCCATCATCTGGCTCATACTTTCGCCTTTTTCACCTACTTGTTGGCCTGATCCTGGGTGTTTTCTGGGTTGGATCACGTAGTAATGTGACACCACACTGAAACAGTGGGTTAAACCAGGATTCAATCTATATTTTAGAGGATAACACCGCTTAGGTCAGGGTTAGGTCTGGTATTTGCCATTATCTAGCTCATACATTCGCATTTTTCGCATATTTGTTGGCCAGACCCTGGCCGTTTTCTGGTTTGGGTCACGTAGTAATGTGGTGCCACATTGCAACAGTGAGTTAAACCTGGATTCAATCTATATTTTAGAGGATAACACCCGTTAGGTCATAGTTAGGTCTGGTATTTGCCATCATCTGGCTCATACTTTCGCATTTTTCGCATACTTGTTGGCCAGATCCTGGGCGTCTTCGGGTTTGGGTCACGTAGTAATGTGGTACCACACTGAAACAGTGAGTTAATTATGGATTCAATCAATATTTCAGTGGATAACACCGGTTTGGTCAGGATTAGTTCTGGTGTTTGCATTATCTGGCACATACCTTCGCCTTTTTCACCCACTTGTTGGCCAGATCCTGGGCGTTTTCCGGGTTGGATCACGTAGTAATGTGGCACCACACTGAAACAGTGGGTTAAACCAGGATTCAATGTATATTTTAGAGGATAACAGCGGTTAGGTCAGGGTTAGGTCTGGTATTTGCCATCATCAGGCTCATACTTTCGCATTTTTCGCATACTTGTTGGCCAGATCCTGGGCGTTTTCTGGTTTGGGTCACGTAGTAATGTGGTACCACACTGAAACAGTGAGTTAATCATGGATTCAATCTATATTTTAGAGGATAACACCGGTTAGGTCATGGTTAGGTCTGGTATTTGCCATCAACTGGCTCATACTTTCGCATTTTTCGCATACTTGTTGGCCAGAACCTGGGCGTTTTCTGGTTTGGGTCACGTAGTAATATGGTACCACACTGAAACAGTGAGTTAATCATGGATTCAATCTATATTTTAGAGGATAACACCGGTTAGGTCATGGTTAGGTCTGGTATTTGCCATCATCTGGCTCATACTTTCGCATTTTTCGCATACTTGTTGGCCAGATCCTGGGCGTATTCACGTTTAGGTCACGTAGTAATGTGGTACCACACTGCAACAGTGAGTTAAAAATGGATTCAATCTATATAATAGAAGAATAACACCAGTTAGATCAGGGTTAGGTCTGGTATTTGCCATCATCTGGCTCATACTTTCGCATTTTTCGCATACTTGTTGGCCAGACCCTGGGCGTTTTCTGGTTTGGGTCACGTAGTAATGTGGTACCACACTGAAACAGTGAGTTAATCATGCATTCAATCTATATTTTAGAGGATAACACCGGTTAGGTCATGGTTAGGTCTGGTATTTGCCATCATCCGGCTCATACTTTCGCATTTTTCGCATACTTGTTGGCCAGTTCCTGGGCGTTTTCTGGTTTGGGTCACGTAGTAATATGGTACCACACTGAAACAGTGAGTTAATCATGGATTCAATCTATATTTTAGAGGATAACACCGGTTAGGTCATGGTTAGGTCTGGTATTTGCCATCATCTGGCTCATACTTTCGCATTTTTCGCATACTTGTTGGCCAGATCCTGGGCGTATTCACGTTTAGGTCACGTAGTAATGTGGTGTCACATTGCAACAGTGAGTTAAACCTGGATTCAATCTATATTTTAGTGGATAACACCGGTTTGGTCAGGATTAGTTCTGGTGTTTGCATTATCTGGCACATACTTTCTCCTTTTTCACCTACTTGTTGGCCTGATCCTGGGCGTTTTCTGGGTTGGATCACGTAGTAATGTGGTACCACACTGAAACAGTGGGTTAATCCAGGATTCAATCTATATTTTAGAGGATAACACCGGTTAGGTCAGGGTTAGGTCTGGTATTTGCCATCATCAGGCTCATACTTTCGCATTTTTCGCATACTTGTTGGCCAGATCCAGGGCGTTTTCAGGTTTGGGTCACGTAGTAATATGGTACCACACTGAAACAGTGAGTTAATCATGGATTCAATCTATATTTTAGAGGATAACACCGGTTAGGTCAGGGTTAGGTCTGGTATTTGCCATCACCTGGCTCATACTTTCGCCTTTTTCACCTACTTGTTGGCCTGATCCTGGGTGTTTTCTGGGTTGGATCACGTAGTAATGTGGTACCACACTGCTACAGTGAGTTAAACCTGGATTCAATCTATATAATAGAAGAATAACACCAGTTTGGTCAGGGTTTGGTCAGGTATTTGCCATGATCAGGCTCATACTTTAGCATTTTTCGCATACTTGTTGGCCAGATCCTGGGCGTTTTCTGGGTCGGATCACGTAGTAATGTAGAACCACTCTGAAACAGTGAGTTAAACCTGGATTCAAGCTATATTTTAGAGCATATCAGCGGCTAGGTCAGGGTTAGGTCTTTTCTGGTTTGGATCACGTAGTAATATGGTACCATACTGAAACAATTAGTTAATCCTGCTTTCAATCTATATTTTAGAGGATAACAGAGGTTAGGTCAGGGTTAGGTCTGGTATTTGCCATCAACTGGCCCATACTTCCGCATTTTTCGCATACTTTTTGGCCAGATCCTGGGCGTTTTCAGGGTTGGATCACGTAGTAGTGTGACGCCACACCGAACAGTGAAGTAATCCTGGATTAGATCTATATACTAGAGGGTGACACCGGTTAGGTTTGGGTTAGGTCTGGTATTTGATATTATCTGGCCCATACTTTCGCATATTTCGCGTAAATGTTGGCCAAATGCTGGCTTTTTCTGGATTGGATCACGTAGTAATGTGGTACCACACTTGAACAGTGAATTAACCCTGGATTCGATCAATATTTTAGAGGATAACACCGGTTAGGTCTGGGTTAGGTCTGGTATTTGCCATCATCTGGCTCACACTTTCGCATTTTTCGCATACTTGTTGGCCAGATCCTGGGCGTTTTCTGGTTTGCATCACGTAGTAATGTGGTACTACACTTGCCACATGAGCTAAACCTGGATTCAATCTATATATTAGAGGGTAACACCGGTTAGGTTTGGGTTAGGTCTGGTATTTGCCAACGACTGCCTCATACATTCGCATTTTTTGCCAACTTGTTGGCCAGATCCAGGGCGTTTTCTGGTTTGGATCACGTTGTAATGTGGTACCACACTGAAACAGTGAGTTAATCCTGGATTCGATCTATATATTAGAGGGTAACACCGGTTAGGTTTGGGTTAGGTCTGGTATTTGCCATCATCTGGCTCATACTTTCGCATTTTTCGCATACTTGTTGGCCAGATCCTGGGCGTTTTCTGGTTTGGATCAGGTAGTAATGTGGTTCCACACTGGAACAGTGAGTTAAACCTGGATTCAATCTATATTTTAGCGGATAACACCGACTAGGTCATGGTTAGGTCTGGTATTTGCCATCATCTGGCTCGTACTTTCGCATTTTTCGCATACTTGTTGGCCAGATCCTGGGCGTTTTCTGGTTTGGGTTACGTAGTAATGTGGTACCACACTGGAACAGTGAGTTAATCCTGGATTCGATCTATATATTAGAGGGTAACACCGGTTAGGTTTGGGTTAGGTCTGGTATTTGCCATCATCTGGCTCATACTTTCGCATTTTTCGCATACTTATTGGCCAGATCCTCGGCGTTTTCTGGTTTGGATCAGGTAGTAGTGCGGTACCGCACTGAAACTGTGAGTTTATCTTGTATTCAATCTATATTTTAGAGGATAACACCGGTTAGGTCGGGGTTGGGTCTGGTATTTGCAATCATCTGGCTCATACTTTCGCATTTTTCGCATACTTGTTGGCCAGATCCTGGGCGTTTTCTGGTTTGGATTACGTAATAATGTGGTTCCACACTGCAACAGTGAGTTAAACCTGGATTCAATCTATATGTTAGAGGGTAACACCGGTTAGGTTTGGGTTAGGTCTGGTATTTGCCAACGTCTGCCTCATACTTTTGCACTTTTTGCCAACTTGTTGGCCAGATCCAGGGCGTCTTCAGGGTTTTATCACGTAGTAGTGTGATGCCACACTGAAACGGTGAATTAATCCTGGATTCGATCTATATATTAGAGGGTAACACCGGTTAGGTTTGGGTTAGGTCTGGTATTTGATATTATCTGGCCCATACTTTCGCATATTTCGTATAAATTTTGGCCAGATCCTGGGCTTTTTCTGGTATGGCTCACGTAGTAATGTGGTACCACAATGAAACAGCGGGTTAAACCGGGCCCGATCAATTCTTTAGAGGATAACACCGGTAAGGTCTGGGTAAGGTCTGGGGTTCGCCATCATCTCGCTCATTCTTTCACTTTTTTCGCATACTTGTTGGCCAAATGCTGGCTTTTTCTGGGTTGGATCACGTAGTACTGTGGTACCACACTTGAACAGTGAATTAATCCTGGGTCCGATCTATATTTTAAAGGATAACACCGGTTAGGTCGGGGTGAGGTCTGGGATTTGCCATTATCTGGGTCATACTTTCGCTTCTTTCGCGTACTTGTTGGCCAGATCCTGGGCGTTTTCTGGGTAGGATCAGGTAGTAGTGTGGTACCGCACTGAAACAGTGAGTTTATCTTGGATTCAATCTATATTTTAGAGGATAACACTGGTTAGGTCGGGGTCAGGTCTGGTAACTGCAATCATCTGGCTCATACTTTCGCATTTTTCGCATACTTGTTGGCCAGATCCTGGGCGTATTCAGGTTTGGGTCACGTAGTAATGTGGTACCACACTGAAACAGTGAGTTAAACCAGGATTTAATCTATATTTTAGAGTATAACACCGCTTAGGTCAGGGTTAGGTCTGGTATTTGCCATTATCTAGCTCATACTTTCGCCTTTTTCACCTACTTGTTGGCCTGATCCTGGGTGTTTTCTGGGTTGGATCACGTAGCAATGCGGTACCACACTGCTACAGTGAGTTAAACCTGGATTCAAGCTATATTTTAGAGCATATCAGCGGCTAGGTCAGGGTTAGGTCTTTTCTGATTTGGATCTCGTAGTAATGTGGTACCACACAGAAACAGTGGGTTAAACCAGGATTCAATCTATATTTTAGAGGATAACAGCGGTTAGGTCAGGGGTAGGTCTGGTATTTGCCATCATCAGGCTCATACTTTCGCATTTTTCGCATACTTGTTGGCCAGATCCTGGGCGTTTTCTGGTTTGCGTCACGTAGTAATATGGTACCATACTGAAACAGTGAGTTAATCATGGATTCAATCTATATTTTAGAGGATAACACCGGTTAGGTCATGGTTAGGTCTGGTAGTTGCCATCATCTGGCTCATACTTTCGCATTTTTCGCATACTTGTTGGCCAGATCCTGGGCGTTTTCAGGTTTGGGTCACGTAGTAATGTGGTACCACACTGCAACAGTGAGTTAAAAATGGATTCAATCTATATAATAGAAGAATAACACCAGTTAGATCAGCGTTAGGTCTGGTATTTGCCATCATCTGGCTCATACTTTCGCATTTTTCGCATACTTGTTGGCCAGATCCTGGGCGTTTTCTGGTTTGGATCACGTAGTAATGTGGCACCACACTGAAACAGTGGGTTAAACCAGGATTCAATCTATATTTTAGAGGATAACAGCAGTTAGGTCAGGATTAGGTCTGGTATTTGCCATCATCAGGCTCATACTGTCGCATTTTTCGCATACTTGTTGGCCAGATCCTGGGCGTTTTCTGGTTTGGGTCACGTAGTAATGTGGTACCACACTGAAACAGTGAGTTAATCATGGATTCAATCTATATTTTAGAGGATAACACCGGTTAGGTCATGGTTAGGTCTGGTATTTGCCATCATCTGGCTCATACTTTCGTATTTTTCGCATACTTGTTGGCCAGATCCTGGGCGTATTCACGTTTAGGTCACGTAGTAATGTGGTACCACACTGCAACAGTGAGTTAAAAATGGATTCAATCTATATAATAGAAGAATAACACCAGTTAGATCAGGGTTAGGTCTGGTATTTGCCATCATCTGGCTCATACTTTCGCATTTTTCGCATACTTGTTGGCCAGTTCCTGGGCGTTTTCTGGTTTGGGTCACGTAGTAATATGGTACCACACTGAAACAGTGAGTTAATCATGGATTCAATCTATATTTTAGAGGATAACACCGGTTAGGTCATGGTTAGGTCTGGTATTTGCCATCAACTGGCCCATACTTTCGCATTTTTCGCATACTTTCTGGCAAGATCCTGGGCGTTTTCAGGGTTGGATCACGTAGTAGTGTGATGCTACACTGAAACAGTGAATGAATCCTGGATTCGATCTATATATTAGAGGGTAACACCGGTTAGGTTTGTGTTAGGTCTGGTATTTGATATTATCTGGCCCATACTTTCGCATTTTTCGCATAAATGTTGGCCAAATGCTGGCTTTTTCTGGGTTGGATCACGTAGTAATGTGGTACCACACTTGAACAGTGAATTAACCCTGGATTCGATCAATATTTTAGAGGATAACAACGGTTAGGTCTGGGTTAGGTCTGGTATTTGCCAAAATCTGGCTCATACTTTCGCCTTTTTCACTTACTTGTTGGCCTGATACTGGGCGTTTTCTGGGTTGGATCGCGTAGTAGTGTGACGCCACACCGAAACAGTGAAGTAATCCTGGATTAGATCTATATACTAGAGGGTGACACCGGTTAGGTTTGGGTAAGGTCTGGTATTTGCCATCATCTGGCTCACACTTTCGCATTTTTCGCATACTTGTTGGCCAGATCCTGGGCGTTTTCTGGTTTGCATCACGTAGTAATGTGGTACTACACTTGCCACATGAGCTAAACCTGGATTCAATCTATATATTAGAGGGTAACACCGGTTAGGTTTGGGTTAGGTCTGGTATTTGCCAACGACGGCCTCATACATTCGCATTTTTTGCCAACTTGTTGGCCAGACCCAGGGCGTTTTCTGGTTTGGATCACGTTGCAATGTGGTACCACACTGAAACAGTGAGTTAATCCTGGATTCGATCTATATATTAGAGGGTAACACCGGTTAGGTTTGGGTTAGGTCTGGTATTTGCCATCATCTGGCTCATACTTTCGCATTTTTCGCATACTTGTTGGCCAGTTCCTGGGCGTTTTCTGGTTTGGGTCACGTAGTAATATGGTACCACACTGAAACAGTGAGTTAATCATGAATTCAATCTATATTTTAGAGGATAACACCAGTTAGGTCATGGTTAGGTTTGGTATTTGCCATTATCTAGCTCATACTTTCGCATTTGTCGCATACTTGTCGGCCAGACCCTGGGAGTTTTCTGGGTTGGGTCACGTAGTAATGTGGTGTCACATTGCAACAGTGAGTTAAACCTGGATTCAATCTATATTTTAGAGGATAACACCGGTTAGGTCAGGGTTAGGTCTGGTATTTGCCATCATCTCGCTCATTCTTTCACTTTTTTCGCATACTTGTTGGCCAAATGCTGGCTTTTTCTGGGTTGGATGACGTAGTAATGTGGTACCACACTTGAACAGTGAATTAATCCTGGATTCAATCTATATTTTAGAGGATAACACCGGTTAGGTCATGGTTAGGTCTGGTATTTGCCATCATCTGGCTCATACTTTCGCATTTTTCGCATACTTGTCGGCCAGACCCTGGGAGTTTTCTGGGTTGGGTCACGTAGTAATGTGGTGTCACATTGCAACAGTGAGTTAAACCTGGATTCAATCTATATTTTAGAGGATAACACCGGTTAGGTCAGGGTTAGGTCTGTTATTTGCCATCATCTGGCTCATACTTTCGCATTTTTCGCATACTTGTTGGCCAGATCCTGGGCGTATTCAGGTTTGGGTCACGTAGTAATGTAGTACCACACTGAAACAGTGAGTTAAACCAGGATTCAATCTATATTTTAGAGGATAACACCGGTTAGGTCAGGGTTAGGTCTGTTATTTGCCATCATCTGGCTCATACTTTCGCATTTTTCGCATACTTGTTGGCCAGATCCTGGGCGTTTTCAGGTTTGGGTCACGTAGTAATGTGGTACCACACTGCAACAGTGAGTTAAAAATGGATTCAATCTATATAATAGAAGAATAACACCAGTTAGATCAGCGTTAGGTCTGGTATTTGCCATCATCTGGCTCATACTTTCGCATTTTTCGCATACTTGTTGGCCAGATCCTGGGCGTTTTCTGGTTTGGATCACGTAGTAATGTGGCACCACACTGAAACAGTGGGTTAAACCAGGATTCAATCTATATTTTAGAGGATAACAGCAGTTAGGTCAGGGTTAGGTCTGGTATTTGCCATCATCAGGCTCATACTTTCGCATTTTTCGCATACTTGTCGGCCAGATCCTGGGCGTTTTCTGGTTTGGGTCACGTAGTAATGTGGTACCACACTGAAACAGTGAGTTAATCATGGATTCAATCTATATTTTAGAGGATAACACCGGTTAGGTCATGGTTAGGTCTGGTATTTGCCATCATCTGGCTCATACTTTCGCATTTTTCGCATACTTGTTGGCCAGACCCTGGGCGTTTTCTGATTTGGGTCACGTAGTAATATGGTACCACACTGAAACAGTGAGTTAATCATGGGTTCAATCTATATTTTAGAGGATAACACCGGTTAGGTCATGGTTAGGTCTGGTATTTGCCATCATCTGGCTCATACTTTCGTATTTTTCGCATACTTGTTGGCCAGATCCTGGGCGTATTCACGTTTAGGTCACGTAGTAATATGGTACCACACTGAAACAGTGAGCTAATCATGGATTCAATCTATATTTTAGAGGATAACACTGGTTAGGTCGGGGTCAGGTCTGGTAACTGCAATCATCTGGCTCATACTTTCGCATTTTTCGCATACTTGTTGGCCAGATCCTGGGCGTTTTCTGGTTTGGGTTACGTAGTAATGTGGTTCTACACTGCAACAGTGAGTTAAACCTGGATTCAATCTATATTTTAGAGGATAACACCGGTTAGGTCAGGGTTAGGTCTGTTATTTGCCATCATCTGGCTCATACTTTCGCATTTTTCGCATACTTGTTGGCCAGACCCTGGGCGTTTTCTGATTTGGGTCACGTAGTAATATGGTACCACACTGAAACAGTGAGTTAATCATGGGTTCAATCTATATTTTAGAGGATAACACCGGTTAGGTCATGGTTAGGTCTGGTATTTGCCATCATCTGGCTCATACTTTCGTATTTTTCGCATACTTGTTGGCCAGATCCTGGGCGTATTCACGTTTAGGTCACGTAGTAATGTGGTACCACACTGCAACAGTGAGTTAAAAATGGATTCAATCTATATAATAGAAGAATAACACCAGTTAGATCAGGGTTAGGTCTGGTATTTGCCATCATCTGGCTCATACTTTCGCATTTTTCGCATACTTGTTGGCCAGTTCCTGGGCGTTTTCTGATTTGGGTCACGTAGTAATATGGTACCACACTGAAACAGTGAGCTAATCATGGATTCAATCTATATTTTAGAGGATAACACTGGTTAGGTCGGGGTCAGGTCTGGTAACTGCAATCATCTGGCTCATACTTTCGCATTTTTCGCATACTTGTTGGCCAGATCCTGGGCGTTTTCTGGTTTGGGTTACGTAGTAATGTGGTTCTACACTGCAACAGTGAGTTAAACCTGGATTCAATCTATATTTTAGAGGATAACACCGGTTAGGTCAGGGTTAGGTCTGTTATTTGCCATCATCTGGCTCATACTTTCGCATTTTTCGCATACTTGTTGGCCAGATCCTGGGCGTATTCAGGTTTGGGTCAGGTAGTAATGTGGTACCACACTGAAACAGTGAGTTAAAGCAGGATTCAATCTATATTTTAGAGTATAACACCGCTTAGGTCAGGGTTAGGTCTGGTATTTGCCATTATCTAGCTCATACTTTCGCCTTTTTCACCTACTTGTTGGCCTGATCCTGGGTGTTTTCTGGGTTGGATCACGTAGCAATGCGGTACCACACTGCTACAGTGAGTTAAACCTGGATTCAAGCTATATTTTAGAGCATATCAGCGGCTAGGTCAGGGTTAGGTCTTTTCTGATTTGGATCTCGTAGTAATGTGGTACCACACAGAAACAGTGGGTTAAACCAGGATTCAATCTATATTTTAGAGGATAACAGCGGTTAGGTCAGGGGTAGGTCTGGTATTTGCCGTCATCAGGCTCATACTTTCGCATTTTTCGCATACTTGTTGGCCAGATCCTGGGCGTTTTCTGGTTTGCGTCACGTAGTAATATGGTACCACACTGAAACAGTGAGTTAATCATGGATTCAATCTATATTTTAGAGGATAACACCGGTTAGGTCATGGTTAGGTCTGGTAGTTGCCATCATCTGGCTCATACTTTCGCATTTTTCGCATACTTGTTGGCCAGATCCTGGGCGTTTTCAGGTTTGGGTCACGTAGTAATGTGGTACCACACTGCAACAGTGAGTTAAAAATGGATTCAATCTATATAATAGAAGAATAACACCAGTTAGATCAGCGTTAGGTCTGGTATTTGCCATCATCTGGCTCATACTTTCGCATTTTTCGCATACTTGTTGGCCAGATCCTGGGCGTTTTCTGGTTTGGATCACGTAGTAATGTGGCACCACACTGAAACAGTGGGTTAAACCAGGATTCAATCTATATTTTAGAGGATAACACCGGTTAGGTCAGGGTTAGGCCTGGTATTTGCCATCATCAGGCTCATACTGTCGCATTTTTCGCATACTTGTTGGCCAGATCCTGGGCGTTTTCTGGTTTGCGTCACGTAGTAATATGGTACCACACTGAAACAGTGAGTTAATCATGGATTCAATCTATATTTTAGAGGATAACACCGGTTAGGTCATGGTTAGGTCTGGTATTTGCCATTATCTAGCTCATACTTTCGCATTTGTCGCATACTTGTCGGCCAGACCCTGGGAGTTTTCTGGGTTGGGTCACGTAGTAATGTGGTGTCACATTGCAACAGTGAGTTAAACCTGGATTCAATCTATATTTTAGTGGATAACACCGGTTTGGTCAGGATTAGTTCTGGTGTTTGCATTATCTGGCACATACTTTCTCCTTTTTCACCTACTTGTTGGCCTGATCCTGGGCGTTTTCTGGGTTGGATCACGTAGTAATGTGGTACCACACTGCAACAGTGAGTTAATCATGGATTCAATCTATATTTTAGAGGATAACACCGGTTAGGTCAGGGTTTGGTCTGGTATTTGCCATCATCAGGCTCATACTTTCGCATTTTTCGCATACTTGTTGGCCAGATCCAGGGCGTTTTCAGGTTTGGGTCACGTAGTAATATGGTACCACACTGAAACAGTGAGTTAATCATGGATTCAATCTATATTTTAGAGGATAACACCGGTTAGGTCATGGTTAGGTCTGGTAGTTGCCATTATCTAGCTCATACTTTCGCATTTGTCGCATACTTGTCGGCCAGACCCTGGGAGTTTTCTGGGTTGGGTCACGTAGTAATGTGGTGTCACATTGCAACAGTGAGTTAAACCTGGATTCAATCTATATTTTAGTGGATAACACCGGCTTGGTCAGGATTAGTTCTGGTGTTTGCATTATCTGGCACATACTTTTTCCTTTTTCACCTACTTGTTGGCCTGATCCTGGGCGTTTTCTGGGTTGGATCACGTAGTAATGTGGTACCACACTGCAACAGTGAGTTAATCATGGATTCAATCTATATTTTAGAGGATAACACCGGTTAGGTCAGGGTTTGGTCTGGTATTTGCCATCATCAGGCTCATACTTTCGCATTTTTCGCATACTTGTTGGCCAGATCCAGGGCGTTTTCAGGTTTGGGTCACGTAGTAATATGGTACCACACTGAAACAGTGAGTTAATCATGGATTCAATCTATATTTTAGAGGATAACACCGGTTAGGTCAGGGTTAGGTCTGGTATTTGCCATCACCTGGCTCACACTTTCGCCTTTTTCACCTACTTGTTGGCCTGATCCTGGGTGTTTTCTGGGTTGGATCACGTAGTAATGTGGTACCACACTGCTACAGTGAGTTAAACCTGGATTCAATCTATATAATAGAAGAATAACACCAGTTTGGTCAGGGTTTGGTCTGGTATTTGCCATCATCAGGCCCATACTTTAGCATTTTTCGCATACTTGTTGGCCAGATCCTGGGCGTTTTCTGGGTCGGATCACGTAGTCATGTAGAACCACTCTGAAACAGTGAGTTAAACCTGGATTCAAGCTATATTTTAGAGCATATCAGCGGCTAGGTCAGGGTTAGGTCTTTTCTGGTTTGGATCACGTAGTAATATGGTACCATTCTGAAACAATTAGTTAATCCTGCTTTCAATCTATATTTTAGAGGATAACAGAGGTTAGGTCAGGGTTAGGTCTGGTATTTGCCATCAACTGGCCCATACTTTCGCATTTTTCGCATACTTTTTGGCCAGATCCTGGGCGTTTTCAGGGTTGGATCACGTAGTAGTGTGATGCTACACTGAAACAGTGAATGAATCCTGGATTCGATCTATATATTAGAGGGTAACACCGGTTAGGTTTGTGTTAGGTCTGGTATTTGATATTATCTGGCCCATACTTTCCCATTTTTCTCATAAATGTTGGCCAAATGCTGGCTTTTTCTGGGTTGGATCACGTAGTAATGTGGTACCACACTTGAACTGTGAATTAACCCTGGATTCGATCAATATTTTAGAGGATAACACCGGTTAGGTCTGGGTTAGGTCTGGTATTTGCCAAAATCTGGCTCACACTTTCGCATTTTTCGCATACTTGTTGGCCAGATCCTGGGCGTTTTCTGGTTTGCATCACGTTGTAATGTGGTACTACACTTGCCACATGAGCTAAACCTGGATTCAATCTATATATTAGAGGGTAACACCGGTTAGGTTTGGGTTAGACCTGGTATTTGCCAACGACTGCCTCATACATTCGCATTTTTTGCCAACTTGTTGGCCAGACCCAGGGCGTTTTCTGGTTTGGATCACGTTGTAATGTGGTACCACACTGAAACAGTGAGTTAATCCTGGATTCGATCTATATATTAGAGGGTAACACCGGTTAGGTTTGGGTTAGGTCTGGTATTTGCCATCATCTGGCTCATACTTTCGCATTTTTCGCATACTTGTTGGCCAGATCCTGGGCGTTTTCTGGTTTGGATCAGGTAGTAATGTGGTTCCACACTGGAACAGTGAGTTAAACCTGGATTCAATCTATATTTTAGCGGATAACACCGACAAGGTCATGGTTAGGTCTGGTATTTGCCATCATCTGGCTCGTACTTTCGCATTTTTCGCATACTTGTTGGCCAGATCCTGGGCGTTTTCTGGTTTGGGTTACGTAGTAATGTGGTACCACACTGAAACAGTGAGTTAATCCTGGATTCGATCAATTCTTTAGAGGATAACACCGGTAAGGTCTGGGTAAGGTCTGGGGTTCGCCATCATCTCGCTCATTCTTTCACTTTTTTCGCATACTTGTTGGCCAAATGCTGGCTTTTTCTGGGTTGGATCACGTAGTAATGTGTTACCACACTTGAACAGTGAATTAATCCTGGGTCCGATCTATATTTTAAAGGATAACACCGGTTAGGTCGGGGTGAGGTCTGGGATTTGCCATTATCTGGGTCATACTTTCGCTTTTTTCGCGTACTTGTTGGCCAGATCCTGGGCGTTTTCTGGGTTGGATCAGGTAGTAGTGTGGTACCGCACTGAAACAGTGAGTTTATCTTGGATTCAATCTATATTTTAGAGGATAACACTGGTTAGGTCGGGGTCAGGTCTGGTAACTGCAATCATCTGGCTCATAGTTTCGCATTTTTCGCATACTTGTTGGCCCGATCCTGGGCGTTTTCTGGTTTGGGTTACGTAGTAATGTGGTTCTACACTGCAACAGTGAGTTAAACCTGGATTCAATCTATATTTTAGAGGATAACACCGGTTAGGTCAGGGCTAGGTCTGTTATTTGCCATCATCTGGCTCATACTTTCGCATTTTTCGCATACTTGTTGGCCAGATCCTGGGCGTATTCAGGTTTGGGTCACGTAGTAATGTGGTACCACACTGAAACAGTGAGTTAAACCAGGATTCAATCTATATTTTAGAGTATAACACCGCTTAGGTCAGGGTTAGGTCTGGTATTTGCCATTATCTAGCTCATACTTTCGCCTTTTTCACCTACTTGTTGGCCTGATCCTGGGTGTTTTCTGGGTTGGATCACGTAGCAATGCGGTACCACACTGCTACAGTGAGTTAAACCTGGATTCAAGCTATATTTTAGAGCATATCAGCGGCTAGGTCAGGGTTAGGTCTTTTCTGATTTGGATCTCGTAGTAATGTGGTACCACACAGAAACAGTGGGTTAAACCAGGATTCAATCTATATTTTAGAGGATAACAGCGGTTAGGTCAGGGGTAGGTCTGGTATTTGCCATCATCAGGCTCATACTTTCGCATTTTTCGCATACTTGTTGGCCAGAACCTGGGCGTTTTCTGGTTTGCGTCACGTAGTAATATGGTACCACACTGAAACAGTGAGTTAATCATGGATTCAATCTATATTTTAGAGGATAACACCGGTTAGGTCATGGTTAGGTCTGGTATTTGCCATCATCTGGCTCATACTTTCGCATTTTTCGCATACTTGTTGGCCAGATCCTGGGCGTTTTCAGGTTTGGGTCACGTAGTAATGTGGTACCACACTGCAACAGTGAGTTAATCATGGATTCAATCTATATTTTAGAGGATAACACCGGTTAGGTCATGGTTAGGTCTGGTATTTGCCATCATCTGGCTCATACTTTCGCATCTTTCGCATACTTGTTGGCTAGATCCTGGGCGTTTTCTGGTTTGCGTCACGTAGTAATATGGTACCACACTGAAACAGTGAGTTAATCATGGATTCAATCTATATTTTAGAGGATAACACCGGTTAGGTCATGGTTAGGTCTGTTATTTGCCATCATCTGGCTCATACTTTCGCATTTTTCGCATACTTGTTGGCCAGATCCTCGGCGTTTTCTGGTTTGGATCAGGTACTAGTGTGGTACCGCACTGAAACTGTGAGTTTATCTTGGATTCAATCTATATTTTAGAGGATAACACCGGTTAGGTCGGGGTTGGGTCTGGTATTTGCAATCATCTGGCTCATACTTTCGCATTTTTCGCATACTTGTTGGCCAGATCCTGGGCGTTTTCTGGTTTGGATTACGTAATAATGTGGTTCCACACTGCAACAGTGAGTTAAACCTGGATTCAATCTATATGTTAGAGGGTAACACCGGTTAGGTTTGGGTTAGGTCTGGTATTTGCCAACGACTGCCTCATACTTTCGCATTTTTTGCCAACTTGTTGGCCAGATCCAGGGCGTTTTCAGGGTTTTATCACGTAGTAGTGTGATGCCACACTGAAACAGTGAATTAATCCTGGATTCGATCTATATATTAGAGGGTAACACCGGTTAGGTTTGGGTTAGGTCTGGTATTTGATATTATCTGGCCCATACTTTCGCATATTTCGTATAAATTTTGGCCAGATCCTGGGCTTTTTCTGGTATGGCTCACGTAGTAATGTGGTACCACAATGAAACAGCGGGTTAAACCGGGGCCCGATCAATTCTTTAGAGGATAACACCGGTAAGGTCTGGGTAAGGTCTGGGGTTCGCCATCATCTCGCTCATTCTTTCACTTTTTTCGCATACTTGATGGCCAAATGCTGGCCTTTTCTGGGTTGGATCACGTAGTAATGTGGTACCACACTTGAACAGTGAATTAATCCTGGGTCCGATCTATATTTTAAAGGATAACACCGGTTAGGTCGGGGTCAGGTCTGGTAACTGCAATCATCTGGCTCATACTTTCGCATTTTTCGCATACTTGTTGGCCAGATCCTGGGCGTTTTCTGGTTTGGGTTAGGTAGTAATGTGGTTCTACACAGCAACAGTGAGTTAAACCTGGATTCAATCTATATTTTAGAGGATAACACCGGTTAGGTCAGGGTTAGGTCTGTTATTTGCCGTCATCTGTCTCATACTTCCGCATTTTTCGCATACTTGTTGGCCAGATCCCGGGCGTATTCAGGTTTGGGTCACGTAGTAATGTGGTACCACACTGAAACAGTGAGTTAAACCAGGATTCAATCTATATTTTAGAGTATAACACCGCTTAGGTCAGGGTTAGGTCTGGTATTTGCCATTATCTAGCTCATACTTTCGCCTTTTTCACCTACTTGTTGGCCTGATCCTGGGTGTTTTCTGGGTTGGATCACGTAGCAATGCGGTACCACACTGCTACAGTGAGTTAAACCTGGATTCAAGCTATATTTTAGAGCATATCAGCGGCTAGGTCAGGGTTAGGTCTTTTCTGATTTGGATCTCGTAGTAATGTGGTACCACACAGAAACAGTGGGTTAAACCAGGATTCAATCTATATTTTAGAGGATAACAGCGGTTAGGTCAGGGGTAGGTCTGGTATTTGCCATCATCAGGCTCATACTTTCGCATTTTTCGCATACTTGTTGGCCAGATCCTGGGCGTTTTCTGGTTTGCGTCACGTAGTAATATGGTACCACACTGAAACAGTGAGTTAATCATGGATTCAATCTATATTTTAGAGGATAACACCGGTTAGGTCATGGTTAGGTCTGGTATTTGCCATCATCTGGCTCATACTTTCGCATTTTTCGCATACTTGTTGGCCAGATCCTGGGCGTTTTCTGGTTTGCGTCACGTAGTAATATGGTACCACACTGAAACAGTGAGTTAATCATGGATTCAATCTATATTTTAGAGGATAACACCGGTTAGGTCATGGTTAGGTCTGGTATTTGCCATCATCTGGCTCATACTTTCGCATTTTTCGCATACTTGTTGGCCAGATCCTGGGCGTTTTCAGGTTTGGGTCACGTAGTAATGTGCTACCACACTGCAACAGTGAGTTAAAAATGGATTCAATCTATATAATAGAAGAATAACACCAGTTAGATCAGCGTTAGGTCTGGTATTTGCCATCATCTGGCTCATACTTTCGCATTTTTCGCATACTTGTTGGCCAGACCCTGGGCGTTTTCTGGTTTGGGTCACGTAGTAATGTGGTTCCACACTGCAACACTGAGTTAAACCTGGATACAATCTATATTTTAGAGGATAACACCGGTTATGTCAGGGTTAGGTATGGTATTTGCCATCATCTGGCTCATACTTTCGCATTTTTCGCATACTTGTTGGCCAGACCCTGGGCGTTTTCTGGTTTGGATCACGTAGTATTGTGGTACCGCACTGAAACAGTGGGTTAAACCAGGATTCAATCTATATTTTAGAGGATAACACCGGTTAGGTCAGGGTTAGGTCTGGTATTTGCCATCATCAGGCTCATACTTTCGCATTTTTCGCATACTTGTTGGCCAGATCCTGGGCGTTTTCTGGTTTGCGTCACGTAGTAATATGGTACCACACTGAAACAGTGAGTTAATCATGGATTCAATCTATATTTCAGAGGATAACACCTGTTAGGTCATGGTTAGGTCTGGTATTTGCCATCATCCGGCTCATACTTTCGCATTTTTCGCATACTTGTTGGCCAGATCCTGGGCGTTTTCAGGTTTGGGTCACGTAGTAATGTGGTACCACACTGCAACAGTGAGTTAAAAATGGATTCAATCTATATAATAGAAGAATAACACCAGTTAGATCAGCGTTAGGTCTGGTATTTGCCATTATCTGGCTCATACTTTCGCATTTTTCGCATACTTGTTGGCCAGACCCTGGGCGTTTTCTGGTTTGGGTCACGTAGTAATGTGGTTCCACACTGCAACACTGAGTTAAACCTGGATACAATCCATATTTTAGAGGATAACACCAGTTATGTCAGGGTTAGGTCTGGTATTTGCCATCATCTGGCTCATACTTTCGCATTTTTCGCATACTTGTTGGCCAGACCCTGGGCGTTTTCTGGTTTGGATCACGTAGTATTGTGGTACCACACTGAAACAGTGGGTTAAACCAGGATTCAATCTATATTTTAGAGGATAACACCGGTTAGGTCAGGGTTAGGTCTGGTATTTGCCATCATCAGGCTCACACTTTCGCATTTTTCGCATACTTGTTGGCCAGATCCTGGGCGTTTTCTGGTTTGCGTCACGTAGTAATATGGTACCACACTGAAACAGTGAGTTAATCGTGGATTCAATCTATATTTCAGATGATAACACCTGTTAGGTCATGGTTAGGTCTGGTATTTGCCATCATCCGGCTCATACTTTCGCATTTTTCGCATACTTGTTGGCCAGATCCTGGGCGTTTTCTGGTTTGGATTACGTAATAATGTGGTTCCACACTGCAACAGTGAGTTAAACCTGGATTCAATCTATATGTTAGAGGGTAACACCGGTTAGGTTTGGGTTAGGTCTGGTATTTGCCAACGACTGCCTCATTCTTTCGCATTTTTTGCCAACTTGTTGGCCAGATCCAGGGCGTTTTCAGGGTTTTATCACGTAGTAGTGTGATGCCACACTGAAACAGTGAATTAATCCTGGATTCGATCTATATATTAGAGGGTAACACCGGTTAGGTTTGGGTTAGGTCTGGTATTTGATATTATCTGGCCCATACTTTCGCATATTTCGTATAAATTTTGGCCAGATCCTGGGCTTTTTCTGGTATGGCTCACGTAGTAATGTGGTACCACAATGAAACAGCGGGTTAAACCGGGGCCCGATCAATTCTTTAGAGGATAACACCGGTAAGGTCTGGGTAAGGTCTGGGGTTCGCCATCATCTCGCTCATTCTTTCACTTTTTTCGCATACTTGTTGGCCAAATGCTGGCTTTTTCTGGGTTGGATCACGTAGTAATGTGGTACCACACTTGAACAGTGAATTAATCCTGGGTCCGATCTATATTTTAAAGGATAACACCGGTTAGGTCGGGGTGAGGTCTGGGATTTGCCATTATCTGGGTCATACTTTCGCTTTTTTCGCGTACTTGTTGGCCAGATCCTGGGCGTTTTCTGGGTTGGATCAGGTAGTAGTGTGGTACCGCACTGAAACAGTGAGTTTATCTTGGATTCAATCTATATTTTAGAGGATAACACTGGTTAGGTCGGGGTCAGGTCTGGTAACTGCAATCATCTGGCTCATACTTTCGCATTTTTCGCATACTTGTTGGCCAGATCCTGGGCGTTTTCTGGTTTGGGTTACGTAGTAATGCGGTTCTACACTGCAACAGTGAGTTAAACCTGGATTCAATCTATATTTTAGAGTATAACACCGCTTAGGTCAGGGTTAGGTCTGGTATTTGCCATTATCTAGCTCATACTTTCGCCTTTTTCACCTACTTGTTGGCCTGATCCTGGGTGTTTTCTGGGTTGGATCACGTAGCAATGCGGTACCACACTGCTACAGTGAGTTAAACGTGGATTCAAGCTATATTTTAGAGCATATCAGCGGCTAGGTCAGGGTTAGGTCTTTTCAGGTTTGGGTCACGTAGTAATGTGTTACCACCCTGCAACAGTGAGTTAAAAATGGATTCAATCTATATTTTAGAGGATAACACCGGTTAGGTCAGGGTTAGGTCTGGTATTTGCCATCATCTGGCTTATACTTTCGCCTTTTTCACCTACTTGTTGGCCTGATCCTGGGCGTTTTCAGGGTAGGATCACGTAGTAGTGTGATGCTACACTGAAACAGTGAATGAATGCTGGATTCGATCTATATATTAGAGGGTAACACCGGTTAGGTTTGTGTTAGGTCTGGTATTTGATATTATCTGGCCCATAGTTTCGCATTTTTCGCATAAATGTTGGCCAGATCCTGGGCGTTTTCTGGTTTGGGTTACGTAGTAATGCGGTTCTACACTGCAACAGTGAGTTAAACCTGGATTCAATCTATATTTTAGAGTATAACACCGCTTAGGTCAGGGTTAGGTCTGGTATTTGCCATTATCTAGCTCATACTTTCGCCTTTTTCACCTACTTGTTGGCCTGATCCTGGGTGTTTTCTGGGTTGGATCACGTAGTAATGTGGTACCACACTTGAACAGTGAATTAACCCTGGATTCGATCAATATTTTAGAGGATAACACCGGTTAGGTCTGGGTTAGGTCTGGTATTTGCCAAAATCTGGCTCATACTTTCGCCTTTTTCACTTACTTGTTGGCCTGATACTGGGCGTTTTCTGGGTTGGATCGCGTAGTAGTGTGACGCCACACCGAAACAGTAAAGTAATCCTGGATTAGATCTATATACTCGAGGGTGACACCGGTTAGGTTTGGGTTAGGTCTGGTATTTGCCATCATCTGGCTCACACTTTCGCATTTTTCGCATACTTGTTGGCCAGATCCTGGGCGTTTTCTGGTTTGCATCACGTAGTAATGTGGTACTACACTTGCCACATGAGCTAAACCTGGATTCAATCTATATATTAGAGGGTAACACCGGTTAGGTTTGGGTTAGGTCTGGTATTTGCCAACGACTGCCTCATACTTTCGCATTTTTTGCCAACTTGTTGGCCAGATCCAGGGCGTTTTCTGGTTTGGATCACGTTGTAATGTGGTACCACACTTGAACAGTGAATTAATCCTGGGTCCGATCTATATTTTAAAGGATAACACCGGTTAGGTCGGGGTGAGGTCTGGGATTTGC
Organism: Colletes latitarsis; assembly: GCF_051014445.1. Taxonomy (NCBI): domain Eukaryota; kingdom Metazoa; phylum Arthropoda; class Insecta; order Hymenoptera; family Colletidae; genus Colletes; species Colletes latitarsis. The sequence goes on from NW_027488371.1 coordinate 11,258,121, forward strand.
CATTATCTGGCTCATACTTTCGCTTTTTTCGCGTACTTGTTGGCCATATCCTGGGCGTTTTCTGGGTTGGATCAGGTAGTAGTGTGGTACCGCACTGAAACCGTGAGTTTATCTTGGATTCAATCTATATCTTAGAGGATAACACCGGTTAGGTCGGTGTTGGGTCTGGTAATTGCAATCATCTGGCTCATACTTTCGCGTTTTTCGCATACTTGTTGGCCAGATCCTGGGCGTTTTCTGGTTTGGGTTACGTAGTAATGCGGTTCTACACTGCAACAGTGAGTTAAACCTGGATTCAATCTATATTTTAGAGGATAACACCGCTTAGGTCAGGGTTAGGTCTGTTATTTGCCATCATCTGGCTCATACTTTCGCATTTTTCGCATACTTGTTGGCCAGATCCTGGGCTTTTTCTGGTATGGCTCACGTAGTAGTGTGGTACCACAATGAAACAGCGGGTTAAACCGGGGCCCGATCAATTCTTTAGAGAATAACACCGGTAAGGTCTGGGTAAGGTCTGGGATTCGCCATCATCTCGCTCATTCTTTCACTTTTTTCGCATAATTGTTGGCCAGATCCTGGGCGTTTTATGGTTTGGATCGCGTAGTAGTGTGATTCCACACTAAAACTGTGAAGTAATCCTGGGTCCGATCTATATTTTAACGGATAACACCGGTTAGGTCGGGGTGAGGTCTGGGATTTGCCATTATCCGGCTCACACTTTCGCAATTTTTCGCATACTTGCTGGCCAGATCCTGGGCGTTTTCTGGGTTGGATCAGGTAGTAGTGTGGTACCGCACAGAAACAGTGATGTAATCCTGGATTCAATCTATATTTTAGAGGATAACACCGGTTAGGTCAGGGTTAGGTCTGTTATTTGCCATCATCTGGCTCATACTTTCGCATTTTTCGCATACTTGTTGGCCAGATCCTGGGCGTTTTCAGGTTTGGGTCACGTAGTAATGTGGTACCACACTGCAACAGTGAGCTAAAAATGGATTCAATCTATATAATAGAAGAATAACACCAGTTAGGTCAGGGTTAGGTCTGGTATTTGCCATCATCCGGCTCATACTTTCGCCTTTTTCACCTAATTGTTGGCCTGATCCTGGGCGTTTTCTGGGTTGGATCACGTAGTAATGTGTTACCACACTGAAACAGTGGGTTAAACCAGGATTCAATCTATATTTTAGAGGATAACACTGGTTAGGTCAGGGTTAGGTCTGGTATTTGCCATTATCAGACTCATACTTTCGCATTTTTCGCATACTTGTTGGCCAGATCCAGGGCGTTTTCTGGTATGGGTCACGTAGTAATGTGGTGCCACATTGCAGCAGTGAGTTAAACCTGGATTCAATCTATATTTCATAGGATAACACCGGTTTGGTCAGGATTAGGTCTGGTATTTGCCATCATCAGGCTGATACTTTCGCATTTTTCGCATACTTGTTGGCCAGATCCTGGGCGTTTTCTAGTTTGCGTCACGTAGTAATATGGTACCACACTGAAACAGTGAGTTAATCCTGGATTCAATCTATATTTTAGAGGATAACAGCGGTTAGGTCAGGGTTAGGTCTCGTATTTGCCATCAACTGGCCCATACTTTCGCATTTTTCGCATACTTTTTGGCCAGATCCTGGGTGTTTTCAGGGTTGGATCACGTAGTAGTGTGATACCACACTGAAACAGTGAATTAATCCTGGAATCGATCTATATATTAGAGGGTAACACCGGTTAGGTTTGGGTTAGGTCTGGTATTTGCCATCATCTGGCTCATACTTTCGCCATTTTCACTTACTTGTTGGCCCGATCCTGGCCGTTTTCTGGGCTGGATCGCGTAGTAGTGTGATGCCACACTGAAACAGTGAATTAATCCTGGATTCGATCTATATATTAGAGGGTAACACCGGTTAGGTTTGGGTTAGGTCTGGTATTTGATATTATCTGGCCCATACTTTCGCATATTTCGTATAAATTTTGGCATGATCCTGGGCTTTTTCTGGTATGGCTCACGTAGTAATGTGGTACCACAATGAAACAGCGGGTTAAACCGGGGCCCGATCAATTCTTTAGAGGATAACACCGGTAAGGTCTGGGTAAGGTCTGGGATTCGCCATCATCTCGCTCATTCTTTCACTTTTTTCGCATAATTGTTGGCCAAATGCTGGCTTTTTCTGGGTTGGATCACGTAGTAATGTGGAACCAAACTTGAACAGTGAATTAATCCTGGGTCCGATCTATATTTTAAAGGATAACACCGGTTAGGTCGGGGTAAGGTCTGGGATTTGCCATTATCTGGCTCATACTTTCGTATTTTTCGCATACTTGTTGGCCAGATCCTGGGCGTTTTCTGGTTTGGATCACGTAGCAATGTGGTACCACACTGAAACAGTGAGTTAATCCTGGATTCGATCTATATATTAGAGGGTAACAACGGTTAGGTTTGGGTTAGGTCTGTTATTTGCCATCATCTGTCTGATACTTTCGCATTTTTCGCATACTTTTTGGCCAGACCCTGGGAGTTTTCTGATTTGGATCACGTAGTAATGTGGTACCACACTGAAACAGTGAGTTAATCCTGGATTCGATCTATATATTAGAGGGTAACACCGGCTAGGTTTGGCTTAGGTCTGGTATAATATTATCTGGCCCATACTTTCGCATATTTCGTATAAATATTGGCCAGATCGTGGGCCTTTTCTGGTATGGATCACGTAGTAGTTTGGTACCACACTGAAACAGTGAGTTAAACCTGGGTCCGATCTATATTTTAAAGGATAACACCGGTTTGGTCGGGGTGAGGGCTGGGATTTGCCGTCATCTGGCTCATACTTTGGCATTTTTCGCATACTTGTTGGCCAGATCCTGGGCGTTTTCTGGGTTGGATCTGGTAGTAGTGTGGTACCACACTAAAACAGTGAGTTAATCCTGCATTTGATCTATATATTAGAGGATAACACCGGTTAGGTCGGTGTTGGGTCTGGTAATTGCAATCATCTGGCTCATACTTTCGCGTTTTTCGCATACTTGTTGGCCAGATCCTGGGCGTTTTCTGGTTTGGGTTACGTAGTAATGCGGTTCTACACTGCAACAGTGAGTTAAACCTGGATTCAATCTATATTTTAGAGGATAACACCGCTTAGGTCAGGGTTAGGTCTGTTATTTGCCATCATCTGGCTCATACTTTCGCATTTTTCGCATACTTGTTGGCCAGATCCTGGGCTTTTTCTGGTATGGCTCACGTAGTAGTGTGGTACCACAATGAAACAGCGGGTTAAACCGGGGCCCGATCAATTCTTTAGAGAATATCACCGGTAAGGTCTGGGTAAGGTCTGGGATTCGCCATCATCTCGCTCATTCTTTCACTTTTTTCGCATAATTGTTGGCCAGATCCTGGGCGTTTTATGGTTTGGATCGCGTAGTAGTGTGATGCCACACTAAAACTGTGAAGTAATCCTGGGTCCGATCTATATTTTAACGGATAACACCGGTTAGGTCGGGGTGAGGTCTGGGATTTGCCATTATCCGGCTCACACTTTCGCAATTTTTCGCATACTTGTTGGCCAGATCCTGGGCGTTTTCTGGGTTGGATCAGGTAGTAGTGTGGTACCGCACAGAAACAGTGATGTAATCCTGGATTCGATCTATATATTAGAGGATAACACCGGTTAGGTCGGGGTTGGGTCTGGTAATTGCAATCATCTGGCTCATACTTTCGCATTTTTCGCATACTTGTTGGCCAGATCCTGGGCGTTTTCTGGTTTGAGTTACGTAGTAATGTGGTTCTACACTGCAACAGTGAGTTAAACCTGGATTCAATCTATATTTTAGAGGATAACACCGGTTAGGTCAGGGTTAGGTCTGTTATTTGCCATCATCTGGCTCATACTTTCGCATTGTTCGCATACTTGTTGGCCAGATCCTGGGCGTTTTCAGGTTTGGGTCACGTAGTAATGTGGTACCACACTGCAACAGTGAGCTAAAAATGGATTCAATCTATATAATAGAAGAATAACACCAGTTAGGTCAGGGTTAGGTCAGGTATTTGCCATCATCCGGCTCATACTTTCGCCTTTTTCACCTAATTCTTGGCCTGATCCTGGGCGTTTTCTGGGTTGGATCACGTAGTAATGTGTTACCACACTGAAACAGTGAGTTAAACCTGGATTCAATCTATATTTCATAGGATAACACCGGTTAGGTCAGGGTTAGGTCTGGTATTTGCCATCATCTGGTTCATACTTTCGCATTTTTCGCATTCTTGTTGGCCAGATCTTGGGCGTTTTCTGGTTTGCATCACGTAGTAATGTGGTACTACACTTGCCACATGAGCTAATCCTGGATTCAATCTATATTTTAGAGGATAACACCGGTTAGGTCAGGGTTAGGTGTGGTATTTGCCATCATCCGGCTCATACTTTCGCATTTTTCGCATACTTGTTGGCCACATCCTAGGCGTTTTCTGGTTTGGATCACGTAGTAATGTAGAACCACTCCGAAACAGTGAGTTAAATCTGGATTCAATCTATATTTTAGAGGATAACACCGGTTAGGTCAGGGTTAGGTCTGGTGTTTGCCTTCATCTGGCTCACAATTTCGCATTTTTCGCATACTTGTTGGCCAGATGCTGGGCGTTTTCTGGGTTGCATCACGTAGTAATGAGGTACCACACAGATACAGTGAGTTAATCCTGGATTCGATCTATACATTAGAGGGTACCACCGGTTAGGTCTGGGTTATGTCTGGTATTCGCCATCATCTGGCTCATACTCTCGCATTTTTCGCATACTTGTTGGCCAGATCCTGGGCGTTTTCTGGTTTGGATCAGGTAGTAACGTGGTTCCACACTGAAACAGTGAGTTAAGCCTGGATTCAATCTATACTTTAGAGGATAACAGCGCTTAGGTTTGGGTTAGGTCTGGTATTTGCCATCATCTGGCTCATACTTTCGCATTTTTCGCATACTTGTTGGGCAGATCCTGGGCGTTTTCTGGTTTGGATCACATTATAATGTGGTATCACACTGAAACAGTGAGTTAGTCTTGGATTCAATCTATATTTTAGAGGATAGCACCGGTTCGGTCAGGGTTAGGTCTGGTATTTGCAATCATCTGGCTCACACTTTCGCATTTTTCGCATACTTGTTGGCCAGATCCTGGGCGATTTCTGGTTTGGATCACGTAGTAATGTGTTACCACACTGAAACAGTGAGTTAATCATGGATTCAATCTATACTTTAGAGGATTACCGGTTAGGGCAGGGTTAGGACAGGTATTTGCCATCCACTCGCTCATACTTTCGCATTTTTCGCATACTTGTTGGCCAGATCCTGGGCGTTTTCTGGTTTGCATCACGTAGTAATGTGGTACTACACTTGCCACATGAGCTAATCCTGGATTCAATCTATATTTCAGAGGATAACACCGGTTAGGTCAGGGTTGGGTGTGGTATTTGCCATCATCTGGCTCACAATTTCGCATTTTTCGCATACTTGTTGGCCAGATGCTGGGCGTTTTCTGGGTTGCATCACGTAGTAATGAGGTACCACACAGATACAGTGAGTTAATCCTGGATTCGATCTATACATTAGAGGGTACCACCGGTTAGGTCTGGGTTATGTCTGGTATTCGCCATCATCTGGCTCATACTCTCGCATTTTTCGCATACTTGTTGGCCAGATCCTGGGCGTTTTCTGGTTTGGATCAGGTAGTAACGTGGTTCCACACTGAAACAGTGAGTTAAACCTGGATTCAATCTATACTTTAGAGGATAACAGCGCTTAGGTTTGGGTTAGGTCTGGTATTTGCCATCATCTGGCTCATACTTTCGCATTTTTCGCATACTTGTTGGGCAGATCCTGGGCGTTTTCTGGTTTGGATCACATTATAATGTGGTATCACACTGAAACAGTGAGTTAGTCTTGGATTCAATCTATATTTTAGAGGGTACCACCGGTTAGGTCTGGGTTATGTCTGGTATTCGCCATCATCTGGCTCATACTTTCGCATTTTTCGCATACTTGTTGGCCAGATCCTGGGCGTTTTCTGGTTTGGATCAGGTAGTAATGTGGTTCCACACTTAAACAGTGAGTTAAACCTGGATTCAATCTATATTTTAGAGGATAACACCGCTTAGGTTTGGGTTAGGTCTGGTATTTGCCATCATCTGGCTCATACTTTCGCATTTTTCGCATACTTGTTGGCCAGATCCTGGGCGTTTTGTGGTTTGGATCACATTGTAATGTGGTATCACACTGAAACAGTGAGTTAGTCTTGGATTCAATCTATATTTTAGAGGATAGCACCGGTTCGGTCAGGGTTAGGTCTGTTATTTGCAATCATCTGGCTCATACTTTCGCATTTTTCGCATACTTGTTGGCCAGAGGCTGTTTCTGGTTCAGATCACGTAGTAATGTGATACCACACTGTAACTGTGAGTTAAACCTGGATTCAATATATATTTTAGAGGATAACACTGGTTAGGTCAGGGTTAGGTCTTGTATTTGCCATCATCTGGCTCATGCTTTCGCATTTTTCGCAAACTTGTTGGCCAGATCATGGGCGTTTTCTAGTTTGCATCACGTAGTAATGAGGTACCACACAGATACAGTGAGTTAATCCTGGATTCGATCTATATATTAGAGGGTACCACCGGTTAGGTCGGGGTTAGGTCTGGTATTAGCCAACGTCTGCCTCATACTTTCGCATTTTTCACCTACTTGTTGGCCAGATCCTGGGCGTTTTCTTGGTCGGATCACGTAGTAATGTGGCACCACACTCAAACAGTGTGTTAAACCTGGAATCAATCTATATTTTAGAGGATAACACCGGTTAGGTCAGGGTTAGGTCTGGTATTAGCCAACGTCTGCCTCATACTTTCGCATTTTTCGCCAACTTGTTGGCCAGATCCAGGGCGTTTTCTGGTTTGAATCACGTAGTAATGTGGTACCACACTGAAACAGTGAGTTAATCCTGGAATCAATCTATATTTTAGAGGATAACACCGGTTAGGTCAGGGTTAGGTCTGGTATTAGCCAACGTCTGCCTCATACTTTCGCATTTTTCGCATACTTGCTGGCCAGATCCTGGGCGTTTTCTGGGTTGGATCACGAAGTAATATGGTACCACACTGAAACAGTGAGTTAATCCTGGATTCGATCTATATATTAGAGGGTAACACCGGTTAGGTTTGGGTTACGTCCGGTATTTGCCATCATCTGGCAAAGACTCCCGCATTCTTCGCATACTTGTTGGCCAGAGGCTTTTTCTGGTTCGGATCACGTAGTAATGTGATACCACACTGTAACAGTGAGTTAAACCTGGATTCAATATATATTTTAGAGGATAACACTGGTTAGGTCAGGGTTAGGTCTTGTATTTGCCATCATCTGGCTCATGCTTTCGCATTTTTCGCAAACTTGTTGGCCAGATCATGGGCGTTTTCTAGTTTGCATCACGTAGTAATGAGGTACCACACAGATACAGTGAGTTAATCCTGGATTCGATCTATATATTAGAGGGTACCACCGGTTAGGTCAGGGTTAGGTCTGGTATTAGCCAACGTCTGCCTCATACTTTCGCATTTTTCACCTACTTGTTGGCCAGATCCTGGGCGTTTTCTTGGTCGGATCACGTAGTAATGTGGCACCACACTCAAACAGTGTGTTAAACCTGGAATCAATCTATATTTTAGGGGATAACACCGGTTAGGTCAGGGTTAGGTCTGGTATTAGCCAACGTCTGCCTCATACTTTCGCATTTTTCGCCAACTTGTTGGCCAGATCCAGGGCGTTTTCTGGTTTGAATCACGTAGTAATGTGGTACCACACTGAAACAGTGAGTTAATCCTGGAATCAATCTATATTTTAGAGGATAACACCGGTTAGGTCAGGGTTAGGTCTGGTATTAGCCAACGTCTGCCTCATAGTTTCGCATTTTTCGCATACTTGTTGGCCAGATCCTGGGCGTTTTCTGGGTTGGATCACGTAGTAATATGGTACCACACTGAAACAGTGAGTTAATCCTGGATTCAGTCTATATTTTAGAGGATAACACCCGTTAGGTCAGGGTTAGGTCTTGTATTTGCCATCATCTGGCTCATGCTTTCGCATTTTTCGCAAACTTGTTGGCCAGATCATGGGCGTTTTCTAGTTTGCATCACGTAGTAATGAGGTACCACACAGATACAGTGAGTTAATCCTGGATTCGATCTATATATTAGAGGGTACCACCGGTTAGGTTTGGGTTAGGTCTGGTATTTGCCATCATCTGGCTCATACATTCGCATTTTTCGCATACTTGTTGGCCTGATCCTTGGCGTTTTCTGGGTTGGATCACGGAGTAATGTGGTACCACACTGACACAGAGGGTTAGACCAGGATTCAATCTATATTTTAGAGGATAACACGGGTTAGGTCCGGGTTAGGTCTGGTATTTTCCATCCATCTAGCTCAACACTTTCGCATTTTTCCCATACTTTTTGGCCAGATCCTGGGCGTTTTCAGGGTCAGATCACGTAGTAATGAGGCACCACACTCAAACAGTGTGTTAAACCTGAAATAAATCTATATTTTAGAGGATAACACCGGTTAGGTCAGGGTTAGGTCTGGTGTTAGCCAACATCTGCCTCATACTTTCGCATTTTTCGCCAACTTGTTGGCCAGATCCAGGGCGTTTTCTGGTACGGGTCACGTAGCAATGTGGTACCACACTGAAACAGTGAGTTAATCCTGGATTCGATCTATATATTAGAGGGTAACACCGGTTAGGTTTGGGTTACGTCCGGTATTTGCCATCATCTGGCAAAGACTCCCGCATTCTTCGCATACTTGTTGGCCAGAGGCTTTTTCTGGTTCGGATCACGTAGTAATGTGATACCACACTGTAACAGTGAGTTAAACCTGGATTCAATCTATATTTTAGAGGATAACAGCGGCTGGTCAGGGTTAGGTCTGGTGTTAGCCAACATCTGCCTCATACTTTCGCATTTTTCGCCAACTTGTTGGCCAGATCCAGGGCGTTTTCTGGTACGGGTCACGTAGCAATGTGGTACCACACTGAAACAGTGAGTTAATCCTGGATTCGATCTATATATTAGAGGGTACCACCGGTTAGGTTTGGGTTAGGTCTGGTATTTGCCATCATCTGGCTCATACATTCGCATTTTTCGCAAACTTCTTGGCCAGATTCTGGCCGTTTTCTGGTTTAGGTCACGTAGTGATATGGTACCACACTGAAACAGTGAGTTAATCCTGGATTCAATCTATATTTTAGAGGATAACAGCGGCTGGTCAGGGTTAGGTCAGGTATTTGCTATCATCTGTCTCATACTTTCGTATTTTTCACCTACTTGTTGGCCAGATCCTGGGCGTTTTCTGGTTTGGATCACGTAGTAATGTAGAACCACACTGAAACAGTGAGTTAATCTTGGATTCAATCCATATTTTAGAGGATAACACGGGTTAGGTCAGGGTTAGGTCTGTTAGTTGCCAACATCTGGCTCATACTTTCGCATTTTTCGCAATACTTGTTGGCTAGATCCAGGGCGTTTTCTGGGTTGGATCGCGTAGTAGTGTGATGCCACACTGAAACAGTGGATTAATCCTGGGTCCGACCTATATTTTAAAGGATAACACCGGTTAGGTTTGGGTTAGGTCTGGTATTTACCATCATCTGGCTCATACATTCGCATATTTCGCATACTTGTTGGCCAGATCCTGGGCGTTTTCTGGTTTGGATCATGTAGTAATGTAGAACCACACTGAAACAGTGAGTTAATCTTGGATTCAATCTATATTTTAGAGGATAACACCGGTTAGGTCAGGGTTAGGTCTGTTAGTTGCCAACATCTAGGTCATACTTTCGCATTTTTCGCATACTTGTTGGCCAGATCCTGGGCGTTTTCTGGTTTGGTTCACATTGTAATGTGGTATCACACTGAAACAGTGGGTTAGTCTTGGATTCAATCTATATTTTAGAGGATAACACCGGTTAGGTCAGGGTTAGGTCTGTTAGTTGCCAACATCTAGGTCATACTTTCGCATATTTCACATACTTGTTGGCCAGATCGTGGGCGGTTTCTGGGTTGGATCAGGTAGTAGTGTTGTACCGCACTGAAACAGTGAAGTAATCCTGGATTCGATCTATATATTAGAGCGTAACACCGGTTAGGTTTGGGTTAGGTCTGGTATTTGACATCATCTGGCACATGCTTTCGCATTTTTCGCATACTTGTTGGCCAGATCCTGGGCGTTTTCTGGTTTGTATCACGCAGTAACGTGGTACCACACTGAAACAGTGAGTTAATCCTGGATTCAATCTATATTTTAGAGGATAACAGCGGCTAGGTCAGGGTTAGGTCCGGTATTTGCCATCATCTGGCCCATACTTTCGCATTTTTCGCATACTTGTTGGCCAGATCCTGGGCGTTTTCTGGTTTGGGTCACGTAGTAATGTGGTACCACACTGCATCAGTGAGTTAAACCTGGATTCAATATATATTTTAGAGGATAACACTGCTTAGATCAGGGTTAGGTCTGGTATTTGCCATCTTCTGGCTCATACTTTCGCCTTTTTCACTTACTTGTTGGCCTGATCCTGGGCGTTTTCTGGGTTGGATCGCGTAGTAGTGTGATGCCACACTGAAACACTGGATTAATCCTGGATTCGATCTATATATTAGAGGGTAACACCGGTTAGGTTTGGGTTAGGTCTGGTATTTGAAATTATCTGGCCCATACCTTCGCATATTTCGTATAAATGTTGGCCTGATTCTGGGCTTTTACTGGTATGGCTCACGTAGCAATGTGGTACCACAATGAAACGGCGGGTTAAACCGGGGCCCGATCAACTCTTTAGAGGATAGCACCGGTAAGATCTGGGTAAGGTCTGGGATTCGCCATCATCTGGCTCATACTTTCGCCTTTTTCACCTACTTTTTGGTCCGATCCTGGGCGTTTTCTGGGTTGGATCACGTAGGAATGTGTTACCACACTGAAACAGTGGGTTAAACCAGGATTCAATCTATATTTTAGAGGATAACACCGGTTAGGTCGGGGTTAGGTCTGGTATTTGCAATAATCTGGCTCATACTTTCGCATTTTTTGCATACTTGTGGGCCAGATCCTGGGCGTTTTCTGGTTTGGGTTACGTAGTAATGTGGTTCCACACTGCAACAGTGATTTAAACCTGGATTCAATCTATATTTTAGAGGATAACACCGGTAAGGTCTGGGTAAGGTCTGGGATTCGTCATCATCTCGCTCATACTTTCACTTTTTTCGCATAATTGTTGGCCAAATGCTGGCTTTTTCTGGGTTGGATCACGTAGTAATGTGGTACCACACTTGAACAGTGAATTAATCCTGGGTCCGATCTGTATTTTAAAGGATAACACCGGTTAGTTCGGGGTGAGGTCTGGGATTTGCCATCGTCCGGCTCATACTTTTGCATTTTTCGCATACTTGTTGGCCAGATCCTGGGCGTTTTCTGGTATGGGTCACGTAGTAATGTGGTGCCACATTGCAACAATGAGTTAAACCTGGATTCAATCTATATTTTAGAGGATAACACCGGTTAGGTCAGGGTTAGGTCTGGTATTTGCCATTATCTGACTCATACTTTCGCATTTTTCGCATACTTGTTGGCCAGATCCTGGGCGTTTTCTGGTATGGGTCACGTAGTAATGTGGTGCCACATTGCAACAATGAGTTAAACCTGGATTCAATCAATATATTTCATAGGATAACACCGGCTTGGTCAGGATTAGGTCTGGTATTTGCCATTATCTGGCTCATACTTTCGCCTTTTTCACCTTCTTGTTGGCCTGATCCTGGGCGTTTGCTGGGTTGGATCACGTAGTAATGTGGTACCACACTGAAACAGTGGGTTAAACCAGGATTCAATCTATATTTTAGAGGATAACACCGGTTAGGTCAGGGTTAGGTCTGGTATTAGCCAACGTCTGCCTCATACTTTCGCATTTTTCGCATACTTGTTGGCCAGATCCTGGGCGTTTTCTGGGTTGGATCACGTAGTAATATGGTACCACACTGAAACAGTGAGTTAATCCTGGATTCAGTCTATATTTTAGAGGATAACACCCGTTAGGTCAGGGTTAGGTCTTGTATTTGCCATCATCTGGCTCATGCTTTCGAATTTTTCGCAAACTTGTTGGCCAGATCATGGGCGTTTTCTAGTTTGCATCACGTAGTAATGAGGTACCACACAGATACAGTGAGTTAATCCTGGATTCGATCTATATATTAGAGGGTACCACCGGTTAGGTTTGGGTTAGGTCTGGTATTTGCCATCATCTGGCTCATACATTCGCATTTTTCGCATACTTGTTGGCCTGATCCTTGGCGTTTTCTGGGTTGGATCACGGAGTAATGTGGTACCACACTGACACAGAGGGTTAAACCAGGATTCAATCTATATTTTAGAGGATAACACGGGTTAGGTCCGGGTTAGGTCTGGTACTTTCCGTCCATCTAGCTCAACACTTTCGCATTTTTCCCATACTTTTTGGCCAGATCCTGGGCGTTTTCAGGGTCAGATCACGTAGTAATGAGGCACCACACTCAAACAGTGTGTTCAACCTGAAATAAATCTATATTTTAGTGGATAACACCGGTTAGGTCAGGGTTAGGTCTGGTGTTAGCCAACATCTGCCTCATACTTTCGCATTTTTCGCCAACTTGTTGGCCAGATCCAGGGCGTTTTCTGGTTTGGGTCACGTAGTAATGTGGTACCACACTGAAACAGTGAGTTAATCCTGGATTCGATCTATGTATTAGAGGGTAACACCGGTTAGGTTTGGGTTACGTCCGGTATTTGCCATCATCTGGCAAAGACTCCCGCATTCTTCGCATACTTGTTGGCCAGAGGCTTTTTCTGGTTCGGATCACGTAGTAATGTGATACCACACTGTAACAGTGAGTTAAACCTGGATTCAATATATATTTTAGAGGATAACACTGGTTAGGTCAGGGTTAGGTCTTGTATTTGCCATCATCTGGCTCATGCTTTCGCATTTTTCGCAAACTTGTTGGCCAGGTCATGGGCGTTTTCTAGTTTGCATCACGTAGTAATGAGGTACCACACAGATACAGTGAGTTAATCCTGGATTCGATCTATATATTAGAGGGTACCACCGGTTAGGTCAGGGTTAGGTCTGGTATTAGCCAACGTCTGCCTCATACTTTCGCATTTTTCACCTACTTGTTGGCCAGATCCTGGGCGTTTTCTTGGTCGGATCACGTAGTAATGTGGCACCACACTCAAACAGTGTGTTAAACCTGGAATCAATCTATATTTTAGAGGATAACACCGGTTAGGTCAGGGTTAGGTCTGGTATTAGCCAACGTCTGCCTCATACTTTCGCATTTTTCGCCAACTTGTTGGCCAGATCCAGGGCGTTTTCTGGTTTGAATCACGTAGTAATGTGGTACCACACTGAAACAGTGAGTTAATCCTGGAATCAATCTATATTTTAGAGGATAACACCGGTTAGGTCAGGGTTAGGTCTGGTATTAGCCAACGTCTGCCTCATACTTTCGCATTTTTCGCATACTTGTTGGCCAGATCCTGGGCGTTTTCTGGGTTGGATCACGTAGTAATATGGTACCACACTGAAACAGTGAGTTAATCCTGGATTCAGTCTATATTTTAGAGGATAACACCCGTTAGGTCAGGGTTAGGTCTTGTATTTGCCATCATCTGGCTCATGCTTTCGCATTTTTCGCAAACTTGTTGGCCAGATCATGGGCGTTTTCTAGTTTGCATCACGTAGTAATGAGGTACCACACAGATACAGTGAGTTAATCCTGGATTCGATCTATATATTAGAGGGTACCACCGGTTAGGTTTGGGTTAGGTCTGGTATTTGCCATCATCTGGCTCATACATTAGCATTTTTCGCAAACTTCTTGGCCAGATTCTGGCCGTTTTCTGGTTTAGGTCACGTAGTGATATGGTACCACACTGAAACAGTGAGTTAATCCTGGATTCAATCTATATTTTAGAGGATAACAGCGGCTGGTCAGGGTTAGGTCTGGTATTTGCTATCATCTGTCTCATACTTTCGCATTTTTCACCTACTTGTTGGCCAGATCCTGGGCGTTTTCTGGTTTGGATCACGTAGTAATGTAGAACCACACTGAAACAGTGAGTTAATCTTGGATTCAATCCATATTTTAGAGGATAACACGGGTTAGGTCAGGGTTAGGTCTGTTAGTTGCCAACATCTGGCTCATACTTTCGCATTTTTCGCATACTTGTTGGCTAGATCCAGGGCGTTATCTGGTTTGTATCACATTGTAATGTGGTATCACACTGAAACAGTGGGTTAGTCTTGGATTCAATCTATATTTTAAAGGATAACACTGGTTAGGTCAGGGTTAGGTCTGGTATTTGCCATCATCTGGCTCATACTTTCGCATTTTTCGCATACTTGTTGGCCAGATCCTGGGCGTTTTCTAGTTTGCGTCACGTAGTAATATGGTACCACACTGAAACAGTGAGTTAATCCTGGATTCAATCTATATTTTAGAGGATAACACAGGTTAGGTCAGGGTTAGGTCTGGTATTTCCCAAGATCTGGCTCATACTTTCGCCTTTTTCACTTAATTCTTGGCCAGATCCAGGGCGTTTTCTGGGTTGGATCGCGTACTATTGTGATGCCACACTGAAACAGTGAATGAATCCTGGATTCGATCTTTATATTAGAGGGTAACACCGGTTAGGTTTGGGTTAGGTCTGGTATTTGATATTATCTGGCCCATACTTTCGCATATTTCGCATACTTGTGGGCCAGATCCTGGGCGTTTTCTGGTTTGGGATACGTAGTAATGTGGTTCCACACTGCAACAGTGAGTTAAACCTGGATTCAATCTATATTTTAGAGGATAACACCGGTAAGGTCTAGGTAAGGTCTGGGATTCGCCATCATCTCGCTCATACTTTCACTTTTTTCGCATAATTGTTGGCCAAATGCTGGCTTTTTCTGGGTTGGATCACGTAGTAATGTGGTACCACACTTGAACAGTGAATTAATCCTGGGTCCGATCTGTATTTTAAAGGATAACACCGGTTAGGTCGGGGTGAGGTCTGGGATTTGCCATCATCCGGCTCATACTTTCGCATTTTTCGCATACTTGTTGGCCAGATCCTGGGCGTTTTCTGGGTTGGATCAGGTAGTAGTGTGGTACCGCACAGAATCAGTGAAGTAATCCTGGATTCGATCTATATATTAGAGGGTACCACCGGTTAGGTCAGGGTTAGGTCTGGTATTAGCCAACGTCTGCCTCATACTTTCGCATTTTTCACCTACTTGTTGGCCAGATCCTGGGCGTTTTCTTGGTCGGATCACGTAGTAATGTGGCACCACACTCAAACAGTGTGTTAAACCTGGAATCAATCTATATTTTAGAGGATAACACCGGTTAGGTCAGGGTTAGGTCTGGTATTAGCCAACGTCTGCCTCATACTTTCGCATTTTTCGCCAACTTGTTGGCCAGATCCAGGGCGTTTTCTGGTTTGAATCACGTAGTAATGTGGTACCACACTGAAACAGTGAGTTAATCCTGGAATCAATCTATATTTTAGAGGATAACACCGGTTAGGTCAGGGTTAGGTCTGGTATTAGCCAACGTCTGCCTCACACTTTCGCATTTTTCGCATACTTGTTGGCCAGATCCTGGGCGTTTTCTGGGTTGGATCACGTAGTAATATGGTACCACACTGAAACAGTGAGTTAATCCTGGATTCAGTCTATATTTTAGAGGATAACACCCGTTAGGTCAGGGTTAGGTCTTGTATTTGCCATCATCTGGCTCATGCTTTCGCATTTTTCGCAAACTTGTTGGCCAGATCATGGGCGTTTTCTAGTTTGCATCACGTAGTAATGAGGTACCACACTGAAACAGTGAGTTAATCCTGGATTCGATCTATATATTAGAGGGTACCACCGGTTAGGTTTGGGTTAGGTCTGGTATTTGCCATCATCTGGCTCATACATTCGCATTTTTCGCAAACTTCTTGGCCAGATTCTGGCCGTTTTCTGGTTTAGGTCACGTAGTGATATGGTACCACACTGAAACAGTGAGTTAATCCTGGATTCAATCTATATTTTAGAGGATAACAGCGGCTGGTCAGGGTTAGGTCTGGTATTTGCTATCATCTGTCTCATACTTTCGCATTTTTCACCTACTTGTTGGCCAGATCCTGGGCGTTTTCTGGTTTGGATAACGTAGTAATGTAGAACCACACTGAAACAGTGAGTTAATCTTGGATTCAATCCATATTTTAGAGGATAACACGGGTTAGGTCAGGGTTAGGTCTGTTAGTTGCCAACATCTGGCTCATACTTTCGCATTTTTCGCATACTTGTTGGCTAGATCCAGGGCGTTATCTGGTTTGTATCACATTGTAATGTGGTATCACACTGAAACAGTGGGTTAGTCTTGGATTCAATCTATATTTTAAAGGATAACACTGGTTAGGTCAGGGTTAGGTCTGGTATTTGCCATCATCTGGCTCATACTTTCGCCTTTTTCACTTACTTGTTGGCCTGATCCTGGGCGTTTTCTGGGTTGGATCGCGTAGTAGTGTGATGCCACACTGAAACAGTGGATTAATCCTGGGTCCGACCTATATTTTAAAGGATAACACCGGTTAGGTTTGGGTTAGGTCTGGTATTTACCATCATCTGGCTCATACTTTCGCATATTTCGCATACTTGTTGGCCAGATCCTGGGCGTTTTCTGGTTTGGATCATGTAGTAATGTAGAACCACACTGAAACAGTGAGTTAATCTTGGATTCAATCTATATTTTAGAGGATAACACCGGTTAGGTCAGGGTTAGGTCTGTTAGTTGCCAACATCTAGGTCATACTTTCGCATTTTTCGCATACTTGTTGGCCAGATCCTGGGCGTTTTCTGGTTTGGTTCACATTGTAATGTGGTATCACACTGAAACAGTTGGTTAGTCTTGGATTCAATCTATATTTTAGAGGATAACACCGGTTAGGTCAGGGTTAGGTCTGTTAGTTGCCAACATCTAGGTCATACTTTCGCATATTTCGCATACTTGTTGGCCAGATCGTGGGCGGTTTCTGGGTTGGATCAGGTAGTAGTGTTGTACCGCACTGAAACAGTGAAGTAATCCTGGATTCGATCTATATATTAGAGCGTAACACCGGTTAGGTTTGGGTTAGGTCTGGTATTTGACATCATCTGGCACATGCTTTCGCATTTTTCGCATACTTGTTGGCCAGATCCTGGGCGTTTTCTGGTTTGTATCACGCAGTAACGTGGTACCACACTGAAACAGTGAGTTAATCCTGGATTCAATCTATATTTTAGAGGATAACAGCGGCTAGGTCAGGGTTAGGTCCGGTATTTGCCATCATCTGGCCCATACTTTCGCATTTTTCGCATACTTGTTGGCCAGATCCTGGGCGTTTTCTGGTTTGGGTCACGTAGTAATGTGGTACCACACTGCATCAGTGAGTTAAACCTGGATTCAATATATATTTTAGAGGATAACACTGCTTAGATCAGGGTTAGGTCTGGTATTTGCCATCTTCTGGCTCATACTTTCGCCTTTTTCACTTACTTGTTGGCCTGATCCTGGGCGTTTTCTGGGTTGGATCGCGTAGTAGTGTGATGCCACACTGAAACACTGGATTAATCCTGGATTCGATCTATATATTAGAGGGTAACACCGGTTAGGTTTGGGTTAGGTCTGGTATTTGAAATTATCTGGCCCATACCTTCGCATATTTCGTATAAATGTTGGCCTGATTCTGGGCTTTTACTGGTATGGCTCACGTAGCAATGTGGTACCACAATGAAACGGCGGGTTAAACCGGGGCCCGATCAACTCTTTAGAGGATAGCACCGGTAAGATCTGGGTAAGGTCTGGGATTCGCCATCATCTGGCTCATACTTTCGCCTTTTTCACCTACTTTTTGGACCGATCCTGGGCGTTTTCTGGGTTGGATCACGTAGTAATGTGTTACCACACTGAAACAGTGGGTTAAACCAGGATTCAATCTATATTTTAGAGGATAACACCGGTTAGGTCGGGGTTAGGTCTGGTATTTGCAATAATCTGGCTCATACTTTCGCATTTTTTGCATACTTGTGGGCCAGATCCTGGGCGTTTTCTGGTTTGGGTTACGTAGTAATGTGGTTCCACACTGCAACAGTGAGTTAAACCTGGAGTCAATCTATATTTTAGAGGATAACACCGGTAAGGTCTGGGTAAGGTCTGGGATTCGTCATCATCTCGCTCATACTTTCACTTTTTTCGCATAATTGTTGGCCAAATGCTGGCTTTTTCTGGGTTGGATCACGTAGTAATGTGGTACCACACTTGAACAGTGAATTAATCCTGGGTCCGATCTGTATTTTAAAGGATAACACCGGTTAGTTCGGGGTGAGGTCTGGGATTTGCCATCATCCGGCTCATACTTTCGCCTTTTTCACCTACTTTTTGGTCCGATCCTGGGCGTTTTCTGGGTTGGATCACGTAGTAATGTGTTACCACACTGAAACAGTGGGTTAAACCAGGATTCAATCTATATTTTAGAGGATAACACCGGTTAGGTCGGGGTTAGGTCTGGTATTTGCAATAATCTGGCTCATACTTTCGCATTTTTTGCATACTTGTGGGCCAGATCCTGGGCGTTTTCTGGTTTGGGTTACGTAGTAATGTGGTTCCACACTGCAACAGTGATTTAAACCTGGATTCAATCTATATTTTAGAGGATAACACCGGTAAGGTCTGGGTAAGGTCTGGGATTCGTCATCATCTCGCTCATACTTTCACTTTTTTCGCATAATTGTTGGCCAAATGCTGGCTTTTTCTGGGTTGGATCACGTAGTAATGTGGTACCACACTTGAACAGTGAATTAATCCTGGGTCCGATCTGTATTTTAAAGGATAACACCGGTTAGTTCGGGGTGAGGTCTGGGATTTGCCATCATCCGGCTCATACTTTTGCATTTTTCGCATACTTGTTGGCCAGATCCTGGGCGTTTTCTGGTATGGGTCACGTAGTAATGTGGTGCCACATTGCAACAATGAGTTAAACCTGGATTCAATCTATATTTTAGAGGATAACACCGGTTAGGTCAGGGTTAGGTCTGGTATTTGCCATTATCTGACTCATACTTTCGCATTTTTCGCATACTTGTTGGCCAGATCCTGGGCGTTTTCTGGTATGGGTCACGTAGTAATGTGGTGCCACATTGCAACAATGAGTTAAACCTGGATTCAATCAATATATTTCATAGGATAACACCGGCTTGGTCAGGATTAGGTCTGGTATTTGCCATTATCTGGCTCATACTTTCGCCTTTTTCACCTTCTTGTTGGCCTGATCCTGGGCGTTTGCTGGGTTGGATCACGTAGTAATGTGGTACCACACTGAAACAGTGGGTTAAACCAGGATTCAATCTAGATTTTAGAGGATAACACCGGTTAGGTCAGGGTTAGGTCTGGTATTAGCCAACGTCTGCCTCATACTTTCGCATTTTTCGCATACTTGTTGGCCAGATCCTGGGCGTTTTCTGGGTTGGATCACGTAGTAATATGGTACCACACTGAAACAGTGAGTTAATCCTGGATTCAGTCTATATTTTAGAGGATAACACCCGTTAGGTCAGGGTTAGGTCTTGTATTTGCCATCATCTGGCTCATGCTTTCGAATTTTTCGCAAACTTGTTGGCCAGATCATGGGCGTTTTCTAGTTTGCATCACGTAGTAATGAGGTACCACACAGATACAGTGAGTTAATCCTGGATTCGATCTATATATTAGAGGGTACCACCGGTTAGGTTTGGGTTAGGTCTGGTATTTGCCATCATCTGGCTCATACATTCGCATTTTTCGCAAACTTCTTGGCCAGATTCTGGCCGTTTTCTGGTTTAGGTCACGTAGTGATATGGTACCACACTGAAACAGTGAGTTAATCCTGGATTCAATCTATATTTTAGAGGATAACAGCGGCTGGTCAGGGTTAGGTCTGGTATTTGCTATCATCTGTCTCATACTTTCGCATTTTTCACCTACTTGTTGGCCAGATCCTGGGCGTTTTCTGGTTTGGATCACGTAGTAATGTAGAACCACACTGAAACAGTGAGTTAATCTTGGATTCAATCCATATTTTAGAGGATAACACGGGTTAGGTCAGGGTTAGGTCTGTTAGTTGCCAACATCTGGCTCATACTTTCGCATTTTTCGCATACTTGTTGGCTAGATCCAGGGCGTTATCTGGTTTGTATCACATTGTAATGTGGTATCACACTGAAACAGTGGGTTAGTCTTGGATTCAATCTATATTTTAAAGGATAACACTGGTTAGGTCAGGGTTAGGTCTGGTATTTGCCATCATCTGGCTCATACTTTCGCCTTTTTCACTTACTTGTTGGCCTGATCCTGGGCGTTTTCTGGGTTGGATCGCGTAGTAGTGTGATGCCACACTGAAACAGTGGATTAATCCTGGGTCCGACCTATATTTTAAAGGATAACACCGGTTAGGTTTGGGTTAGGTCTGGTATTTACCATCATCTGGCTCATACTTTCGCATATTTCGCATACTTGTTGGCCAGATCCTGGGCGTTTTCTGGTTTGGATCATGTAGTAATGTAGAACCACACTGAAACAGTGAGTTAATCTTGGATTCAATCTATATTTTAGAGGATAACACCGGTTAGGTCAGGGTTAGGTCTGTTAGTTGCCAACATCTAGGTCATACTTTCGCATTTTTCGCATACTTGTTGGCCAGATCCTGGGCGTTTTCTGGTTTGGTTCACATTGTAATGTGGTATCACACTGAAACAGTTGGTTAGTCTTGGATTCAATCTATATTTTAGAGGATAACACCGGTTAGGTCAGGGTTAGGTCTGTTAGTTGCCAACATCTAGGTCATACTTTCGCATATTTCGCATACTTGTTGGCCAGATCGTGGGCGGTTTCTGGGTTGGATCAGGTAGTAGTGTTGTACCGCACTGAAACAGTGAAGTAATCCTGGATTCGATCTATATATTAGAGCGTAACACCGGTTAGGTTTGGGTTAGGTCTGGTATTTGACATCATCTGGCACATGCTTTCGCATTTTTCGCATACTTGTTGGCCAGATCCTGGGCGTTTTCTGGTTTGTATCACGCAGTAACGTGGTACCACACTGAAACAGTGAGTTAATCCTGGATTCAATCTATATTTTAGAGGATAACAGCGGCTAGGTCAGGGTTAGGTCCGGTATTTGCCATCATCTGGCCCATACTTTCGCATTTTTCGCATACTTGTTGGCCAGATCCTGGGCGTTTTCTGGTTTGGGTCACGTAGTAATGTGGTACCACACTGCATCAGTGAGTTAAACCTGGATTCAATATATATTTTAGAGGATAACACTGCTTAGATCAGGGTTAGGTCTGGTATTTGCCATCTTCTGGCTCATACTTTCGCCTTTTTCACTTACTTGTTGGCCTGATCCTGGGCGTTTTCTGGGTTGGATCGCGTAGTAGTGTGATGCCACACTGAAACACTGGATTAATCCTGGATTCGATCTATATATTAGAGGGTAACACCGGTTAGGTTTGGGTTAGGTCTGGTATTTGAAATTATCTGGCCCATACCTTCGCATATTTCGTATAAATGTTGGCCTGATTCTGGGCTTTTACTGGTATGGCTCACGTAGCAATGTGGTACCACAATGAAACGGCGGGTTAAACCGGGGCCCGATCAACTCTTTAGAGGATAGCACCGGTAAGATCTGGGTAAGGTCTGGGATTCGCCATCATCTGGCTCATACTTTCGCCTTTTTCACCTACTTTTTGGACCGATCCTGGGCGTTTTCTGGGTTGGATCACGTAGTAATGTGTTACCACACTGAAACAGTGGGTTAAACCAGGATTCAATCTATATTTTAGAGGATAACACCGGTTAGGTCGGGGTTAGGTCTGGTATTTGCAATAATCTGGCTCATACTTTCGCATTTTTTGCATACTTGTGGGCCAGATCCTGGGCGTTTTCTGGTTTGGGTTACGTAGTAATGTGGTTCCACACTGCAACAGTGAGTTAAACCTGGATTCAATCTATATTTTAGAGGATAACACCGGTAAGGTCTGGGTAAGGTCTGGGATTCGTCATCATCTCGCTCATACTTTCACTTTTTTCGCATAATTGTTGGCCAAATGCTGGCTTTTTCTGGGTTGGATCACGTAGTAATGTGGTACCACACTTGAACAGTGAATTAATCCTGGGTCCGATCTGTATTTTAAAGGATAACACCGGTTAGTTCGGGGTGAGGTCTGGGATTTGCCATCATCCGGCTCATACTTTCGCCTTTTTCACCTACTTTTTGGTCCGATCCTGGGCGTTTTCTGGGTTGGATCACGTAGTAATGTGTTACCACACTGAAACAGTGGGTTAAACCAGGATTCAATCTATATTTTAGAGGATAACACCGGTTAGGTCGGGGTTAGGTCTGGTATTTGCAATAATCTGGCTCATACTTTCGCATTTTTTGCATACTTGTGGGCCAGATCCTGGGCGTTTTCTGGTTTGGGTTACGTAGTAATGTGGTTCCACACTGCAACAGTGATTTAAACCTGGATTCAATCTATATTTTAGAGGATAACACCGGTAAGGTCTGGGTAAGGTCTGGGATTCGTCATCATCTCGCTCATACTTTCACTTTTTTCGCATAATTGTTGGCCAAATGCTGGCTTTTTCTGGGTTGGATCACGTAGTAATGTGGTACCACACTTGAACAGTGAATTAATCCTGGGTCCGATCTGTATTTTAAAGGATAACACCGGTTAGTTCGGGGTGAGGTCTGGGATTTGCCATCATCCGGATCATACTTTTGCATTTTTCGCATACTTGTTGGCCAGATCCTGGGCGTTTTCTGGTATGGGTCACGTAGTAATGTGGTGCCACATTGCAACAATGAGTTAAACCTGGATTCAATCTATATTTTAGAGGATAACACCGGTTAGGTCAGGGTTAGGTCTGGTATTTGCCATTATCTGACTCATACTTTCGCATTTTTCGCATACTTGTTGGCCAGATCCTGGGCGTTTTCTGGTATGGGTCACGTAGTAATGTGGTGCCACATTGCAACAATGAGTTAAACCTGGATTCAATCAATATATTTCATAGGATAACACCGGCTTGGTCAGGATTAGGTCTGGTATTTGCCATTATCTGGCTCATACTTTCGCCTTTTTCACCTTCTTGTTGGCCTGATCCTGGGCGTTTGCTGGGTTGGATCACGTAGTAATGTGGTACCACACTGAAACAGTGGGTTAAACCAGGATTCAATCTAGATTTTAGAGGATAACACCGGTTAGGTCAGGGTTAGGTCTGGTATTAGCCAACGTCTGCCTCATACTTTCGCATTTTTCGCATACTTGTTGGCCAGATCCTGGGCGTTTTCTGGGTTGGATCACGTAGTAATATGGTACCACACTGAAACAGTGAGTTAATCCTGGATTCAGTCTATATTTTAGAGGATAACACCCGTTAGGTCAGGGTTAGGTCTTGTATTTGCCATCATCTGGCTCATGCTTTCGAATTTTTCGCAAACTTGTTGGCCAGATCATGGGCGTTTTCTAGTTTGCATCACGTAGTAATGAGGTACCACACAGATACAGTGAGTTAATCCTGGATTCGATCTATATATTAGAGGGTACCACCGGTTAGGTTTGGGTTAGGTCTGGTATTTGCCATCATCTGGCTCATACATTCGCATTTTTCGCATACTTGTTGGCCTGATCCTTGGCGTTTTCTGGGTTGGATCACGGAGTAATGTGGTACCACACTGACACAGAGGGTTAAACCAGGATTCAATCTATATTTTAGAGGATAACACGGGTTAGGTCCGGGTTAGGTCTGGTACTTTCCATCCATCTAGCTCAACACTTTCGCATTTTTCCCATACTTTTTGGCCAGATCCTGGGCGTTTTCAGGGTCAGATCACGTAGTAATGAGGCACCACACTCAAACAGTGTGTTCAACCTGAAATAAATCTATATTTTAGAGGATAACACCGGTTAGGTCAGGGTTAGGTCTGGTGTTAGCCAACATCTGCCTCATACTTTCGCATTTTTCGCCAACTTGTTGGCCAGATCCAGGGCGTTTTCTGGTTTGGGTCACGTAGTAATGTGGTACCACACTGAAACAGTGAGTTAATCCTGGATTCGATCTATGTATTAGAGGGTAACACCGGTTAGGTTTGGGTTACGTCCGGTATTTGCCATCATCTGGCAAAGACTCCCGCATTCTTCGCATACTTGTTGGCCAGAGGCTTTTTCTGGTTCGGATCACGTAGTAATGTGATACCACACTGTAACAGTGAGTTAAACCTGGATTCAATATATATTTTAGAGGATAACACTGGTTAGGTCAGGGTTAGGTCTTGTATTTGCCATCATCTGGCTCATGCTTTCGCATTTTTCGCAAACTTGTTGGCCAGGTCATGGGCGTTTTCTAGTTTGCATCACGTAGTAATGAGGTACCACACAGATACAGTGAGTTAATCCTGGATTCGATCTATATATTAGAGGGTACCACCGGTTAGGTCAGGGTTAGGTCTGGTATTAGCCAACGTCTGCCTCATACTTTCGCATTTTTCACCTACTTGTTGGCCAGATCCTGGGCGTTTTCTTGGTCGGATCACGTAGTAATGTGGCACCACACTCAAACAGTGTGTTAAACCTGGAATCAATCTATATTTTAGAGGATAACACCGGTTAGGTCAGGGTTAGGTCTGGTATTAGCCAACGTCTGCCTCATACTTTCGCATTTTTCGCCAACTTGTTGGCCAGATCCAGGGCGTTTTCTGGTTTGAATCACGTAGTAATGTGGTACCACACTGAAACAGTGAGTTAATCCTGGAATCAATCTATATTTTAGAGGATAACACCGGTTAGGTCAGGGTTAGGTCTGGTATTAGCCAACGTCTGCCTCATACTTTCGCATTTTTCGCATACTTGTTGGCCAGATCCTGGGCGTTTTCTGGGTTGGATCACGTAGTAATATGGTACCACACTGAAACAGTGAGTTAATCCTGGATTCAGTCTATATATTAGAGGGTACCACCGGTTAGGTTTGGGTTAGGTCTGGTATTTGCCATCATCTGGCTCATACATTCGCATTTTTCGCAAACTTCTTGGCCAGATTCTGGCCGTTTTCTGGTTTAGGTCACGTAGTGATATGGTACCACACTGAAACAGTGAGTTAATCCTGGATTCAATCTATATTTTAGAGGATAACAGCGGCTGGTCAGGGTTAGGTCTGGTATTTGCTATCATCTGTCTCATACTTTCGCATTTTTCACCTACTTGTTGGCCAGATCCTGGGCGTTTTCTGGTTTGGATCACGTAGTAATGTAGAACCACACTGAAACAGTGAGTTAATCTTGGATTCAATCCATATTTTAGAGGATAACACGGGTTAGGTCAGGGTTAGGTCTGTTAGTTGCCAACATCTGGCTCATACTTTCGCATTTTTCGCATACTTGTTGGCTAGATCCAGGGCGTTATCTGGTTTGTATCACATTGTAATGTGGTATCACACTGAAACAGTGGGTTAGTCTTGGATTCAATCTATATTTTAAAGGATAACACTGGTTAGGTCAGGGTTAGGTCTGGTATTTGCCATCATCTGGCTCATACTTTCGCATTTTTCGCATACTTGTTGGCCAGATCCTGGGCGTTTTCTAGTTTGCGTCACTTAGTAATATGGTACCACACTGAAACAGTGAGTTAATCCTGGATTCAATCTATATTTTAGAGGATAACACAGGTTAGGTCAGGGTTAGGTCTGGTATTTCCCAAGATCTGGCTCATACTTTCGCCTTTTTCACTTAATTCTTGGCCAGATCCAGGGCGTTTTCTGGGTTTGAATCGCGTACTATTGTGATGCCACACTGAAACAGTGAATGAATCCTGGATTCGATCTTTATATTAGAGGGTAACACCGGTTAGGTTTGGGTTAGGTCTGGTATTTGATATTATCTGGCCCATACTTTCGCATATTTCGCATACTTGTGGGCCAGATCCTGGGCGTTTTCTGGTTTGGGATACGTAGTAATGTGGTTCCACACTGCAACAGTGAGTTAAACCTGGATTCAATCTATATTTTAGAGGATAACACCGGTAAGGTCTGGGTAAGGTCTGGGATTCGCCATCATCTCGCTCATACTTTCACTTTTTTCGCATAATTGTTGGCCAAATGCTGGCTTTTTCTGGGTTGGATCACGTAGTAATGTGGTACCACACTTGAACAGTGAATTAATCCTGGGTCCGATCTGTATTTTAAAGGATAACACCGGTTAGGTCGGGGTGAGGTCTGGGATTTGCCATCATCCGGCTCATACTTTCGCATTTTTCGCATACTTGTTGGCCAGATCCTGGGCGTTTTCTGGGTTGGATCAGGTAGTAGTGTGGTACCGCACAGAATCAGTGAAGTAATCCTGGATTCGATCTATATATTAGAGGGTACCACCGGTTAGGTCAGGGTTAGGTCTGGTATTAGCCAACGTCTGCCTCATACTTTCGCATTTTTCACCTACTTGTTGGCCAGATCCTGGGCGTTTTCTTGGTCGGATCACGTAGTAATGTGGCACCACACTCAAACAGTGTGTTAAACCTGGAATCAATCTATATTTTAGAGGATAACACCGGTTAGGTCAGGGTTAGGTCTGGTATTAGCCAACGTCTGCCTCATACTTTCGCATTTTTCGCCAACTTGTTGGCCAGATCCAGGGCGTTTCCTGGTTTGAATCACGTAGTAATGTGGTACCACACTGAAACAGTGAGTTAATCCTGGAATCAATCTATATTTTAGAGGATAACACGGGTTAGGTCAGGGTTAGGTCTGGTATTAGCCAACGTCTGCCTCACACTTTCGCATTTTTCGCATACTTGTTGGCCAGATCCTGGGCGTTTTCTGGGTTGGATCACGTAGTAATATGGTACCACACTGAAACAGTGAGTTAATCCTGGATTCAGTCTATATTTTAGAGGATAACACCCGTTAGGTCAGGGTTAGGTCTTGTATTTGCCATCATCTGGCTCATGCTTTCGCATTTTTCGCAAACTTGTTGGCCAGATCATGGGCGTTTTCTAGTTTGCATCACGTAGTAATGAGGTACCACACAGATACAGTGAGTTAATCCTGGATTCGATCTATATATTAGAGGGTACCACCGGTTAGGTTTGGGTTAGGTCTGGTATTTGCCATCATCTGGCTCATACATTCGCATTTTTCGCAAACTTCTTGGCCAGACTCTGGCCGTTTTCTGGTTTAGGTCACGTAGTGATATGGTACCACACTGAAACAGTGAGTTAATCCTGGATTCAATCTATATTTTAGAGGATAACAGCGGCTGGTCAGGGTTAGGTCTGGTATTTGCTATCATCTGTCTCATACTTTCGCATTTTTCACCTACTTGTTGGCCAGATCCTGGGCGTTTTCTGGTTTGGATCACGTAGTAATGTAGAACCACACTGAAACAGTGAGTTAATCTTGGATTCAATCCATATTTTAGAGGATAACACGGGTTAGGTCAGGGTTAGGTCTGTTAGTTGCCAACATCTGGCTCATACTTTCGCATTTTTCGCATACTTGTTGGCTAGATCCAGGGCGTTATCTGGTTTGTATCACATTGTAATGTGGTATCACACTGAAACAGTGGGTTAGTCTTGGATTCAATCTATATTTTAAAGGATAACACTGGTTAGGTCAGGGTTAGGTCTGGTATTTGCCATCATCTGGCTCATACTTTCGCCTTTTTCACTTACTTGTTGGCCTGATCCTGGGCGTTTTCTGGGTTGGATCGCGTAGTAGTGTGATGCCACACTGAAACAGTGGATTAATCCTGGGTCCGACCTATATTTTAAAGGATAACACCGGTTAGGTTTGGGTTAGGTCTGGTATTTACCATCATCTGGCTCATACTTTCGCATATTTCGCATACTTGTTGGCCAGATCCTGGGCGTTTTCTGGTTTGGATCATGTAGTAATGTAGAACCACACTGAAACAGTGAGTTAATCTTGGATTCAATCTATATTTTAGAGGATAACACCGGTTAGGTCAGGGTTAGGTCTGTTAGTTGCCAACATCTAGGTCATACTTTCGCATTTTTCGCATACTTGTTGGCCAGATCCTGGGCGTTTTCTGGTTTGGTTCACATTGTAATGTGGTATCACACTGAAACAGTGGGTTAGTCTTGGATTCAATCTATATTTTAGAGGATAACACCGGTTAGGTCAGGGTTAGGTCTGTTAGTTGCCAACATCTAGGTCATACTTTCGCATATTTCGCATACTTGTTGGCCAGATCGTGGGCGGTTTCTGGGTTGGATCAGGTAGTAGTGTTGTACCGCACTGAAACAGTGAAGTAATCCTGTATTCGATCTATATATTAGAGCGTAACACCGGTTAGGTTTGGGTTAGGTCTGGTATTTGACATCATCTGGCACATGCTTTCGCATTTTTCGCATACTTGTTGGCCAGATCCTGGGCGTTTTCTGGTTTGTATCACGCAGTAACGTGGTACCACACTGAAACAGTGAGTTAATCCTGGATTCAATCTATATTTTAGAGGATAACAGCGGCTAGGTCAGGGTTAGGTCCGGTATTTGCCATCATCTGGCCCATACTTTCGCATTTTTCGCATACTTGTTGGCCAGATCCTGGGCGTTTTCTGGTTTGGGTCACGTAGTAATGTGGTACCACACTGCATCAGTGAGTTAAACCTGGATTCAATATATATTTTAGAGGATAACACTGCTTAGATCAGGGTTAGGTCTGGTATTTGCCATCTTCTGGCTCATACTTTCGCCTTTTTCACTTACTTGTTGGCCTGATCCTGGGCGTTTTCTGGGTTGGATCGCGTAGTAGTGTGATGCCACACTGAAACACTGGATTAATCCTGGATTCGATCTATATATTAGAGGGTAACACCGGTTAGGTTTGGGTTAGGTCTGGTATTTGAAATTATCTGGCCCATACCTTCGCATATTTCGTATAAATGTTGGCCTGATTCTGGGCTTTTACTGGTATGGCTCACGTAGCAATGTGGTACCACAATGAAACGGCGGGTTAAACCGGGGCCCGATCAACTCTTTAGAGGATAGCACCGGTAAGATCTGGGCAAGGTCTGGGATTCGCCATCATCTGGCTCATACTTTCGCCTTTTTCACCTACTTTTTGGACCGATCCTGGGCGTTTTCTGGGTTGGATCACGTAGTAATGTGTTACCACACTGAAACAGTGGGTTAAACCAGGATTCAATCTAGATTTTAGAGGATAACACCGGTTAGGTCAGGGTTAGGTCTGGTATTTGCCATCATCAGGCTCATACTTTCGCATTTTTCGCATACTTGTTGGCCAGATCCTGGGCGTTTTCTAGTTTGCGTCACGTAGTAATATGGTACCAAACTGAAACAGTGAGTTAATCCTGGATTCAATCTATATTTTAGAGGATAACACCGGTTAGGTCAGGGTTAGGTCTGGTATTTCGCAAGATCTGGCTCATACTTTCGCCTTTTTCACTTAATTCTTGGCCAGATCCAGGGCGTTTTCTGGGTTGGATCGCGTACTATTGTGATGCCACACTGAAACAGTGAATGAATCCTGGATTCGATCTTTATATTAGAGGGTAACACCGGTTAGGTTTGGGTTAGGTCTGGTATTTGATATTATCTGGCCCATACTTTCGCATATTTCGCATAAATGATGGCCAGATCCTGGGCTTTTTCTGGTATGGCTCACGTAGTAATGTGGTACCACAATGAAACAGCAGGTTAAACCGGGGCCCGATCAACTCTTTAGAGGATAGCACCGGTAAGATCTGGGCAAGGTCTGGGATTCGCCATCATCTGGCTCATACTTTCGCCTTTTTCACCTACTTTTTGGACCGATCCTGGGCGTTTTCTGGGTTGGATCACGTAGTAATGTGTTACCACACTGAAACAGTGGGTTAAACCAGGATTCAATCTAGATTTTAGAGGATAACACCGGTTAGGTCAGGGTTAGGTCTGGTATTTGCCATCATCAGGCTCATACTTTCGCATTTTTCGCATACTTGTTGGCCAGATCCTGGGCGTTTTCTAGTTTGCGTCACGTAGTAATATGGTACCAAACTGAAACAGTGAGTTAATCCTGGATTCAATCTATATTTTAGAGGATAACACCGGTTAGGTCAGGGTTAGGTCTGGTATTTCGCAAGATCTGGCTCATACTTTCGCCTTTTTCACTTAATTCTTGGCCAGATCCAGGCGTTTTCTGGGTTGGATCGCGTACTATTGTGATGCCACACTGAAACAGTGAATGAATCCTGGATTCGATCATTATATTAGAGGGTAACACCGGTTAGGTTTGGGTTAGGTCTGGTATTTGATATTATCTGGCCCATACTTTCGCATATTTCGCATAAATGATGGCCAGATCCTGGGCGTTTTCTGGTTTGTATCACGCAGTAACGTGGTACCACACTGAAACAGTGAGTTAATCCTGGATTCAATCTATATTTTAGAGGATAACAGCGGCTAGGTCAGGGTTAGGTCCGGTATTTGCCATCATCTGGCCCATACTTTCGCATTTTTCGCATACTTGTTGGCCAGATCCTGGGCGTTTTCTGGTTTGGGTCACGTAGTAATGTGGTACCACACTGCATCAGTGAGTTAAACCTGGATTCAATATATATTTTAGAGGATAACACTGCTTAGATCAGGGTTAGGTCTGGTATTTGCCATCTTCTGGCTCATACTTTCGCCTTTTTCACTTACTTGTTGGCCTGATCCTGGGCGTTTTCTGGGTTGGATCGCGTAGTAGTGTGATGCCACACTGAAACACTGGATTAATCCTGGATTCGATCTATATATTAGAGG
The DNA here is from genome assembly GCF_051014445.1 of Colletes latitarsis. NCBI lineage: Eukaryota > Metazoa > Arthropoda > Insecta > Hymenoptera > Colletidae > Colletes > Colletes latitarsis. The sequence goes on from NW_027488371.1 coordinate 11,289,032, forward strand.
GTAACACCGGTTAGGTTTGGGTTAGGTCTGGTATTTGAAATTATCTGGCCCATACCTTCGCATATTTCGTATAAATGTTGGCCTGATTCTGGGCTTTTACTGGTATGGCTCACGTAGCAATGTGGTACCACAATGAAACGGCGGGTTAAACCGGGGCCCGATCAACTCTTTAGAGGATAGCACCGGTAAGATCTGGGCAAGGTCTGGGATTCGCCATCATCTGGCTCATACTTTCGCCTTTTTCACCTACTTTTTGGACCGATCCTGGGCGTTTTCTGGGTTGGATCACGTAGTAATGTGTTACCACACTGAAACAGTGGGTTAAACCAGGATTCAATCTAGATTTTAGAGGATAACACCGGTTAGGTCAGGGTTAGGTCTGGTATTTGCCATCATCAGGCTCATACTTTCGCATTTTTCGCATACTTGTTGGCCAGATCCTGGGCGTTTTCTAGTTTGCGTCACGTAGTAATATGGTACCAAACTGAAACAGTGAGTTAATCCTGGATTCAATCTATATTTTAGAGGATAACACCGGTTAGGTCGGGGTTAGGTCTGGTATTTGCAATAATCTGGCTCATACTTTCGCATTTTTTGCATACTTGTGGGCCAGATCCTGGGCGTTTTCTGGTTTGGGTTACGTAGTAATGTGGTTCCACACTGCAACAGTGAGTTAAACCTGGATTCAATCTATATTTTAGAGGATAACACCGGTAAGGTCTGGGTAAGGTCTGGGATTCGTCATCATCTCGCTCATACTTTCACTTTTTTCGCATAATTGTTGGCCAAATGCTGGCTTTTTCTGGGTTGGATCACGTAGTAATGTGGTACCACACTTGAACAGTGAATTAATCCTGGGTCCGATCTGTATTTTAAAGGATAACACCGGTTAGTTCGGGGTGAGGTCTGGGATTTGCCATCATCCGGCTCATACTTTCGCATTTTTCGCATACTTGTTGGCCAGATCCTGGGCGTTTTCTGGTATGGGTCACGTAGTAATGTGGTGCCACATTGCAACAATGAGTTAAACCTGGATTCAATCTATATTTTAGAGGATAACACCGGTTAGGTCAGGGTTAGGTCTGGTATTTGCCATTATCTGACTCATACTTTCGCATTTTTCGCATACTTGTTGGCCAGATCCTGGGCGTTTTCTGGTATGGGTCACGTAGTAAAGTGGTGCCACATTGCAACAATGAGTTAAACCTGGATTCAATCAATATATTTCATAGGATAACACCGGCTTGGTCAGGATTAGGTCTGGTATTTGCCATTATCTGGCTCATACTTTCGCCTTTTTCACCTTCTTGTTGGTCTGATCCTGGGCGTTTGCTGGGTTGGATCACGTAGTAATGTGGTACCACACTGAAACAGTGGGTTAAACCAGGATTCAATCTAGATTTTAGAGGATAACACCGTTAAGGTCTGGGTAAGGTCTGGGATTCGCCATCATCTCGCTCATACTTTCTCTTTTTCGCATAATTGTTGGCCAAATGCTGGCTTTTTCTGGGTTGGGTCTCGTAGTAATGTGGTACCAAACTTGAACAGTGAATTAATCCTGGGTCCGATCTATATTTTAAAGGATAACTCCGGTTAGGTCGGGGTGACGTCTGGGATTTGCCATCATCTGGCTCATACTTTCGCATTTTTCGCGTACTTGTTGGCCAGATCCTGGGCGTTTTCGGGTTTGGATCACATTGTAATGTGGTATCACACTGAAACAGTGAGTTAGTCTTGGATTCAATCTATATTTTAGAGGATAACGCCGGTTCGGTCAGGGTTAAGTCTGGTATTTCCCAAGATCTGGCTCATACTTTCGCCTTTTTCACTTAATTCTTGGCCAGATCCAGGGCGTTTTCTGGGTTGGATCGCGTACTATTGTGATGCCACACTGAAACAGTGAATGAATCCTGGATTCGATCTTTATATTAGAGGGTAACACCGGTTAGGTTTGGGTTAGGTCTGGTATTTGATATTATCTGGCCCATACTTTCGCATATTTCGCATACTTGTTGGCCAGATCCTGGGCGTTTTCTGGTTTGGGATACGTAGTAATGTGGTTCCACACTGCAACAGTGAGTTAAACCTGGATTCAATCTATATTTTAGAGGATAACACCGGTAAGGTCTGGGTAAGGTCTGGGATTCGCCATCATCTCGCTCATACTTTCACTTTTTTCGCATAATTGTTGGCCAAATGCTGGCTTTTTCTGGGTTGGATCACGTAGTAATGTGGTACCACACTTGAGCAGTGAATTAATCCTGGGTCCGATCTATATTTTAGAGGATAACACCGGTAAGGTCTGGGTAAGGTCTGGGATTCGCCATCATCTCGCTCATACTTTCTCTTTTTTCGCATAATTGTTAGCCAAATGCTGGCTTTTTCTGGGTTGGGTCACGTAGTAATGTGGTACCAAACTTGAACAGTGAATTAATCCTGGGTCCGATCTATATTTTAAAGGATAACTCCGGTTAGGTCGGTGTGGGGTCTGGTATTTACCATCATCTGGCTCACACTTTCGTATTTTTCGCATACTTGTTGGCCAGATGCTCGGCGTTTTCTGGGTTGGATCAGGTAGTAGTGTGGTACCGCACTGAAACAGTGAAGTAATCCTGGATTCGGTCGATATATTAGAGGGTAACACCGGTTAGGTTTGGGTTGGGTCTGGTATTTGCCATCATCTGGCTCATACATTCGCATTTTTCGCATACTTGTTGGCCAGATCCAGGGCGTTTTCTGGGTTGGATCAGGTAGTAGTGTGGTACCGCACTGAAACAGCGATGTAATCCTGGATTCGATCTATATATTACAGGGTAACACCGGTTAGGTTTGGGTTTGGTCTGACATTTGCCATCATCTGGCTCATACTTTCGCATTTTTCGCATACTTGTTGGCCTGATCCTTGGCGTTTTCTGGGTTGGATCACGGAGTAATGTGGTACCACACTGACACAGAGGGTTAAACCAGGATTCAATCTATATTTTAGAGGATAACACGGGTTAGGTCCGGGTTAGGTCTGGTATTTTCCATCCATCTAGCTCAACACTTTCGCATTTTTCCCATACTTTTTGGCCAGATCCTGGGCGTTCTCAGGGTCAGATCACGTAGTAATGAGGCACCACACTCAAACAGTGTGTTAAACCTGAAATAAATCTATATTTTAGAGGATAACACCGGTTAGGTCAGGGTTAGGTCTGGTGTTAGCCAACATCTGCCTCATACTTTCGCATTTTTCGCCAACTTGTTGGCCAGATCCAGGGCGTTTTCTGGTTTGGGTCACGTAGTAATGTGGTACCACACTGAAACAGTGAGTTAATCCTGGATTCGATCTATGTATTAGAGGGTAACACCGGTTAGGTTTGGGTTACGTCCGGTATTTGCCATCATCTGGCAAAGACTCCCGCATTCTTCGCATACTTGTTGGCCAGAGGCTTTTTCTGGTTCGGATCACGTAGTAATGTGATACCACACTGTAACAGTGAGTTAAACCTGGATTCAATATATATTTTAGAGGATAACACTGGTTAGGTCAGGGTTAGGTCTTGTATTTGCCATCATCTGGCTCATGCTTTCGCATTTTTCGCAAACTTGTTGGCCAGATCATGGGCGTTTTCTAGTTTGCATCACGTAGTAATGAGGTACCACACAGATACAGTGAGTTAATCCTGGATTCGATCTATATATTAGAGGGTACCACCGGTTAGGTCAGGGTTAGGTCTGGTATTAGCCAACGTCTGCCTCATACTTTCGCATTTTTCACCTACTTGTTGGCCAGATCCTGGGCGTCTTCTTGGTCGGATCACGTAGTAATGTGGCACCACACTCAAACAGTGTGTTAAACCTGGAATCAATCTATATTTTAGAGGATAACACCGGTTAGGTCAGGGTTAGGTCTGGTATTAGCCAACGTCTGCCTCATACTTTCGCATTTTTCGCCAACTTGTTGGCCAGATCCAGGGCGTTTTCTGGTTTGAATCACGTAGTAATGTGGTACCACACTGAAACAGTGAGTTAATCCTGGAATCAATCTATATTTTAGAGGATAACACCGGTTAGGTCAGGGTTAGGTCTGGTATTAGCCAACGTCTGCCTCATACTTTCGCATTTTTCGCATACTTGTTGGCCAGATCCTGGGCGTTTTCTGGGTTGGATCACGTAGTAATATGGTACCACACTGAAACAGTGAGTTAATCCTGGATTCAGTCTATATTTTAGAGGATAACACCCGTTAGGTCAGGGTTAGGTCTTGTATTTGCCATCATCTGGCTCATGCTTTCGCATTTTTCGCAAACTTGTTGGCCAGATCATGGGCGTTTTCTAGTTTGCATCACGTAGTAATGAGGTACCACACAGATACAGTGAGTTAATCCTGGATTCGATCTATATATTAGAGGGTACCACCGGTTAGGTTTGGGTTAGGTCTGGTATTTGCCATCATCTGGCTCATACATTCGCATTTTTCGCATACTTGTTGGCCTGATCCTTGGCGTTTTCTGGGTTGGATCACGGAGTAATGTGGTACCACACTGACACAGAGGGTTAAACCAGGATTCAATCTATATTTTAGAGGATAACACGGGTTAGGTCCGGGTTAGGTCTGGTATTTTCCATCCATCTAGCTCAACACTTTCGCATTTTTCCCATACTTTTTGGCCAGATCCTGGGCGTTTTCAGGGTCAGATCACGTAGTAATGAGGCACCACACTCAAACAGTGTGTTAAACCTGAAATAAATCTATATTTTAGAGGATAACACCGGTTAGGTCAGGGTTAGGTCTGGTGTTAGCCAACATCTGCCTCATACTTTCGCATTTTTCGCCAACTTGTTGGCCAGATCCAGGGCGTTTTCTGGTTTGGGTCACGTAGTAATGTGGTACCACACTGAAACAGTGAGTTAATCCTGGATTCGATCTATATATTAGAGGGTAACACCGGTTAGGTTTGGGTTACGTCCGGTATTTGCCATCATCTGGCAAAGACTCCCGCATTCTTCGCATACTTGTTGGCCAGAGGCTTTTTCTGGTTCGGATCACGTAGTAATGTGATACCACTGTAACAGTGAGTTAAACCTGGATTCAATATATATTTTAGAGGATAACACTGGTTAGGTCAGGGTTAGGTCTTGTATTTGCCATCATCTGGCTCATGCTTTCGCATTTTTCGCAAACTTGTTGGCCAGGTCATGGGCGTTTTCTAGTTTGCATCACGTAGTAATGAGGTACCACACAGATACAGTGAGTTAATCCTGGATTCGATCTATATATTAGAGGGTACCACCGGTTAGGTTTGGGTTAGGTCTGGTATTTGCCATCATCTGGCTCATACATTCGCATTTTTCGCAAACTTCTTGGCCAGATTCTGGCCGTTTTCTGGTTTAGGTCACGTAGTGATATGGTACCACACTGAAACAGTGAGTTAATCCTGGATTCAATCTATATTTTAGAGGATAACAGCGGCTGGTCAGGGTTAGGTCTGGTATTTGCTATCATCTGTCTCATACTTTCGCATTTTTCACCTACTTGTTGGCCAGATCCTGGGCGTTTTCTGGTTTGGATCACGTAGTAATGTAGAACCACACTGAAACAGTGAGTTAATCTTGGATTCAATCCATATTTTAGAGGATAACACGGGTTAGGTCAGGGTTAGGTCTGTTAGTTGCCAACATCTGGCTCATACTTTCGCATTTTTCGCATACTTGTTGGCTAGATCCAGGGCGTTATCTGGTTTGTATCACGTTGTAATGTGGTATCACACTGAAACAGTGGGTTAGTCTTGGATTCAATCTATATTTTAAAGGATAACACTGGTTAGGTCAGGGTTAGGTCTGGTATTTGCCATCATCTGGCTCATACTTTCGCCTTTTTCACTTACTTGTTGGCCTGATCCTGGGCGTTTTCTGGGTTGGATCGCGTAGTAGTGTGATGCCACACTGAAACAGTGGATTAATCCTGGGTCCGACCTATATTTTAAAGGATAACTCCGGTTAGGTTTGGGTTAGGTCTGGTATTTACCATCATCTGGCTCATACTTTCGCATATTTCGCATACTTGTTGGCCAGATCCTGGGCGTTTTCTGGTTTGGATCATGTAGTAATGTAGAACCACACTGAAACAGTGAGTTAATCTTGGATTCAATCTATATTTTAGAGGATAACACCGGTTAGGTCAGGGTTAGGTCTGTTAGTTGCCAACATCTAGGTCATACTTTCGCATTTTTCGCATACTTGTTGGCCAGATCCTGGGCGTTTTCTGGTTTGGTTCACATTGTAATGTGGTATCACACTGAAACAGTGGGTTAGTCTTGGATTCAATCTATATTTTAGAGGATAACACCGGTTAGGTCAGGGTTAGGTCTGTTAGTTGCCAACATCTAGGTCATACTTTCGCATATTTCGCATACTTGTTGGCCAGATCGTGGGCGGTTTCTGGGTTGGATCAGGTAGTAGTGTTGTACCGCACTGAAACAGTGAAGTAATCCTGGATTCGATCTATATATTAGAGCGTAACACCGGTTAGGTTTGGGTTAGGTCTGGTATTTGCCATCATCTGGCCCATACTTTCGCATTTTTCGCATACTTGTTGGCCAGATCCTGGGCGTTTTCTGGTTTGGATCATGTAGTAATGTAGAACCACACTGAAACAGTGAGTTAATCTTGGATTCAATCTATATTTTAGAGGATAACAGCGGCTAGGTCAGGGTTAGGTCCGGTATTTGCCATCATCTGGCCCATACTTTCGCATTTTTCGCATACTTGTTGGCCAGATCCTGGGCGTTTTCTGGTTTGGGTCACGTAGTAATGTGGTACCACACTGCATCAGTGAGTTAAACCTGGATTCAATATATATTTTAGAGGATAACACTGCTTAGATCAGGGTTAGGTCTGGTATTTGCCATCTTCTGGCTCATACTTTCGCCTTTTTCACTTACTTGTTGGCCTGATCCTGGGCGTTTTCTGGGTTGGATCGCGTAGTAGTGTGATGCCACACTGAAACACTGGATTAATCCTGGATTCGATCTATATATTAGAGGGTAACACCGGTTAGGTTTGGGTTAGGTCTGGTATTTGAAATTATCTGGCCCATACCTTCGCATATTTCGTATAAATGTTGGCCTGATTCTGGGCTTTTACTGGTATGGCTCACGTAGCAATGTGGTACCACAATGAAACGGCGGGTTAAACCGGGGCCCGATCAACTCTTTAGAGGATAGCACCGGTAAGATCTGGGTAAGGTCTGGGATTCGCCATCATCTGGCTCATACTTTCGCCTTTTTCACCTACTTTTTGGACCGATCCTGGGCGTTTTCTGGGTTGGATCACGTAGTAATGTGTTACCACACTGAAACAGTGGGTTAAACCAGGATTCAATCTATATTTTAGAGGATAACACCGGTTAGGTCGGGGTTAGGTCTGGTATTTGCAATAATCTGGCTCATACTTTCGCATTTTTTGCATACTTGTGGGCCAGATCCTGGGCGTTTTCTGGTTTGGGTTACGTAGTAATGTGGTTCCACACTGCAACAGTGAGTTAAACCTGGATTCAATCTATATTTTAGAGGATAACACCGGTAAGGTCTGGGTAAGGTCTGGGATTCGTCATCATCTCGCTCATACTTTCACTTTTTTCGCATAATTGTTGGCCAAATGCTGGCTTTTTCTGGGTTGGATCACGTAGTAATGTGGTACCACACTTGAACAGTGAATTAATCCTGGGTCCGATCTGTATTTTAAAGGATAACACCGGTTAGTTCGGGGTGAGGTCTGGGATTTGCCATCATCAGGCTCATACTTTCGCATTTTTCGCATACTTGTTGGCCAGATCCTGGGCGTTTTCTAGTTCGCGTCACGTAGTAATATGGTACCAAACTGAAACAGTGAGTTAATCCTGGATTCAATCTATATTTTAGAGGATAACACCGGTTAGGTCAGGGTTAGGTCTGGCATTTCGCAAGATCTGGCTCATACTTTCGCCTTTTTCACTTAATTCTTGGCCAGATCCAGGGCGTTTTCTGGGTTGGATCGCGTACTATTGTGATGCCACACTGAAACAGTGAATGAATCCTGGATTCGATCTTTATATTAGAGGGTAACACCGGTTAGGTTTGGGTTAGGTCTGGTATTTGATATTATCTGGCCCATACTTTCGCATATTTCGCATAAATGATGGCCAGATCCTGGGCTTTTTCTGGTATGGCTCACGTAGTAATGTGGTACCACAATGAAACAGCAGGTTAAACCGGGGCCCGATCAATTCATTAGAGGATAACACCGTTAAGGTCTGGGTAAGGTCTGGGATTCGCCATCATCTCGCTCATACTTTCTCTTTTTCGCATAATTGTTGGCCAAATGCTGGCTTTTTCTGGGTTGGGTCTCGTAGTAATGTGGTACCAAACTTGAACAGTGAATTAATCCTGGGTCCGATCTATATTTTAAAGGATAACTCCGGTTAGGTCGGGGTGACGTCTGGGATTTGCCATCATCTGGCTCATACTTTCGCATTTTTCGCGTACTTGTTGGCCAGATCCTGGGCGTTTTCGGGTTTGGATCACATTGTAATGTGGTATCACACTGAAACAGTGAGTTAGTCTTGGATTCAATCTATATTTTAGAGGATAACACCGGTTCGGTCAGGGTTAAGTCTGGTATTTGCAATCATCTGGCTCATACTTTCGCATTTTTCGCATACTTCTTGGCCAGATCCTGGGCGTTTTCTGGGTTGGATCAGGTAGTTGTGTGGTACCGCACTGAAACAGTGAGTTTATCTTGTATTATATCTATATTTTAGAGGATAACACCGGTTAGGTCGGGGTTAGGTCTGGTATTTGCAATAATCTGGCTCATACTTTCGCATTTTTTGCATACTTGTGGGCCAGATCCTGGGCGTTTTCTGGTTTGGGTTACGTAGTAATGTGGTTCCACACTGCAACAGTGAGTTAAACCTGGATTCAATCTATATTTTAGAGGATAACACCGGTTAGGCTTGGGTTAGGTCTGGTATTTGCCATTATCCGGCTCATACTTTCGCCTTTTTCGCATACTTGTTGGCCTGATCCTGGGCGTTTTATGGGTTGGATCACGTAGTAATGTGGTACCACACTGACACAGAGGGTTAAACCAGGATTCAATCTATATTTTAGAGGATAACACCGGTTAGGTCAGGGCTAGGTCTGGTATTTTCCCTCATCTGGCACATACTTTCGCATTTTTCGCATACTTTTTGGCCAGATCCAGGGCGTTTTCAGGGTTGGATCACGTAGTAGTGTGATGCCACATTGAAACAGTGAATTAATCCTGGATTCGATCTATTATTTGAGGGTAACACCGGTTAGGTTTGGGTTAGGTCTGGTATTTGCCGTCATCTGGCTCATACTTTCGCATTTTTCGCATACTTGTTGGCCAGATCCTGGGCGTTTTCTGGTTTGGATCAGGCAGTAATGTGGTTCCACACTGCAACAGTGAGTTAAACATGGATTCAATCTATATTTTAGAGGATAACACCGGTTAGGTCAGGGTTAGGTCTGGTATTTGCCAACATCCGGCTCATACTTTCGCATTTTTCGCATACTTGTTGGCCAGATCCTGGGCGTTCTCTGGGTTGGATCAGGTAGTAGTGTGGTACCGCACTGAAACAGTGAGTTTATCTTGGATTCAATCTATATTTTAGAGGATATCACCCGTTAGGTCGGGATTAGGTCTGGTATTTGCAATAATCTGGCTCATACTTTCGCATTTTTTGCATACTTGTTGGCCAGATCCATGGCGTTTTCTGGTTTGGGCTACGTAGTAATGTGGTTCCACACTGCAACAGTGAGTTAAACCTGGATTCAATCTATATTTTAGAGAATATCACCGGTTAGGTCGGAGTTAGGTCTGGTATTTGCAATAATCTGGCTCATACTTTCGCATTTTTTGCATACTTGTTGGCCAGATCCAGGGCGTTTTCTGGTTTGCATCACGTAGTAATGTAGAACCACTCTGAAACAGTGAGTTAAATCTGGATTCAATCTATATTTTAGAGGATAACACCGGTTAGGTCAGGGTTAGGTCTGGTATTTGCAATAATCTGGCTCATACTTTCGCATTTTTTGCATACTTGTTGGCCAGATCCTGGGCGTTTTCTGGTTTGGGTTACGTAGTAATGTGGTTCCACACTGCAACAGTGAGTTAAACCTGGATTCAATCTATATTTTAGAGGATAACACCGGTTAGGTCAGGGTTAGGTCTGGTATTTGCCATCATCTGGCTCATACTTTCGCCATTTTCACTTACTTGTTGGCCTGATCCTGGGCGGTTTCTGGGCTGGATCGCGTAGTAGTGTGATGCCACACTGAAACAGTGAATTAATCCTGGATTCGATCTATAAATTAGAGGGTAACACCGGTTAGGTTTGGGTTAGGTCTGGTATTTGATATTATCTGGCCCATACTTTCGCATATTTCGTATAAATTTTGGCCAGATCCTGGGCTTTTTCTGGTATGGCTCACGTAGTAACGTGGTACCACAATACCACAGCGGGTTAAACCGGGGCCCGATCAATTCTTTAGAGGATAACACCGGTAAGGTCTGGGTAAGGTCTGGGATTCGCCATCATCTCGCTCATACTTTCACTTTTTTCGCATAATTGTTGGCCAAATGTTGGCTTTTTCTGGGTTGGATCACGTTGTAATGTGGTACCACACTTGAACAGTGAATTAATCCTGGGTCCGATCTATATATTAGAGGGTAACACCGGTTAGGCTTGGGTTAGGTCTGGTATTTGCCATCATCTGGCTCATACTTTCGCATTTTTCGCATACTTGTGGCCAGATCCAGGGCGTTTTCTGGGTTGGATCAGGTAGTAGTGTGGTACCGCACTGAAACAGTGAAGTAATCCTGGATTCGATCTATATATTAGAGGGTAACACCGGTTAGGTTTGGGATTGGTCTGGCATTTGCCATCATCTGGCTCATACTCTCGCATTTTTTGCATACTTGTTGGCCAGATCCAGGGCGTTTTCTGGTTTGGGTTACGTAGTAATGTGGTTCCGCACTGCAACAGTGAGTTAAACCTGGATTCAATGTATATTTTAGAGGATATCACCGGTTAGGTCGGGGTTAGGTCTGGTACTTGCAATAATCTGGCTCATACTTTCGCATTTTTTGCATACTTGTTGGCCAGATCCTGGGCGTTTTCTGGTTTGGTTCACATTGTAATGTGGTTCCACACTGCAGCAGTGAGTTTAACCTGGATTCAATCTGTATTTTAGAGGATAACACCGGTTAGGTCAGGGTTAGGTCTGGTATTTGCCATCATCTGGCTCATACTTTCGCCTTTTTCACATACTTGTTGGCCTGATCCTGGGCGTTTTCTGGGTTGGATCGCGTAGTAGTGTGATGCCACACTGAAACAGTGAATTAATCCTGGATTCGATCTATATATTAGAGGGTAACACCGGTAAGGTCTGGGTAAGGTCTGGGATTCGCCATCATCTCGCTCATACTTTCACTTTTTTCGCATAATTGTTGGCCAAATGCTGGCTTTTTCTGGGTTGGATCACGTAGTAATGTGGTACAACACTTGAACAGTGAATTAATCCTGGGTCCGATCTATATTTTAAAGGATAACACCGGTTAGGTTTGGGTTGGGTCTGGTATTTGCCGTCATCTGGCTCATAATTTCGCATTTTTCGCATACTTGTTGGCCAGATCCTGGGCGGTTTCTGGTTTGGATCACGTAGTAACGTAGAACCACACTGAAATAGTGAGTTAATCTTGGATTCAATCTATATTTTAGAGGATAACACGGGTTAGGTCAGGGTTAGGTCTGGTATTTGCCATCATCTGTCTCATACTTTCGCATTTTTCGCATAATTGTTGGCCAGATCCTGGACGGTTTCTGGGTTGATTCAGGTAGTAGTGTGGTACCGCACTGAAACAGTGAAGTAATCCTGGATTCGATCTATATATTAGAGCGTAACACCGGTTAGGTTTGGGTTAGGTCTGGTATTTGACATCATCTGGCACATGCTTTCGCATTTTTCGCATACTTGTTGGTCAGATCCTGGGCGTTTTCTGGTTTGGGTCACGTAGTAATGTGGTACCACACTGCAACAGTGAGTTAAACCTGGATTCAATATATATTTTAGAGGATAACACTGGTTAGGTCAGGGTTAGGTCTGGTATTTGCCATCATCTGGCTCATACTTTCGCCTTTTTCACTTACTTGTTGGCCTGATCCTGGGCGTTTTCTGGGTTGGATCGCGTAGTAGTGTGATGCCACACTGAAACAGTGGATTAATCCTGGATTCGATCTATATATTAGAGGGTAACACCGGTAAGGTCTGGGTAAGGTCTGGGATTCGCCATCACCTCGCTCATACTTTCACTTTTTTCACATAATTGTTGGCCAAATGCTGGCTTTTTCTGGGCTGGATCACGTAGTAATGTGGTACAACACTTGAACAGTGAATTAATCCTGGGTCCGATCTATATTTTAAAGGATAACACCGGTTAGGTTTGGGTTAGGTCTGGTATTTGCCATCATCTGGCTCATAATTTCGCATTTTTCGCATACTTGTTGGCCAGATCCTGGGCGTTTTCCGGTTTGGATCACGTAGTAATGTAGAACCACACTGAAACAGTGAGTTAGTCTTGGATTCAATCAATATTTTAGAGGATAACACGGGTTAGGTCAGGGTTAGGTCTGTTAGTTGCCAACATTTGGCTCATACTTTCGCATTTTTCGCGTACTTGTTGGCTAGATCCTGGGCGTTATCTGGGTTGGATCACATTGTAATGTGGTGTCACACTAAAACAGTGGGTTAGTCTTGGATTCAATCTATATTTTAGAGGATAACACCGGTTAGGTCAGGGTTAGGTCTGGTATTTGCCATCATCTGTCTCATACTTTCGCATTTTTCGCATACTTGTTGGCCAGATCCTGGGCGGTTTCTGGGTTGGATCAGGTAGTAGTGTGGTACCGCACTGAAACAGTGAAGTAATCCTGGATTCGATCTATATATTAGAGCGTAACACCGGTTAGGTTTGGGTTAGGTCTGGTATTTGACATCATATGGCACATGCTTTCGCATTTTTCGCATACTTGTTGGCCAGATCCTGGGCGTTTTCTGGTTTGTATCACGCAGTAATGTGGTACCACACTGAAACAGTGAGTTAATCCTGGATTCGATCTATATATTAAAGGGTAACACCGGTTAGATTTGGGTTTGGTCTGGTATTTACCATCATCTGTCTCATACTTTCGCATTTTTCGCATACTTGTTGGCCAGATCCTGGGCGGTTTCTGGGTTGGATCAGGTAGTAGTGTGGTACCGCACTGAAACAGTGAAGTAATCCTGGATTCGATCTATATATTAGAGCGTAACACCGGTTAGGTTTGGGTTAGGTCTGGTATTTGACATCATATGGCACATGCTTTCGCATTTTTCGCATACTTGTTGGCCAGATCCTGGGCGTTTTCTGGATTGGGTCACGTAGTAATGTGGTACCACACTGCAACAGTGAGTCAAACCTGGATTCAATATATATTTTAGAGGATAACACTGGTTAGGTCAGGGTTAGGACTGGTATTTGCCATCATCTGGCTCATACTTTCGCCTTTTTCACTTACTTGTTGGCCTGATCCTGGGCGTTTTCTGGGTTGGATCGCGTAGTAGTGTGATGCCACACTGAAACAGTGGATTAATCCTGGATTCGATCTATATATTAGAGGGTAACACCGGTAAGGTCTGGGTAAGGTCTGGGATTCGCCATCACCTCGCTCAAACTTTCACTTTTTTCGCATAATTGTTGGCCAAATGCTGGCTTTTTCTGGGCTGGATCACGTAGTAATGTGGTACAACACTTGAACAGTGAATTAATCCTGGGTCCGATCTATATTTTAAAGGATAACACCGGTTAGGTTTGGGTTAGGTCTGGTATTTGCCATCATCTGGCTCATAATTTCGCATTTTTCGCATACTTGTTGGCCAGATCCTGGGCGTTTTCCGGTTTGGATCACGTAGTAATGTAGAACCACACTGAAACAGTGAGTTAGTCTTGGATTCAATCAATATTTTAGAGGATAACACGGGTTAGGTCAGGGTTAGGTCTGTTAGTTGCCAACATTTGGCTCATACTTTCGCATTTTTCGCGTACTTGTTGGCTAGATCCTGGGCGTTATCTGGGTTGGATCACATTGTAATGTGGTGTCACACTAAAACAGTGGGTTAGTCTTGGATTCAATCTATATTTTAGAGGATAACACCGGTTAGGTCAGGGTTAGGTCTGGTATTTGCCATCATCTGTCTCATACTTTCGCATTTTTCGCATACTTGTTGGCCAGATCCTGGGCGGTTTCTGGGTTGGATCAGGTAGTAGTGTGGTACCGCACTGAAACAGTGAAGTAATCCTGGATTCGATCTATATATTAGAGCGTAACACCGGTTAGGTTTGGGTTAGGTCTGGTATTTGACATCATATGGCACATGCTTTCGCATTTTTCGCATACTTGTTGGCCAGATCCTGGGCGGTTTCTGGTTTGTATCACGCAGTAATGTGGTACAACACTTGAACAGTGAATTAATCCTGGGTCCGATCTATATTTTAAAGGATAACACCGGTTAGGTTTGGGTTAGGTCTGGTATTTGCCATCATCTTGCTCATAATTTCGCATTTTTCGCATACTTGTTGGCCAGATCCTGGGCGTTTTCTGGTTTGTATCACGCAGTAATGTGGTACCACACTGAAACAGTGAGTTAATCCTGGATTCGATCTATATATTAAAGGGTAACACCGGTTAGATTTGGGTTTGGTCTGGTATTTACCATCATCTGTCTCATACTTTCGCATTTTTCGCATACTTGTTGGCCAGATCCTGGGCGGTTTCTGGGTTGGATCAGGTAGTAGTGTGGTACCGCACTGAAACAGTGAAGTAATCCTGGATTCGATCTATATATTAGAGCGTAACACCGGTTAGGTTTGGGTTAGGTCTGGTATTTGACATCATATGGCACATGCTTTCGCATTTTTCGCATACTTGTTGGCCAGATCCTGGGCGTTTTCTGGTTTGGGTCACGTAGTAATGTGGTACCACACTGCAACAGTGAGTTAAACCTGGATTCAATATATATTTTAGAGGATAACACTGGTTAGGTCAGGGTTAGGACTGGTATTTGCCATCATCTGGCTCATACTTTCGCCTTTTTCACTTACTTGTTGGCCTGATCCTGGGCGTTTTCTGGGTTGGATCGCGTAGTAGTGTGATGCCACACTGAAACGGTGGATTAATCCTGGATTCGATCTATATATTAGAGGGTAACACCGGTAAGGTCTGGGTAAGGTCTGGGATTCGCCATCATCTCGCTCATACTTTCATTTTTTTCGCATAATTGTTGGCCAAATGCTGGCTTTTTCTGGGTTGGATCACGTAGTAATGTGGTACAACACTTGAACAGTGAATTAATCCTGGGTCCGATCTATATTTTAAAGGATAACACCGGTTAGGTTTGGGTTAGGTCTGGCATTTGCCATCATCTGGCTCATAATTTCGCATTTTTCGCATACTTGTTAGACAGATCCGGGGCGTTTTCTGGTTTGGATCACGTAGTAATGTAGAACCACACTGAAACAGTGAGTTAATCTTGGATTCAATCTATATTTTAGTGGATAACACGGGTTAGGTCAGGGTTAGGTCTGTTAGTTGCCAAGATCTGGCTCATACTTTCACTTTTTTCGCATAATTGTTGGCCAAATGCTGGCTTTTTCTGGGTTGGATCACGTAGTAATGTGGTACCACACATGAACAGTGAATTAATCCTGGGTCCGATCTATATTTTAAAGGATAACACCGGTAAGGTTTGGGTTAGGTCTGGTATTTGCCATCATCTGGCTCATACTTTCGCATATTTCGCATACTTGTTGGCCAGATCCTGGGCGTTTTCTGGTTTGGATCACGTAGTAATGTAGAACCACACTGAAACAGTGAGTTAATCTTGGATTCAATCTATATTTTAGAGGATAACACCGGTTAGGTCAGGGTTAGGTCTGGTATTAGCCATCGTCTGCCTCATACTTTCGCCTTTTTCGCCAACTTGTTGGCCAGATCCAGGTCGTTTTCTGGTTTGGATCACGTAGTAATGTGGTACCACACTGAAACAGTGAGTTAATCCTGGAATCAATCTATATTTTAGAGGATAACACCGGTTAGGTCAGGGTTAGTTCTGGTATTAGCCAACGTCTGCCGCATACTTTCGCATTTTTCGCATACTTGTTGGCCTGATCCGGGGCGTTTTCTGGTTTGGATCACGTAGTAATGTGGTACCACACTGCCACATGAGTTAAACCTGGATTCAATCTATATTTAAGAGGATAACACCGGTTAGGTCAGGGTTAGGTCTGGTATTTGCCATCATCTGGGTCATACTTTCGCCTTTTTCACTTACTTGTTGGCCTGATCCTGGGCGTTTTCTGAGTTGGATCGCGTAGTAGTGTAATGCCACACTGAAACAGTGAATTAATCCTGGATTCGATCTATATATTAGAGGGTAACACCGGTGAGGTCTGGGTAAGGTCAGGGATTCGCCATCATCTCGCTCATAATTTCGCATTTTTCGCATACTTGTTGGCCAGATCCTGGGCGTTTTCTGGTTTGTATCACGCAGTAATGTGGTACCACACTTGAACAGTGAATTAATCCTGGGTCCGATCTATATTTTAAAGGATAACACCGGTTAGGTTTGGGTTAGGTGTGGTAATTGCCATCATCTGTCTCATACTTTCGCATTTTTCGCATACTTGTTGGCCAGATCCTGGGCGGTTTCTGGGTTGGATCAGGTAGTAGTGTGGTACCGCACTGAAACAGTGAAGTAATCCTGGATTCGATCTATATATTAGAGCGTAACACCGGTTAGGTTTGGGTTAGGTCTGGTATTTGACATCATCTGGCACATGCTTTCGCATTTTTCGCATACTTGTTGGCCAGATCCTGGGCGTTTTCAGGTTTGGGTCACGTAGTAATGTGGTACCACACTGCAACAGTGAGTCAAACCTGGATTCAATATATATTTTAGAGGATAACACTGGTTAGGTCAGGGTTAGGACTGGTATTTGCCATCATCTGGCTCATACTTTCGCCTTTTTCACTTACTTGTTGGCCTGATCCTGGGCGTTTTCTGGGTTGGATCGCGTAGTAGTGTGATGCCACACTGAAACGGTGGATTAATCCTGGATTCGATCTATATATTAGAGGGTAACACCGGTAAGGTCTGGGTAAGGTCTGGGATTCGCCATCATCTCGCTCATACTTTCATTTTTTTCGCATAATTGTTGGCCAAATGCTGGCTTTTTCTGGGTTGGATCACGTAGTAATGTGGTACAACACTTGAACAGTGAATTAATCCTGGGTCCGATCTATATTTTAAAGGATAACACCGGTTAGGTTTGGGTTAGGTCTGGTATTTGCCATCATCTGGCTCATACTTTCGCCTTTTTCACTTACTTGTTGGCCTGATCCTGGGCGTTTTCTGGGTTGGATCGCGTAGTAGTGTGATCCCACACTGAAACAGTGGATTAATCCTGGATTCGATCTATATATTAGAGGGTAACACCGGTAAGGTCTGGGTAAGGTCTGGGATTCGCCATCACCTCGCTCAAACTTTCACTTTTTTCGCATAATTGTTGGCCAAATGCTGGCTTTTTCTGGGCTGGATCACGTAGTAATGTGGTACAACACTTGAACAGTGAATTAATCCTGGGTCCGATCTATATTTTAAAGGATAACACCGGTTAGGTTTGGGTTAGGTCTGGTATTTGCCATCATCTGGCTCATAATTTCGCATTTTTCGCATACTTGTTGGCCAGATCCTGGGCGTTTTCCGGTTTGGATCACGTAGTAATGTAGAACCACACTGAAACAGTGAGTTAGTCTTGGATTCAATCAATATTTTAGAGGATAACACGGGTTAGGTCAGGGTTAGGTCTGTTAGTTGCCAACATTTGGCTCATACTTTCGCATTTTTCGCGTACTTGTTGGCTAGATCCTGGGCGTTATCTGGGTTGGATCACATTGTAATGTGGTGTCACACTAAAACAGTGGGTTAGTCTTGGATTCAATCTATATTTTAGAGGATAACACCGGTTAGGTCAGGGTTAGGTCTGGTATTTGCCATCATCTGTCTCATACTTTCGCATTTTTCGCATACTTGTTGGCCAGATCCTGGGCGGTTTCTGGGTTGGATCAGGTAGTAGTGTGGTACCGCACTGAAACAGTGAAGTAATCCTGGATTCGATCTATATATTAGAGCGTAACACCGGTTAGGTTTGGGTTAGGTCTGGTATTTGACATCATATGGCACATGCTTTCGCATTTTTCGCATACTTGTTGGCCAGATCCTGGGCGTTTTCTGGTTTGTATCACGCAGTAATGTGGTACAACACTTGAACAGTGAATTAATCCTGGGTCCGATCTATATTTTAAAGGATAACACCGGTTAGGTTTGGGTTAGGTCTGGTATTTGCCATCATCTGGCTCATAATTTCGCATTTTTCGCATACTTGTTGGCCAGATCCTGGGCGTTTTCTGGTTTGTATCACGCAGTAATGTGGTACCACACTGAAACAGTGAGTTAATCCTGGATTCGATCTATATATTAAAGGGTAACACCGGTTAGATTTGGGTTTGGTCTGGTATTTACCATCATCTGTCTCATACTTTCGCATTTTTCGCATACTTGTTGGCCAGATCCTGGGCGGTTTCTGGGTTGGATCAGGTAGTAGTGTGGTACCGCACTGAAACAGTGAAGTAATCCTGGATTCGATCTATATATTAGAGCGTAACACCGGTTAGGTTTGGGTTAGGTCTGGTATTTGACATCATATGGCACATGCTTTCGCATTTTTCGCATACTTGTTGGCCAGATCCTGGGCGTTTTCTGGGTTGGGTCACGTAGTAATGTGGTACCACACTGCAACAGTGAGTTAAACCTGGATTCAATATATATTTTAGAGGATAACACTGGTTAGGTCAGGGTTAGGACTGGTATTTGCCATCATCTGGCTCATACTTTCGCCTTTTTCACTTACTTGTTGGCCTGATCCTGGGCGTTTTCTGGGTTGGATCGCGTAGTAGTGTGATGCCACACTGAAACGGTGGATTAATCCTGGATTCGATCTATATATTAGAGGGTAACACCGGTAAGGTCTGGGTAAGGTCTGGGATTCGCCATCATCTCGCTCATACTTTCATTTTTTTCGCATAATTGTTGGCCAAATGCTGGCTTTTTCTGGGTTGGATCACGTAGTAATGTGGTACAACACTTGAACAGTGAATTAATCCTGGGTCCGATCTATATTTTAAAGGATAACACCGGTTAGGTTTGGGTTAGGTCTGGCATTTGCCATCATCTGGCTCATAATTTCGCATTTTTCGCATACTTGTTAGACAGATCCGGGGCGTTTTCTGGTTTGGATCACGTAGTAATGTAGAACCACACTGAAACAGTGAGTTAATCTTGGATTCAATCTACATTTTAGTGGATAACACGGGTTAGGTCAGGGTTAGGTCTGTTAGTTGCCAAGATCTGGCTCATACTTTCACTTTTTTCGCATAATTGTTGGCCAAATGCTGGCTTTTTCTGGGTTGGATCACGTAGTAATGTGGTACCACACATGAACAGTGAATTAATCCTGGGTCCGATCTATATTTTAAAGGATAACACCGGTAAGGTTTGGGTTAGGTCTGGTATTTGCCATCATCTGGCTCATACTTTCGCATATTTCGCATACTTGTTGGCCAGATCCTGGGCGTTTTCTGGTTTGGATCACGTAGTAATGTAGAACCACACTGAAACAGTGAGTTAATCTTCGATTCAATCTATATTTTAGAGGATAACACCGGTTAGGTCAGGGTTAGGTCTGGTATTAGCCATCGTCTGCCTCATACTTTCGCCTTTTTCGCCAACTTGTTGGCCAGATCCAGGTCGTTTTCTGGTTTGGATCACGTAGTAATGTGGTACCACACTGAAACAGTGAGTTAATCCTGGAATCAATCTATATTTTAGAGGATAACACCGGTTAGGTCAGGGTTAGTTCTGGTATTAGCCAACGTCTGCCGCATACTTTCGCATTTTTCGCATACTTGTTGGCCTGATCCGGGGCGTTTTCTGGTTTGGATCACGTAGTAATGTGGTACCACACTGCCACATGAGTTAAACCTGGATTCAATCTATATTTTAGAGGATAACACCGGTTAGGTCAGGGTTAGGTCTGGTATTTGCCATCATCTGGCTCATAGCTTCGAATTTTTGGCATACTTGTTGGCCAGATCCTGGGCGTTTTCTGGGTTGGATCAGGTAGTAGTGTGGTACCGCACTGAAACAGTGAAGTAATCCTGGATTCGATCTATATATTAGCGGGTAACACCGGTTAGGTTTGGGTTAGGTCTTGTATTTGCCATCATCTGGCTCATGCTTTCGCATTTTTCGCATACTTGTTGGCCAGATCATGGGCGTTTTCTAGTTTGCATCACGTAGTAATGAGGTACCACACAGATACAGTGAGTTAATCCTGGATTCGACCTATATTTTAAAGGATAACACCGGTTAGGTTTGGGTTAGGTCTGGTATTTGCCATCATCTGGCTCATACTTTCGCATATTTCGCATACTTGTTGGCCAGATCCTGGGCGTTTTCTGGTTTGGATCACGTAGTAATGTAGAACCACACTGAAACAGTGAGTTAATCTTGGATTCAGTCTATATTTTAGAGGATAACACCGGTTAGGTCAGGGTTAGGTCTGTTAGTTGCCAACATCTGGCTCATACTTTCGCCTTTTTCACTTACTTGTAGGCCTGATCCTGGGCGTTTTCTGGGTTGGATCGCGTAGTAGTGTGATGCCACACTGAAACAGTGAATTAATCCTGGATACGATCTATATATTAGAGGGTAACACCGGTAAGGTCTGGGTAAGGTCTGGGATTCGCCATCATCTCGCTCATACTTTCACTTTTTTCGCATAATTGTTGGCCAAATGCTGGCTTTTTCTGGGTTGGATCACGTAGTAATGTGGTACAACACTTGAACAGTGAATTAATCCTGGGTCCGATCTATATTTTAAAGGATAACACCGGTTAGGTTTGGGTTAGGTCTGGTATTTGCCGTCATCTGGCTCATAATTTCGCATTTTTCGCATACTTGTTGGCCAGATCCTGGGCGGTTTCTGGTTTGGATCACGTAGTAATGTAGAACCACACTGAAATAGTGAGTTAATCTTGGATTCAATCTATATTTTAGAGGATAACACGGGTTAGGTCAGGGTTAGGTCTGGTATTTGCCATCATTTGTCTCATACTTTCGCATTTTTCGCATACTTGTTGGCCAGATCCTGGACGGTTTCTGGGTTGGATCAGGTAGTAGTGTGGTGCCGCACTGAAACAGTGAAGTAATCCTGGATTCGATCTATATATTAGAGCGTAACACCGGTTAGGTATGGGTTAGGTCTGGTATTTGCCATCATCTGTCTCATACTTTCGCATTTTTCGTATACTTGTTGGCCAGATCCTGGGCGGTTTCTGGGTTGGATCAGGTATTATTGTGGTACCGCACTGAAACAGTGAAGTAATCCTGGATTCGATCTATATATTAGAGCGTAACACCGGTTAGGTTTGGGTTAGGTCTGGTATTTGACATCATCTGGCACATGCTTTCGCCTTTTTCGCATACTTGTTGGCCAGATCCTGGGCGTTTTCTGGTTTGTATTACGCAGTAATGTGGTACCACACTGAAACAGTGAGTGAGTCCTGGATTCGATCTATATTTTAAAGGATAACACCGGTTAGGTTTGGGTTAGGTCTGGTATTCGCCGTCATCTGGCTCATAATTTCGCATTTTTCGCATACTTGTTGGCCAGATCCTGGGCGGTTTCTGGTTTGGATCACGTAGTAATGTAGAACCACACTGAAATAGTGAGTTAATCTTGGATTCAATCTATATTTTAGAGGACAACACGGGTTAGGTCAGGGTTAGGTCTGGTATTTGACATCATCTGGCACATGCTTTCGCATTTTTCGCATACTTGTTGGCCAGATCCTGGGCGTTTTCTGGTTTGGGTCACGTAGTAATGTGGTACCACACTGCAACAGTGAGTTAAACCTGGATTCAATATATATTTTAGAGGATAACACTGGTTAGGTCAGGGTTAGGTCTGGTATTTGCCATCATCTGGCTCATACTTTCGCCTTTTTCACTTACTTGTTGGCCTGATCCTGGGCGTTTTCTGGGTTGGATCGCGTAGTAGTGTGATGCCACACTGAAACAGTGGATTAATCCTGGATTCGATCTATATATTAGAGGGTAACACCGGTAAGGTCTGAGTAAGGTCTGGGATTCGCCATCATCTCGCTCACACTTTCACTTTTTTCGCATAATTGTTGGCAAATGCTGGCTTTTTCTGGGTTGGATCACGTAGTAATGTGGTACCACACATGAACAGTGAATTAATCCTGGGTCCGATCTATATTTTAAAGGATAACACCTGTTAGGTTTGGGTTAGGTCTGGTATTTGCCATCATTTGGCTCATACTTTCGCATATTTCGCATACTTGTTGGCCAGATCCTGGGCGTTTTCTGGTTTGGATCACGTAGTAATGTAGAACCACACTGAAACAGTGAGTTAATCTTGGATTCAATCTATATTTTAGAGGATAACACCGGTTAGGTCAGGGTTAGGTCTGGTATTTGCCATCATCTGGGTCATACTTTCGCCTTTTTCACTTACTTGTTGGCCTTATCCTGGGCGTTTTCTGGGTTGGATCGCGTAGTAGTGTAATGCCACACTGAAACAGTGAATTAATCCTGGATTCGATCTATATATTAGAGGGTAACACCGGTGAGGTCTGGGTAAGGTCAGGGATTCGCCATCATCTCGCTCATACTTTCACTTTTTTCGCATAATTGTTGGCCAAATGCTGGCTTTTTCTGGGTTGGATCACGTAGTAATGTGGTACAACACTTGAACAGTGAATTAATCCTGGGTCCGATCTATATTTTAAAGGATAACACCGGTTAGGTTTGGGTTAGGTCTGGTAATTGCCATCATCTGTCTCATACTTTCGCATTTTTCGCATACTTGTTGGCCAGATCCTGGGCGGTTTCTGGGTTGGATCGCGTAGTAGTGTGATGCCACACTGAAACAGTGAATTAATCCTGGATACGATCTATATATTAGAGGGTAACACCGGTAAGGTCTGGGTAAGGTCTGGGATTCGCCATCATCTCGCTCATACTTTCACTTTTTTCGCATAATTGTTGGCCAAATGCTGGCTTTTTCTGGGTTGGATCACGTAGTAATGTGGTACAACACTTGAACAGTGAATTAATCCTTGGTCCGATCTATATTTTAAAGGATAACACCGGTTAGGTTTGGGTTAGGTCTGGTATTTGCCGTCATCTGGCTCATAATTTCGCATTTTTCGCATACTTGTTGGCCAGATCCTGGGCGGTTTCTGGTTTGGATCACGTAGTAATGTAGAACCACACTGAAATAGTGAGTTAATCTTGGATTCAATCTATATTTTAGAGGATAACACGGGTTAGGTCAGGGTTAGGTCTGGTATTTGCCATCATTTGTCTCATACTTTCGCATTTTTCGCATACTTGTTGGCCAGATCCTGGACGGTTTCTGGGTTGGATCAGGTAGTAGTGTGGTGCCGCACTGAAACAGTGAAGTAATCCTGGATTCGATCTATATATTAGAGCGTAACACCGGTTAGGTATGGGTTAGGTCTGGTATTTGCCATCATCTGTCTCATACTTTCGCATTTTTCGCATACTTGTTGGCCAGATCCTGGGCGGTTTCTGGGTTGGATCAGGTATTATTGTGGTACCGCACTGAAACAGTGAAGTAATCCTGGATTCGATCTATATATTAGAGCGTAACACCGGTTAGGTTTGGGTTAGGTCTGGTATTTGACATCATCTGGCACATGCTTTCGCCTTTTTCGCATACTTGTTGGCCAGATCCTGGGCGTTTTCTGGTTTGTATTACGCAGTAATGTGGTACCACACTGAAACAGTGAGTGAGTCCTGGATTCGATCTATATATTAGAGGGTAACACCGGTTACATTTGGGTTAGGTCTGGTATTTGCCATCATCTGTCTCATACTTTCGCATTCTTCGCATACTTGTTGGCCAGATCCTGGGCGGTTTCTGGGTTGGATCAGGTAGTAGTGTGGTACCGCACTGAAACAGTGAAGTAATCCTGGATTCGATCTATTTATTAGAGCGTAACAGCGGTTAGGATTGGGTTAGGTCTGGTATTTGACATCATCTGGCACATGCTTTCGCATTTTTCGCATACTTGTTGGCCAGATCCTGGGCGTTTTCTGGTTTGGGTCACGTAGTAATGTGGTACCACACTGCAACAGTGAGTTAAACCTGGATTCAATATATATTTTAGAGGATAACACTGGTTAGGTCAGGGTTAGGTCTGGTATTTGCCATCATCTGGCTCATACTTTCGCCTTTTTCACTTACTTGTTGGCCTGATCCTGGGCGTTTTCTGGGTTGGATCGCGTAGTAGTGTGATGCCACACTGAAACAGTGGATTAATCCTGGATTCGATCTATATATTAGAGGGTAACACCGGTAAGGTCTGAGTAAGGTCTGGGATTCGCCATCATCTCGCTCACACTTTCACTTTTTTCGCATAATTGTTGGCAAATGCTGGCTTTTTCTGGGTTGGATCACGTAGTAATGTGGTACCACACATGAACAGTGAATTAATCCTGGGTCCGATCTATATTTTAAAGGATAACACCGGTTAGGTTTGGGTTAGGTCTGGTATTTGCCATCATTTGGCTGATACTATCGCATATTTCGCATACTTGTTGGCCAGATCCTGGGCGTTTTCTGGTTTGGATCAGGTAGTAATGTAGAACCACACTGAAACAGTGAGTTAATCTTGGATTCAATCTATATTTTAGAGGATAACACCGGTTAGGTCAGGGTTAGGTCTGGTATTTGCCATCATCTGGGTCATACTTTCGCCTTTTTCACTTACTTGTTGGCCTGATCCTGGGCGTTTTCTGGGTTGGATCGCGTAGTAGTGTGATGCCACACTGAAACAGTGAATTAATCCTGGATTCGATCTATATATTAGAGGGTAACACCGGTGAGGTCTGGGTAAGGTCAGGGATTCGCCATCATCTCGCTCATACTTTCACTTTTTTCGCATAATTGTTGGCCAAATGCTGGCTTTTTCTGGGTTGGATCACGTAGTAATGTGGTACAACACTTGAACAGTGAATTAATCCTGGGTCCGATCTATATTTTAAAGGATAACACCGGTTAGGTTTGGGTTAGGTCTGGTAATTGCCATCATCTGTCTCATACTTTCGCATTTTTCGCATACTTGTTGGCCAGATCCTGGGCGGTTTCTGGGTTGGATCAGGTAGTAGTGTGGTACCGCACTGAAACAGTGAAGTAATCCTGGATTCGATCTATATATTAGAGCGTAACACCGGTTAGGTTTGGGTTAGGTCTGGTATTTGACATCATCTGGCACATGCTTTCGCATTTTTCGCATACTTGTTGGCCAGATCCTGGGCGGTTTCTGGGTTGGATCAGGTAGTAGTGTGGTACGGCACTGAAACAGTGAAGTAATCCTGGATTCGATCTATATATTAGAGCGTAACACCGGTTAGGTTTGGGTTAGGTCTGGTATTTGACAACATCTGGCACATGCTTTCGCATTATTCGCATACTTGTTGGCCAGATCCTGGGCGTTTTCTGGTTTGGGTCACGTAGTAATGTGGTACCACACTGCAACAGTGAGTTAAACCTGGATTCAATATATATTTTCGGGGATAACACTGGTTAGGTCAGCGTTAGGACTGGTATTTGCCATCATCTGGCTCATACTTTCGCCTTTTTCACTTACTTGTTGGCCTGATCCTGGGAGTTTTCTGGGTTGGATCGCGTAGTAGTGTGATGCCACACTGAAACAGTGGATTAATCCTGGACTCGATCTATATATTAGAGGGTAACACAGGTAAGGTCTGGGTAAGGTCTGGGATTCGCCATCATCTCGCTCATACTTTCACTTTTTTCGCATAATTGTTGGCCAAATGCTGGCTTTTTCTGGGTTGGATCACGTAGTAATGTGGTACAACACTTGAACAGTGAATTAATCCTGGGTCCGATCTATATTTTAAAGGATAACACCGGTTAGGTTTGGGTTAGGTCTGGCATTTGCCATCATCTGGCTCATAATTTCGCATTTTTCGCATACTTGTTAGACAGATCCGGGGCGTTTTCTGGTTTGGATCACGTAGTAATGTAGAACCACACTGAAACAGTGAGTTAATCTTGGATTCAATCTACATATTAGAGCGTAACACCGGTTAGGTTTGGGTTAGGTCTGGTATTTGACATCATCTGGCTCATACTTTCGCCTTTTTCACTTACTTGTTGGCCTGATCCTGGGCGTTTTCTGGGTTGGAACGCGTAGTAGTGTGATGCCACACTGAAACAGTGGATTAATCCTGGATTCGATCTATATATTAAAGGGTAACACCGGTTAGGTTTGGGTTAGGTCTGGTATTTGAAATTATCTGGCCCATACCTTCGCATATTTCGTATAAATGTTGGCCAGATTCTGGGCTTTTACTGGTACGGCTCACGTAGTAATGTGGTACCACAATGAAACGGCGGGTTATACCGGGGCCCGATCAACTCTTTAGAGGATAACAGCGGTAAGATCTGGGTAAGGTCTGGGATTCGCCATCATCTCGCTCATACTTTCACTTTTTTCGCATAATTGTTGGCCAAATCTTGGCTTTTTCTGGGTTGGCTCACGTAGTAATGTGGTACCACACTTGAACAGTGAATTAATCCTGGGTCCGAACTATATTTTAAAGGATAACACCGGTTAGGTCGGGGTGAGGTCTGGTATTTGCCATCATCTGGCTCATACTTTCGCATTTTTCGCATACTTGTTGGCCAGATCCTGGGCGTTCGCTGGTATGGATAACGTAGTAATATGGTACCACACTGAAACAGTGAGTTAATCCTCGATTCAATCTATATTTTAGAGGATAACAACGGCTAGGTCAGGGTTAGATCTGGTATTTGCCATCATCTGTCTCATACTTTCTCATTTTTCGCATACTTGTTGGCCAGATCCTGGGCGATTTCTGGGTTGGATCACGTAGTAATGTGGTACCACACTGAAACAGTGAGTTAATCCTGGATTCGATCTATATATTAGAGGGTAACACCGGTTAGGTTTGGGTCAGGTCTGGTATTTGCCATAATCTGGCTCATACTTTAGCATTTTTCGCACACTTGTTGGCCAGATCCTGGGCGTTTTCTGGGTTGGATCACGTAGTAATGTGATACCACACTGAAACAGTGAGTTTATCTTGGACTCAATCTATATTTTAGAGGATAACACCGGTTAGGTCAGGGTAAGGTCTGGTATTTGCCATCATCTGGCTCATACTTTCGCATTTTTCGCATACTTCTTGGCCAGATCCTGGCCGTTTTCTGGTTTGGATCACGTAGTAATGTAGAGCCTCTCTGAAACAGTGAGTTAAACCTGGATTCAATCTATATTTTAGAGAATAACACTAGTTAGGTCAGGGTTAGGTCTGGTATTTGCCATCATCTGACCCATACTTTCGCATTTTTCACATACTTGTTGTCCAGATCCTGGGCGTTTTCTGGTTTGGGTCACGTAGTAATGTGGTGCCACACTGCAACAGTGAGTTAAAGCTGGATTCAATCTATATCTTAGAGGATTACACCAGTTTGATTTGGGTTAGGTCTGGTATTTGATATTATCTGGCTCATACTTTATCATTTTTCGCATACTTGTTGGCCAGATCCTGGGCTTTATCTGGTTTGGAACACGTAGTAATGTGGTACCACACTGAAACAGTGAGTTAATCCTTGATTCGATCTATATTTCAGAGGATAACACCGGTTAGGTCAGGGTTAGGTCTGGAATTTGCCATCGTCTGCCTGATACTTTCGCATTTTTCGCATACTTGATGGCCAGATCCAGGGCGTTTTCTGGGTGGGATCACGTATTAATATGGTACCACACTGCCACATGAGTTAAACCTGGATTCAATCTATATTTTAGAGGATAACACCGATTAGGTCAGGGTTAGGTCTGGTATTTGCCATCATCTGGCTCATACTTTCGCATTATTCGCATACTTGTTGGCCAGAACCTGGGCGGTTTCTGGGTTGAATCAGGTAGTAGTGTGGTACCGCACTGAAACAGTGAAGTAATCCTGGATTCGATCTATATATTAGAGGGTAACACCGGTTAGGTTTGGGTTAGGTCTGGTGTTTGATATTATCTGGCCCATACTTTCGCATATTTTGTATAAATGTTGGCCAGATCCTGGGCTTTATCTGGTATGGATTACGTAGTAATGTAGAACCACTCTGAAACAGTGAGTCAAACCTGGATTCAATCTATATTTTAGAGGGTAACACCTGTTAGGTCAGGGTTAGGTCTGGTATTTGCCATCATCTGGCTCATACTTTCGCATTTTTCGCATACTTGTTGGCCAGATCCCGGGCGTTTTCTGATTTGGGTCACGTAGTAATTTAGTGCCACACTGCAACAGTGAGTTAAAGCTGGATTCAATCTATATCTTAGAGGATAACACCGGTTAGGTCAGGGTTAGGTCAGGTATTTTCCAACATGTGGCTCATACTTTCGCATTTTTCGCATACTTGTTGGCCAGATCCTGGGCGATTTCTGGGTTGGATCACGTAGTAGTGTGATGCCACACAGAAACAGTGAATTAATCCTGGATTCGATCTATATATTAGAGGGTAGCACCGGTTAGGTTTGGGTTAGGTCTGGTATTTGATATTATCTGGCCCATACTTTCGCATTTTTCGCATACTTGTTGGCCAGATCCTGGGCGTTTTCTGGTTTGAATCACGTAGTAATGTAGAACCACTCTGAAACAGTGAGTTAAACCTGGATTCAATCTATATTTTAGGGGATAACACCAGTAAGGTCAGGGTTAGGTCTGGTATTTGCCATCATCTGGCTCATACTATCGCATGCTTCGCATACTTTTTGGCCAGATCCTGGGCGATTTATGGGTTGCATCACGTAGTAGTGAGATGCCACACAGAAACAGTGAATTAATCCTGGATTCGATCTATATATTAGAAGGGTAACACCGGTTAGGTTTGGGCTAGGTCTGGTATTTGCCATCATCTGGCCCATACTTTCGCATTTTTCGCATACTTGTTGGCCAGATCCAGGGCGTTTTCTGGTTTGAATAACGTAGTAATGTAGAACCACTCTGAAACAGTGAGTTAAACCTGGATTCAATCTATATTTTAGGGGATAACACCAGTAAGGTCAGGGTTAGGTCTGGTATTTGCCATCATCTGGCTCATACTTTCGCATTTTTCGCATACTTGTTGGCCAGATCCAGGGCGATTTATAGTTTGGATCACGTAGTAATATGGTTCCACACAGCCACATGAGTTAAACCTGGATTCAATCTATATTTTAGAGGATAACACCGATTAGGTCAGGGTTAGGTCTGGTATTTGCCATCATATGGCTCATACTTTCGCATTATTCGCATACTTGTTGGCCAGATCCAGGGCGATTTCTGGTTTGGATCACGTAGCAATGTGGTACCACACTGCAACTGTGAGTTAATCCTGGATTCGATCTATATATTAGAGGGTAACACAGGTTAGGTTTGGGTTAGGTCTGGTATTTGCCATCATCTGGCTCATACTTTCGCATTTTTCGCACACTTGTTGGCCAGATCCTGGGCGTTTTCTGGGTTGGATCACGTAGTAATGTGGTACCACACTGAAACAGTGAGTTTATCTTGGATTCAATCTATATTTTAGAGGATAACACCGGTTAGGTCAGGGTAAGGTCTGGTATTTGCCATCATCTGGCTCATACTTTCGCATTTTTCGCATACTTGTTGGCCAGATCCCGGGCGTTTTCTGATTTGGGTCACGTAGTAATGTGGTGCCACACTGCAACAGTGAGTTAAAGCTGGATTCAATCTATATTTTAGAGGATAACACCGGTTAGGTCAGGGTTAGGTCAGGTATTTTCCATCATCTGGCTCATACTTTCGCATTTTTCGCACACTTGTTGGCCAGATCCTGGGCGATTTCTGGTTTGGATCATGTAGTAATGTGGTACCACACTCAAACAGTGAGTTAATCCTGGATTCGATCTTTATATTAGAGTGTAACACCGGTTAGATTTGGGATAGGTCTGGTATTTGCCATCATCTGGCTCATGCTTTCGCATTTTTCGCATACTTGTTGGCCAGAACCAGGGCGATTTATAGTTTGCATCACGTAGTAATATGGTACCACACTGCCACATGAGTTAAACCTGGATTCAATCTATATTTTAGAGGATAACACCGATTAGGTCAGGGTTAGGTCTGGTATTTGCCATCATCTGGCTCATACTTTCGCATTATTCGCATACTTGTTGGCCAGATCCCGGGCGTTTTCTGATTTGGGTCACGCAGTAATGTGGTGCCGCACTGCAACAGTGAGTTAAACCTGGATTCAATCTATATTTTAGAGGTTAGCACCGGTTAGGACAGGGTTAGGTCTGGTATTTGCCATCGTCTGCCTCATACTTTCGCATTTTTCGCATACTTGATGGCCAGATCCAGGGCGATTTCTGGTTTGGATCACGTAGTAATGTGGTACCACACTCAAACAGTGAGTTAATCCTGGATTCAATCTATATATTAGAGGGTAACACCGGTTAGGTTTGGGATAGGTCTGGTATTTGCCATCATCTGGCTCATGCTTTCGCATTTTTCGCATTCTTGTTGGCCAGATCCAGGGCGATTTATAGTTTGGATCACGTAGTAATATGGTACCACACTGCCACATGAGTTAAACCTGGATTCAATCTATATATTAGAGGGTAACACCGGTTGTGTCAGGGTTAGGCCTGGTATTTGCCATCATCGGGCTCATACTTTCGCATTATTCGCATACTTGTTGGCCAGATCCTGGGCGGTTTCTGAGTTGAATCAGGTAGTAGTGTGGTACCGCACTGAAACAGTGAAGTAATCCTGGATTCGATCTATATATTAGAGGGTAACACCGGTTACGTTTGGGTTAGGTCTGGTATTTGATATTATCTGGCCCATACTTTCGCATATTTTGTATAAGTGTTGGCCAGATCCTGGGCGTTTTCTGGTTTGGATCACCTAGTAATGTAGAGCCACTCTGAAACAGTGAGTTAAACCTGGATTCAATCTATATTTTAGAGGATAACACTGATTAGGTCAGGGTTAGGTCTGGTATTTGCCATCATCTGGCTCATACTTT
Organism: Colletes latitarsis; assembly: GCF_051014445.1. Classification (NCBI taxonomy): domain Eukaryota; kingdom Metazoa; phylum Arthropoda; class Insecta; order Hymenoptera; family Colletidae; genus Colletes; species Colletes latitarsis. The sequence goes on from NW_027488371.1 coordinate 11,320,376, forward strand.
CGCATTTTTCGCATACTTCTTGGCCAGATCCTGGGCGTTTTCTGGTTTGGATCACGTAGTAATGTAGAGCCACTCTGAAGCAGTGAATTAAACCTGGATTCAGTCTATATTTTAGAGGATAACACTGATTAGGTCAGGGTTAGGTCTGGTATTTGATATTATCTGGCTCATACTTTCTCATTTTTCGCATACCTGTTGGCCAGATCCTGGACTTTGTCTGGTTTGGAACACGTAGTAATGTGGTGCCACACTCAAACAGTGAGTTAAACCTGGATTCAATCTATATTTTAGAAGATAACACCGGTTAGGTCAGGGTTAGGTCTGGTATTTGCCATCATCTGGCTCATGCTTTCGCATTTTTCGCATACTTGTTAACCAGGTCCTGGCCGTTTTCTGGTTTGGAACACGTCGTAATGTGATACCACACTGAAACAGTGAGTTAATCCTGGATTCGATCTATATTTTAGAGGATAACACCGGTTAGGTCAGGGTAAGGTCTGGTATTTCCCATCATCTGGCTCATACTTTCGCATTTTTCGCACACTTGTTGGCCAGATCCTGGGCGTTTTCTGGTTTGGATCACGTAGTAATGCAGAGCCACTCTGAAACAGTGAGTTAAAAGTGGATTCAATCTATATTTTAGAGGATAACACTGGTTAGATCAGGGTTAGGTCTGGAATTTGCCATCGTCTGCCTCATACTTTCGCATTTTTCGCATACTTTGTGGCCATATCCTGGGCGATTTCTGGGTTGGATCACGTAGTAGTGTGATGCCACACAGAAACAGTGAATTAATCCTGGATTCGATCTATATATTAGAGGGTAACACCGGTTTGGTTTGGGTTAGGTCAGGTATTTGATATTATCTGGCTCATACTTTCTCATTTTTCGCATACTTGTTGGCCAGATCCTGGGCTTTATCTGGTTTGGAACACGTAGTAGTGTGGTACCGCACTGAAACAGTGAAGTAATCCTGGATTCGATCTATATATTAGAGGGTAACACCGGTTAGGTTTGGGTTAGGTCTGGAATTTGCTATCATCTGGCTCATGCTTTGGCATTTTTCGCATACTTGTTGGCCAGATCCTGGGCGTTTTCTGGTTTGAAACACGTAGTAATGTGATACCACACTGAAACAGTGAGTTAATCCTGGATTCGATCTATATTTTAGAGGGTAACACCGGTTAGGTCAGGGTTAGGTCTGGTATTTGCCATCATCTGGCTCATACTTTCGCATTTTTCGCATACTTGTTGGCCAGATCCTGGGCGTTTTCTGGTTTGGATCACGTAGTAATTTGGTACCACACTGACGCAGTGAGTTTATCTTGGATTCAATCTATATTTTAGAGGATAACACCGGTTAGGTCAGGGTTAGGTCTGGTATTTGCCATCATCTGGCTCATGCTTTGGCATTTTTCGCATTCTTGTTGGCCAGATCCTGGGTGTTTTCTGGTTTGGATCACGTAGTAATTTGGTACCACACTGACGCAGTGAGTTTATCTTGGATTCAATCTATATTTTAGAGGATAACACCGGTTAGGTCAGGGTTAGGTCTGGTATTTGCCATCATCTGGCTCATGCATTCGCATTTTTCACCTACTTGTTGGCCAGATCCTGGGCGTTTTCTGGGTTGGAATAGGTAGTAGTGTGGTACCGCACTGAAACAGTGAAGTAATCCTGGATTCGATCTATATATTAGAGGGTAGCACTGGTTAGGTTTGGGATAGGTCTGGTATTTGCCATCATCTGGCTCATACTTTCACCTTTTTCGCATAATTGTTGGCTAAATGCTGACTTTTTCTTGGTTGGATCACGTAGTAATGTGATACCACACTTAAACAGTGAATTAATCCTGGGTCCGATCTATATTTTAAAGGATAACAACGGTTAGGTCGGGGTGAGGTCTGGGATTTGCCATCATCTGGCTCATACTTTCGCATTTTTCGCATACTTGTTGGCCAGATCCTGGGCGTTTTCTGGTTTGGATCACGTAGTAATGTGGCACCACACTGAAACAGTGAGTAAATCATGGATTCCATCTATATTTTAGAGGATAACTCCGGTTAGGTCAGGGTTAGGTCTGGTATTTGCCATTATCTGGCTCATACTTTCGCATTTTTCACCTACTTGTTGGCCAGATCCCGGGCGTTTTCTGATTTGGGTCACGTAGTAATGACGTACCACACTGAAACAGTGAGTTAATCCTGGATTCGATCTATATATTAGAGGATAACACCGGTTAGGGCAGGGTTAGGTCAGGTATTTTCCATCACGTGGCTCATACTATCGCATGTTTCGCATACTTTTTGGCCAGATCCTGGGCGATTTATGGGTTGGATCACGTAGTAATGTAGAGCCACTCTGAAACAGTGAGTTTATCTTGGATTCAATCTATATTTTAGAGGATAACAACGGTTAGGTCGGGGTTAGGTCTGGTATTTGATATTATCTGGCTCATACTTTCTCATTTTTCGCATACCTGTTGGCCAGATCCTGGACTTTGTCTGGTTTGGAACACGTAGTAATGTGGTGCCACACTCAAACAGTGAGTTAAACCTGGATTCAATCTATATTTTAGAAGATAACACCGGTTAGGTCAGGGTTAGGTCTGGTATTTGCCATTATCTGGCTCATACTTTCGCATTTTTCGCATACTTGTTGGCCAGATCCTGGGCGATTTCTGTGTTGGATCACGTAGTAGTGTGATGCCACACAGAAACAGTGAATTAATCCTGGATTCGATCTATATATTAGAGGGTAGCACCGGTTAGGTTTGGGTTAGGTCTGGAATTTGATATTATCTGGCCCATACTTTCGCATATTTTGTATAAATGTTGGCCAGATCCTGGGCTTTATCTGGTATGGATTACGTAGTAATGTGGTACCACAATGAAGCAGCGGGTTAAACCGGGGTCCGATCAATTCTTTAGAGGATAACACCGGTTAGGTCTGGGATTCGCCATCATCTCGCGCATACTTTCGCATTTTTCGCATACTTGTTGGCCAGATCCTGGGCGTTTTCTGGGTTGGATCAGGTAGTAGTGTGTTACCGCACTGCAACAGGGAGTTAAACGTGGATTCAATCTATATTTTAGAGGATAACACCAGTTAGGTCAGGGTTAAGTCTGGTATTTGCCATCATCCGGCTCATACTTTCGCATTTTTCGCATACTTGTTGGCCAGATCCAGGGCGTTTTTTGGGTTGGATAAGGTAGTACTGTGGTACCGCACTGCAACGGTCAGTTAAACCTGGATTCGGTCTATATTTTAGAGGATAACACCAGTTAGGTCAGGGTTAGGTCTGGTATTTGCCATCATCTGGCTTATACTTTCACCTTTTTCGCATAATTGTTGGCTAAATGCTGACTTTTTCTTGGTTGGATCACGTAGTAATGTGATACCACACTTGAACAGTGAACTAATCCTGGGTCCGATCTATATTTTAAAGGATAACAACGGTTAGGTCGGGGTGAGGTCTGGGATTTGCCATCATCTGGCTCATACTTTCGCATTTTTCGTATACTTGTTGGCCAGATCCTGGGCGTTTTCTGGTTTGGATAACGTAGTAATGTGGTACCACACTGAAACAGTGAGTAAATCATGGATTCCATCTATATTTTAGAGGATAACTCCGGTTATGTCAGGGTTAGGTCTGGTATTTGCCATTATCTGGCTCATACTTTCGCATTTTTCACCTACTTGTTGGCCAGATCCTGGGCGTTTTCTGGTTTGGATCACGTAGTAATGACGTACCACACTGAAACAGTGAGTTAATCCTGGATTCGATCTATATATTAGAGGATAACACCGGTTAGGGCAGGGTTAGGTCTGGTATTTGCCATCATCCGGCTCATACTTTCGCATTTTTCGCATACTTGTTGGCCAGATCCTGGCGTTTTCTGGTTTGGATCACGTAGTAATTTGGTACCACACTGACGCAGTGAGTCTATCATGGATTCAATCTATATTTTAGAGGATAACACCGGTTAGGTCAGGGTAAGGTCTGGTATTTGCCATCATCTGGCTCATGCATTCGCATTTTTCGCATACTTGTTGGCCAGATCCTGGGCGTTTTCTGGTTGGGATCAGGTAGTAGTGTGGTACCGCACTGAAACAGTGAAGTAATCCTGGATTCGATCTATATATTAGAAGGGTAACACCGGTTAGGTTTGGGTTAGGTCTGGTATTTGCCATCATCTGTCTCATACATTCGCATTTTTCGCATACTTGTTAGCCAGATCCTGGGCGTTTTCTGGTTTGGATCACGTAGTAATGTGGCACCACACTGCAACAGTGAGTTGAACCTGGATTCAATCTATATTTTAGAGGATAACACTGGTTAGGTCAGGGTTAGGTCTGGTATTTGCCATCATCTGGCTCATACTTTCGCATTTTTCGCATACTTGTTGGCCAGATCCTGGGCGTTTTCTGGGTTGGAACACGTAGTAATGTGATGCAACACTGAAACGGTGAGTTAATCCTGGATTCGATCTATATTTTAGAGGATAACACCGGTTAGGTCAGGGTTAGGTCTGGTATTTGCCATCATCTGGCTCATGCTTTGGCATTTTTCGCATACTTGTTGGCCAGATCCTGGGCGTTTTCTGGTTTGGATCACGTAGTAATGTGGCACCTCACTCAAACAGTGAGTTAAACCTGGATTCAATCTATATTTTAGAGGATAACACCGTTTAGGTCAGGGTTAGGTCTGGAATTTGCCATCATCCGGCTCATACTTTCGCATTTTTCGCATACTTGTTGGCCAGATCCTGGGCGTCTTCTGGGTTGGATAATGTAGTAGTGTGGTACCGCACTGCAACGGTCAGTTAAACACGGATTCAATCTATATATTAGAGGGTAACACAGGTTAGGTTTGGGTTAGGTCTGGTATTTGCCATCATCTGGCTCATACTTTCGCAATTTTCGCATACTTGTTGGCCAGATCCTGGGCGTTTTCTGGTTTGGAACACGTGGTAATGTGATGCAACACTGAAACAGTGAGTTAATCCTGGATTCGATCTATATTTTAGAGGATAACACCGGTTAGGTCAGGGTAAGGTCTGGTATTTGCCATCATCTGGCTCATACTTTCGCATTTTTCGCATACTTCTTGGCCAGATCCTGGGCGTTTTCTGGTTTGGGTTAAGTAGTAATGTGGTTCCACACTGCAACAGTGTGTTAAACCTGGATTCAATCTACATTTTAGAGGATAACACCGGTTAGGTCAGGGTTAGGTCTGGTATTTGCCATCATCCGGCTCATACTTTCGCATTTTTCGCTTACTTGTTGGCCAGATCCTGGGCGTTTTCTGGGTTGGATAATGTAGTAGTGTGGTACCGCACTGCAACGGTCAGTTAAACCTGGATTCGATCTATATTTGAGAGGATAACACCGGTTAGGTCAGGGTAAGGTCTGGTATTTGCCATCATCTGGCTCATACTTTCGCATTTTTCGCATATTTGTTGGCCAGATCCTGGGCGTTTTCTGGTTTGGATCACGTAGTAATGTAGAGCCACTCTGAAACAGTGAGTTAAAACTCGATTCAATCTATATTTTAGAGGATAACACTGGTTAGGTCAGGGTTAGGTCTGGAATTTGCCATCGTCTGCCTGATACTTTCGCATTTTTCGCATACTTGATGGCCATATCCAGGGCGATTTCTGGTTTGGATCACGTAGTAATGTGGTACCACACTGCAACTGTGAGTTAATCCTGGATTCGATCTATATATTAGAGGGTAACACAGGTTAGGTTTGGGTTAGGTCTGGTATTTGTCATCATCTGGCTCATACTTTCGCATTTTTCGCACACTTGTTGGCCAGATCCTGGGCGTTTTCTGGGTCGGATCACGTAGTAATGTGGTACCACACTGAAACAGTGAGTTTAACTTGGATTCAATCTATATTTTAGAGGATAACACCGGTTAGGTCAGGGTAAGGTCTGGTATTTGCCATCATCTGGCTCATACTTTCGCATTTTTCGCATATTTGTTGGCCAGATCCTGGGCGTTTTCTGGTTTCGATCACGTAGTAATGTAGAGCCACTCTGAAACAGTGAGTTAAAACTGGATTCAATCTATATTTTAGAGGATAACACTGGTTAGGTCAGGGTTAGGTCTGGAATTTGCCATCGTCTGCCTGATACTTTCGCATTTTTCGCATACTTTTTGGCCATATCCTGGGCGATTTCTGGGTTGGATCACGTAGTAGTGTGATGCCACACAGAAACAGTGAATTAATCCTGGATTCGATCTATATATTAGAGGGTAACACCGGTTTGGTTTGGGTTAGGTCAGGTATTTGATATTATCTTGCTAATACTTTCTCATTTTTCGCATACTTGTTGGCCAGATCCTGGGCGTTTTCTGGGTCGGATCACGTAGTAATGTGGTACCACACTGAAACAGTGAGTTTAACTTGGATTCAATCTATATTTTAGAGGATAACACCGGTTAGGTCAGGGTAAGGTCTGGTATTTGCCATCATCTGGCTCATACTTTCGCATTTTTCGCATATTTGTTGGCCAGATCCTGGGCGTTTTCTGGGTTGGATAAGGTAGTAGTGTGGTACCGCACTGCAACGGTCAGTTAAACCTGGATTCAATCTATATTTTAGAGGATAACACTGGTTAGGTCAGGGTTAGGTCTGGAATTTGCCATCGTCTGCCTGATACTTTCGCATTTTTCGCATACTTTTTGGCCATATCCTGGTCGATTTCTGGGTTGGATCACGTAGTAGTGTGATGCCACACAGAAACAGTGAATTAATCCTGGATTCGATCTATATATTAGAGGGTAACACCGGTTTGGTTTGGGTTAGGTCAGGTATTTGATATTATCTAGCTCATACTTTCTCATTTTTCGCATACTTGTTGGCCAGATCCTGGGCTTTATCTGGGTTGGAACACGTAGTAGTGTGGTACCGCACTGAAACAGTGAAGTAATCCTGGATTCGATCTATATATTAGAGGGTAACACCGGTTAGGTTTGGGTTAGGTCTGGAATTTGCCATCATCTGGCTCATGCTTTGGCATTTTTCGCATACTTGTTGGCCAGATCCTGGGCGTTTTCTGGTTTGAAACACGTAGTATTGTGATACCACACTGAAACAGTGAGTTAATCCTGGATTCGATCTATATTTTAGAGGGTAACACCGGTTAGGTCAGGGTTAGGTATGGTATTTGCCATCATCTGGCTCATACTTTCGCATTTTTCGCATACTTGTTGGCCAGATCCTGGGCGTTTTCTGGTGTGGATCACGTAGTAATTTGGTACCACACTGACGCAGTGAGTTTATCTTGGATTCAATCTATATTTTAGAGGATAACACCGGTTAGGCCAGGGTTAGGTCTGGTATTTGCCATCATCTGGCTCGTGCTTTGGCATTTTTCGCATTCTTGTTGGCCAGATCCTGGGTGTTTTCTGGTTTGGATCACGTAGTAATTTGGTACCACACTGACGCAGTGAGTTTATCTTGGATTCAATCTATATTTTAGAGGATAACACCGGTTAGGTCAGGGTTAGGTCTGGTATTTGCCATCATCTGGCTCATGCATTCGCATTTTTCACCTACTTGTTGGCCAGATCCTGGGCGTTTTCTGGGTTGGAATAGGTAGTAGTGTGGTACCGCACTGAAACAGTGAAGTAATCCTGGATTCCATCTATATATTAGAGGGTAGCACTGGTTAGGTTTGGGATAGGTCTGGTATTTGCCATCATCTGGCTCATACTTTCACCTTTTTCGCATAATTGTTGGCTAAATGCTGACTTTTTCTTGGTTGGATCACGTAGTAATGTGATACCACACTTGAACAGTGAACTAATCCTGGGTCCGATCTATATTTTAAAGGATAACAACGGTTAGGTCGGGGTGAGGTCTGGGATTTGCCATCATCTGGCTCATACTTTCGCATTTTTCGTATACTTGTTGGCCAGATCCTGGGCGTTTTCTGGTTTGGATAACGTAGTAATGTGGTACCACACTGAAACAGTGAGTAAATCATGGATTCCATCTATATTTTAGAGGATAACTCCGGTTATGTCAGGGTTAGGTCTGGTATTTGCCATTATCTGGCTCATACTTTCGCATTTTTCACCTACTTGTTGGCCAGATCCTGGGCGTTTTCTGGTTTGGATCACGTAGTAATGACGTACCACACTGAAACAGTGAGTTAATCCTGGATTCGATCTATATATTAGAGGATAACACCGGTTAGGGCAGGGTTAGGTCTGGTATTTGCCATCATCCGGCTCATACTTTCGCATTTTTCGCATACTTGTTGGCCAGATCCTGGGCGTTTTCTGGTTTGGATCACGTAGTAATTTGGTACCACACTGACGCAGTGAGTCTATCTTGGATTCAATCTATATTTTAGAGGATAACACCGGTTAGGTCAGGGTAAGGTCTGGTATTTGCCATCATCTGGCTCATGCATTCGCATTTTTCGCATACTTGTTGGCCAGATCCTGGGCGTTTTCTGGTTGGGATCAGGTAGTAGTGTGGTACCGCACTGAAACAGTGAAGTAATCCTGGATTCGATCTATATATTAGAAGGGTAACACCGGTTAGGTTTGGGTTAGGTCTGGTATTTGCCATCATCTGTCTCATACATTCGCATTTTTCGCATACTTGTTAGCCAGATCCTGGGCGTTTTCTGGTTTGGATCACGTAGTAATGTGGCACCACACTGCAACAGTGAGTTGAACCTGGATTCAATCTATATTTTAGAGGATAACACTGGTTAGGTCGGGGTTAGGTCTGGTATTTGCCATCATCTGGCTCATACTTTCGCATTTTTCGCATACTTGTTGGCCAGATCCTGGGCGTTTTCTGGGTTGGAACACGTAGTAATGTGATGCAACACTGAAACGGTGAGTTAATCCTGGATTCGATCTATATTTTAGAGGATAACACCGGTTAGGTCAGGGTTAGGTCTGGTATTTGCCATCATCTGGCTCATGCTTTGGCATTTTTCGCATACTTGTTGGCCAGATCCTGGGCGTTTTCTGGTTTGGATCACGTAGTAATGTGGCACCTCACTCAAACAGTGAGTTAAACCTGGATTCAATCTATATTTTAGAGGATAACACCGTTTAGGTCAGGGTTAGGTCTGGAATTTGCCATCATCCGGCTCATACTTTCGCATTTTTCGCATACTTGTTGGCCAGATCCTGGGCGTCTTCTGGGTTGGATAATGTAGTAGTGTGGTACCGCACTGCAACGGTCAGTTAAACACGGATTCAATCTATATATTAGAGGGTAACACAGGTTAGGTTTGGGTTAGGTCTGGTATTTGCCATCATCTGGCTCATACTTTCGCAATTTTCGCATACTTGTTGGCCAGATCCTGGGCGTTTTCTGGTTTGGAACACGTGGTAATGTGATGCAACACTGAAACAGTGAGTTAATCCTGGATTCGATCTATATTTTAGAGGATAACACCGGTTAGGTCAGGGTAAGGTCTGGTATTTGCCATCATCTGGCTCATACTTTCGCATTTTTCGCATACTTCTTGGCCAGATCCTGGGCGTTTTCTGGTTTGGGTTAAGTAGTAATGTGGTTCCACACTGCAACAGTGTGTTAAACCTGGATTCAATCTACATTTTAGAGGATAACACCGGTTAGGTCAGGGTTAGGTCTGGTATTTGCCATCATCCGGCTCATACTTTCGCATTTTTCGCTTACTTGTTGGCCAGATCCTGGGCGTTTTCTGGGTTGGATATTGTAGTAGTGTGGTACCGCACTGCAACGGTCAGTTAAACCTGGATTCGATCTATATTTGAGAGGATAACACCGGTTAGGTCAGGGTAAGGTCTGGTATTTGCCATCATCTGGCTCATACTTTCGCATTTTTCGCATATTTGTTGGCCAGATCCTGGGCGTTTTCTGGTTTGGATCACGTAGTAATGTAGAGCCACTCTGAAACAGTGAGTTAAAACTCGATTCAATCTATATTTTAGAGGATAACACTGGTTAGGTCAGGGTTAGGTCTGGAATTTGCCATCGTCTGCCTGATACTTTCGCATTTTTCGCATACTTGATGGCCATATCCAGGGCGATTTCTGGTTTGGATCACGTAGTAATGTGGTACCACACTGCAACTGTGAGTTAATCCTGGATTCGATCTATATATTAGAGGGTAACACAGGTTAGGTTTGGGTTAGGTCTGGTATTTGTCATCATCTGGCTCATACTTTCGCATTTTTCGCACACTTGTTGGCCAGAGCCTGGGCGTTTTCTGGGTCGGATCACGTAGTAATGTGGTACCACACTGAAACAGTGAGTTTAACTTGGATTCAATCTATATTTTAGAGGATAACACCGGTTAGGTCAGGGTAAGGTCTGGTATTTGCCATCATCTGGCTCATACTTTCGCATTTTTCGCATATTTGTTGGCCAGATCCTGGGCGTTTTCTGGTTTGGATCACGTAGTAATGTAGAGCCACTCTGAAACAGTGAGTTAAAACTGGATTCAATCTATATTTTAGAGGATAACACTGGTTAGGTCAGGGTTAGGTCTGGAATTTGCCATCGTCTGCCTGATACTTTCGCATTTTTCGCATACTTTTTGGCCATATCCTGGGCGATTTCTGGGTTGGATCACGTAGTAGTGTGATGCCACACAGAAACAGTGAATTAATCCTGGATTCGATCTATATATTAGAGGGTAACACCGGTTTGGTTTGGGTTAGGTCAGGTATTTGATATTATCTGGCCCATACTTTCGCATATTTTGTATAAATGTTGGCCAGATCCTGGGCTTTATCTGGTATGGATTACGTAGTAATGTGGTTCCACAATGAAGCAGCGGGTTAAACCGGGGTCGGATCAATTCTTTAGAGGATAACACCGGTGAGGTCTGGGATTCGCCATCATCTCGCGCATACTTTCGCATTTTTCGCATACTTGTTGGCCAGATCCTGGGCGTTTTCTGGGTTGGATAAGGTAGTAGTGTGGTACCGCACTGCAAAGGTCAGTTAAACCTGGATTCGATCTATATTTTAGAGGATAACACCATTTAGGTCAGGGTTAGGTCAGGTATTTTCCATCATCTGGTTCATACTATCGCATCTTTCGCATACTTTTTGGCCAGATCCTGGGCGATTTCTGGGTTGGATCACGTAGTAGTGCGATGCCACACAGAAACAGTGAATTAATCCTGGATTCGATCTATATATTAGAGGGTAACACCGGTTAGGTTTGGGTTAGGTCCGGTATTTGATATTATCTGGCTCATACTTTCGCCTTTTTCACTTACTTGTTGCCCTGATCCTGGGCGTTTTCTGGTTTGAATCACGTAGTAATGTAGAACCACTCTGAAACAGTGAGTTAAACCTGGATTCAATCTATATTTTAGGGGATAACACCAGTAAGGTCAGGGTTAGGTCAGGTATTTTCCATCATCTGGTTCATACTATCGCATCTTTCGCATACTTTTTGGCCAGATCCTGGGCGATTTCTGGGTTGGATCACGTAGTAGTGTGATGCCACACAGAAACAGTGAATTAATCCTGGATTCGATCTATATATTAGAGGGTAACACCGGTTTGGTTTGGGTTAGGTCAGGTATTTGAAATTATCTGCCCCATACTTTCGCATATTTCGTATAAATCTTGGCCAGATTCTGGGCTTTTAGTGGTATGGCTCACGTAGTAATGTGGTACCACAATGAAACGGCGGGTTAAACCGGGGCCCGATCAACTCTTTAGAGGATAACACCGGTAAGATCTGGGTAAGGTCTGGGATTCGCCATCATCTCGCTCATACTTTCACTTTTTTCGCATAATTGTTGGCCAAATCTTGGCTTTTTCCGGGTTGGCTCACGTAGTAATGTGGTACCACACTTGAACAGTGAATTAATCCTGGGTCCGAACTATATTTTAAAGGATAACACCGGTTAGGTCGGGGTGAGGTCTGGGATTTGCCATCATCTGGCTCATACTTTCGCATTTTTCGCATACTTGTTGGTCAGATCCTGGGCGTTCGCTGGTATGGATAACGTAGTAATATGGTACCACACTGAAACAGTGAGTTAAACCTGGATTCAATCTATACTTTAGAGGATAACAACGGCTAGGTCAGGGTTAGGTCTGGTATTTGCCATCATCTGTCTCATACTTTCGCATTTTTCGCATACTTGTTGGCCAGATCCTGGGCGTTTTCTGGTTTGAATCACGTAGTAATGTAGAACCACTCTGAAACAGTGAGTTAAACCTGGATTCAATCTATATTTTAGGGGATAACACCAGTAAGGTCAGGGTTAGGTCTGGTATTTGCCATCATCTGGCTCATACTTTCGCATTTCTCGCATACTTGTTGGCCAGATCCAGGGCGATTTATAGTTTGGATCACGTAGTAGTGTGGTACCGCACTGAGACAGTGAAGTAATCCTGGATTCGATCTATATATTAGAGAGTAACACCGGTTAGGTTTGGGTTAGGTCTGGTATTTGATATTATCTGGCCCATAATTTCGCATATTTTGTATAAATGTTGGCCAGATCCTGGGCGTTTTCTGGTTTGGATCACGTAGTAATGTAGAGCCACTCTGAAACAGTGAGTTAAACCTGGATTCAATCTATATTTTAGAGGATAACACTGATTAGGTCAGGGTTAGGTCTGGTATTTGCCATCATCTGGCTCATACTTTCGCATTTTTCGCATACTTCTTGGCCAGATCCTGGGCGTTTTCTGGTTTGGATCACGTAGTAATGTAGAGCCACTCTCAAACAGTGGGTTAAACCTGGATTCAATCTATATTTTAGAGGATAACACTGATTAGGTCAGGGTTAGGTCTGGTATTTGCCATCATCTGGCTCATACTTTCGCATTTTTCGCATACTTCTTGGCCAGATCCTGGGCGTTTTCTGGTTTGGATCACGTAGTAATGTAGAGCCACTCCGAAACAGTGAGTTAAACCTGGATTCAGTCTATATTTTAGAGGATAACACTGATTAGGTCAGGGTTAGGTCTGGTATTTGATATTATCTGGCTCATACTTTCTCATTTTTCGCATACCTGTTGGCCAGATCCTGGACATTGTCTGGTTTGGAACACGTAGTAATGTGGTGCCACACTCAAACAGTGAGGTAAACCTGGATTCAATCTATATTTTAGAAGATAACACCGGTTAGGTCAGGGTTAGGTCTGGTATTTGCCATCATCTGGCTCATGCTTTCGCATTTTTCGCATACTTGTTAACCAGGTCCTGGCCGTTTTCTGGTTTGGAACACGTAGTAATGTGATACCACACTGAAACAGTGAGTTAATCCTGGATTCGATCTATATTTTAGAGGATAACACCGGTTAGGTCAGGGTTAGGTCTGGTATTTCCCATCATCTGGCTCATACTTTCGCATTTTTCGCATACTTGTTGGCCAGATCCTGGGCGTTTTCTGGTTTGGATCACGTAGTAATGTAGAGCCACTCTGAAACAGTGAGTTAAAACTGGATTCAATCTATATTTGAGAGGATAACACTGGTTAGGTCAGGGTTAGGTCTGGAATTTGCCATCGTCTGCCTGATACTTTCGCATTTTTCGCATACTTTTTGGCAATATCCTGGGCGATTTCTGGGTTGGATCACGTAGTAGTGTGATGCCACACAGAAACAGTGAATTAATCCTGGATTCGATCTATATATTAGAGGGTAACACCGGTTTGGTTTGGGTTAGGTCAGGTATTTGATATTATCTGGCTCATACTTTCTCATTTTTCGCATACTTGTTGGCCAGATCCTGGGCTTTATCTGGTTTGGAACACGTAGTAGTGTGGTACCGCACTGAAAAAGTGAAGTAATCCTGGATTCGATCTATATATTAGAGGGTAACACCGGTTAGGTTTGGGTTAGGTCTGGAATTTGCCATCATCTGGCTCATGCCTTGGCATTTTTCGCATACTTGTTGGCCAGATCCTGGGCGTTTTCTGGTTTGGATCACGTAGTAATTTGGTACCACACTGACGCAGTGAGTTTATCTTGGATTCAATCTATATTTTAGAGGATAACACCGGTTAGGTCAGGGTTAGGTCTGGTATTTGCCATCATCTCGCTCATGCTTTGGCATTTTTCGCATTCTTGTTGGCCAGATCCTGGGTGTTTTCTGGTTTGGATCACGTAGTAATTTGGTACCACACTGACGCAGTGAGTTTATCTTGGATTCAATCTATATTTTAGAGGATAACACCGGTTAGGTCAGGGTTAGGTCTGGTATTTGCCATCATCTGGCTCATGCATTCGCATTTTTCACCTACTTGTTGGCCAGATCCTGGGCGTTTTCTGGGTTGGATCACGTAGTAATGACGTACCACACTGAAACAGTGAGTTAATCCTGGATTCGATCTATATATTAGAGGGTAGCACTGGTTAGGTTTGGGATAGGTCTGGTATTTGCCATCATCTGGCTCATACTTTCGCATTTTTCACCTACTTGTTGGCCAGATCCTGGGCGTTTTCTGGGTTGGAACAGGTAGTAGTGTGGTACCGCACTGAAACAGTGAAGTAATCCTAGATTCGGTCTATATATTAGAGGGTAACAACGGTTAGGTTTGGCTTAGGTCTGGTATTTGCCATCATCTGGCTCATACTTTCGCATTTTTCGCAAACTTGATGGCCAGATCCTGGGCGTTTTCTGGTTAGGATCACGTAGTAATTTGGTACCACACTGACGCAGTGAGTTTATCTTGGATTCAATCTATATTTTAGAGGATAACACCGGTTAGGTCAGGGTTAGGTCTGGTATTTGCCACCATGTGGCTCATGCATTCGCATTTTTCGCATACTTGTTGGCCAGATCCTGGGTGTTTTCTCGTTATGATCACGTTGTAATGTGGTACCACACTGAAACAGTGAGTTAATCCTGGATTCGATATATATATTAGAGGGTAACACCGGTTAGGTTTGGGTTAGGTCTGTATTTGCCATAATCTGGCTCACGCTTTCGCATTTTTCGCATACTTGTTGGCCATATCCTGGGCGTTTTCTGGTTTGGATCACGTAGTAATGACGTACCACACTGAAACAGTGAGTTAATCCTGGATTCGATCTATATATTAGAGGATAACACCGGTTAGGTCAGGGTTAGGTCTGGTATTTGCCATCATCCGGCTCATACTTTCGCATTTTTCGCATACTTGTTGGCCAGATCCTGGGCGTTTTCTGGTTTGGATCACGTAGTAATTTGGTACCACACTGACGCAGTGAGTTTATCTTGGATTCAATCTATTTTTTAGAGGATAACACGTATTAGGTCAGGGTTAGGTCTGGTATT
Organism: Colletes latitarsis; assembly: GCF_051014445.1. Classification (NCBI taxonomy): domain Eukaryota; kingdom Metazoa; phylum Arthropoda; class Insecta; order Hymenoptera; family Colletidae; genus Colletes; species Colletes latitarsis. The sequence goes on from NW_027488371.1 coordinate 11,335,639, forward strand.
TGCCATCATCTGGCTCATGCATTCGCATTTTTCGCATACTTGTTGGCCAGATCCTGGGCGTTTTCTGGTTTGGACCAGGTAGTAGTGTGGTACCGCACTGAAACAGTGAAGTAATCCTGGATTCGATCTATATATTAGAAGGGTAACACCGGTTAGGTTTGGGTTAGGTCTGGTATTTGCCATCATCGGGCTCATACATTCGCATTTTTCGCATACTTGTTAGCCAGATCCTGGGCGTTTTCTGGTTTGGATCACGTAGTAATGTAGAACCACTCTGAAACAGTGAGTTAAACCTGGATACAATCTATATTTTAGAGGATAACACCGGTTAGGTCAGGGTTAGGTCTGGTATTTGCCATCATCTGGCTCATACTTTCGCATTTTTCGCATCCTTGTTGGCCAGATCCTGGGCGTTTTCTGCTTTGGATCACGTAGTAATGTGGCACCACACTGCAACAGTGAGTTAAACCTGGATTCAATCTATATTTTAGAGGATAACACTGGTTAGGTCAGGGTTGGGTCTGGTATTTGCCATCATCTGGCTCATACTTTCGCATTTTTCGCATACTTGTTGGCCAGATCCAGGGCGTTTTCTGGTTTGGAACACGTAGTAATGTGATGCAACACTGAAACAGTGAGTTTAACTTGGATTCGATCTATATATTAGAGGGTAACACCGGTTAGGTCAGTGTTAGGTCTGGTATTTGCCATTATCTGGCTCATACTTTCGCATTTTTCGCATACTTGTTGGCCAGATCCTGGGCGTTTTCTGGTTTGGAACACGTGGTAATGTGATGCAACACTGAAACAGTGAGTTAATCCTGGATTCGATCTATATTTTAGAGGATAACACCGGTTAGGTCAGGGTTAGGTCTGGTATTTGCCATCATCCGGCTCATACTTTCGCATTTTTCGCATACTTGTTGGCCAGATCCTGGGCGTTTTCTGGGTTGGATAATGTAGTAGTGTGGTACCGCACTGCAACGGTCAGTTAATCCTGGATTCGATCTATATTTTAGAGGATAACACCGGTTAGGTCAGGGTTAGGTCTGGAATTTGCCATCGTCTGCCTGATACTTTCGCATTTTTCGCATACTTGATGGCCAGATCCAGGGCGATTTCTGGTTTGGATCACGTAGTAATATGGTACCACACTGCAACTGTGAGTTAATCCTGGATTCGATCTATATATTAGAGGGTAACACAGGTTAGGTTTGGGTTAGGTCTGGTATTTGCCATCATCTGGCTCATACTTTCGCATTTTTCGCACACTTGTTGGCCAGATCCTGGGCGTTTTCTGGTTTGGATCACGTAGTAATGTAGAGCCACTCTGAAACAGTGAGTTAAACCTGGATTCAATCTATATTTTAGAGGATAACACTGATTAGGTCAGGGTTAGGTCTGGTATTTGCCATCATCTGGCTCATACTTTCGCATTTTTCGCATACTTCTTGGCCAGATCCTGGGCGATTTCTGGGTTGGATCACGTAGTAGTGTGATGCCACACAGAAACAGTGAATTAATCCTGGATTCGATCTATATATTAGAGGGTAACACCGGTTTGGTTTGGGTTAGGTCAGGTATTTGATATTATCTGGCTCATACTTTCTCATTTTTCGCATACTTGTTGGCCAGATCCTGGGCTTTGTCTGGTTTGGAAAACGTAGTAATGTGGTGCCCCACTCAAACAGTGAGTTAAACCTGGATTCAATCTATACTTTAGAAGATAACACCGGTTAGGTCAGGGTTAGGTCTGGTATTTGCCATCATCTGGCTCATTCTTTCGCATTTTTCGCATACTTGTTAACCAGGTCCTGGCCGTTTTCTGGTTTGGAACACGTAGTAATGTGATACCACACTGAAACAGTGCGTTAGTCCTGGATTCGATCTATATTTTAGAGGATAACACCGGTTAGGTCAGGGTTAGGTCTGGTATTTCCCATCATCTGGCTCATACTTTCGCATTTTTCGCATACTTGTTGGCCAGATCCTGGGCGTTTTCTGGTTTGGATCACGTAGTAATGTAGAGCCACTCTGAAACAGTGAGATAAAACTGGATTCAATCTATATTTTAGAGGATAACACTGGTTAGGTCAGGGTTAGGTCTGGTATTTGCCATCATCTGGTTCATGCTTTGGCATTTTTCGCATTCTTGTTGGCCAGATCCTGGGTGTTTTCTGGTTTGGATCACGTAGTAATGTGATACCACACTTGAACAGTGAATTAATCCTGGGTCCGATCTATATTTTAAAGGATAACAACGGTTAGATCGGGGTGAGGTCTGGGATTTGCCATCATCTGGCTCATACTTTCGCATTTTTCGCATACTTGTTGGCCAGATCCTGGGCGTTTTCTGGTTTGGATCACGTAGTAATGTGGTACCACACTGAAACAGTGAGTAAATCATGGATTCCATCTATATTTTAGAGGGTAACACCGGTTAGGTCAGGGTTAGGTCTGGTATTTGCCATTATGTGGCTCATACTTTCGCATTTTTCACCTACTTGTTGGCCAGATCCTGGGCGTTTTCTGGGTTGGAAAAGGTAGTAGTGTGGTACCGCACTGAAACAGTGAAGTAATCCTGGATTCGGTCTATATATTAGAGGGTAACAACGGTAAGGTTTGGCTTAGGTCTGGTATTTGCCATCATCTGGCTCATACTTTCGCATTTTTCGCATACTTGATGGCCAGATCCTGGGCGTATTCTGGTTAGGATCACGTAGTAATTTGGTACCCCACTGACGCAGTGAGTTTATCTTGGATTCAATCTATATTTTAGAGGATAACACCGGTTAGGTCAGGGTTAGGTCTGGTATTTGCCATCATCTGGCTCATGCATTCGCATTTTTCGCATACTTGTTGGCCAGATCCTGGGTGTTTTCTCGTTATGATCACGTTGTAATGTGGTACCACACTGAAACAGTGAGTTAATCCTGGATTCGATCTACATATTAGAGGGTAACACCGGTTAGGTTTGGGTTAGGTCTGTATTTGCCATAATCTGGCTCATGCTTTCGCATATTTCGCATACTTGTTGGCCATATCCTGGGCGTTTTCTGGTTTGGATCACGTAGTAATGACGTACCACACTGAAACAGTGAGTTAATCCTGGATTCGATCTATATATTAGAGGATAACACCGGTTAGGTCAGGGTTAGGTCTGGTATTTGCCATCATCCGGCTCATACTTTCGCATTTTTCGCAAACTTGTTGGCCAGATCCTGGGCGTTTTCTGGTTTGGATCACGTAGTAATTTGGTACCACACTGACGCAGTGAGTTTAGCTTGGATTCAATCTATTTTTTAGAGGATAACACGTGTTAGGTCAGGGTTAGGTCTGGTATTTGCCATCATCTGGCTCATGCATTCGCATTTTTCGCATACTTGTTGGCCAGATCCTGGGCGTTTTCTGGTTTGGACCAGGTAGTAGTGTGGTACCGCACTGAAACAGTGAAGTAATCCTGGATTCGATCTATATATTAGAAGGGTAACACCGGTTAGGTTTGGGTTAGGTCTGGTATTTGCCATCATCTGGCTCATACATTCGCATTTTTCGCATACTTGTTAGCCAGATCCTGGGCGTTATCTGGTTTGGATCACGTAGTAATGTAGAACCACTCTGAAACAGTGAGTTAAACCTGGATACAATCTATATTTTAGAGGATAACACCGGTTAGGTCAGGGTTAGGTCTGGTATTTGCCATCATCTGGCTCATACTTTCGCATTTTTCGCATACTTGTTGGCCAGATCCTGGGCGTTTTCTGGTTTGGAACACGTAGTAATGTGATGCAACACTGAAACAGTGAGTTTAACTTGGATTCAATCTATATTTTAGAGGATAACACCGGTTAGGTCAGGGTAAGGTCTGGTATTTGCCATCATCTGGCTCATACTTTCGCATTTTTCGCATACTTGTTGGCCAGATCCTGGGCGATTTCTGGGTTGGCTCACGTAGTAGTGTAATGCCACACAGAAACAGTGAATTAATCCTGGATTCGATCTATATATTAGAGGGTAACACCGGTTTGGTTTGGGTTAGGTCAGGTATTTGATATTATCTGGCTCATACTTTCTCATTTTTCGCATACTTGTTGGCCAGATCCTGGGCTTTGTCTGGTTTGGAATACGTAGTAATGTGGTGCCACACTCAAACAGTGAGTTAAACCTGGATTCAATCTATATTTTAGAAGATTACACCGGTTAGGTCAGGGTTAGGTCTGGTATTTGCCATCATCTGGCTCATGCTTTCGCATTTTTCGCATACTTGTTAACCAGGTCCTGGCCGTTTTCTGGTTTGGAACACGTAGTAATGTGATACCACACTGAAACAGTGCGTTAATCCTGGATTCGATCTATATTTTAGAGGATAACACCGGTTAGGTCAGGGTTAGGTCTGGTATTTCCCATCATCTGGCTCATACTTTCGCATTTTTCGCATACTTGTTGGCCAGATCCTGGGCGTTTTCTGGTTTGGATCACGTAGTAATGTAGAGCCACTCTGAAACAGTGAGTTAAAACTGGATTCAATCTATATTTTAGAGGATAACACTGGTTAGGTCAGGGTTAGGTCTGGAATTTGCCATCGTCTGCCTGATACTTTCGCATTTTTCGCATACTTTTTGGCCATATCCTGGGCGATTTCTGGGTTGGATCACGTAGTAGTGTGATGCCACACAGAAACAGTGAATTAATCCTGGATTCGATCTATATATTAGAGGGTAACACCGGTTTGGTTTGGGTTAGGTCAGGTATTTGATATTATCTGGCTCATACTTTCTCATTTTTCGCATACTTGTTGGCCAGATCCTGGGCGTTTTCTGGTTTGGAACACGTAGTAATGTGATACCACACTGAAACAGTGAGTTAATCCTGGATTCGATCTATATTTTAGAGGGTAACACCGGTTAGGTCAGGGTTAGGTCTGGTATTTGCCATCATCTGGCTCATACTTTCGCATTTTTCGCATACTTGTTGGCCAGATCCTGGGCGTTTTCTGGTTTGGATCACGTAGTAATGTGGTACCACACTGAAACAGTGAGTAAATCATGGATTCCATCTATATTTTAGAGGGTAACACCGGTTAGGTCAGGGTTAGGTCTGGTATTTGCCATTATCTGGCTCATACTTTCGCATTTTTCACCTACTTGTTGGCCAGATCCTGGGCGTTTTCTGGGTTGGAACAGGTAGTAGTGTGGTACCGCACTGAAACAGTGAAGTAATCCTGGATTCGGTCTATATATTAGAGGGTAACAACGGTAAGGTTTGGCTTAGGTCTGGTATTTGCCATCATCTGGCTCATACTTTCGCATTTTTCGCATACTTGATGGCCAGATCCTGGGCGTTTTCTGGTTAGGATCACGTAGTAATTTGGTACCGCACTGACGCAGTGAGTTTATCTTGGATTCAATCTATATTTTAGAGGATAACACCGGTTAGGTCAGGGTTAGGTCTGGTATTTGCCATCATCTGGCTCATGCATTCGCATTTTTCGCATACTTGTTGGCCAGATCCTGGGTGTTTTCTCGTTATGATCACGTTGTAATGTGGTACCACACTGAAACAGTGAGTTAATCCTGGATTCGATCTATATATTAGAGGGTAACACCGGTTAGGTTTGGGTTAGGTCTGTATTTGCCATAATCTGGCTCATGCTTTCGCATTTTTCGCATACTTGTTGGCCATATCCTGGGCGTTTTCTGGTTTGGATCACGTAGTAATGACGTACCACACTGAAACAGTGAGTTAATCCTGGATTCGATCTATATATTAGAGGATAACACCGGTTAGGTCAGGGTTAGGTCTGGTATTTGCCATCATCCGGCTCATACTTTCGCATTTTTCGCATACTTGTTGGCCAGATCCTGGGCGTTTTCTGGTTTGGATCACGTAGTAATTTGGTACCACACTGACGCAGTGAGTTTATCTTGGATTCAATCTATTTTTTAGAGGATAACACGTGTTAGGTCAGGGTTAGGTCTGGTATTTGCCATCATCTGGCTCATGCATTCGCATTTTTCGCATACTTGTTGGCCAGATCCTGGGCGTTTTCTGGTTTGGACCAGGTAGTAGTGTGGTACCGCACTGAAACAGTGAAGTAATCCTGGATTCGATCTATATATTAGAAGGGTAACACCGGTTAGGTTTGGGTTAGGTCTGGTATTTGCCATCATCTGGCTCATACATTCGCATTTTTCGCATACTTGTTAGCCAGATCCTGGGCGTTCTCTGGTTTGGATCACGTAGTAATGTAGAACCACTCTGAAACAGTGTGTTAAACCTGGATACAATCTATATTTTAGAGGATAACACCGGTTAGGTCAGGGTTAGGTCTGGTATTTGCCATCATCTGGCTCATACTTTCGCATTTTTCGCATACTTGTTGGCCAGATCCTGGGCGTTTTCTGGTTTGGATCACGTAGTAATGTGGCACCACACTGCAACAGTGAGTTAAACCTGGATTCAATCTATATTTTAGAGGATAACACTGGTTAGGTCAGGGTTAGGTCTGGTATTTGCCATCATCTGGCTCATACTTTCGCATTTTTCGCATACTTGTTGGCCAGATCCTGGGCGTTTTCTGGTTTGGAACACGTAGTAATGTGATGCAACACTGAAACAGTGAGTTTAACTTGGATTCAATCTATATTTTAGAGGATAACACCGGTTAGGTCAGGGTAAGGTCTGGTATTTGCCATCATCTGGCTCATACTATCGCATCTTTCGCATACTTGTTGGCCAGATCCCGGGCGTTTTCTGGGTTGGATAATGTAGTAGTGTGGTACCGCACTGCAACGGTCTGTTAAACCTGGATTCGATCTATATTTTAGAGGATAACACCGGTTAGGTCAGGGTTAGGTCTGGAATTTGCCATCGTCTGCCTGATACTTTCGCATTTTTCGCATACTTGATGGCCAGATCCAGGGCGATTTCTGGTTTGGATCACGTAGTAATATGGTACCACACTGCAACTGTGAGTTAATCCTGGATTCGATCTATATATTAGAGGGTAACACAGGTTAGGTTTGGGTTAGGTCTGGTATTTGCCATCATCTGGCTCATACTTTCGCATTTTTCGCACACTTGTTGGCCAGATCCTGGGCGTTTTCTGGTTTGGATCACGTAGTAATGTAGAGCCACTCTGAAACAGTGAGTTAAACCTGGATTCAATCTATATTTTAGAGGATAACACTGATTAGGTCAGGGTTAGGTCTGGTATTTGCCATCATCTGGCTCATACTTTCGCATTTTTCGCATACTTCTTGGCCAGATCCTGGGCGATTTCTGGGTTGGATCACGTAGTAGTGTGATGCCACACAGAAACAGTGAATTAATCCTGGATTCGATCTATATATTAGAGGGTAACACCGGTTTGGTTTGGGTTAGGTCAGGTATTTGATATTATCTGGCTCATACTTTCTCATTTTTCGCATACTTGTTGGCCAGATCCTGGGCTTTGTCTGGTTTGGAATACGTAGTAATGTGGTGCCACACTCAAACAGTGAGTCAAACCTGGATTCAATCTATATTTTAGAAGATAACACCGGTTAGGTCAGGGTTAGGTCTGGTATTTGCCATCATCTGGCTCATGCTTTCGCATTTTTCGCATACTTGTTAACCAGGTCCTGGCCGTTTTCTGGTTTGGAACACGTAGTAATGTGATACCACACTGAAACAGTGCGTTAATCCTGGATTCGATCTATATTTTAGAGGATAACACCGGTTAGGTCAGGGTTAGGTCTGGTATTTCCCATCATCTGGCTCATACTTTCGCATTTTTCGCATACTTGTTTGCCAGATCCTGGGCGTTTTCTGGTTTGGATCACGTAGTAATGTAGAGCCACTCTGAAACAGTGAGTTAAAACTGGATTCAATCTATATTTTAGAGGATAACACTGGTTAGGTCAGGGTTAGGTCTGGAATTTGCCATCGTCTGCCTGATACTTTCGCATTTTTCGCATACTTTTTGGCCATATCCTGGGCGATTTCTGGGTTGGATCACGTAGTAGTGTGATGCCACACAGAAACAGTGAATTAATCCTGGATTCGATCTATATATTAGAGGGTAACACCGGTTTGGTTTGGGTTAGGTCAGGTATTTGATATTATCTGGCTCATACTTTCTCATTTTTCGCATACTTGTTGGCCAGATCCTGGGCTTTATCTGGTTTGGATCACGTAGTAATGTGGTACCACACTGAAACAGTGAGTAAATCATGGATTCCATCTATATTTTAGAGGGTAACACCGGTTAGGTCAGGGTTAGGTCTGGTATTTGCCATTATCTGGATCATACTTTCGCATTTTTCACCTACTTGTTGGCCAGATCCTGGGCGTTTTCTGGGTTGGAACAGGTAGTAGTGTGGTACCGCACTGACACAGTGAAGTAATCCTGGATTCGGTCTATATATTAGAGGGTAACAACGGTTAGGTTTGGCTTAGGTCTGGTATTTGCCATCATCTGGCTCATACTTTCGCATTTTTCGCATACTTGATGGCCAGATCCTGGGCGTTTTCTGGTTAGGATCACGTAGTAATTTGGTACCGCACTGACGCAGTGAGTTTATCTTGGATTCAATCTATATTTTAGAGGATAACACCGGTTAGGTCAGGGTTAGGTCTGGTATTTGCCATCATCTGGCTCATGCATTCGCATTTTTCGCATACTTGTTGGCCAGATCCTGGGTGTTTTCTCGTTATGATCACGTTGTAATGTGGTACCACACTGAAACAGTGAGTTAATCCTGGATTCGATCTATATATTAGAGGGTAACACCGGTTAGGTTTGGGTTAGGTCTGTATTTGCCATAATCTGGCTCATGCTTTCGCATTTTTCGCATACTTGTTGGCCATATCCTGGGCGTTTTCTGGTTTGGATCACGTAGTAATGACGTACCACACTGAAACAGTGAGTTAATCCTGGATTCGATCTATATATTAGAGGATAACACCGGTTAGGTCAGGGTTAGGTCTGGTATTTGCCATCATCCGGCTCATACTTTCGCATTTTTCGCATACTTGTTGGCCAGATCCTGGGCGTTTTCTGGGTTGGATAATGTAGTAGTGTGGTACCGCACTGCAACGGTCAGTTAAACCTGGATTCGATCTATATTTTAGAGGATAACACCGGTTAGGTCAGGGTTAGGTCTGGTATTTGCCATCATCTGGCTCATGCATTCGCATTTTTCGCATACTTGTTGGCCAGATCCTGGGCGTTTTCTGGTTTGGATCAGGTAGTAGTGTGGTACCGCACTGAAACAGTGAAGTAATCCTGGATTCGATCTATATATTAGAAGGGTAACACCGGTTAGGTTTGGGTTAGGTCTGGTATTTGCCATCATCTGGCTCATACATTCGCATTTTTCGCATACTTGTTAGCCAGATCCTGGGCGTTTTCTGGTTTGGATCACGTAGTAATGTAGAACCACTCTGAAACAGTGAGTTAAACCTGGATACAATCTATATTTTAGAGGATAACACCGGTTAGGTCAGGGTTAGATCTGGTATTTGCCATCATCTGGCTCATACTTTCGCATTTTTCGCATACTTGTTGGCCAGATCCTGGGCGTTTTCTGGTTTAGATCACGTAGTAATGTGGCACCACACTGCAACAGTGAGTTAAACCTGGATTCAATCTATATTTTAGAGGATAACACTGGTTAGGTCAGGGTTAGGTCTGGTATTTGCCATCATCTGGCTCATACTTTCGCATTTTTCGCATACTTGTTGGCCAGATCCTGGGCGTTTTCTGGTTTGGATCACGTAGTAATGTGGCACCACACTGCAACAGTGAGTTAAACCTGGATTCAATCTATATTTTAGAGGATAACACTGGTTAGGTCAGGGTTAGGTCTGGTATTTGCCATCATCTGGCTCATACTTTCGCATTTTTCGCATACTTGTTGGCCAGAGCCTGGGCGTTTTCTGGGTTGGATCAGGTAGTAGTGTGTTACCGCACTGCAACAGTGAGTTAAACCTGGATTCGATCTATATATTAGAGGGTAACACCGGTTAGGCTTGGGTAAGGTCTGGGATTCGCCATCATCTCCCTCATACTTTCACTTTTTTCGCATAATTGTTGGCCAAATGCTGGCTTTTTATGGGTTGGCTCACGTAGTAATGTGGTACCACACTTGAACAATGTATTAAGCCTGGGTCAGATCTATATTTTAAAGGATAACACCGGTTAGATCGGGGTGAGGTCTGGGATTTGCCATCATCTGGCTCATACTTTCGAATTTTTCGCATACTTGTTGGCCAGATCCTGGGCGTTTTCTGGGTTGGATCAGGTAGTAGTGTGGTACCGCACTGACACAGTGAAGTAATCCTGGATTCGATCTATATATTAGAGGGTAACACCGGTTAGGTTTGGGTTAGGTCTGGTATTTGCCATCATCTGGCTCATACTTTCGCATTTTTCGCATACTTCTTGGCCAGATCCTGGGCGTTTTCTGTTTTGGATCACGTAGTAACGTAGAGCCACTCTGAAACAGTGAGCTAAACCTGGATTCAGTCTATATTTTAGAGGATAACACTGATTAGGTCAGGGTTAGGTCTGGTATTTGATATTATCTGGCTCATACTTTCTCATTTTTCGCATACTTGTTGGCCAGATCCTGGGCGTTTTCTGGGTTGGATCGCGTAGTAGTGTGATGCCACACTGAAACAGTGAATTAATCCTGGATTCGATCTATATTTTAAAGGATAACACCGGTTAGGTCGGGGTGAGGTCTGGGATTTGCCATCATCTGGCTCATACTTTCGAAACTTTCGCATACTTGTTGGCCAGATCCAGGGCGTTTTCTGGGTTGGATCAGGTAGTAGTGTGGTACCGCACTGACACAGTGAAGTAATCCTGGATTCGATCTATATATTAGAGGGTAACACCGGTTGGGTTTGGGTTAGGTCTGGTATTTGCCATCATCTGGCTCATACTTTCGCATTTTTCGCATACTTGTTGGGCAGATCCAGGGCGTTTTCTGGGTTGGATCAGATAGTGGTGTGGTACCGCACTGCAACAGTGAGTTGGACATGGATTCAGTCTATATTTTAGAGGATAACACCGGTTAAGTCAGGGTTGGGTCTGGTATTTGCCATCATCTGGCTCATGCTTTGGCATTTTTCGCATACTTGTTGGCCAGATCCTGGACTTTGTCTGGTTTGGAACACGTAGTAATGTGGTGCCACACTCATACAGTGAGTTAAACCTGGATTCAATCTATATTTTAGAAGATAACACTGGTTAGGTCAGGGTTAGGTCTGGTATTTGATATTATCTGGCTCATACTTTCTCATTTTTCGCATACTTGTTGGCCAGATCCTGGGCGTTTTCTGGGTTGGATCGCGTAGTAGTGTGATGCCACACTGAAACTTTGAATTAATCCTGGATTCGATCTATATATTAGAAGGGTAACACCGGTCAGGTTTGGGTTAGGTTTGGTATTTGCCATCATCTGGCTCATGCTTTCGCATTTTTCGCATACTTGTTAACCAGGTCCTGGGCGTTTTCTGGTGTGGAACACGTAGTAATGTGATACCACACTGAAACAGTGAGTTAATCCTGGATTCGATCTATATTTTAGAGGATAACACCGGTTAGGTCAGGGTTAGGTCTGGTATTTGCCCTCATCTGGCTCATACTTTCGCATTTTTCGCATACTTGTTGGCCAGATCCTGGGCGTTTTCTGGTTTGGATCACGTAGTAATGTAGAGCCACTCTGAAACAGTGAGTTAAAACTGGATTTAATCTATATTTTAGAGGATAACACTGGTTAGGTCAGGGTTAGGTCTGGAATTTGCCATCGTCTGCCTGATACTTTCGCATTTTTCGCATACTTTTTGGCCATATCCTGGGCGATTTCTGGGTTGGATCACGTAGTAGTGTGATGCCACACAGAAACAGTGAATTAATCCTGGATTCAATCTATATATTAGAGGGTAACACCGGTTTGGTTTGGGTTAGGTCAGGTATTTGATATTATCTGGCTCATACTTTCTCATTTTTCGCATACTTGTTGGCCAGATCCTGGGCTTTATCTGGTTTGGAACACGTAGTAGTGTGGTACCGCACTGAAACAGTGAAGTAATCCTGGATTCGATCTATATATTAGAGGGTAACACCGGTTAGGTTTGGGTTAGGTCTGGTATTTGCCATCATCTGGCTCATGCTTTGGCATTTTTCGCATACTTGTTGGCCAGATCCTGGGCGTTTTCTGGTTTGGAACACGTAGTAATGTGATACCACACTGAAACAGTGAGTTAATACTGGATTCGATACATATTTTACAGGATAACACCTGTTAGGTCAGGGTTAGGTCTGGTATTTGCCATCATCTGGCTCATACTTTCGCATTCTTCGCATACTTGTTGGGCAGATCCAGGGCGTTTTCTGGGTTGGAACAGGTAGTAGTGTGGTATTGCACTGAAACAGTGAAATAATCCTGGATTCGATCTATATATTAGAGGGTAGCACCGGTTAGGTTTGGGATAGGTCTTGTATTTGCCATCATCTGGCTCATACTTTCACCTTTTTCGCATAATTGTTGGCTAAACGCTGACTTTTTCTTGGTTGGATCACGTAGTAAAGTGATACCACACTTGAACAGTGAATTAATCCTGGGTCCGATCTATATTTTAAAGGATAACAACGGTTAGGTCGGGGTGAGGTCTGGGATTTGCCATCATCTGGCTCATGCTTTGGCATTTTTCGCATACTTGTTGGCCAGATCCTGGGCGTTTTCTGGTTTGGAACACGTAGTAATGAGATACCACACTGAAACAGTGAGTTAATCCTGGATTCGATCTATATTTTAGAGGATAACACCGGTTAGGTCAGGGTTAGGTCTGGTATTTGCCATCATCTGGCTCATACTTTCGCATTCTTCGCATACTTGTTGGGCAGATCCAGGGCGTTTTCTGGTTTGGATCACGTAGTAGTGTGGTACCGCACTGAAACAGTGAAGTAATCCTGGATTCGATCTATATATTAGAAGGGTAACACCGGTTAGGTTTGGGTTAGGTCTGGGATTTGCCATCATCTGGCTCATGCTTTGGCATTTTTCGCATACTTGTTGGCCAGATCCTGGGCGTTTTCTGGTTTGGAACACGTAGTAATGAGATACCACACTGAAACAGTGAGTTAATCCTGTATTTGATCTATATATTAGAGGGTAACACCGGTTAGGTTTGGGATAGGTCTGGTATTTGATATTACCTGGCCCATACTTTCGCATATTTCGTATAAATGTTGGCCAGATCCTGAGCTTTTTCTGGTATGGATCACGTAGTAAAGTGGTACCACAATGAAACAGCGGGTTAAACCGGGGTCCGATCAATTCTATAGAGGATAACACCGGTTAGGTCTGGGTCAGGTCTGGGATTCGCCATCATCTCGCTCATACTTTCACCTTTTTCGCATAATTGTTGGGCAAATGCTGGCTTTTTCTGGTTTGGATCACGTAGTAATGTGGTACCTTACCGAAACAATGAGATAATCCTGGATTCGATCTATATATTAGAGGGTAACACCGGTTAGGTTTGGGTTAGGTCTGGTATTTGCCATTATCTGGCTCATACTTTCGCATTTTTCGCATACTTGTTGGCCAGATCCTGGGCGTTTTCTGGGTTGGATCAGGTAGTAGTGTGGTACCGCACTGAAACAGTGAAGTAATCCTGTATTTGATCTATATATTAGAGGGTAACACCGGTTAGGTTTGGGATAGGTCTGGTATTTGATATTACCTGGCCCATACTTTCGCATTTTTCGCATACTTGTTGGCCAGATCCTGGGCGTTTTCTGGTTTGAATCACGTAGTAATGTAGAACCACTCTGAAACAGTGAGTTAAACCTGGATTCAATCTATATTTTAGAGGATAACACCAGTAAGGTCAGGGTTAGGTCTGGTATTTGCCATCATCTGGCTCATACTTTCGCATTTTTCGCATACTTGTTGGCCAGATCCTGGGCGGTTTCTGGGTTGAATCAGGTAGTAATGCGGTGCCGCACTGCAAGAGTGAGTTAAACCTGGATTCAATCTATGTTTTAGAGGGTAACACCGGCTAGGTTTGGGTTAGGTCTGGTATTTGATATTATCTGGCCCATACTTTCGCATTTTTCGCATACTTGATGGCCAGATCCAGGGCGATTTCTGGTTTGGATCACGTAGTAATGTGGTACCACACTCAAACAGTGAGTTAATCCTGGATTCAATCTATATATTAGAGGGTAACACCGGTTAGGTTTGGGATAGGTCTGGTATTTGCCATCATCTGGCTCATGCTTTCGCATTTTTCGCATACTTATGGCCAGATCCAGGGCGATTTATAGTTTGGATCACGTAGTAATGTGGTACCACACTCAAACAGTGAGTTAATCCTGGATTCAATCTATATATTAGAGGGTAACACCGGTTAGGTTTGGGATAGGTCTGGTATTTGCCATCATCTGGCTCATGCTTTCGCATTTTTCGCATACTTGTTGGCCAGATCCAGGGCGATTTAAAGTTTGGATCACGTAGTAATATGGTACCACATTGCCACATGAGTTAAACCTGGATTCAATCTATATATTAGAGGATAACACCGGTTAGGTCAGGGTTAGGTCAGGTATTTTCCATCATCTAGCTCATACTATCGCATTCTTCGCATTCTTTTTGGCCAGATCCTGGGCGATTTCTGGGTTGGATCACGTAGTAGTGTGATGCCACACAGAAACAGTGAATTAATCCTGGTTTCGATCTATATATTAGAGGATAACACCAGTTAGGTCAGGGTTGGGTCTGGTATTTGCCATCATCCGGCTCATACTTTCGCATTTTTCGCATACTTGTTGGCCAGATCCTGGGCGTTTTCTGGGTTGGATAATATAGTAGTGTGGTACCGCACTGCAACGGTCAGATAAACCTGGATTCGATCTATATTTTAGAGGATAACACCAGTTAGGTCAGGGTTAGGTCAGGTATTTTCCATCATCTGGCTCATACTATCGCAACTTTCGCATACTTTTTGGCCAGATCCTGGGCGATTTCTGGGTTGGATCACGTAGTAGTGTGATGCCACACAGAAACAGTGAATTAATCCTGGATTCGATCTATATATTAGAGGGTACCACCGGTTAGGTTTGGGTTAGGTCTGGTATTTGATATTGGCTGGCTCATACTTTCGCCTTTTTCACTTACTTGTTGGCCTGATCCTGGGCGTTTTCTGGGTTGGATCGCGTAGTAGTGTGATGCCACACTGAAACAGTGAATTAATCCTGGATTCGATCTATATATTAGAGGGTAACACCGGTTAGGCTTGGGTTAGGTCAGGTATTTGAAATTATCTGGCCCATACTTTCGCGTATTTCGTATAAATGTTGGCCAGATTCTGGGCTTTACTGGTATGGCTCACGTAGTAATGTGGAACCACAATGAAACAGCGGGTTAAACCGGGGCCCGATCTATTCTTTTGAGGATAACACCGGTAAGGTCTGGGTAAGGTCTGGGATTCGCCATCATCTCGCTCATACTTTCACTTTTTTCGCATAATTGTTGGCCAAATGCTGGCTTTTTATGGGTTGGCTCACGTAGTAATGTGGTACCACACTTGAACAATGTATTAAGCCTGGGTCAGATCTATATTTTAAAGGATAACACCGGTTAGGTCGGGGTGAGGTCTGGGATTTGCCATCATCTGGCTCATACTTTCGAATTTTTCGCATACTTGTTGGCCAGATCCTGGGCGTTTTCTGGGTTGGATCAGGTAGTAGTGTGGTACCGCACTGACACAGTGAAGTAATCCTGGATTCGATCTATATATTAGAGGGTAACACCGGTTAGGTTTGGGTTAGGTCTGGTATTTGCCATCATCTGGCTCATACTTTCGCATCTTTCGCATACTTCTTGGCCAGATCCTGGGCGTTTTCTGGTTTGGATCACGTAGTAATGTAGAGCCACTCTGAAACAGTGAGCTAAACCTGGATTCAGTCTATATTTTAGAGGATAACACTGATTAGGTCAGGGTTAGGTCTGGTATTTGATATTATCTGGCTCATACTTTCTCATTTTTCGCATACTTGTTGGCCAGATCCTGGGCGTTTTCTGGGTTGGATCAGGTAGTAGTGTGGTACCGCACTGACACAGTGAAGTAATCCTGGATTCGATCTATATATTAGAGGGTAACACAGGTTGGGTTTGGGTTAGGTCTGGTATTTGCCATCATCTGGCTCATACTTTCGCATTTTTCGCATACTTGTTGGGCAGATCCTGGGCGTTTGCTGGGTTGGATCAGATAGTAGTGTGGTACCGCACTGCAACAGTGAGTTGGACATGGATTCAGTCTATATTTTAGAGGATAACACCGGTTAGGTCAGGATTGGGTCTGGTATTTGCCATCATCTGGCTCATGCTTTGGCATTTTTCGCATACTTGTTGGCCAGATGCTGGGCGTTTTCTGGGTTGGATCAGGTAGTAGTGTGGTACCGCACTGACACAGTGAAGTAATCCTGGATTCGATCTATATATTAGAGGGTAACACCGGTTAGGTTTGGGTTAGGTCTGGTATTTGCCATCATCTGGCTCATACTTTCGCATTTTTCGCATACTTCTTGGCCAGATCCTGGGCGTTTTCTGGTTTGGATCACGTAGTAATGTAGAGCCACTCTGAAACAGTGAGCTAAACCTGGATTCAGTCTATATTTTAGAGGATAACACTGATTAGGTCAGGGTTAGGTCTGGTATTTGATATTATCTGGCTCATACTTTCTCATTTTTCGCATACTTGTTGGCCAGATCCTGGGCGTTTTCTGGGTTGGATCAGGTAGTAGTGTGGTACCGCACTGACACAGTGAAGTAATCCTGGATTCGATCTATATATTAGAGGGTAACACAGGTTGGGTTTGGGTTAGGTCTGGTATTTGCCATCATCTGGCTCATACTTTCGCATTTTTCGCATACTTGTTGGGCAGATCCTGGGCGTTTGCTGGGTTGGATCAGATAGTAGTGTGGTACCGCACTGCAACAGTGAGTTGGACATGGATTCAGTCTATATTTTAGAGGATAACACCGGTTAGGTCAGGATTGGGTCTGGTATTTGCCATCATCTGGCTCATGCTTTGGCATTTTTCGCATACTTGTTGGCCAGATGCTGGACTTTGTCTGGTTTGGAACACGTAGTAATGTGGTGCCACACTCATACAGTGAGTTAAACCTGGATTCAATCTATATTTTAGAAGATAACACCGGTCAGGTCAGGGTTAGGTCTGGTATTTGCCATCATCTGGCTCATGCTTTGGCATTTTTCGCATACTTGTTGGCCAGATCCTGGACTTTGTCTGGTTTGGAACACGTAGTAATGTGGTGCCACACTCATACAGTGAGTTAAACCTGGATTCAATCTATATTTTAGAAGATAACACCGGTTAGGTCAGGGTTAGGTCTGGTATTTGCCATCATCTGGCTCATGCTTTCGCATTTTTCGCATACTTGTTAACCAGGTCCTGGGCGTCTTCTGGTGTGGAACACGTAGTAATGTGATACCACACTGAAACAGTGAGTTAATCCTGGATTCGATCTATGTTTTAGAGGATAACACCGGTTAGGTCAGGGTTAGGTCTGGTATTTGCCATCATCTGGCTCATACTTTCGCATTTTTCGCATACTTGTTGGCCAGATCCTGGGCGTTTTCTGGTTTGGATCACGTAGTAATGTAGAGCCACTCTGAAACAGTGAGTTAAAACTGGATTCAATCTATATTTTAGAGGATAACACTGGTTAGGTCAGGGTTAGGTCTGGAATTTGCCATCGTCTGCCTGATACTTTCGTATTTTTTGCATACTTTTTGGCCATATCCTGGGCGATTTCTGGGTTGGATAACGTAGTAGTGTGATGCCACACAGAAACAGTGAATTAATCCTGGATTCAATCTATATATTAGAGGGTAACACCGGTTTGGTTTGGGTTAGGTCAGGTATTTGATATTATCTGGCTCATACTTTCTCATTTTTCGCATAATTGTTGGCTAAACGCTGGCTTTTTCTTGGTTGGATCACGTAGTAATGTGATACCACACTTGAACAGTGAATTAATCCTGGATTCGATCTATATTTTAAAGGATAACACCGGTTAGGTCGGGGTGAGGTCTGGGATTTGCCATCATCTGGCTCATACTTTCGAAACTTGCGCATACTTGTTGGCCAGATCCAGGGCGTTTTCTGGGTTGGATCAGGTAGTAGTGTGGTACCGCACTGACACAGTGAAGTAATCCTGGATTCGATCTATATTTTAGAGGATAACACCGGTTAGGTCGGGGTGAGGTCTGGGATTTGCCATCATCTGGCTCATACTATCGCAACTTTCGCATACTTTTTGGCCAGATCCTGGGCGATTTCTGGGTTGGATCACGTAGTAGTGTGATGCCACACAGAAACAGTGAATTAATCCTGGATTCGATCTATATTTTAGAGGATAACACCGGTTAGGTCAGGGTTAGGTCTGGTATTTGCCATCATCTGGCACATGCTTTGGCATTTTTCGCATACTTGTTGGCCAGATCCTGGGCGTTTTCTGGTTTGGAACACGTAGTAATGTGATACCACACAGAAACAGTGAGTTAATCCTGGATTCGATCTATATTTTAGAGGATAACACCGGTTAGGTCAGGGTTAGGTCTGGTATTTGCCATCATCTGGCTCATACTTTCGCATTCTTCGCATACTTGTTGGGCAGATCCAGGGCGTTTTCTGGGTTGGAACAGGTAGTAGTGTGGTACCGCACTGAAACAGTGAAATAATCCTGGACTCGATCTATATATTAGAGGGTAGCACCGGTTTGGTTTGGGATAGGTCTTGTGTTTGCCATCATCTGGCTCATACTTTCACCTTTTT
This sequence comes from Colletes latitarsis, assembly GCF_051014445.1. NCBI lineage: Eukaryota > Metazoa > Arthropoda > Insecta > Hymenoptera > Colletidae > Colletes > Colletes latitarsis. Next base: position 11,354,498 of record NW_027488371.1, read on the forward strand.
CGCATAATTTTTGGCTAAACGCTGGCTTTTTCTTGGTTGGATCACGTAGTAACGTGATACCACACTTGAACAGTGAATTAATCCTGGGTCCGATCTATATTTTAAAGGATAACAACGGTTAGGTCGGGGTGAGGTCTGGGATTTGCCATCATCTGGCTCATGCTTTGGCATTTTTCGCATACTTGTTGGCCAGATCCTGGGCGTTTTCTGGTTTGGAACACGTAGTAATGTGATACCACACTGAAACAGTGAGTTAATCCTGGATTCGATCTATATTTTAGAGGATAACACCGGTTAGGTCAGGGTTAGGTCAGGTATTTTCCATCATCTGGCTCATACTATCGCAACTTTCGCATACTTTTTGGCCAGATCCTGGGCGATTTCTGGGTTGGATCACGTAGTAGTGTGATGCCACACAGAAACAGTGAATTAATCCTGGATTCGATCTATATATTAGAGGGTACCACCGGTTAGGTTTGGGTTAGGTCTGGTATTTGATATTGGCTGGCTCATACTTTCGCCTTTTTCACTTACTTGTTGGCCTGATCCTGGGCGTTTTCTGGGTTGGATCGCGTAGTAGTGTGATGCCACACTGAAACAGTGAATTAATCCTGGATTCGATCTATATATTAGAGGGTAACACCGGTTAGGCTTGGGTTAGGTCAGGTATTTGAAATTATCTGGCCCATACTTTCGCGTATTTCGTATAAATGTTGGCCAGATTCTGGGCTTTACTGGTATGGCTCACGTAGTAATGTGGAACCACAATGAAACAGCGGGTTAAACCGGGGCCCGATCTATTCTTTTGAGGATAACACCGGTAAGGTCTGGGTAAGGTCTGGGATTCGCCATCATCTCGCTCATACTTTCACTTTTTTCGCATAATTGTTGGCCAAATGCTGGCTTTTTATGGGTTGGCTCACGTAGTAATGTGGTACCACACTTGAACAATGTATTAAGCCTGGGTCAGATCTATATTTTAAAGGATAACACCGGTTAGGTCGGGGTGAGGTCTGGGATTTGCCATCATCTGGCTCATACTTTCGAATTTTTCGCATACTTGTTGGCCAGATCCTGGGCGTTTTCTGGGTTGGATCAGGTAGTAGTGTGGTACCGCACTGACACAGTGAAGTAATCCTGGATTCGATCTATATATTAGAGGGTAACACCGGTTAGGTTTGGGTTAGGTCTGGTATTTGCCATCATCTGGCTCATACTTTCGCATCTTTCGCATACTTCTTGGCCAGATCCTGGGCGTTTTCTGGTTTGGATCACGTAGTAATGTAGAGCCACTCTGAAACAGTGAGCTAAACCTGGATTCAGTCTATATTTTAGAGGATAACACTGATTAGGTCAGGGTTAGGTCTGGTATTTGATATTATCTGGCTCATACTTTCTCATTTTTCGCATACTTGTTGGCCAGATCCTGGGCGTTTTCTGGGTTGGATCAGGTAGTAGTGTGGTACCGCACTGACACAGTGAAGTAATCCTGGATTCGATCTATATATTAGAGGGTAACACAGGTTGGGTTTGGGTTAGGTCTGGTATTTGCCATCATCTGGCTCATACTTTCGCATTTTTCGCATACTTGTTGGGCAGATCCTGGGCGTTTGCTGGGTTGGATCAGATAGTAGTGTGGTACCGCACTGCAACAGTGAGTTGGACATGGATTCAGTCTATATTTTAGAGGATAACACCGGTTAGGTCAGGATTGGGTCTGGTATTTGCCATCATCTGGCTCATGCTTTGGCATTTTTCGCATACTTGTTGGCCAGATGCTGGGCGTTTTCTGGGTTGGATCAGGTAGTAGTGTGGTACCGCACTGACACAGTGAAGTAATCCTGGATTCGATCTATATATTAGAGGGTAACACCGGTTAGGTTTGGGTTAGGTCTGGTATTTGCCATCATCTGGCTCATACTTTCGCATTTTTCGCATACTTCTTGGCCAGATCCTGGGCGTTTTCTGGTTTGGATCACGTAGTAATGTAGAGCCACTCTGAAACAGTGAGCTAAACCTGGATTCAGTCTATATTTTAGAGGATAACACTGATTAGGTCAGGGTTAGGTCTGGTATTTGATATTATCTGGCTCATACTTTCTCATTTTTCGCATACTTGTTGGCCAGATCCTGGGCGTTTTCTGGGTTGGATCAGGTAGTAGTGTGGTACCGCACTGACACAGTGAAGTAATCCTGGATTCGATCTATATATTAGAGGGTAACACAGGTTGGGTTTGGGTTAGGTCTGGTATTTGCCATCATCTGGCTCATACTTTCGCATTTTTCGCATACTTGTTGGGCAGATCCTGGGCGTTTGCTGGGTTGGATCAGATAGTAGTGTGGTACCGCACTGCAACAGTGAGTTGGACATGGATTCAGTCTATATTTTAGAGGATAACACCGGTTAGGTCAGGATTGGGTCTGGTATTTGCCATCATCTGGCTCATGCTTTGGCATTTTTCGCATACTTGTTGGCCAGATGCTGGACTTTGTCTGGTTTGGAACACGTAGTAATGTGGTGCCACACTCATACAGTGAGTTAAACCTGGATTCAATCTATATTTTAGAAGATAACACCGGTCAGGTCAGGGTTAGGTCTGGTATTTGCCATCATCTGGCTCATGCTTTGGCATTTTTCGCATACTTGTTGGCCAGATCCTGGACTTTGTCTGGTTTGGAACACGTAGTAATGTGGTGCCACACTCATACAGTGAGTTAAACCTGGATTCAATCTATATTTTAGAAGATAACACCGGTTAGGTCAGGGTTAGGTCTGGTATTTGCCATCATCTGGCTCATGCTTTCGCATTTTTCGCATACTTGTTAACCAGGTCCTGGGCGTCTTCTGGTGTGGAACACGTAGTAATGTGATACCACACTGAAACAGTGAGTTAATCCTGGATTCGATCTATGTTTTAGAGGATAACACCGGTTAGGTCAGGGTTAGGTCTGGTATTTGCCATCATCTGGCTCATACTTTCGCATTTTTCGCATACTTGTTGGCCAGATCCTGGGCGTTTTCTGGTTTGGATCACGTAGTAATGTAGAGCCACTCTGAAACAGTGAGTTAAAACTGGATTCAATCTATATTTTAGAGGATAACACTGGTTAGGTCAGGGTTAGGTCTGGAATTTGCCATCGTCTGCCTGATACTTTCGTATTTTTTGCATACTTTTTGGCCATATCCTGGGCGATTTCTGGGTTGGATAACGTAGTAGTGTGATGCCACACAGAAACAGTGAATTAATCCTGGATTCAATCTATATATTAGAGGGTAACACCGGTTTGGTTTGGGTTAGGTCAGGTATTTGATATTATCTGGCTCATACTTTCTCATTTTTCGCATAATTGTTGGCTAAACGCTGGCTTTTTCTTGGTTGGATCACGTAGTAATGTGATACCACACTTGAACAGTGAATTAATCCTGGATTCGATCTATATTTTAAAGGATAACACCGGTTAGGTCGGGGTGAGGTCTGGGATTTGCCATCATCTGGCTCATACTTTCGAAACTTGCGCATACTTGTTGGCCAGATCCAGGGCGTTTTCTGGGTTGGATCAGGTAGTAGTGTGGTACCGCACTGACACAGTGAAGTAATCCTGGATTCGATCTATATTTTAGAGGATAACACCGGTTAGGTCGGGGTGAGGTCTGGGATTTGCCATCATCTGGCTCATACTATCGCAACTTTCGCATACTTTTTGGCCAGATCCTGGGCGATTTCTGGGTTGGATCACGTAGTAGTGTGATGCCACACAGAAACAGTGAATTAATCCTGGATTCGATCTATATTTTAGAGGATAACACCGGTTAGGTCAGGGTTAGGTCTGGTATTTGCCATCATCTGGCACATGCTTTGGCATTTTTCGCATACTTGTTGGCCAGATCCTGGGCGTTTTCTGGTTTGGAACACGTAGTAATGTGATACCACACAGAAACAGTGAGTTAATCCTGGATTCGATCTATATTTTAGAGGATAACACCGGTTAGGTCAGGGTTAGGTCTGGTATTTGCCATCATCTGGCTCATACTTTCGCATTCTTCGCATACTTGTTGGGCAGATCCAGGGCGTTTTCTGGGTTGGAACAGGTAGTAGTGTGGTACCGCACTGAAACAGTGAAATAATCCTGGACTCGATCTATATATTAGAGGGTAGCACCGGTTTGGTTTGGGATAGGTCTTGTGTTTGCCATCATCTGGCTCATACTTTCACCTTTTTCGCATAATTTTTGGCTAAACGCTGGCTTTTTCTTGGTTGGATCACGTAGTAACGTGATACCACACTTGAACAGTGAATTAATCCTGGGTCCGATCTATATTTTAAAGGATAACAACGGTTAGGTCGGGGTGAGGTCTGGGATTTGCCATCATCTGGCTCATGCTTTGGCATTTTTCGCATACTTGTTGGCCAGATCCTGGGCGTTTTCTGGTTTGGAACACGTAGTAATGTGATACCACACTGAAACAGTGAGTTAATCCTGGATTCGATCTATATTTTAGAGGATAACACCGGTTAGGTCAGGGTTAGGTCAGGTATTTTCCATCATCTGGCTCATACTATCGCAACTTTCGCATACTTTTTGGCCAGATCCTGGGCGATTTCTGGGTTGGATCACGTAGTAGTGTGATGCCACACAGAAACAGTGAATTAATCCTGGATTCGATCTATATATTAGAGGGTACCACCGGTTAGGTTTGGGTTAGGTCTGGTATTTGATATTGGCTGGCTCATACTTTCGCCTTTTTCACTTACTTGTTGGCCTGATCCTGGGCGTTTTCTGGGTTGGATCGCGTAGTAGTGTGATGCCACACTGAAACAGTGAATTAATCCTGGATTCGATCTATATATTAGAGGGTAACACCGGTTAGGCTTGGGTTAGGTCAGGTATTTGAAATTATCTGGCCCATACTTTCGCGTATTTCGTATAAATGTTGGCCAGATTCTGGGCTTTACTGGTATGGCTCACGTAGTAATGTGGAACCACAATGAAACAGCGGGTTAAACCGGGGCCCGATCTATTCTTTTGAGGATAACACCGGTAAGGTCTGGGTAAGGTCTGGGATTCGCCATCATCTCGCTCATACTTTCACTTTTTTCGCATAATTGTTGGCCAAATGCTGGCTTTTTATGGGTTGGCTCACGTAGTAATGTGGTACCACACTTGAACAATGTATTAAGCCTGGGTCAGATCTATATTTTAAAGGATAACACCGGTTAGGTCGGGGTGAGGTCTGGGATTTGCCATCATCTGGCTCATACTTTCGAATTTTTCGCATACTTGTTGGCCAGATCCTGGGCGTTTTCTGGGTTGGATCAGGTAGTAGTGTGGTACCGCACTGACACAGTGAAGTAATCCTGGATTCGATCTATATATTAGAGGGTAACACCGGTTAGGTTTGGGTTAGGTCTGGTATTTGCCATCATCTGGCTCATACTTTCGCATCTTTCGCATACTTCTTGGCCAGATCCTGGGCGTTTTCTGGTTTGGATCACGTAGTAATGTAGAGCCACTCTGAAACAGTGAGCTAAACCTGGATTCAGTCTATATTTTAGAGGATAACACTGATTAGGTCAGGGTTAGGTCTGGTATTTGATATTATCTGGCTCATACTTTCTCATTTTTCGCATACTTGTTGGCCAGATCCTGGGCGTTTTCTGGGTTGGATCAGGTAGTAGTGTGGTACCGCACTGACACAGTGAAGTAATCCTGGATTCGATCTATATATTAGAGGGTAACACAGGTTGGGTTTGGGTTAGGTCTGGTATTTGCCATCATCTGGCTCATACTTTCGCATTTTTCGCATACTTGTTGGGCAGATCCTGGGCGTTTGCTGGGTTGGATCAGATAGTAGTGTGGTACCGCACTGCAACAGTGAGTTGGACATGGATTCAGTCTATATTTTAGAGGATAACACCGGTTAGGTCAGGATTGGGTCTGGTATTTGCCATCATCTGGCTCATGCTTTGGCATTTTTCGCATACTTGTTGGCCAGATGCTGGGCGTTTTCTGGGTTGGATCAGGTAGTAGTGTGGTACCGCACTGACACAGTGAAGTAATCCTGGATTCGATCTATATATTAGAGGGTAACACCGGTTAGGTTTGGGTTAGGTCTGGTATTTGCCATCATCTGGCTCATACTTTCGCATTTTTCGCATACTTCTTGGCCAGATCCTGGGCGTTTTCTGGTTTGGATCACGTAGTAATGTAGAGCCACTCTGAAACAGTGAGCTAAACCTGGATTCAGTCTATATTTTAGAGGATAACACTGATTAGGTCAGGGTTAGGTCTGGTATTTGATATTATCTGGCTCATACTTTCTCATTTTTCGCATACTTGTTGGCCAGATCCTGGGCGTTTTCTGGGTTGGATCAGGTAGTAGTGTGGTACCGCACTGACACAGTGAAGTAATCCTGGATTCGATCTATATATTAGAGGGTAACACAGGTTGGGTTTGGGTTAGGTCTGGTATTTGCCATCATCTGGCTCATACTTTCGCATTTTTCGCATACTTGTTGGGCAGATCCTGGGCGTTTGCTGGGTTGGATCAGATAGTAGTGTGGTACCGCACTGCAACAGTGAGTTGGACATGGATTCAGTCTATATTTTAGAGGATAACACCGGTTAGGTCAGGATTGGGTCTGGTATTTGCCATCATCTGGCTCATGCTTTGGCATTTTTCGCATACTTGTTGGCCAGATGCTGGACTTTGTCTGGTTTGGAACACGTAGTAATGTGGTGCCACACTCATACAGTGAGTTAAACCTGGATTCAATCTATATTTTAGAAGATAACACCGGTCAGGTCAGGGTTAGGTCTGGTATTTGCCATCATCTGGCTCATGCTTTGGCATTTTTCGCATACTTGTTGGCCAGATCCTGGACTTTGTCTGGTTTGGAACACGTAGTAATGTGGTGCCACACTCATACAGTGAGTTAAACCTGGATTCAATCTATATTTTAGAAGATAACACCGGTTAGGTCAGGGTTAGGTCTGGTATTTGCCATCATCTGGCTCATGCTTTCGCATTTTTCGCATACTTGTTAACCAGGTCCTGGGCGTCTTCTGGTGTGGAACACGTAGTAATGTGATACCACACTGAAACAGTGAGTTAATCCTGGATTCGATCTATGTTTTAGAGGATAACACCGGTTAGGTCAGGGTTAGGTCTGGTATTTGCCATCATCTGGCTCATACTTTCGCATTTTTCGCATACTTGTTGGCCAGATCCTGGGCGTTTTCTGGTTTGGATCACGTAGTAATGTAGAGCCACTCTGAAACAGTGAGTTAAAACTGGATTCAATCTATATTTTAGAGGATAACACTGGTTAGGTCAGGGTTAGGTCTGGAATTTGCCATCGTCTGCCTGATACTTTCGTATTTTTTGCATACTTTTTGGCCATATCCTGGGCGATTTCTGGGTTGGATAACGTAGTAGTGTGATGCCACACAGAAACAGTGAATTAATCCTGGATTCAATCTATATATTAGAGGGTAACACCGGTTTGGTTTGGGTTAGGTCAGGTATTTGATATTATCTGGCTCATACTTTCTCATTTTTCGCATAATTGTTGGCTAAACGCTGGCTTTTTCTTGGTTGGATCACGTAGTAATGTGATACCACACTTGAACAGTGAATTAATCCTGGATTCGATCTATATTTTAAAGGATAACACCGGTTAGGTCGGGGTGAGGTCTGGGATTTGCCATCATCTGGCTCATACTTTCGAAACTTGCGCATACTTGTTGGCCAGATCCAGGGCGTTTTCTGGGTTGGATCAGGTAGTAGTGTGGTACCGCACTGACACAGTGAAGTAATCCTGGATTCGATCTATATTTTAGAGGATAACACCGGTTAGGTCGGGGTGAGGTCTGGGATTTGCCATCATCTGGCTCATACTATCGCAACTTTCGCATACTTTTTGGCCAGATCCTGGGCGATTTCTGGGTTGGATCACGTAGTAGTGTGATGCCACACAGAAACAGTGAATTAATCCTGGATTCGATCTATATTTTAGAGGATAACACCGGTTAGGTCAGGGTTAGGTCTGGTATTTGCCATCATCTGGCACATGCTTTGGCATTTTTCGCATACTTGTTGGCCAGATCCTGGGCGTTTTCTGGTTTGGAACACGTAGTAATGTGATACCACACAGAAACAGTGAGTTAATCCTGGATTCGATCTATATTTTAGAGGATAACACCGGTTAGGTCAGGGTTAGGTCTGGTATTTGCCATCATCTGGCTCATACTTTCGCATTCTTCGCATACTTGTTGGGCAGATCCAGGGCGTTTTCTGGGTTGGAACAGGTAGTAGTGTGGTACCGCACTGAAACAGTGAAATAATCCTGGACTCGATCTATATATTAGAGGGTAGCACCGGTTTGGTTTGGGATAGGTCTTGTGTTTGCCATCATCTGGCTCATACTTTCACCTTTTTCGCATAATTTTTGGCTAAACGCTGGCTTTTTCTTGGTTGGATCACGTAGTAACGTGATACCACACTTGAACAGTGAATTAATCCTGGGTCCGATCTATATTTTAAAGGATAACAACGGTTAGGTCGGGGTGAGGTCTGGGATTTGCCATCATCTGGCTCATGCTTTGGCATTTTTCGCATACTTGTTGGCCAGATCCTGGGCGTTTTCTGGTTTGGAACACGTAGTAATGTGATACCACACTGAAACAGTGAGTTAATCCTGGATTCGATCTATATTTTAGAGGATAACACCGGTTAGGTCAGGGTTAGGTCTGGTATTTGCCATCATCTGGCTCACACTTTCGCATTCTTGGCATACTTGTTGGGCAGATCCAGGGCGTTTTCTGGTTTGGATCACGTAGTAATGTGGTACCACACTCAAACAGTGAGTTAATCCTGGATTCAATCTATATATTAGAGGGTAACACCGGTTAGGTTTGGGATAGGTCTGGTATTTGCCATCATCTGGCTCATGCTTTCGCATTTTTCGCATACTTGTTGGCCAGATCCAGGGCGATTTATAGTTTGGATCACGTAGTAATATGGTACCACATTGCCACATGAGTTTAACCTGGATTCAATCTATATATTAGAGGATAACACCGGTTAGGTCAGGGTTAGGTCAGGTATTTTCCATCATCTGGCTCATACTATCGCATTCTTCGCATACTTTTTGGCCAGATCCTGGGCGATTTCTGGGTTGGATCACGTAGTAGTGTGATGCCACACAGAAACAGTGAATTAATCCTGGTTTCGATCTATATATTAGAGGATAACACCAGTTAGGTCAGGGTTGGGTCTGGTATTTGCCATCATCCGGCTCATACTTTCGCATTTTTCGCATACTTGTTGGCCAGATCCTGGGCGTTTTCTGGGTTGGATAATGTAGTAGTGTGATGCCACACAGAAACAGTGAATTAATCCTGGATTCGATCTATATTTTAGAGGATAACACCGGTTAGGTCAGGGTTAGGTCTGGTATTTGCCATCATCTGGCACATGCTTTGGCATTTTTCGCATACTTGTTGGCCAGATCCTGGGCGTTTTCTGGTTTGGAACACGTAGTAATGTGATACCACACAGAAACAGTGAGTTAATCCTGGATTCGATCTATATTTTAGAGGATAACACCGGGTAGGTCAGGGTTAGGTCTGGTATTTGCCATCATCTGGCTCATACTTTCGCATTCTTCGCATACTTGTTGGGCAGATCCAGGGCGTTTTCTGGGTTGGAACAGGTAGTAGTGTGGTACCGCACTGAAACAGTGAAATAATCCTGGACTCGATCTATATATTAGAGGGTAGCACCGGTTAGGTTTGGGATAGGTCTTGTATTTGCCATCATCTGGCTCATACTTTCACCTTTTTCGCATAATTGTTGGCTAAACGCTGGCTTTTTCTTGGTTGGATCACGTAGTAATGTGATACCACACTTGAACAGTGAATTAATCATGGGTCCGATCTATATTTTAAAGGATAACAACGGTTAGGTCGGGGTGAGGTCTGGGATTTGCCGTCATCTGGCTCATGCTTTGGCATTTTTCGCATACTTGTTGGCCAGATCCTGGGCGTTTTCTGGTTTGGAACACGTAGTAATGTGATACCACACTGAAACAGTGAGTTAATCCTGGATTCGATCTATATTTTAGAGGATAACACCGGTTAGGTCAGGGTTAGGTCTGGTATTTGCCATCATCTGGCTCATACTTTCGCATTCTTGGCATACTTGTTGGGCAGATCCAGGGCGTTTTCTGGTTTGGATCACGTAGTAATGTGGTACCACACTCAAACAGTGAATTAATCCTGGATTCGATCTATATTTTAAAGGATAACACCGGTTAGGTCGGGGTGAGGTCTGGGATTTGCCATCATCTGGCTCATACTTTCGAATTTTTCGCATACTTGTTGGCCAGATCCAGGGCGTTTTCTGGGTTGGATCAGGTAGTAGTGTGGTACCGCACTGACACAGTGAAGTAATCCTGGATTCGATCTATATATTAGAGGGTAACACCGGTTGGGTTTGGGTTAGGTCTGGTATTTGCCATCATCTGGCTCATACTTTCGCATTTTTCGCATACTTGTTGGGCAGATCCAGGGCGTTTTCTGGGTTGGATCAGATAGTAGTGTGGTACCGCACTGCAACAGTGAGTTGGACATGGATTCAGTCTATATTTTAGAGGATAACACCGGTTAGGTCAGGGTTGGGTCTGGTATTTGCCATCATCTGGCTCATGCTTTGGCATTTTTCGCATACTTGTTGGCCAGATCCTGGGCGTTTTCTGGTTTGGAACACGTAGTAATGTGATACCACACTGAAACAGTGAGTTAATCCTGGATTCGATCTATATTTTAGAGGATAACACCGGTTAGGTCAGGGTTAGGTCTGGTATTTGCCATCATCTGGCTCATACTTTCGCATTCTTGGCATACTTGTTGGGCATATCCAGGGCGTTTTCTGGTTTGGATCACGTAGTCGTGTGGTACCGCACTGAAACAGTGAAGTAATCCTGGATTCGATCTATATATTAGAAGGGTAACACCGGTTAGGTTTGGGTTAGGTCTGGTATTTTCCATCATCTGGCACATACTTTTGCATTTTTCGCATACTTTTGGGCCAGATCCTGGGCGTTTTCCGGGTTGGATCACGTAGTAGTGTGATGCCACACTGAAGCAGAGAATTAATCCTGTATTTGATCTATATATTAGAGGGTAACACCGGTTAGGTTTGGGATAGGTCTGGTATTTGATATTACCTGGCCCATACTTTCGCATATTTCTTACAAATGTTGGCCAGATCCTGAGCTTTTTCTGGTATGGATCACGTAGTAAAGTGGTACCACAATGAAACAGCGGGTTAAACCGGGGTCCGATCAATTCTATAGAGGATAACACCGGTTAGGTCTGGGTCAGGTCTGGGATTCGCCATCATCTCGCTCATACTTTCACCTTTTTCGCATAATTGTTGGGCAAATGCTGGCTTTTTCTGGTTTGGATCACGTAGTAATGTGGTACCTCACCGAAACAATGAGTTAATCCTGGATTCGATCTATATATTAGAGGGTAACACCGGTTAGGTTTGGGTTAGGTCTGGTATTTGCCATCATCTGGCTCATACTTTCGCATTTTTCGCATACTTGTTGGCCAGATCCTGGGCGTTTTCTGGTTTGGATCACGTAGTAATGTGGCACCACACTGCAACCGTGAGTTAAACCTGGATTCAATCAATATTTTAGAGGATAACACCGGTTAGGTGAGGGTTAGGTTTGGTATATGGCATCATCCGGCTCATACTTTCGCATTTTTCGCATACTTGTTGGCCAGATCCTGGGCGTTTTCTGGGTTGGATCAGGTAGTAGTGTGGTACCGCACTGAAACAGTGATGTAATCCCGGATTGGATCTATATATTAGAGGGTAACACCAGTTAGGTTTGGGTTAGGTCTGGTATTTGCCATCCCGTGGCTCATACTTTCGCATTTTTCGCATACTTGTTGGCCAGATCCAGGGCGTTGTCTGGTTTGGATCACGTAGTGATGTGGTACCACACTGCCACATGAGTTGAACCTGGATTCAATCTATATTTTAGTGGATAACACCGGTTAGATCAGGGTTAGGTCTGGTATTTGCCATCATCCGGCTTATACTTTCGTATTTTTCGCATACTTGTTGGCCAGATCCAGGGCGTTTTCAGGTTTGGATCACGTAGTGATGTGGTACCACACTGCCACATGAGTTGAACCTGGATTCAATCTATATTTTAGAGGATAACACCGGTTAGGTCAGGGTTAGGTCTGGTATTTGCCATCATCCGGCTCATACTTTCGCATATTTCGCATTCCTGTTGCCAGATCCTGGGCGTTCTCTGGGTTGGATCAGGTAGTAGCGTGGTACCGCACTGAAACAGTGAAGTAATCCTGGATTCGATCTATATATTAGAGGGTAACACCGGTTAGGTTTGGGTTAGGTCTGGTATTTGCCATCATCCGGCTCATACTTTCGCATATTTCGCATACTTGTTGGCCAGACCCAGGGCGTTTTCCGGTTTGGATCACGTAGTAATGTGGTACCACACTGCCACATGAGTTAAACCTGGATTCAAACTATATTTTATTGGATAACACAGGTTAGGTCAGGGTTAGGTCTGGTATTTGCCATCATCCGGCTCAAACTTTCGCATTTTTCGCATACTTGTTGGCCAGATCCTGTGCGTTCTCTGGGTTGGATCAGGTAGTAGCGTCGTACCGCACTGAAACAGTGAAGTAATCCTGGATTCGATCTATATATTAGAGGGTAACGCCGGTTAGGTTTGGGTTAGGTCTGATATTTGCCATCAACCGGCTCATACTTTCGCATTTTTCTCATACTTTTTGGCCGGATCCTGGGCGTTTTCTGGTTCGGATCACGTAGTAGTGTGATGCCACACTGAAACAGTGAGTTAATCCTGGATTCGATCTATATATTAGAGGGTAACACCGGTTAGGTCTGGGTGAGGTCTGGTATTTGCCATCATCCGGCTCATACTTTCGCATATTTCGCATACGTGTTGGCCAGATCCTGGGCGTTTTCTGGTTTGGATCACTTAGTAATGTGGCACCACACTGCAATCGTGAGTTAAACCTGGATTCAATCTATATTCTAGAGGATAACACCGGTTAGGTCAGGGTTAGGTCTGGTATTTGCCATCATCCGGCTCATACTTTCGCATTTTTCGCATACTTGTTGGCCAGATCCTGTGCGTTTTCTGGGTCGGATCAGGTAGTAGTGTGGTACCGCACTATAACAGTGAAGTAATCCTGGATTCGATCTATACATTAGAGGGTAACACCGGTTAGGTCTGGGTCAGGTCTGGGATTCGCCATCATCTCGCTCATACTTTCACCTTTTTCGCATAATTGTTGGGCAAATGCTGGCTTTTTCTAGTTTAGATCACGTAGTAATGTGGTACCTCACCGAAACAGTGAGTTAATCCTGGATTCGATCTATATATTAGAGGGTAACACCGGTTAGGTTTGGGTTAGGTCTGGTATTTACCATCATCTGGCTCATACTTTCGCATTTTTCGCATACTTGTTGGCCAGATCCTGGGCGTTTTCTGGGTTGGATCAGGTAGTAGTGTGGTACCGCACTGAAACAGTGAAGTAATCCTGGATTCGATCTATATATTAGAGGGTAACACCGGTTAGGTTTGGGTTAGGTCTGGTATTTGCCATCATCTGGCTCATACTTTCGCATTTTTCGCATACTTGTTGGCCAGACCCAGGGCGTTTTCCGGTTTGGATCACGTAGTAATGTGGTACCACACTGCCACATGAGTTAAACCTGGATTCAATCTATATTTTATTGGATAACACAGGTTAGGTCAGGGATAGGTCTGGTATTTGCCGTCATTCGGCTCATACTTTCGAATTTTTCGCATACTTGTTGGCCAGATCCTGGGCGTTTTCTGGGTTGGATCAGGTAGTAGTGTGGTACCGCACTGAAACAGTGAAGTAATCCTGGAATCGATCTATATATTAGAGGGTAACACCGGTTAGGTTTGGATTAGGTCTGGTATTTGCCATCATCTGGCTCATACTTTCGCCTTTTTCGCATACTTGTAGGCCAGACCCAGGGCGTTTTCAGGTTTGGATCACGTAGTAATGTGGTACCACACTGAAACAGTGGGTTAAACCAGGATTAAATCTATATTTTAGAGGATAACACCGGTTAGGTCAGTGTTAGGTCTGGTATTTTCCATCATCTGGCACATACTTTCGCATTTTTCGCATACTTTTGGGTCAGATCCTGGGCGTTTTCCGGGTTGGATCACGTAGTAGTGTGATGCCACACTGAAGCAGAGAATTAATCCTGTATTTGATCTATATATTAGAGGGTAACACCGGTTAGGTTTGGGTTACGTCTGGTATTTGATATTACCTGGCCCATACTTTCGCATATTTCGTATAAATGTTGGCCAGATCCTGAGCTTTTTCTGGTATGGATCACGTAGTAATGTGGTACCACGATGAAACAGCGGGTTAAACCGGGGTCCGATCAATTCTATAGAGGATAACACCGGTTAGGTCTGGGTCAGGTCTGGGATTCGCCATCATCTCGCTCATACTTTCGCATTTTTCGCTTACTTATTGGCCAGACCCAGGGCGTTTTCCGGTTTGGATCACGTAGTAATGTGGTACCACACTGCCACATGAGTTAAACCTGGATTCAATCTATATTTTAGTGGATAACACCGGGTAGGTCAGGGTTAGGTCTGGTATTTGCCATTATCCGGCTCATACTTTCGCATTTTTCGCATACTTGTTGGCCAGACCCAGGGCGTTTTCAGGTTTGGATCACGTAGTAATGTGGTGGCACACTGAAACAGTGAGATAATCCTGGATTCGATCTATATATTAGAGGGTAACACCGGTTAGGTCAGGGTTAGGTCTGGTATATGCCATCATCCAGCACATACTTTCGCATATTTCGCATACTTGTTGGCCAGATCCTGGGCGTTTTCTGGTTTGGATCACGTAGTAATGTGGCACCACACTGCAACCGTGAGTTAAACCTGGATTCAATCAATATTTTAGAGGATAACACCTGTTAGGTGAGGGTTAAGTTTGGTATATGCCATCATCCGGCTCATACTTTCGCATTTTTCGCATACTTGTTGGCCAGATCCTGGGCGTTTTCTGGGATGGATCACGTAGTAGTGTGGTACCGCACTGAAACAGTGATGTAATCCCGGATTCGATCTATATATTAGAGGGTAACACCGGTTAGGTCAGGGTTAGGTCTGGTATTTGCCATCATCTGGCTCATACTTTCGCATATTTCGCATACTTGTTGGCCAGATCCTGGGCGTTTTCTGGTTTGGATCACGTAGTAGTGTGGCAACACACTGCAACCGTGAGTTAAACCTGGATTCAATCTATATTTTAGTGGATAACACCGGTTATGTCAGGGTTAGGTCTGGTATTTGCCATCATCTGGCTCATACTTTCGCATATTTCGTATAAATGTTGGCCAGATCCTGAGCTTTTTCTGGTATGGATCACGTAGTAATGTGGTACCACGATGAAACAGCGGGTTAAACCGGGGTCCGATCAATTCTATAGAGGATAACACCGGTTAGGTCTGGGTCAGGTCTGGGATTCGCCATCATCTCGCTCATACTTTCGCATTTTTCGCATACTTGTGGGCCAGATCCAGGGCGTTGTCTGGTTTGGATCACGTAGTGATGTGGTACCACACTGCCACATGAGTTGAACCTGGATTCAATCTATATTTTAGTGGATAACACCGGTTAGGTCAGGGTTAGGTGTGGTATTTGCCATCATCCGGCTTATACTTTCGCATTTTTCGCATACTTGTTGGCCAGATCCACGGCGTTTTCAGGTTTGGATCACGTAGTAATGTGGTAGCACACTGAAACAGTGAGTTAATCCTGGATTCGATCTATATATTAGAGGGTAACACCGGTTAGGTCAGGGTTAGGTCTGGTATTTGCCATCATCTGGCTCATACTTTCGCATATTTCGCATACTTGTTGGCCAGATCCTGGGCGTTTTCTGGTTTGGATCACGTAGTAGTGTGGCAACACACTGCAACCGTGAGTTAAACCTGGATTCAATCTATATTTTAGTGGATAACACCGGTTATGTCAGGGTTAGGTCTGGTATTTGCCATCATCTGGCTCATACTTTCGCATTTTTCGTATACTTGTTGGCCAGATCCTGGGCGTTTTCTGGTTTGGGTCACGTAGTAATGCGGTACCACACTGAAGCAGTGGGTTAAACCAGGATTCAATCTATATTTTAGAGGATAACACCGGTTAGGTCAGGGGTAGGTCTGGTATTTGCCATCATCCGGCTCATACTTTCGCATATTTCGCATTCCTGTTGCCAGATCCTGGGCGTTCTCTGGGTTGGATCAGGTAGTAGCGTGGTACCGCACTGAAACAGTGAAGTAATCCTGGATTCGATCTATATATTAGCGGGTAACACCGGTTAGGTCAGGGTTAGGTCTGGTATTTGCCATCATCCGGCTCATTCTTTCGCATATTTCGCATACTTGTTGCCCAGATCCTGGGCGTTTTCTGGTTTGGATCACGTAGTAATGTGGTACCACACTGCAACATGAGTTAAACCTGGATTCAATCTATATTTTAGTGGATAACACCGGTTAGGTCAGGGTTAGGTCTGGTATTTGCCGTCATCTGGCTCATACTTTCGCATATTTCGCATTCTTGTTGGCCAGATCCTGGGCGTTCTCTGGGTTGGATCAGGTAGTAGCGTGGTACCGCACTGAAACAGTGAAGTAATCCTGGATTCGATCTATATATTAGAGGGTAACACCGGTTAGGTTTGGGTTAGGTCTGGTATTTGCCATCATCCGGCTCATACTTTCGCATATTTCGCATACTTGTTGGCCCGTCCCAGGGCGTTTTCCGGTTTGGATCACGTAGTAATGTGATACCACACTGCCACATGAGTTAAACCTGGATTCAATCTATATTTTATTGGATAACACAGGTTAGGTCAGGGTTTGGTCTGGTATTTGCCATCATCCGGCACAAACTTTCGCATTTTTCGCATACTTGTGGGCCAGATCCTGTGCGTTCTCTGGGTTGGATCAGGTAGTAGCGAGGTACCGCACTGAAACAGTGAAGTAATCCTGGATTCGATCTATATATTAGAGGGTAACACCGGTTAGGTTTGGGTTAGGTCTGATATTTGCAATCAACCGGCTCATACTTTCGCATTTTTCTCATACTTTTTGGCCGGATCCTGGGTGTTCTCTGGTTCGGATCACGTAGTAGTGTGATGCCACACTGAAACAGTGAGTTAATCCTGGATTTGATCTATATATTAGAGGGTAACACCGGTTAGGTCTGGTTGAGGTCTGGTATTTGCCATCATCCGGCTCATACTTTCGCATTTTTCGCATACTTGTTGGCCTGATCCTGTGCGTTTTCTGGGTCGGATCAGGTAGTAGTGTGGTACCGCAGTAAAACAGTGAAGTAATCCTGGATTCGATCTATACATTAGAGGGTAACACCGGTTAGGTCAGGGTTAGGTCTGGTATTTGCCATCATCTGGCTCATACTTTCGCATATTTCGCATACTTGTTGGCCAGATCCTGGGCGTTTTCTGGTTTGGATCACGTAGTAGTGTGGCACCACACTGCAACCGTGAGTTAAACCTGAATTCAATCTATATTTTAGTGGATAACACCGGGTATGTCACGGTTAGGTCTGGTATTTGCCATCATCTGGCTCATACTTTCGCATTTTTCGTATACTTGTTGGCCAGATCCTGGGCGTTTTCTGGTTTGGGCCACGTAGTAATGTGGTACCACACTGCAACTGTGAGTTAAACCTAGATTCAATCTATATTTTAGAGGATAATACCGGTTAGGTCAGGGTTGGGTCTGGTATTTGCCATCATCTGGCTCATACTTTCGCCTTTTTCACCAACT
Organism: Colletes latitarsis; assembly: GCF_051014445.1. Classification (NCBI taxonomy): domain Eukaryota; kingdom Metazoa; phylum Arthropoda; class Insecta; order Hymenoptera; family Colletidae; genus Colletes; species Colletes latitarsis. The sequence goes on from NW_027488371.1 coordinate 11,372,436, forward strand.
TGTTGGCCTGATCCTGGGCGTTTTCTGGGATAGATCACGTAGTAATGCGGTACCACACAGAAACAGTGGGTTAAACCAGGATTCAATCTATATTTTAGAGGATAACACCGGTTAGGTCAGGGTTAGGTCTGGTATTTGCCATCATCCGGCTCATACTTTCGCATATTTCGTATACTTGTTGCCCAGATCCTGGGCGTTTTCTGGTTTGGATCACGTAGTAATGTGGTACCACACTGCAACATGAGTTAAACCTAGATTCGATCTATATTTTATTGGATAACACAGGTTAGGTCAGGGTTAGGTCTGGTATTTGCCATCATCCGGCTCAAACTTTCGCATTTTTCGCATACTTGTTGGCCAGATCCTGTGCGTTCTCTGGGTTGGATCAGGTAGTAGCGTGGTACCGCACTGAAACAGTGAAGTAATCCTGGATTCGATCTATATATTAGAGGGTAACACCGGTTAGGATTGGGTTAGGTCTGGTATTTGCCATCATCCGGCTCATACTTTCGCATATTTCGCATACTTGTTGGCCAGACCCAGAGCGTTTTCAGGTTTGGATCACGTAGTAATGTGGTAGCACACTGAAACAGTGAAGTAATCCTGGATTGCATCTATATATTAGAGGGTAACACCGGTTAGGTTTGGGTTAGGTCTGGTATTTGCCATCATCTGGCTCATACTTTGACATTTTTCGCATACTTGTTGGCCAGATCCTGGGCGTTTTCTGGGTTGGATCAGGTAGTAGTGTGGCACCGCACTGAAACAGTGAAGTAATCCTGGATTCGATCTATATATTAGAGGGTAACACCGGTTAGGTTTGGGTTAGGTCTGGTATTTGCCATCATCTGGCTCATACTTTCGCATTTTTCGCATACTTGTTGGCCAGAACCAGGGCGTTTTCCGGTTTGGATCACGTAGTAATGTGATACCACACTGTCACATGAGTTAAACCTGGATTCAATCTATATTTTATTGGATAACACAGGTTAGGTCAGGGTTAGGTCTGGTATTTGCCATCATCCGGCTCATACTTTCGCATATTTCGCATACTTGTTGGCCAGACCCAGAGCGTTTTCAGGTTTGGATCACGTAGTAATGTGGTAGCACACTGAAACAGTGAAGTAATCCTGGATTGCATCTATATATTAGAGGGTAACACCGGTTAGGTTTGGGTTAGGTCTGGTATTTGCCATCATCTGGCTCATACTTTGGCATTTTTCGCATACTTGTTGGCCAGACCCAGAGCGTTTTCAGGTTTGGATCACGTAGTAATGTGGTAGCACACTGAAACAGTGAGTTAATCCTGGATTCGATCTATATATTAGAGGGTAACACCGGTTAGGTCAGGGTTAGGTCTGGTATTTGCCATCATCCAGCACATACTTTCGCATATTTCGCATACTTGTTGGCCAGATCCTGGGCGTTTTCCGGTTTGGATCACGTAGTAGTGTGGCACCACACTGCAACCGTGAGTTAAACCTGGATTCAATCTATATTTTAGTGGATAACACCGGTTATGTCAGGGTTAGGTCTGGTATTTGCCATCATCTGGCTCATACTTTCGCATTTTTCGCATACTTGTTGGCCAGATCCTGGGCGTTTTCTGGTTTGGGTCACGTAGTAATGTGGTACCACACTGCAACTGTGAGTTAAACCTAGATTTAATCTATATTTTACAGGATAACACCGGTTAGGTCAGGGTTGGGTCTGGTATTTGCCATCATCTGGCTCATACTTTCGCCTTTTTCACCGACTTGTTGGCCTGATCCTGGGCGTTTTCTGGGTTGGATCACGTAGTAATGCGGTACCACACTGAAACAGTGGGTTAAACCAGGTTTCAATCTATATTTTAGAGGATAACACCGGTTTGGTCAGGGTTAGGTCTGGTATTTTCCATCATCTGGCTCATACTTTCGCATTTTTCGCATACTTTTAGGCCAGATCCTGGGCGTTTTCTGGGTCGGGTCACGTAGTAGCGTGATGCCACACTGAAACAGCGGGTTAAACCGGGGTCGGATCAATTCTTTAGAGGATGACACCGGTTAGGTCTGGGTCATGTCTGGGATTCGCGATCATCTCGCTCATACTTTCACCTTTTTCGCATAATTGTTGTCCAAATGCTGGCTTTTTCTGGTTTGGATTAGGTACTAATGTGGTACCACACTGAAACAGTGAGTTAATCCTGGATTCGATCTATATATTAGAGGGTAACACCGGTTAAGTTTGGGTTAGGTCTGGTATTTGCCATCATCTGGCTCATACTTTCGCATTTTTCGCTTACTTATTGGCCAGACCTAGGGCGTCTTCCGGTTTGGATCACGTAGTAATGTGGTACCACACTGCCACATGAGTTAAACCTGGATTCAATCTATATTTTAGTGGATAACACCGGGTAGGTCAGGGTTAGGTCTGGTATTTGCATTATCCGGCTCATACTTTCGCATTTTTCGATTACTTGTTGGCCAGATCCTGGGCGTTTTCTGGGTTGGATCAGGTAGTAGTGTGGTACCGCACTGAAACAGTGAAGTAATCCTGGATTCGATCTATATATTAGAGGGTAACACCGGTTAAGTTTGGGTTAGGTCTGGTATTTGCCATCATCTGGCTCATACTTTCGCATTTTTAGCATACTGGTTGGCCAGACCCAGGGCGTTTTCCGGTTTGGATCACGTAGTAATGTGGTACCACACTGCCACATGAGTTAAACCTGGATTCAATATATATTTTAGAGGATAACACCGGTTAGGTCAGGGTTAGGTCTGGTATTTGCTATCAAACGATTCATACTTTCGCACTTTTCGCATACTTTTTGGCCAGATCCTGGGCGTTTTCTGGTTCGGATCACGTAGTAGTGTGATGCCACACTGAAACAGTGAATTAATCCTGGATTCGATCTATATATTAGAGGGTAACACCGGTTAGGTTTGGGTTAGGTCTGGTATTTGCCATCATCTGGTTCATACTTTCGCATTTTTCGCATACTTGTTGGGCCAGATCCTGGGCGTTTTCTGGTTTGGATCACGTAGTAATGTGGTACCACAATGAAACAGCGGGTTAAACCGGGGTCCGATCAATTCTATAAAGGATAACACCGGTTAGGTCTGGGTCAGGTCTGGGTTTCGCCATCATCTCGCTCATACTTTCACCTTTTTCGCATAATTGTTGGGCAAATGCTGGCTTTTTCTGGTTTGGATCACGTAGTAATGTGGTACCTCACCGAAACAGTGAGCTAATCCTGGATTCGATCTATATATTAGAGGGTAACACCGGTTAGGTTTGGGTTAGGTCTGGTATTTGCCATCATCTGGCTCATACTTTCGCATTTTTCGCATACTTGTTGGCCAGACCCAGGGCGTTTTCCGGTTTGGATCACGTAGTAATGTGGTCCCACACTGCCACATGAGTTAAACCTGGATTCAATCTATATTTTAGTGGATAACACAGGTTAGGTCAGGGTTAGGTCTGGCATTTGCCATCATCCGGCTCATACTTTCGCATTTTTCGCATACTTGTTAGCCAGATCCTGTGCGTTCTCTGGGTTGGAACAGGTAGTAGCGTGGTACCGCACTGAAACAGTGAAGTAATCCTGGATTCGGTACATATACTAGAGGGTAACACCGGTTAGGTCAGGGTTGGGTCTGGTATTTGCCATCACCCGGCTCATACTTTCGCATATTTCGCATACTTGTTGGCCATATCCTGGGCGTTTTCTGGTTTGGATCACGTAGTAATGTGGCACCACACTGCAACCGTGAGTTAAACCTGGATTCAATCTATATTTTAGTGGATAAAACCGGTTAGGTCAGGGTTAGGTCTGGTATTTGCCATCATCCGGCTCATACTTTCGCATTTTTCGCATACGTGTTGGCCAGATCCTGTGCGTTTTCTGGGTTGGATCAGGTAGTAGTGTGGTACCGCACTGAAACAGTGAAGTAATCCTGGATTCGATCTATATATTAGAGGGTAACACCGGTTAGGTTTGGGTTAGGTCTGGTATTTGCCATCATCCGGCTCATACTTTCGCATTTTTCGCATACTTGTTGGCCAGATCCAGGGTGTTTTCAGGTTTGGATCACGTAGTAATGTGGTCGCACACTGAAACAGTGAGTTAATCCTGGATTCGATCTATATATTAGAGGGTAACACCGTTTAGGTCAGGGTTAGGTCTGGTATTTGCCATCATTCGGCTCATACTTTCGCATTTTTCGCATACTTGTTGGCCAGATCCTGGGCGTTTTCTGGGTTGGATGACGTAGTAATGTGGTAGCACACTGAAACAGTGAGTTAATCCTGGATTCGATCTATATATTAGAGGGTAACACCGGTCAGGTCAGTGTTAGGTCTGGTATTTTCCATCATCTGGCACATACTTTTGCATTTTTCGCATACTTTTGGGCCAGATCCTGGGCGTTTTCCGGGTTGGATCACGTAGTAGTGTGATGCCACACTGAAGCAGAGAATTAATCCTGTATTTGATCTATATATTAGAGGGTAACACCGGTTAGGTTTGGGTTAGGTCTGGTATTTGATATTACCTGGCCCATACTTTCGCATATTTCATATAAATGTTGGCCAGATCCTGAGCTTTTTCTGGTATGGATCACGTAGTAATGTGGTACCACAATGAAACGGCGGGTTAAACCGGGCTCCGATCAATTCTATAGAGGATAACACCGGTTAGGTCTGGGTCAGGTCTGGGATTCGCCATCATCTCGCTCATACTTTCACCTTTTTCGCATAATTGTTGGGCAAATGCTGGCTTTTTCTGGTTTGGATCACGTAGTAATGTGGTACCTCACCGAAACAATGAGTTAATCGTGGATTCGATCTATATATTAGAGGGTAACACCGGTTAGGTTTGGGTTAGGTCTGGTATTTGCCATCATCTGGCTCATACTTTCGCATTTTTCGCATACTTGTTGGCCAGATCCTGGGCGTTTTCTGGGTTGGATCAGGTAGTAGTGTGGTACCGCACTGAAACAGTGACGTAATCCTGGATTCGATCTATATATTAGAGGGTAACACCGGTTAGGTTTGGGTTAGGTATGATATTTGCCATCATCTGGCCCATACTTTCGCATTTTTCGCATACTTGTTGGCCAGACCCAGGGCGTTTTCCGCTTTGGATCACGTAGTAATGTGGTACCACACTGCCACTTGAGTTAAACCTGGATTCAATCTATATTTTATTGGATAACACAGGTTATGTCAGGGTTAGGTCTGGTATTTGCCATCATCCGGCTCAAACCTACACATTTTTCGCATACTTGTTGGCCAGATCCTGTGCGTTCTCTGGGTTGGATCAGGTTGTAGCGTGGTACCGCACTGAAACAGTGAAATAATCCTGGATTCGATCTATATATTAGAGGCTAACACCCTTTAGGTTTGGGTTAGGTCTGGTATTTGCCATCATTCGGCTCATACTTTCGCATTTTTCGCATACTTGTTGGCCAGATCCTGGGCGTCTTCTGGGTTGGATCAGGTAGTAGTGTGGTACCGCACTGAAACAGTGAAGTAATCCTGGATTCGATCTATAAATTAGAGGGTAACACCGGTTAGGTTTGGATTAGGTCTGGTATTTGCCATCATCTGGCTCATACTTTCGAATTTTTCGCATACTTGTTGGCCAGACCCAGGGCGTTTTCAGGTTTGGATCACGTAGTAATGTGGTTGCACACTGAAACAGTGAGTTAATCCTGGATTCGATCTATATATTAGGGGGTAACACCGGTTAGGTCAGGGTTAGGTCTGGTATTTGCCATCATCCAGCACATACTTTCGCATATTTCGCATACTTGTTGGCCAGATCCTGGGCGTTTTCTGGTTTGGATCACGTAGTAATGTGGCACCACACTGCAACCGTGAGTTAAACCTGGATTCAATCAATATTTTAGAGGATAACACCGGTTAGGTGAGGGTTAGGTTTGGTATATGCCATCATCCGGCTCATACTTTCGCATTTTTCGCATACTTGTTGGCCAGATCCTGGGCGTTTTCTGGGTTGGATCAGGTAGTAGTGTGGTACCGCACTGAAACAGTGATGTAATCCCGGATTCGATCTATATATTAGAGGGTAACACCGGTTAGGTTTGGGTTAGGTCTGGTATTTGCCATCCCGTGGCTCATACTTTCGCATTTTTCGCATACTTGTGGGCCAGATCCAGGGCGTTGTCTGGTTTGGATCACGTAGTGATGTGGTACCACACAGTCACATGAGTTGAACCTGGATTCAATCTATATTTTAGTGGATAACACCGGTTAGGTCAGGGTTAGGTCTGGTATTTGCCATCATCCGGCTTATACTTTCGCATTTTTCGCATACTTGTTGGCCAGATCCAGGGCGTTTTCAGGTTTGGATCACGTAGCAATGTGGTAGCACACTGAAACAGTGAGTTAATCCTGGATTCGATCTATATATTAGAGGGTAACACCGGTTAGGTCAGGGTTAGGCCTGGTATTTGCCATCATCTGGCTCATACTTTCGCATATTTCGCATACTTGTTGGCCAGATCCTGGGCGTTTTCTGGTTTGGATCACGTAGTAGTGTGGCACCACACTGCAACCGTGAGTTAAACCTGGATTCAATCTATATTTTAGTGGATAACACCGGTTATGTCAGGGTTAGGTCTGGTATTTGCCATCATCCGGCTCATACTTTCGCATTTTTCGCATACTTGTTGGCCAGATCCTGTGCGTTTTCTGGGTCGGATCAGGTAGTAGTGTGGTACCGCACTAAAACAGTGAAGTAATCCTGGATTCGATCTATACATTAGAGGGTAACACCGGTTAGGTCTGGGTCAGGTCTGGGATTCGCCATCATCTCGCTCATACATTCACCTTTTTCGCATAATTGTTGGGCAAATGCTGGCTTTTTCTGGTTTGGATCACGTAGTAATGTGGTACCTCACCGAAACAGTGAGTTAATCCTGGATTCGATCTATATATTAGAGGGTAACACCGGTTAGGTTTGGGTTAGGTCTGGTATTTGCCATCATCTGGCTCATACTTTCGCATTTTTCGCATACTTGTTGGCCAGATCCTGGGCGTTTTCTGGGTTGGATCAGGTAGTAGTGTGGTACCGCACTGAAACAGTGAAGTAACCCTGGATTCGATCTATATATTAGAGGGTAACACCGGTTAGGTTTGGGTTAGGTATGGTATTTGCCATCATCTGGCTCATACTTTCGCATTTTTCGCATACTTGTTGGCCAGACCCAGGGCGTTTTCCGGTTTGGATCACGTAGTAATGTGGTACCACACTGCCACATGAGTTAAACCTGGATTCAATCTATATTTTATTGGATAACACCGGTTATGTCAGGGTTAGGTCTGGTATTTGCCATCATCTGGCTCATACTTTCGCATTTTTCGTATACTTGTTGGCCAGATCCTGGGCGTTTTCTGGTTTGGGTCACGTAGTAATGTGGTACCACACTGCAACTGTGAGTTAAACCTAGATTCAATCTATATTTTAGAGGATAACACCGGTTAGGTCAGGGTTAGGTCTGGTATTTGCCATCATCTGGCTCATACTTTCGCCTTTTTCACCAACTTGTTGGCCTGATCCTGGGCGTTTTCTGGGTTGGATTACGTAGTAATGCGGTACCACACTGAAACAGTGGGTTAAACCAGGATTCAATCTATATTTTAGAGGATAACACCGGTTAGGTCAGGGGTAGGTCTGGTATTTGCCATCATCCAGCTCATACTTTCGCATATTTCGCATTCCTGTTGCCAGATCCTGGGCGTTCTCTGGGTTGGATCAGGTAGTAGCGTGGTACCGCACTGAAACAGTGAAGTAATCCTGGATTCGATCTATATATTAGAGTGTAACACTGGTTAGGTCAGGGTTAGGTCTGGTATTTGCCATCATCCGGCTCATACTTTCGCATATTTCGCATACTTGTTGCCCAGATCCTGGGCGTTTTCTGGTTTGGATCACGTAGTAATGTGGTACCACACTGCAACATGTGTTAAACCTGGATTCAATCTATATTTTAGTGGATAACACCGGTTAGGTCAGGGTTAGGTCTGGTATTTGCCATCATCTGGCTCATACTTTCGCATATTTCGCATTCTTGTTGGCCAGATCCTGGGCGTTGTCTGGGTTGGATCAGGTAGTAGCGTGGTACCGCACTGAAACAGTGAAGTAATCCTGGATTCGATCTATATATTAGAGGGTAACACCGGTTAGGTTTGGGTTAGGTCTGGTATTTGCCATCATCCGGCTCATACTTTCGCATATTTCGCATACTTGTTGGCCAGTCCCAGGGCGTTTTCCGGTTTGGATCACGTAGTAATGTGGTACCACCCTGCCACATGAGTTAAACCTGGATTCAATCTATATTTTATTGGATAACACAGGTTAGGTTTGGGTTAGGTCTGCTATTTGCCATCAACCGGCTCATACTTTCGCATTTTTCTCATACTTTTTGGCCGGATCCTGGGCGTTCTCTGGTCCGGATCACGTAGTAGTGTGATGCCACACTGAAACAGTGAGTTAATCCTGGATTCGATCTATATATTAGAGGGTAACACCGGTTAGGTCTGGGTGAGGTCTGGTATTTGCCATCATCCGGCTCATACTTTCGCATTTTTCGCATACTTGTTGGCCAGATCCTGTGCGTTTTCTGGGTCGGATCAGGTAGTAGTGTGGTACCGCACTAAAACAGTGAAGTAATCCTGGATTCGATCTATACATTAGAGGGTAACACCGGTTAGGTCTGGGTCAGGTCTGGGATTCGCCATCATCTCGCTCATACTTTCACCTTTTTCGCATAATTGTTGGGCAAATGCTGGCTTTTTCTGGTTTGGATCACGTAGTAATGTGGTACCTCACCGAAACAGTGAGTTAATCCTGGATTCGATCTGTATTTTAGAGGATAACACCGGTTAGGTCAGGGTTAGGTCTGGTATTTGCCATCATCTGGCTCATACTTTCGCATATTTCGCATACGTGTTGGCCAGATCCTGTGCGTTTTCTGGTCTGGGTCACGTAGTAATGCGGTACCACACTGAAACAGTGGGTTAAACCAGGATTCAATCTATATTTTAGGGGATAACACCGGTTAGGTCAGGGTTAGGTCTGGTATTTGCCATCATCCGGCTCATACTTTCGCATATTTCGCATTCCTGTTGCCAGATCCTGGGCGTTCTCTGGGTTGGATCAGGTAGTAGCGTGGTACCGCACTGAAACAGTGAAGTAATCCTGGATTCGATCTATATATTAGAGGGTAACACCGGTTAGGTCAGGGTTAGGTCTGGTATTTGCCATCATCCGGCTCATACTTTCGCATATTTCGCATACTTGTTGCCCAGATCCTGGGCGTTTTCTGGTTTGGATCCCGTAGTAATGTGGTACCACACTGCAACATGAGTTAAACCTGGATTCAATCTATATTTTATTGGATAACACAGGTTAGGTCAGGGTTAGGTCTGGTATTTGCCATCATCCGGCTCAAACTTTCGCATTTTTCGCATACTTGTTGGCCAGATCCTGTGCGTTCTCTGGGTTGGATCAGGTAGTAGCGTGGTACCGCACTGAAACAGTGAAGTAATCCTGGATTCGATCTATATATTAGAGGGTAACACCGGTTAGGTTTGGGTTAGGTCTGATATTTGCCATCAACCGGCTCATACTTTCGCATTTTTCTCATACTTTTTGGCCGGATCCTGGGCGTTTTCTGGTTCGGATCACGTAGTAGTGTGATGCCACACTGAAACAGTGAGTTAACCCTGGATTCGATCTATATATTAGAGGGTAACACCGGTTAGGTCTGGATGAGTTCTGGTATTTGCCATCATCCGGCTCATACTTTCGCATATTTCGCATACGTGTTGGCCAGATCCTGGGCGTTTTCTGGTTTGGATCACTTAGTAATGTGGCACCACACTGCAACCGTGAGTTAAACCTGGATTCAATCTATATTCTAGAGGATAACACCGGTTAGGTCAGGGTTAGGTCTGGTATTTGCCATCATCCGGCTCATACTTTCGCATTTTTCGCATACTTGTTGGCCAGATCCTGTGCGTTTTCTGGGTCGGATCAGGTAGTAGTGTGGTACCGCACTAAAACAGTGAAGTAATCCTGGATTCGATCTATACATTAGAGGGTAACACCGGTTAGGTCTGGGTCAGGTCTGGGATTCGCCATCATCTCGCTCATACTTTCACCTTTTTCGCATAATTGTTGGGCAAATGCTGGCTTTTTCTGGTTTGGATCACGTAGTAATGTGGTACCTCACCGAAACAGTGAGTTAATCCTGGATTCGATCTATATTTTAGAGGATAACACCGGTTAGGTCAGGGTTGGGTCTGGTATTTGCCATCATCCGGCTTATACTTTCGCATTTTTCGCCAACTTGTTGGCCTGATCCTGGACGTTTTCTGGGTTGGATCACGTAGTAATGCGGTACCACACTGAAACAGTGGGTTAAACCAGGATTCAATCTATATTTTACAGGATAACACCGGTTAGGTCAGGGTTAGGTCTGGTATTTGCCATCATCCGGCTCATACTTTCGCATATTTCGCATTCCTGTTGCCAGATCCTGGGCGTTCTCTGGGTTGGATCAGGTAGTAGCGTGGTACCGCACTGAAACAGTGAAGTAATCCTGGATTCGATCTATATATTAGCGGGTAACACCGGTTAGGTCAGGGTTATGTCTGGTATTTGCCATCATCCGGCTCATACTTTCGCATATTTCGCATACTTGTTGCCCAGATCCTGGGCGTTTTCTGGTTTGGATCACGTAGTAATGTGGTACCACACTGCAGCATGAGTTAAACCTGGATTCAATCTATATTTTATTGGATAACACAGGTTAGGTCAGGGTTAGGTCTGGTATTTGCCATCATCCGGCTCAAACTTTCGCATTTTTCGCATACTTGTTGGCCAGATCCTGTGCGTTCTCTGGGTTGGATCAGGTAGTAGCGTGGTACCGCACTGAAACAGTGAAGTAATCCTGGATTCGATCTATATATTAGAGGGTAACACCGGTTAGGATTGGGTTGGGTCTGATATTTGCCATCAACCGGCTCATACTTTCGCATTTTTCTCATACTTTTTGGCCGGATCCTGGGCGTTTTCTGGTTCGGATCACGTAGTAGTGTGATGCCACACTGAAACAGTGAGTTAACCCTGGATTCGATCTATATATTAGAGGGTAACACCGGTTAGGTCTGGGTGAGTTCTGGTATTTGCCATCATCCGGCTCATACTTTCGCATATTTCGCATACGTGTTGGACTGATCCTGGGCGTTTTCTGGTTTGGATCACTTAGTAATGTGGCACCACACTGCAACCGTGAGTTAAACCTGGATTCAATCTATATTCTAGAGGATAACACCGGTTAGGTCAGGGTTAGGTCTTGTATTTGCCATCATCCGGCTCATACTTTCGCATTTTTCGCATACTTGTTGGCCAGATCCTGTGCGTTTTCTGGGTCGGATCAGGTAGTAGTGTGGTACCGCACTAAAACAGTGAAGTAATCCTGGATTCGATCTATACATTAGAGGGTAACACCGGTTAGGTCTGGGTCAGGTCTGGGATTCGCCATCATCTCGCTCATACATTCACCTTTTTCGCATAATTGTTGGGCAAATGCTGGCTTTTTCTGGTTTGGATCACGTAGTAATGTGGTACCTCACCGAAACAGTGAGTTAATCCTGGATTCGATCTATATATTAGAGGGTAACACCGGTTAGGTTTGGGTTAGGTCTGGTATTTGCCATCATCTGGCTCATACTTTCGCATTTTTCGCATACTTGTTGGCCAGATCCTGGGCGTTTTCTGGGTTGGATCAGGTAGTAGTGTGGTACCGCACTGAAACAGTGAAGTAACCCTGGATTCGATCTATATATTAGAGGGTAACACCGGTTAGGTTTGGGTTAGGTATGGTATTTGCCATCATCTGGCTCATACTTTCGCATTTTTCGCATACTTGTTGGCCAGACCCAGGGCGTTTTCCGGTTTGGATCACGTAGTAATGTGGTACCACACTGCCACATGAGTTAAACCTGGATTCAATCTATATTTTATTGGATAACACAGGTTAGGTCAGGGTTAGGTCTGGTATTTGCCATCATCCGGCTCAAACTTTCGCATTTTTCGCATACTTGTTGGCCAGACCCAGGGCGTTTTCCGGTTTGGATCACGTAGTAATGTGGTACCACACTGCCACATGAGTTAAACCTGGATTCAATCTATATTTTAGAGGATAACACCGGGTAGGTCAGGGTTAGGTCTGGTATTTGCCATTATCCGGCTCATACTTTCGCATTTTTCGAATACTTGTTGGCCAGATCCTGGGCGTTTTCTGGGTTGGATCAGGTAGTAGTGTGGTACCGCACTGAAACAGTGAAGTAATCCTGGATTCGATCTATATATTAGAGGGTAACACCGGTTAAGTTTGGGTTAGGTCTGGTATTTGCCATCATCTGGCTCATACTTTCGCATTTTTCGCATACTTGTTGGCCAGATCCTGGGCGTTTTCTGGGTTGGATCAGGTAGTAGTGTGGTACCGCACTGAAACAGTGAAGTAATCCTGGATTCGATCTATATATTAGAGGGTAACACCGGTTAAGTTTGGGTTAGGTCTGGTATTTGCCATCATCTGGCTCATACTTTCGCATTTTTCGCATACTTGTTGGCCAGACCCAGGGCGTTTTCCGGTTTGGATCACGTAGTAATGTGGTACCACACTGCCACATGAGTTAAACCTGGATTCAATATATATTTTAGGGGATAACACCTGTTAGGTCAGGGTTAGGTCTGGTATTTGCCATCAAACGGCTCATACTTTCGCATTTTTCGCATACTTTTTGGCCAGATCCTGGGCGTTTTCTGGTTCGGATCACGTAGTAGTGTGATGCCACACTGAAACAGTGAATTAATCCTGGATTCGATCTATATATTAGAGGGTAACACCGGTTAGGTTTGGGTTAGGTCTGGCATTTGATATTACCTGGCCCATACTTTCGCATATTTCGTATAAATGTTGGCCTAATCCTGGTCTTTTTCTGGTATGGATCACGTAGTAATGTGGTACCACAATGAAACAGCGGGTTAAACTGGGGTCCGATCAATTCTATAGAGGATAACACCGGTTAGGTCCGGGTCATGTCTGGGATTCGCCATCATCTCGCTCATACTCTCACCTTTTTCGCATAATTGTTGGCCAAATGCTGGCTTTTTCTGGTTTGGATCACGTAGTACTGTGGAACCACTCTGAAACAGTGAGTTATACCTGGATTCAATCTATATTTTAGAGGATAACACCGGTCAGGTCAGTGTCAGGTCTGGTATTTTCCATCATCTGGCTCATACTTTCGCATTTTTCGCATACTTGTTGGCCAGACCCAGGGCGTTTTCCGGTTTGGATCACGTAGTAATGTGTTCCCACACTGCCACATGAGTTAAACCTGGATTCAATCTATATTTTAGTGGATAACACAGGTTAGGTCAGGGTTAGGTCTGGTATTTGCCATCATCCGGCTCATACTTTCGCATTTTTCGCATACTTGTTGGCCAGATCCTGGGCGTTTTCTGGGTTGGATCAGGTAGTAGTGTGGTACCGCACTGAAACAGTGAAGTAATCCTGGATTCGATCTATATATTAGAGGGTAACACCGGTTAGGTTCGGGACATGTCTGGGATTTGCCATCATCTCGCTCATACTCTCACCTTTTTCGCATAATTGTTGGCCAAATGCTGGCTTTTTCTGGTTTGGATCACGTAGTACTGTGGAACCAGTCTGAAACAGTGAGTTAAACCTGGATTCAATCTATATTTTAGAGGATAACACCGGTTAGGTCTGGGTTAGGTCTGGTATTTGCCATCATCTGGCTCATACTTTCGCATTTTTCGCATACTTGTTGGCCAGATCCTGGGCGTTTTCTGATTTGGGTCACGTAGTAATGTAGAACCACTCTGAAACAGTGAGTTAAACCAGGATTCAATCTATATTTTAGAGGATAGCAACGGTTAGGTCGGGGTTGGGTCTGGTATTTGCCATCATCTGGCTCATACTTTCGCCTTTTCACCAACTTGTAGGCCTGATCCTGGGCGTTTTCTGGGTTGGATCACGTAGTAATGCGGTACCACACTGCCACATGAGTTAAACCTGGATTCAATCTATATTTTAGAGGATAACACCGGTTAGGTCAGGGTTAGGTCTGGAATTTGCCATCACCTGGCACATACATTCGCATTTTTCGCATACTTGTAGGCCAGATCCAGGGCGTTTCCTGGTTTGGGTCACGTAGTAATGTGGAACCAAACTGCAACTGTGAGTTAAACCTGGATTCAATCTATATTTTAGAGGATAACACCGGTTAGGTCAGGGTTAGGTCTGGTATTTGCCATCATCCGGCTCATACTTTCGCATTTTTCGCATACTTGTTGGCCAGATCCTGGGCGTTTTCTGGGTTGGATCAGGTAGTAGTGCGGTACCGCACTGAAACAGTGAAGTAATCCTGGATTCGATCTATGTATTAGAGGGTAACACCGGTTAGGTTTAAGTTAGGTCTGGTATTTGCCATAATATGGCTCATACTTTCGCATTTTTCGCATACATGTTGGCCCGACCCAGGGCGTTTTCCGGTTTGGATCACGTGGTAATGTGGTACCACACTGCCACATGAGTTAAACCTGGATTCAATCTATATTTTAGAGTATAACACAGGTTAGGTCAGTGTTAGGTCTGGTATTTGCCATCACCCGGCTCATGCTTTCGCATTTTTCGCATACCTGTTGGGCCAGATCCTGGGCGTTCTCTGGTTTGGATCACGTAGTAATGTAGAACCCTTCTGAAACAGTGAGTTAAACCTGGATTCAATCTATATTTTAGAGGATAACACCGGTTAGGTCAGGCTTAGGTCTGGTATTTGCCATCATCTGGCTCATAAATTCGCATTTTTCGCATACTTGTTGGCCAGAACCAGGGCATTTTCTGGTTTGGGTCACGTTGTAATGTGGTACCAAACTGCAACTGTGAGCTAAACCTGGATTCAATCTATATTTTAGAGGTTAACACCAGTTAGGTCAGGGTTAGGTCTGGTATTTGCCATCATCCGCCTCATACTTTCGCATTTTTCGCATACTTGTTGGCCAGATCCATGGCGTTTTCTGGTTTGGATCACGTAGTAATGTGGTACCACACTGCCACATGAGTTAAACCTGGATTCAATCTATATTTTAGAGGATAACACCGGTCAGGTCAGGGTTAGGTCTGGTATTTGCCATCATCCGGCTCATACTTTCGCATTTTTCGCATACTTGTTGGCCAGATCCTGCGCGTTTTCTGGGTTGGATCACGTAGTAATGTGGTACCACACTGAAACAGTAAGTTGATACTGGATTCGATCTATATTTTAGAGGATAACACCGGTTAGGTTGGGGTTAGGTCTGGTATTTGCCATCATCTGGCTCATACTTTCGCTTTTTTCGCATACTTGTTGGCCAGATCCTGGGCGTTTTCTGGTTTGGATCACGTAGTAAAGTGGCACCACACTCAAACAGTGAGTTAAACCTGGATTCAATCTTTATTTTAGAGGATAACACCGGTTAGGCCAGGGTTAGGTCTGGTATTTGCCATCATCTGGTTCATACTTTCGCATTTTTCGCATCGTTGTTGGCCAGAACCGGGGCGTTTTCTGGTTTGGATCACGCAGTCATGTGGTACCACACTGAAACAGTGAGTTTATCTTAGATTCAATCTATATTTTAGAGGATAACACCGGTCAGGTCAGGGTTAGGTACGGTATTTGCCGTCATCTGGCTCATGCTTTGGCATTTTTCGCATACTTGAGGGCCAGATCCTGGGCGTTTTCTGGTTTGGAACACGTAGTAATGTGGTACCACACTGAAACAGTGAGTTGATCCTGGATTCAATCTATATTTTAGCGGATAACACCGGTTAGGTCAGGGTTAGGTCTGGTATTTGCCATCATCTGGCTCATACTTTCGCATGTTTCGCATACTTGTTGGCCAGATCCTGGGCGGTTTCTGGTTTGGATCACGTAGTAATGTGGTACCACACTGAAACAGTGAGTTGATCCTGGATTCGATCTATATTTCAGAGGATAACACCGGCTAGGTCTTGGTTAGGTATGGTAATTGCCATCATCTGGCTCATACTTTCGCATTTTTCGCATACTTGTTGCCCAGATCCTGGGCGTTTTTTGGTTTGGGTCTCGTAGTAATGTGGTACCACACTGCAACAGTGAGTTAAACCTGGATTCAATCTATATCTTATAGGATAACACCGGTTAGGTCAGGGTTAGGTCTGGTATTTGCCATCATCTGGCTCATACTTTCGCCTTTTCGCATACCTGTTGGCCAGATGCTGGGCGTTTCCTGGTTTGGATCACGTAGTAATGTGGTACCACACTGAAACAGTGAGTTGATCCTGGATTCGATCTATATTTTAGAGGATAACACCGGTTAGGTCGGGGTTAGGTCTGGTATTTGCCATCATCTGGCTCATACTTTCGCATTTTTCGCCTACTTGTTGGCCAGATCCTGGGCGTTTTCTGTTATGGATCACATAGTAATGTGGTACCACACTGAAACAGTGAGTTTATCTTAGATTCAATCTATATTTTAGAGGATAACACTGGTTAGGTCAGGGTTAGGTCTGGTATTTGCCATCATCTGGCTCATACTTTCGCATTTTTCGCCTACTTGTTGGCCAGATCCTGGGCGTTTTCTGTTATGGATCACGTAGTAATCTGGTACCACACTGAAACAGTGAGTTTATCTTAGATTCAATCTATATTTTAGAGGATAACACTGGTTAGGTCAGGGTTAGGTCTGGTAATTGCCATCATCTGGCTCATACTTTCGCATTTTTCGCATACTTGTTGGCCAGATCCTGGGCGTTTTCTGGGTTGGATCAGGTAGTAGTGCGGTACCGCACTGAAACAGTGAAGTAATCCTGGATTCGATCTATATATTAGAGGGTAACACCGGTTAGGTTTAAGCTAGGTCTGGTATTTGCCATAATATGGCTCATACTTTCGCATTTTTCGCATACATGTTGGCCCGACCCAGGGCGTTTTCCGGTTTGGATCACGTAGTAATGTGGTACCACACTGAAACAGTGAGTTGATCCTGGATTCGATCTATATTTTAGAGGATAACACCGGTTAGGTTGGGGTTAGGTCTGGTATTTGCCATCATCTGGCTCATACTTTCGCATTTTTCGCATACTTGTTGGCCAGATCCTGGGCGTTTTCTGGTTTGGATCACGTAGTAATGTGGCACCACACTCAAACAGTGAGTTAAACCTGGATTCAATCTTTATTTTAGAGGATAACACCGGTTAGGCCAGGGTTAGGTCTGGTATTTGCCATCATCTGGTTCATACTTTCGCATTTTTCGCATCGTTGTTGGCCAGAACCGGGGCGTTTTCTGGTTTGGATCACGCAGTCATGTGGTACCACACTGAAACAGTGAGTTTATCTTAGATTCAATCTATATTTTAGAGGATAACACCGGTCAGGTCAGGGTTAGGTACGGTATTTGCCGTCATCTGGCTCATGCTTTGGCATTTTTCGCATACTTGAGGGCCAGATCCTGGGCGTTTTCTGGTTTGGAACACGTAGTAATGTGGTACCACACTGAAACAGTGAGTTGATCCTGGATTCAATCTATATTTTAGCGGATAACACCGGTTAGGTCAGGGTTAGGTCTGGTATTTGCCATCATCTGGCTCATACTTTCGCATGTTTCGCATACTTGTTGGCCAGATCCTGGGGCGGTTTCTGGTTTGGATGACGTAGTAATGTGGTACCACACTGAAACAGTGAGTTGATCCTGGATTCGATCTATATTACAGAGGATAACACCGGCTAGGTCTTGGTTAGGTATGGTAATTGCCATCATCTGGCTCATACTTTCGCATTTTTCGCATACTTGTTGGCCAGATCCTGGGCGTTTTTTGGTTTGGGTCTCGTAGTAATGTGGTACCACACTGCAACAGTGAGTTAAACCTGGATTCAATCTATATCTTATAGGATAACACCGGTTAGGTCAGGGTTAGGTCTGGTATTTGCCATCATCTGGCTCATACTTTCGCCTTTTTCGCATACCTGTTGGCCAGATGCTGGGCGTTTCCTGGTTTGGATCACGTAGTAATGTGGTACCACACTGAAACAGTGAGTTGATCCTGGATTCGATCTATATTTTAGAGGATAACACCGGTTAGGTCGGGGTTAGGTCTGGTATTTGCCATCATCTGGCTCATACTTTCGCATTTTTCGCCAACTTGTTGGCCAGATCCTGGGCGTTTTCTGTTATGGATCACGTAGTAATGTGGTACCACACTGAAACAGTGAGTTTATCTTAGATTCAATCTATATTTTAGAGGATAACACTGGTTAGGTCAGGGTTAGGTCTGGTATTTGCCATCATCTGGCTCATACTTTCGCATTTTTCGCCTACTTGTTGGCCAGATCCTGGGCGTTTTCTGTTATGGATCACGTAGTAATCTGGTACCACACTGAAACAGTGAGTTTATCTTAGATTCAATCTATATTTTAGAGGATAACACTGGTTAGGTCAGGGTTAGGTCTGGTATTTGCCATCATCTGGCTCATACTTTCGCCTTTTCGCATACCTGTTGGCCAGATGCTGGGCGTTTCCTGGTTTGGATCACGTAGTAATGTGGTACCACACTGAAACAGTGAGTTGATCCTGGATTCGATCTATATTTTAGAGGATAACACCGGTTAGGTCGGGGTTAGGTCTGGTATTTGCCATCATCTGGCTCATACTTTCGCATTTTTCGCCTACTTGTTGGCCAGATCCTGGGCGTTTTCTGTTATGGATCACATAGTAATGTGGTACCACACTGAAACAGTGAGTTTATCTTAGATTCAATCTATATTTTAGAGGATAACACTGGTTAGGTCAGGGTTAGGTCTGGTATTTGCCATCATCTGGCTCATACTTTCGCATTTTTCGCCTACTTGTTGGCCAGATCCTGGGCGTTTTCTGTTATGGATCACGTAGTAATCTGGTACCACACTGAAACAGTGAGTTTATCTTAGATTCAATCTATATTTTAGAGGATAACACTGGTTAGGTCAGGGTTAGGTCTGGTAATTGCCATCATCTGGCTCATACTTTCGCATTTTTCGCATACTTGTTGGCCAGATCCTGGGCGTTTTCTGGGTTGGATCAGGTAGTAGTGCGGTACCGCACTGAAACAGTGAAGTAATCCTGGATTCGATCTATATATTAGAGGGTAACACCGGTTAGGTTTAAGTTAGGTCTGGTATTTGCCATAATATGGCTCATACTTTCGCATTTTTCGCATACATGTTGGCCCGACCCAGGGCGTTTTCCGGTTTGGATCACGTAGTAATGTGGTACCACACTGAAACAGTGAGTTGATCCTGGATTCGATCTATATTTTAGAGGATAACACCGGTTAGGTTGGGGTTAGGTCTGGTATTTGCCATCATCTGGCTCATACTTTCGCATTTTTCGCATACTTGTTGGCCAGATCCTGGGCGTTTTCTGGTTTGGATCACGTAGTAATGTGGCACCACACTCAAACAGTGAGTTAAACCTGGATTCAATCTTTATTTTAGAGGATAACACCGGTTAGGCCAGGGTTAGGTCTGGTATTTGCCATCATCTGGTTCATACTTTCGCATTTTTCGCATCGTTGTTGGCCAGAACCGGGGCGTTTTCTGGTTTGGATCACGCAGTCATGTGGTACCACACTGAAACAGTGAGTTTATCTTAGATTCAATCTATATTTTAGAGGATAACACCGGTCAGGTCAGGGTTAGGTACGGTATTTGCCGTCATCTGGCTCATGCTTTGGCATTTTTCGCATACTTGAGGGCCAGATCCTGGGCGTTTTCTGGTTTGGAACACGTAGTAATGTGGTACCACACTGAAACAGTGAGTTGATCCTGGATTCAATCTATATTTTAGCGGATAACACCGGTTAGGTCAGGGTTAGGTCTGGTATTTGCCATCATCTGGCTCATACTTTCGCATGTTTCGCATACTTGTTGGCCAGATCCTGGGGCGGTTTCTGGTTTGGATCACGTAGTAATGTGGTACCACACTGAAACAGTGAGTTGATCCTGGATTCGATCTATATTACAGAGGATAACACCGGCTAGGTCTTGGTTAGGTATGGTAATTGCCATCATCTGGCTCATACTTTCGCATTTTTCGCATACTTGTTGGCCAGATCCTGGGCGTTTTTTGGTTTGGGTCTCGTAGTAATGTGGTACCACACTGCAACAGTGAGTTAAACCTGGATTCAATCTATATCTTATAGGATAACACCGGTTAGGTCAGGGTTAGGTCTGGTATTTGCCATCATCTGGCTCATACTTTCGCCTTTTTCGCATACCTGTTGGCCAGATGCTGGGCGTTTCCTGGTTTGGATCACGTAGTAATGTGGTACCACACTGAAACAGTGAGTTGATCCTGGATTCGATCTATATTTTAGAGGATAACACCGGTTAGGTCGGGGTTAGGTCTGGTATTTGCCATCATCTGGCTCATACTTTCGCATTTTTCGCCAACTTGTTGGCCAGATCCTGGGCGTTTTCTGTTATGGATCACGTAGTAATGTGGTACCACACTGAAACAGTGAGTTTATCTTAGATTCAATCTATATTTTAGAGGATAACACTGGTTATGTCAGGGTTAGGTCTGGTATTTGCCATCATCTGGCTCATACTTTCGCATTTTTCGCATACTTGTTGGCCAGATCCTGGGCGTTTTCTGGTTTGGGTCACGTAGTAATGTGGGACCACACTGCAACAGTGAGTTAGACCTGGATTCTATCTATATTTCAGAGGATAACACCGGCTAGGTCTTGGTTAGGTATGGTAATTGCCATCATCTGGCTCATACTTTCGCATTTTTCGCGTACTTGTTGGCCAGATCCTGGGCGTTTTCTGTTATGGATCACGTAGTAATGTGGTACCACACTGAAACAGTGAGTTTATCTTAGATTCAATCTATATTTTAGAGGATAACACTGGTTAGGTCAGGGTTAGGTCTGGTAATTGCCATCATCTGGCTCATACTTTCGCATTTTTCGCATACTTGTTGGCCAGATCCTGGGCGTTTTTTGGTTTGGGTCTCGTAGTAATGTGGTACCACACTGCAACAGTGAGTTAAACCTGGATTCAATCTATATCTTATAGGATAACACCGGTTAGGTCAGGGTTAGGTCTGGTATTTGCCATCATCTGGCTCATACTTTCGCCTTTTTCGCATACCTGTTGGCCAGATCCTTGGCGTTTCCTGGTTTGGATCACGTAGTAATGTGGTACCACACTGAAACAGTGAGTTGATCCTGGATTCGATCTATATTTTAGAGGCTAACACCGGTTAGGTCGGGGTTAGGTCTGGTATTTGCCATCATCTGGCTCATACTTTCGCATTTTTCGCATACTTGTTGGCCAGATCCTGGGCGTTTTCTGGTTTGGATCACGTAGTAATGTGGCACCACACTCAAACAGTGAGTTAAACCTGGATTCAATCTTTATTTTAGAGGATAACACCGGTTAGGTCAGGGTTAGGTCTGGTATTTGCCATCGTCTGCCTCATACTATCGCTCTTTTCGCATACTTTTTGGCCAGATCCTGGGCGATTTCTGGGTTGGATCACGTAGTAGTGTGATGCCACACTGAAACAGTGAATTAATCCTGGATATGATCTATATATTAGAGGGTAACACCGGTTAGGTTTGGGTTAGGTCTGGTATTTGATATTATCTGGCCCATACTTTCGCATATTACGTATAAATGTTGGCCAGATCCTGGGCGTTTCCTGGTTTGGATCACGTAGTAATGTGGTACCACACTGAAACAGTGAGTTTATCTTAGATTCAATCTATATTTTAGAGGATAACACTGGTTAGGTCAGGGTTAGGTCTGGTATTTGCCATCATCTGGCTCATACTTTCGCATTTTTCGCATACTTGTTGGCGAGATCCTGGGCGTTTTTTGGTTTGGGTCTCGTAGTAATGTGGTACCACACTGCAACAGTGAGTTAAACCTGGATTCAATCTATATCTTATAGGATAACACCGGTTAGGTCAGGGTTAGGTCTGGTATTTGCCATCATCTGGCTCATACTTTCGCATTTTTCGCATACTTGTTGGCCAGATCCTGGGCGTTTTTTGGTTTGGGTCTCGTAGTAATGTGGTACCACACTGCAACAGTGAGTTAAACCTGGATTCAATCTATATCTTATAGGATAACACCGGTCAGGTCAGGGTTAGGTACGGTATTTGCCGTCATCTGGCTCATGCTTTGGCATTTTTCGCTTACTTGAGGGCCAGATCCTGGGCGTTTTCTGGTTTGGAACACGTAGTAATGTGGTACCACACTGAAACAGTGAGTTGATCCTGGATTCGATCTATATTTTAGAGGATAACACCGGTTAGGTCGGGGTTAGGTCTGGTATTTGCCATCATCTGGCTCATACTTTCGCATTTTTCGCATACTTGTTGGCCAAATCCTGGGCGTTTTTTGGTTTGGGTCTCGTAGTAATGTGGTACCACACTGCAACAGTGAGTTAAACCTGGATTCAATCTATATCTTATAGGATAACACCGGTTAGGTCAGGGTTAGGTCTGGTATTTGCCATCATCTGGCTCATACTTTCGCCTTTTTCGCATACCTGTTGGCCAGAACCGGGGCGTTTTCTGGTTTGGATCACGCAGTCATGTGGTACCACACTGAAACAGTGAGTTTATCTTAGATTCAATCTATATTTTAGAGGATAACACCGGTCAGGTCAGGGTTAGGTACGGTATTTGCCGTCATCTGGCTCATGCTTTGGCATTTTTCGCATACTTGAGGGCCAGATCCTGGGCGTTTTCTGGTTTGGAACACGTAGTAATGTGGTACCACACTGAAACAGTGAGTTGATCCTGGATTCAATCTATACTTTAGCGGATAACACCGGTTAGGTCAGGGTTAGGTCTGGTATTTGCCATCATCTGGCTCATACTTTCGCATGTTTCGCATACTTGTTGGCCAGATCCTGGGGCGGTTTCTGGTTTGGATCACGTAGTAATGTGGTACCACACTGAAACAGTGAGTTGATCCTGGATTCGATCTATATTACAGAGGATAACACCGGCTAGGTCTTGGTTAGGTATGGTAATTGCCATCATCTGGCTCATACTTTCGCATTTTTCGCATACTTGTTGGCCAGATCCTGGGCGTTTTTTGGTTTGGGTCTCGTAGTAATGTGGTACCACACTGCAACAGTGAGTTAAACCTGGATTCAATCTATATCTTATAGGATAACACCGGTTAGGTCAGGGTTAGGTCTGGTATTTGCCATCATCTGGCTCATACTTTCGCCTTTTTCGCATACCTGTTGGCCAGATGCTGGGCGTTTCCTGGTTTGGATCACGTAGTAATGTGGTACCACACTGAAACAGTGAGTTGATCCTGGATTCGATCTATATTTTAGAGGATAACACCGGTTAGGTCGGGGTTAGGTCTGGTATTTGCCATCATCTGGCTCATACTTTCGCATTTTTCGCCTACTTGTTGGCCAGATCCTGGGCGTTTTCTGTTATGGATCACATAGTAATGTGGTACCACACTGAAACAGTGAGTTTATCTTAGATTCAATCTATATTTTAGAGGATAACACTGGTTAGGTCAGGGTTAGGTCTGGTATTTGCCATCATCTGGCTCATACTTTCGCATTTTTCGCCTACTTGTTGGCCAGATCCTGGGCGTTTTCTGTTATGGATCACGTAGTAATCTGGTACCACACTGAAACAGTGAGTTTATCTTAGATTCAATCTATATTTTAGAGGATAACACTGGTTAGGTCAGGGTTAGGTCTGGTAATTGCCATCATCTGGCTCATACTTTCGCATTTTTCGCATACTTGTTGGCCAGATCCTGGGCGTTTTCTGGGTTGGATCAGGTAGTAGTGCGGTACCGCACTGAAACAGTGAAGTAATCCTGGATTCGATCTATATATTAGAGGGTAACACCGGTTAGGTTTAAGTTAGGTCTGGTATTTGCCATAATATGGCTCATACTTTCGCATTTTTCGCATACATGTTGGCCCGACCCAGGGCGTTTTCCGGTTTGGATCACGTAGTAATGTGGTACCACACTGAAACAGTGAGGTGATCCTGGATTCGATCTATATTTTAGAGGATAACACCGGTTAGGTTGGGGTTAGGTCTGGTATTTGCCATCATCTGGCTCATACTTTCGCATTTTTCGCATACTTGTTGGCCAGATCCTGGGCGTTTTCTGGTTTGGATCACGTAGTAATGTGGCACCACACTCAAACAGTGAGTTAAACCTGGATTCAATCTTTATTTTAGAGGATAACACCGGATAGGCCAGGGTTAGGTCTGGTATTTGCCATCATCTGGTTCATACTTTCGCATTTTTCGCATCGTTGTTGGCCAGAACCGGGGCGTTTTCTGGTTTGGATCACGCAGTCATGTGGTACCACACTGAAACAGTGAGTTTATCTTAGATTCAATCTATATTTTAGAGGATAACACCGGTCAGGTCAGGGTTAGGTACGGTATTTGCCGTCATCTGGCTCATGCTTTGGCATTTTTCGCATACTTGAGGGCCAGATCCTGGGCGTTTTCTGGTTTGGAACACGTAGTAATGTGGTACCACACTGAAACAGTGAGTTGATCCTGGATTCAATCTATATTTTAGCGGATAACACCGGTTAGGTCAGGGTTAGGTCTGGTATTTGCCATCATCTGGCTCATACTTTCGCATGTTTCGCATACTTGTTGGCCAGATCCTGGGGCGGTTTCTGGTTTGGATCACGTAGTAATGTGGTACCACACTGAAACAGTGAGTTGATCCTGGATTCGATCTATATTACAGAGGATAACACCGGCTAGGTCTTGGTTAGGTATGGTAATTGCCATCATCTGGCTCATACTTTCGCATTTTTCGCATACTTGTTGGCCAGATCCTGGGCGTTTTTTGGTTTGGGTCTCGTAGTAATGTGGTACCACACTGCAACAGTGAGTTAAACCTGGATTCAATCTATATCTTATAGGATAACACCGGTTAGGTCAGGGTTAGGTCTGGTATTTGCCATCATCTGGCTCATACTTTCGCATTTTTCGCATACTTGTTGGCCAGATCCTGGGCGTTTTCTGGTTTGGGTCACGTAGTAATGTGGGACCACACTGCAACAGTGAGTTAGACCTGGATTCTATCTATATTTCAGAGGATAACACCGGCTAGGTCTTGGTTAGGTATGGTAATTGCCATCATCTGGCTCATACTTTCGCATTTTTGGCGTACTTGTTGGCCAGATCCTGGGCGTTTTCTGTTATGGATCACGTAGTAATGTGGTACCACACTGAAACAGTGAGTTTATCTTAGATTCAATCTATATTTTAGAGGATAACACTGGTTAGGTCAGGGTTAGGTCTGGTAATTGCCATCATCTGGCTCATACTTTCGCATTTTTCGCATACTTGTTGGCCAGATCCTGGGCGTTTTTTGGTTTGGGTCTCGTAGTAATGTGGTACCACACTGCAACAGTGAGTTAAACCTGGATTCAATCTATATCTTATAGGATAACACCGGTTAGGTCAGGGTTAGGTCTGGTATTTGCCATCATCTGGCTCATACTTTCGCCTTTTTCGCATACCTGTTGGCCAGATCCTTGGCGTTTCCTGGTTTGGATCACGTAGTAATGTGGTACCACACTGAAACAGTGAGTTGATCCTGGATTCGATCTATATTTTAGAGGATAACACCGGTTAGGTCGGGGTTAGGTCTGGTATTAGCCATCATCTGGCTCATACTTTCGCATTTTTCGCATACTTGTTGGCCAGATCCTGGGTGTTTTCTGGTTTGGATCACGTAGTAATGTGGCACCACACTCAAACAGTGAGTTAAACCTGGATTCAATCTTTATTTTAGAGGATAACACCGGTTAGGTCAGGGTTAGGTCTGGTATTTGCCATCGTCTGCCTCATACTATCGCTCTTTTCGCATACTTTTTGGCCAGATCCTGGGCGATTTCTGGGTTGGATCACGTAGTAGTGTGATGCCACACTGAAACAGTGAATTAATCCTGGATATGATCTATATATTAGAGGGTAACACCGGTTAGGTTTGGGTTAGGTCTGGTATTTGATATTATCTGGCCCATACTTTCGCATATTACGTATAAATGTTGGCCAGATCCTGGGCGTTTCCTGGTTTGGATCACGTAGTAATGTGGTACCACACTGAAACAGTGAGTTTATCTTAGATTCAATCTATATTTTAGAGGATAACACTGGTTAGGTCAAGGTTAGGTCTTTGCCATCATCTGGCTCATACTTTCGCATTTTTCGCATACTTGTTGGCGAGATCCTGGGCGTTTTTTGGTTTGGGTCTCGTAGTAATGTGGTACCACACTGCAACAGTGAGTTAAACCTGGATTCAATCTATATCTCATAGGATAACACTGGTTAGGTCAGGGTTAGGTCTGGTATTTGCCATCATCTGGCTCATACTTTCGCATTTTTCGCATACTTGTTGGCCAGATCCTGGGCGTTTTTTGGTTTGGGTCTCGTAGTAATGTGGTACCACACTGCAACAGTGAGTTAAACCTGGATTCAATCTATATCTTATAGGATAACACCGGTCAGGTCAGGGTTAGGTACGATATTTGCCGTCATCTGGCTCATGCTTTGGCATTTTTCGCATACTTGAGGGCCAGATCCTGGGCGTTTTCTGGTTTGGAACACGTAGTAATGTGGTACCACACTGAAACAGTGAGTTGATCCTGGATTCGATCTATATTTTAGAGGATAACACCGGTTAGGTCGGGGTTAGGTCTGGTATTTGCCATCATCTGGCTCATACTTTCGCATTTTTCGCATACTTGTTGGCCAGATCCTGGGCGTTTTTTGGTTTGGGTCTCGTAGTAATGTGGTACCACACTGCAACAGTGAGTTAAACCTGGATTCAATCTGTATCTTATAGGATAACACCGGTTAGGTCAGGGTTAGGTCTGGTATTTGCCATCATCTGGCTCATACTTTCGCCTTTTTCGCATACCTGTTGGCCAGATCCTGGGCGTTTTCTGGTTTGGGTCTCGTAGTAATGTGGTACTACACTGCAACAGTGAGTTAAACCTGGATTCAATCTATATCTTATAGGATAACACCGGTTAGGTCAGGGTTAGGTCTGGTATTTGCCATCATCTGGCTCATACTTTCGCCTTTTTCGCATACCTGTTGGCCAGATCCTGGGCGTTTCCTGGTTTGGATCACGTAGTAATGTGGTACCACACTGAAACAGTGAGTTGATCCTGGATTCGATCTATATTTTAGAGGATAACACCGGTTAGGTCGGTGTTAGGTCTGGTATTTGCCATCATCTGGCTCATACTTTCGCATTTTTCGCATACTTGTTGGCCAGATCCTGGACGTTTTCTGGTTTGGATCACGTAGTAATGTGGTACCACACTGAAACAGTGAGTTTATCTTAGATTCAATCTATATTTTAGAGGATAACACCGGTCAGGTCAGGGTTAGGTACGGTATTTGCCGTCATCTGGCTCATGCTTTGGCATTTTTCGCATACTTGAGGGCCAGATCCTGGGCGTTTTCTGGTTTGGAACACGTAGTAATGTGGTACCACACTGAAACAGTGAGTTGATCCTGGATTCAATCTATATTTTAGCGGATAACACCGGTTAGGTCAGGGTTAGGTCTGGTATTTGCCATCAACTGGCGCATACTTTCGCATGTTTCGCATACTTGTTGGCCAGATCCTGGGCGTTTTCTGGTTTGGAACACGTAGTAATGTAGAACCACTCTGAAACAGTGAGTTAAACCTGGATTCAATCTATATTTTAGAGGATAACACTGGTTAGGTCAGGGTTAGGTCTGGTATTTGCCATCATCTCGCTCATACTTTCACTTTTTTCGCATAATTGTAGGCCAAATGCTGGCTTTTTCTGGGTTGGATCACGTAGTAATATGGGAGCACACTTGAACAGTGAATTAGTCCTGGATTCGATCTATATATTAGAGGGCAACACCGGTTAGGTTTGGGTTAGGTCTGGTATTTGCCATCATCTGGCTCATGCTTTCGCATTTTTCGCATACTTGTTGGCAAGAACCTGGGCGTTTTCTGGTTTGGAACACGTAGTAATGTGGTACCACACTGAAACAGTGAGTTAAACCTGGATTCAATCTATATTTTAGAGGATAACACTGGTTAGGTCAGGGTTAGGTCTGGTATTTGCCATCATCTGGCTCATGCTTTCGCATTTCTCGCATACTTGATGGACAGATCCTGGGCGTTTTCTGGGTTGGATCAGGTAGTAGTGTGGTACCGCACTGCAACAGTGAGTTAAACCTGGATTCAATCTATACTTTAGAGGATAACACCGGTTAGGTCAGGGTTAGGTCTGGTATTTGCCATCATCTGGCTCATGCTTTGGCATTTTTCGCATACTTGATGGCCAGATCCTGGGCGTTTTCTGGTTTGGAACACGTAGTATTGTAGTACCACACTGAAACAGTGAGTTGATCCTGGATTCGGTCTATATTTTAGAGGATAACACCGGTTAGGTCTGGGTGAGGTCTGGGATTCGCCATCATCTCGCTCATACTTTCACTTTTTTCGCATAATTGTAGGCCAAATGCTGGCTTTTTCTAGGTTGGATCACGTAGTAATATGGGAGCACACTTGAACAGTGAATTAGTCCTGGATTCGATCTATATATTAGAGGGCAACACCGGTTAGGTTTGGGTTAGGTCTGGTATTTGCCATCATCTGGCTCATGCTTTCGCATTTTTCGCATACATGTTGGCAAGAACCTGGGCGTTTTCTGGTTTGGATCACACAGTAATGTGGTACCACACTGAGACATTGAGTTTATGTTAGATTCAATCTATATTTTAGAGGATAACACCGGTTAGGTTAGGGTTAGGTCTGGTATTTGCCATCATCTGGCTGATACGATCGCATTTTTCGCATACTTGTTGGCCAGATCCTGGTCGTTTTCTGGTTTGAGTCTCGTAGTAATGTGGTACCACACTGAAACAGTGAGTTTATCTTAGATTCAATCTATATTTTAGAGGATAACACTGGTTAGGTCAGGGTTAGGTCTGGTATTTGCCATCATCTCGCTCATTCTTTCACTTTTTTCGCATAATTGTAGGCCAAATGCTGGCTTTTTCTGGGTTGGATCACGTAGTAATATGGGAGCACACTTGAACAGTGAATTAGTCCTGGATTCGATCTATATAATAGAGGGCAACACCGGTTAGGTTTGGGTTAGGTCTGGTATTTGCCATCATCTGGCTCATGCTTTCGCATTTTTCGCATACTTGTTGGCAAGAACCTGGGCGTTTTCTGGTTTGGAACACGTAATAATGTGGTACCACACTGAAACAGTGAGTTAAACCTGGATTCAATCTATATTTTAGAGGATAACACTGGTTAGGTCAGAGTTAGGTCTGGTATTTGCCATCATCTGGCTCATGCTTTCGCATTTCTCGCATACTTGATGGACAGATCCTGGGCGTTTTCTGGGTTGGATCAGGTAGTAGTGTGGTACCGCACTGCAACAGTGAGTTAAACCTGGATTCAATCTATACTTTAGAGGATAACACCGGTTAGGTCAGGGTTAGGTCTGGTATTTGCCACCATCTGGCTCATGCTTTGGCATTTTTCGCATACTTGATGGCCAGATCCTGGGCGTTTTCTGGTTTGCAACACGTAGTATTGTAGTACCACACTGAAACAGTGAGTTGATCCTGGATTCGGTCTATATTTTAGAGGATAACACCGGTTAGGTCTGGGTGAGGTCTGGGATTCGCCATCATCTCGCACATACTTTCACTTTTTTCGCATAATTGTAGGCCACATGCTGGCTTTTTCTGGGTTGGATCACGTAGTAATATGGGAGCACACTTGAACAGTGAATTAGTCCTGGATTCGATCTATATATTAGAGGGCAACACCGGTTAGGTTTGGGTTAGGTCTGGTATTTGCCATCATCTGGCTCATGCTTTCGCATTTTTCGCATACTTGTTGGCAAGAACCTGGGCGTTTTCTGGTTTGGATCACACAGTAATGTGGTACCACACTGAGACAGTGAGTTTATGTTAGATTCAATCTATATTTTAGAGGATAACACCGGTTAGGTTAGGGTTAGGTCTGGTATTTGCCATCATCTGGCTGATACGATCGCATTTTTCGCATACTTGTTGGCCAGATCCTGGTCGTTTTCTGGTTTGAGTCTCGTAGTAATGTGGTACCACACTGCAACAGTGAGTTAAACCTGGATTCCATCTATATTTTAGATGATAACACCGGTTAGGTCAGGGTTAGGTCTGGTATTTGCCATCATCTGGCTCATGCTTTGGCATTTTTCGCATACTTGTTGGCCAGATCCTGGGCGTTTTCTGTTATCGATCACGTAGTAATGTGGTACAACACTGAAACAGTGAGTTAAACATGGGTCCGATCTATATTTTAAAGGATAACACCGGTTAGGTCTTGGTTAGGTATGGTATTTGACATCATCTGGCCCATACTTTCGCATTTTTCGCATACTTGTTGGCCAGATCCTGGGCGTTTTCTGGTTTGGATCACGTAGTAATGTAGAACCACTCTGAAACAGTGATTTGATCCTGGATTCGATCTATATTTTAGAAGATAACACTGGTTAGGTCAGTGTTAGGTCTGGTATTTGCCATCATCTGGCCCATACTTTCGCCTTTTTCGCATACTTGTTGGCCAGATCCTGGGCGTTTTCTGGTTTGGGTCTCGTAGTAATGTGGTACCACACTGCAACAGTGAGTTAAACCT
Source organism: Colletes latitarsis (assembly GCF_051014445.1). Taxonomy (NCBI): domain Eukaryota; kingdom Metazoa; phylum Arthropoda; class Insecta; order Hymenoptera; family Colletidae; genus Colletes; species Colletes latitarsis. Next base: position 11,403,276 of record NW_027488371.1, read on the forward strand.
GGATTGAATCTATATCTTAGAGGATAACACCGGTTAGGTCAGGGTTAGGTCTGGTATTTGCCATCATCTGGCTCATGCTTTGGCATTTTTCGTATACTTGTTGGCCAGATCCTGGGCGTTTTCTGGTCTGGGTCTCGTAGTAGCGTGGTACCACTCTGAAACAGTGAGTTAAACCTGGATTCAATCTATATTTTAGAGGATAACACCGGTTAGGTCAGGGTTTGGTCTGGTATTTGCCATCATCTGGCTCATACTTTCGCATTTTTCGCATACTTGTTGGCCAGATCCTGGGCGTTTTCTGAGTTGGACTAGGTAGTAGTTTTGTACCGCACTGAAACAGTGAAGTAATCCTGGATTCGATCCATATATTAGAGGGTAACACCGGTTAGGTTTGGGTTAGGTCTGGTATTTGCCATCATCTGGCGCATACTTTCGCATGTTTCGCATACTTGTTGGCCAGATCCTGGGCGTTTTCTGGTTTGGAACACGTAGTAATGTAGAACCACTCTGAAACAGTGAGTTAAACCTGGATTCAATCTATATTTTAGAGGATAACACTGGTTAGGTCAGGGTTAGGTCTGGTATTTGCCATCATCTCGCTCATACTTTCACTTTTTTCGCATAATTGTAGGCCAAATGCTGGCTTTTTCTGGGTTGGATCACGTAGTAATATGGGAGCACACTTGAACAGTGAATTAGTCCTGGATTCGATCTATATATTAGAGGGCAACACCGGTTAGGTTTGGGTTAGGTCTGGTATTTGCCATCATCTGGCTCATGCTTTCGCATTTTTCGCATACTTGTTGGCAAGAACCTGGGCGTTTTCTGGTTTGGAACACGTAGTAATGTGGTACCACACTGAAACAGTGAGTTAAACCTGGATTCAATCTATATTTTAGAGGATAACACTGGTTAGGTCAGGGTTAGGTCTGGTATTTGCCATCATCTGGCTCATGCTTTCGCATTTCTCGCATACTTGATGGACAGATCCTGGGCGTTTTCTGGGTTGGATCAGGTAGTAGTGTGGTACCGCACTGCAACAGTGAGTTAAACCTGGATTCAATCTATACTTTAGAGGATAACACCGGTTAGGTCAGGGTTAGGTCTGGTATTTGCCATCATCTGGCTCATGCTTTGGCATTTTTCGCATACTTGATGGCCAGATCCTGGGCGTTTTCTGGTTTGGAACACGTAGTATTGTAGTACCACACTGAAACAGTGAGTTGATCCTGGATTCGGTCTATATTTTAGAGGATAACACTGGTTAGGTCAGGGTTAGGTCTGGTATTTGCCATCATCTGGCTCATACTTTCGCATTTTTCGCATACTTGTTGGCCAGATCCTGGGCGTTTTTTGGTTTGGGTCTCGTAGTAATGTGGTACCACACTGCAACAGTGAGTTAAACCTGGATTCAATCTATATCTTATAGGATAACACCGGTCAGGTCAGGGTTAGGTACGGTATTTGCCGTCATCTGGCTCATGCTTTGGCATTTTTCGCTTACTTGAGGGCCAGATCCTGGGCGTTTTCTGGTTTGGAACACGTAGTAATGTGGTACCACACTGAAACAGTGAGTTGATCCTGGATTCGATCTATATTTTAGAGGATAACACCGGTTAGGTCGGGGTTAGGTCTGGTATTTGCCATCATCTGGCTCATACTTTCGCATTTTTCGCATACTTGTTGGCCAGATCCTGGGCGTTTTTTGGTTTGGGTCTCGTAGTAATGTGGTACCACACTGCAACAGTGAGTTAAACCTGGATTCAATCTATATCTTATAGGTTAACACCGGTTAGGTCAGGGTTAGGTCTGGTATTTGCCATCATCTGGCTCATACTTTCGCCTTTCTCGCATACCTGTTGGCCAGAACCGGGGCGTTTTCTGGTTTGGATCACGCAGTCATGTGGTACCACACTGAAACAGTGAGTTTATCTTAGATTCAATCTATATTTTAGAGGATAACACCGGTCAGGTCAGGGTTAGGTACGGTATTTGCCGTCATCTGGCTCATGCTTTGGCATTTTTCGCATACTTGAGGGCCAGATCCTGGGCGTTTTCTGGTTTGGAACACGTAGTAATGTGGTACCACACTGAAACAGTGAGTTGATCCTGGATTCAATCTATATTTTAGCGGATAACACCGGTTAGGTCAGGGTTAGGTCTGGTATTTGCCATCATCTGGCTCATACTTTCGCATTTTTCGCATACTTGTTGGCCAGATCCTGGGCGTTTTCTGGGTTGGATCAGGTAGTAGTGCGGTACCGCACTGAAACAGTGAAGTAATCCTGGATTCGATCTATATATTAGAGGGTAACACCGGTTAGGTTTAAGTTAGGTCTGGTATTTGCCATAATATGGCTCATACTTTCGCATTTTTCGCATACATGTTGGCCCGACCCAGGGCGTTTTCCGGTTTGGATCACGTAGTAATGTGGTACCACACTGAAACAGTGAGTTGATCCTGGATTCGATCTATATTTTAGAGGATAACACCGGTTAGGTTGGGGTTAGGTCTGGTATTTGCCATCATCTGGCTCATACTTTCGCATTTTTCGCATACTTGTTGGCCAGATCCTGGGCGTTTTCTGGTTTGGATCACGTAGTAATGTGGCACCACACTCAAACAGTGAGTTAAACCTGGATTCAATCTTTATTTTAGAGGATAACACCGGTTAGGCCAGGGTTAGGTCTGGTATTTGCCATCATCTGGTTCATACTTTCGCATTTTTCGCATCGTTGTTGGCCAGAACCGGGGCGTTTTCTGGTTTGGATCACGCAGTCATGTGGTACCACACTGAAACAGTGAGTTTATCTTAGATTCAATCTATATTTTAGAGGATAACACCGGTCAGGTCAGGGTTAGGTACGGTATTTGCCGTCATCTGGCTCATGCTTTGGCATTTTTCGCATACTTGAGGGCCAGATCCTGGGCGTTTTCTGGTTTGGAACACGTAGTAATGTGGTACCACACTGAAACAGTGAGTTGATCCTGGATTCAATCTATATTTTAGCGGATAACACCGGTTAGGTCAGGGTTAGGTCTGGTATTTGCCATCATCTGGCTCATACTTTCGCATGTTTCGCATACTTGTTGGCCAGATCCTGGGGCGGTTTCTGGTTTGGATCACGTAGTAATGTGGTACCACACTGAAACAGTGAGTTGATCCTGGATTCGATCTATATTACAGAGGATAACACCGGCTAGGTCTTGGTTAGGTATGGTAATTGCCATCATCTGGCTCATACATTCGCATTTTTCGCATACTTGTTGGCCAGATCCTGGGCGTTTTTTGGTTTGGGTCTCGTAGTAATGTGGTACCACACTGCAACAGTGAGTTAAACCTGGATTCAATCTATATCTTATAGGATAACACCGGTTAGGTCAGGGTTAGGTCTGGTATTTGCCATCATCTGGCTCATACTTTCGCATGTTTCGCATACTTGTTGGCCAGATCCTGGGGCGGTTTCTGGTTTGGATCACGTAGTAATGTGGTACCACACTGAAACAGTGAGTTGATCCTGGATTCGATCTATATTACAGAGGATAACACCGGCTAGGTCTTGGTTAGGTATGGTAATTGCCATCATCTGGCTCATACTTTCGCATTTTTCGCATACTTGTTGGCCAGATCCTGGGCGTTTTTTGGTTTGGGTCTCGTAGTAATGTGGTACCACACTGCAACAGTGAGTTAAACCTGGATTCAATCTATATCTTATAGGATAACACCGGTTAGGTCAGGGTTAGGTCTGGTATTTGCCATCATCTGGCTCATGCTTTCGCATTTCTCGCATACTTGATGGACAGATCCTGGGCGTTTTCTGGGTTGGATCAGGTAGTAGTGTGGTACCGCACTGCAACAGTGAGTTAAACCTGGATTCAATCTATACTTTAGAGGATAACACCGGTTAGGTCAGGGTTAGGTCTGGTATTTGCCATCATCTGGCTCATGCTTTGGCATTTTTCGCATACTTGATGGCCAGATCCTGGGCGTTTTCTGGTTTGCAACACGTAGTATTGTAGTACCACACTGAAACAGTGAGTTGATCCTGGATTCGGTCTATATTTTAGAGGATAACACCGGTTAGGTCTGGGTGAGGTCTGGGATTCGCCATCATCTCGCACATACTTTCACTTTTTTCGCATAATTGTAGGCCAAATGCTGGCTTTTTCTGGGTTGGATCACGTAGTAATATGGGAGCACACTTGAACAGTGAATTAGTCCTGGATTCGATCTATATATTAGAGGGCAACACCGGTTAGGTTTGGGTTAGGTCTGGTATTTGCCATCATCTGGCTCATGCTTTCGCATTTTTCGCATACTTGTTGGCAAGAACCTGGGCGTTTTCTGGTTTGGATCACACAGTAATGTGGTACCACACTGAGACAGTGAGTTTATGTTAGATTCAATCTATATTTTAGAGGATAACACCGGTTAGGTTAGGGTTAGGTCTGGTATTTGCCATCATCTGGCTGATACGATCGCATTTTTCGCATACTTGTTGGCCAGATCCTGGTCGTTTTCTGGTTTGAGTCTCGTAGTAATGTGGTACCACACTGCAACAGTGAGTTAAACCTGGATTCCATCTATATTTTAGATGATAACACCGGTTAGGTCAGGGTTAGGTCTGGTATTTGCCATCATCTGGCTCATGCTTTGGCATTTTTCGCATACTTGTTGGCCAGATCCAGGGCGTTTTCTGTTATCGATCACGTAGTAATGTGGTACAACACTGAAACAGTGAGTTAAACATGGGTCCGATCTATATTTTAAAGGATAACACCGGTTAGGTCTTGGTTAGGTATGGTAATTGCCATCATCTGGCCCATACTTTCGCATTTTTCGCATACTTGTTGGCCAGATCCTGGGCGTTTTCTGGTTTGGATCACGTAGTAATGTAGAACCACTCTGAAACAGTGATTTGATCCTGGATTCGATCTATATTTTAGAAGATAACACTGGTTAGGTCAGTGTTAGGTCTGGTATTTGCCATCATCTGGCCCATACTTTCGCCTTTTTCGCATACTTGTTGGCCAGATCCTGGGCGTTTTCTGGTTTGGGTCTCGTAGTAATGTGGTACCACACTGCAACAGTGAGTTAAACCTGGATTGAATCTATATCTTAGAGGATAACACCGGTTAGGTCAGGGTTAGGTCTGGTATTTGCCATCATCTGGCTCATGCTTTGGCATTTTTCGCATACTTGTTGGCCAGATCCTGGGCGTTTTCTGGTTTGGGTCTCGTAGTAGCGTGGTACCACTCTGAAACAGTGAGTTAAACCTGGATTCAATCTATATTTTAGAGGATAACACCGGTTAGGTCAGGGTTTGGTCTGGTATTTGCCATCATCTGGCTCATACTTTCGCATTTTTCGCATACTTGTTGGCCAGATCCTGGGCGTTTTCTGAGTTGGACTAGGTAGTAGTTTTGTACCGCACTGAAACAGTGAAGTAATCCTGGATTCGATCCATATATTAGAGGGTAACACCGGTTAGGTTTGGGTTAGGTCTGGTATTTGCCATCATCTGGCTCATGCTTTCGCATTTTTCGCATACTTGTTGGCAAGAACCTGGGCGTTTTCTGGTTTGGAACACGTAGTAATGTGGTACCACACTGAAACAGTGAGTTAAACCTGGATTCAATCTATATTTTAGAGGATAACACTGGTTAGGTCAGGGTTAGGTCTGGTATTTGCCATCATCTGGCTCATGCTTTCGCATTTCTCGCATACTTGATGGACAGATCCTGGGCGTTTTCTGGGTTGGATCAGGTAGTAGTGTGGTACCGCACTGCAACAGTGAGTTAAACCTGGATTCAATCTATACTTTAGAGGATAACACCGGTTAGGTCAGGGTTAGGTCTGGTATTTGCCATCATCTGGCTACTGCTTTGGCATTTTTCGCATACTTGATGGCCAGATCCTGGGCGTTTTCTGGTTTGGAACACGTAGTATTGTAGTACCACACTGAAACAGTGAGTTGATCCTGGATTCGGTCTATATTTTAGAGGATAACACCGGTTAGGTCTGGGTGAGGTCTGGTATTTGATATTATCTGGCCCATACTTTCGCATATTACGTATAAATGTTGGCCAGATCCTGGGCGTTTCCTGGTTTGGATCACGTAGTAATGTGGTACCACACTGAAACAGTGAGTTTATCTTAGATTCAATCTATATTTTAGAGGATAACACTGGTTAGGTCAGGGTTAGGTCTGGTATTTGCCATCATCTGGCTCATACTTTCGCATTTTTCGCATACTTGTTGGCGAGATCCTGGGCGTTTTTTGGTTTGGGTCTCGTAGTAATGTGGTACCACACTGCAACAGTGAGTTAAACCTGGATTCAATCTATATCTTATAGGATAACACCGGTTAGGTCAGGGTTAGGTCTGGTATTTGCCATCATCTGGCTCATACTTTCGCATTTTTCGCATACTTGTTGGCCAGATCCTGGGCGTTTTTTGGTTTGGGTCTCGTAGTAATGTGGTACCACACTGCAACAGTGAGTTAAACCTGGATTCAATCTATATCTTATAGGATAACACCGGTCAGGTCAGGGTTAGGTACGGTATTTGCCGTCATCTGGCTCATGCTTTGGCATTTTTCGCTTACTTGAGGGCCAGATCCTGGGCGTTTTCTGGTTTGGAACACGTAGTAATGTGGTACCACACTGAAACAGTGAGTTGATCCTGGATTCGATCTATATTTTAGAGGATAACACCGGTTAGGTCGGGGTTAGGTCTGGTATTTGCCATCATCTGGCTCATACTTTCGCATTTTTCGCATACTTGTTGGCCAGATCCTGGGCGTTTTTTGGTTTGGGTCTCGTAGTAATGTGGTACCACACTGCAACAGTGAGTTAAACCTGGATTCAATCTATATCTTATAGGATAACACCGGTTAGGTCAGGGTTAGGTCTGGTATTTGCCATCATCTGGCTCATACTTTCGCCTTTTTCGCATACCTGTTGGCCAGAACCGGGGCGTTTTCTGGTTTGGATCACGCAGTCATGTGGTACCACACTGAAACAGTGAGTTTATCTTAGATTCAATCTATATTTTAGAGGATAACACCGGTCAGGTCAGGGTTAGGTACGGTATTTGCCGTCATCTGGCTCATGCTTTGGCATTTTTCGCATACTTGAGGGCCAGATCCTGGGCGTTTTCTGGTTTGGAACACGTAGTAATGTGGTACCACACTGAAACAGTGAGTTGATCCTGGATTCAATCTATATTTTAGCGGATAACACCGGTTAGGTCAGGGTTAGGTCTGGTATTTGCCATCATCTGGCTCATACTTTCGCATGTTTCGCATACTTGTTGGCCAGATCCTGGGGCGGTTTCTGGTTTGGATCACGTAGTAATGTGGTACCACACTGAAACAGTGAGTTGATCCTGGATTCGATCTATATTACAGAGGATAACACCGGCTAGGTCTTGGTTAGGTATGGTAATTGCCATCATCTGGCTCATACTTTCGCATTTTTCGCATACTTGTTGGCCAGATCCTGGGCGTTTTTTGGTTTGGGTCTCGTAGTAATGTGGTACCACACTGCAACAGTGAGTTAAACCTGGATTCAATCTATATCTTATAGGATAACACCGGTTAGGTCAGGGTTAGGTCTGGTATTTGCCATCATCTGGCTCATACTTTCGCCTTTTTCGCATACCTGTTGGCCAGATGCTGGGCGTTTCCTGGTTTGGATCACGTAGTAATGTGGTACCACACTGAAACAGTGAGTTGATCCTGGATTCGATCTATATTTTAGAGGATAACACCGGTTAGGTCGGGGTTAGGTCTGGTATTTGCCATCATCTGGCTCATACTTTCGCATTTTTCGCCTACTTGTTGGCCAGATCCTGGGCGTTTTCTGTTATGGATCACATAGTAATGTGGTACCACACTGAAACAGTGAGTTTATCTTAGATTCAATCTATATTTTAGAGGATAACACTGGTTAGGTCAGGGTTAGGTCTGGTATTTGCCATCATCTGGCTCATACTTTCGCATTTTTCGCCTACTTGTTGGCCAGATCCTGGGCGTTTTCTGTTATGGATCACGTAGTAATCTGGTACCACACTGAAACAGTGAGTTTATCTTAGATTCAATCTATATTTTAGAGGATAACACTGGTTAGGTCAGGGTTAGGTCTGGTAATTGCCATCATCTGGCTCATACTTTCGCATTTTTCGCATACTTGTTGGCCAGATCCTGGGCGTTTTCTGGGTTGGATCAGGTAGTAGTGCGGTACCGCACTGAAACAGTGAAGTAATCCTGGATTCGATCTATATATTAGAGGGTAACACCGGTTAGGTTTAAGTTAGGTCTGGTATTTGCCATAATATGGCTCATACTTTCGCATTTTTCGCATACATGTTGGCCCGACCCAGGGCGTTTTCCGGTTTGGATCACGTAGTAATGTGGTACCACACTGAAACAGTGAGTTGATCCTGGATTCGATCTATATTTTAGAGGATAACACCGGTTAGGTTGGGGTTAGGTCTGGTATTTGCCATCATCTGGCTCATACTTTCGCATTTTTCGCATACTTGTTGGCCAGATCCTGGGCGTTTTCTGGTTTGGATCACGTAGTAATGTGGCACCACACTCAAACAGTGAGTTAAACCTGGATTCAATCTTTATTTTAGAGGATAACACCGGTTAGGCCAGGGTTAGGTCTGGTATTTGCCATCATCTGGTTCATACTTTCGCATTTTTCGCATCGTTGTTGGCCAGAACCGGGGCGTTTTCTGGTTTGGATCACGCAGTCATGTGGTACCACACTGAAACAGTGAGTTTATCTTAGATTCAATCTATATTTTAGAGGATAACACCGGTCAGGTCAGGGTTAGGTACGGTATTTGCCGTCATCTGGCTCATGCTTTGGCATTTTTCGCATACTTGAGGGCCAGATCCTGGGCGTTTTCTGGTTTGGAACACGTAGTAATGTGGTACCACACTGAAACAGTGAGTTGATCCTGGATTCAATCTATATTTTAGCGGATAACACCGGTTAGGTCAGGGTTAGGTCTGGTATTTGCCATCATCTGGCTCATACTTTCGCATGTTTCGCATACTTGTTGGCCAGATCCTGGGGCGGTTTCTGGTTTGGATCACGTAGTAATGTGGTACCACACTGAAACAGTGAGTTGATCCTGGATTCGATCTATATTACAGAGGATAACACCGGCTAGGTCTTGGTTAGGTATGGTAATTGCCATCATCTGGCTCATACTTTCGCATTTTTCGCATACTTGTTGGCCAGATCCTGGGCGTTTTTTGGTTTGGGTCTCGTAGTAATGTGGTACCACACTGCAACAGTGAGTTAAACCTGGATTCAATCTATATCTTATAGGATAACACCGGTTAGGTCAGGGTTAGGTCTGGTATTTGCCATCATCTGGCTCATACTTTCGCCTTTTTCGCATACCTGTTGGCCAGATGCTGGGCGTTTCCTGGTTTGGATCACGTAGTAATGTGGTACCACACTGAAACAGTGAGTTGATCCTGGATTCGATCTATATTTTGGAGGATAACACCGGTTAGGTCGGGGTTAGGTCTGGTATTTGCCATCATCTGGCTCATACTTTCGCATTTTTCGCCTACTTGTTGGCCAGATCCTGGGCGTTTTCTGTTATGGATCACGTAGTAATGTGGTACCACACTGAAACAGTGAGTTTATCTTAGATTCAATCTATATTTAAGAGGATAACACTGGTTAGGTCAGGGTTAGGTCTGGTACTTGCCATCATCTGGCTCATACTTCCGCATTTTTCGCATACTTGTTGGCCAGATCCTGGGCGTTTTCTGGTTTGGGTCACGTAGTAATGTGGTACCACACTGCAACAGTGAGTTAGACCTGGATTCTATCTATATTTCAGAGGATAACACCGGCTAGGTCTTGGTTAGGTATGGTAATTGCCATCATCTGGCTCATACTTTCGCATTTTTCGCGTACTTGTTGGCCAGATCCTGGGCGTTTTCTGTTATGGATCACGTAGTAATGTGGTACCATACTGAAACAGTGAGTTTATCTTAGATTCAATCTATATTTTAGAGGATAACACTGGTTAGGTCAGGGTTAGGTCTGGTAATTGCCATCATCTGGCTCATACTTTCGCATTTTTCGCGTACTTGTTGGCCAGATCCTGGGCGTTTTCTGTTATGGATCACGTAGTAATGTGGTACCACACTGAAACAGTGAGTTTATCTTAGATTCAATCTATATTTTAGAGGATAACACTGGTTAGGTCGGGGTTAGGTCTGGTATTTGGCATCATCTGGCTCATAGTTTCGCATTATTCGCATACTTATTGGCCAGATCCTAGGCGTTTTCTGGTTTGGATCACGTAGTAATGTGGATCCACACTGCAACAGTGAGTTAAGCCTGGATACAATCTATATTTTAGGGGTTAACACCGGTTAGGTCAGGGTTAGGTCTGGTATTTGCCATCATCTGGCTCATACTTTCGCATTTTTCGCATACTTGTTGCCCAGATCCTGGGCGTTTTCTGGGTTGGATCAGGCAGTAGTGTGGTACCGCACTGAAAGAGTGAAGCAATACTGGATTCGATCTATATATTAGAGGATAACACCGGTTAGGTCGGGGTTAGGTCTGGTATTTGCCACCATCTGGCTCATACATTCGCATTTTTCGCATACTTGTTGGCCAGATCCTGGGCGTTTTTTGGTTTGGGTCTCGTAGTAATGTGGTACCACACTGCAACAGTGAGTTAAACCTGGATTCAATCTATATCTTATAGGATAACACCGGTTAGGTCAGGGTTAGGTCTGGTATTTGCCATCATCTGGCTCATACTTTCGCCTTTTTCGCATACCTGTTGGCCAGATCCTTGGCGTTTCCTGGTTTGGATCACGCAGTAATGTGGTACCACACTGAAACAGTGAGTTGATCCTGGATTCGATCTATATTTTAGAGGATAACACCGGTTAGGTCGGGGTTAGGTCTGGTATTTGCCATCATCTGGCTCATACTTTCGCATTTTTCGCATACTTGTTGGCCAGATCCTGGGCGTTTTCTGGTTTGGATCACGTAGTAATGTGGCACCACACTCAAACAGTGAGTTAAACCTGGATTCAATCTTTATTTTAGAGGATAACACCGGTTAGGTCAGGGTTTGGTCTGGTATTTGCCATCATCTGGCTCATGCTTTCGCATTTTTCGCATACTTGTTGGCAAGAACCTGGGCGTTTTCTGGTTTGGAACACGTAATAATGTGGTACCACACTGAAACAGTGAGTTAAACCTGGATTCAATCTATATTTTAGAGGATAACACTGGTTAGGTCAGAGTTAGGTCTGGTATTTGCCATCATCTGGCTCATGCTTTCGCATTTCTCGCATACTTGATGGACAGATCCTGGGCGTTTTCTGGGTTGGATCAGGTAGTAGTGTGGTACCGCACTGCAACAGTGAGTTAAACCTGGATTCAATCTATACTTTAGAGGATAACACCGGTTAGGTCAGGGTTAGGTCTGGTATTTGCCACCATCTGGCTCATGCTTTGGCATTTTTCGCATACTTGATGGCCAGATCCTGGGCGTTTTCTGGTTTGCAACACGTAGTATTGTAGTACCACACTGAAACAGTGAGTTGATCCTGGATTCGGTCTATATTTTAGAGGATAACACCGGTTAGGTCTGGGTGAGGTCTGGGATTCGCCATCATCTCGCACATACTTTCACTTTTTTCGCATAATTGTAGGCCACATGCTGGCTTTTTCTGGGTTGGATCACGTAGTAATATGGGAGCACACTTGAACAGTGAATTAGTCCTGGATTCGATCTATATATTAGAGGGCAACACCGGTTAGGTTTGGGTTAGGTCTGGTATTTGCCATCATCTGGCTCATGCTTTCGCATTTTTCGCATACTTGTTGGCAAGAACCTGGGCGTTTTCTGGTTTGGATCACACAGTAATGTGGTACCACACTGAGACAGTGAGTTTATGTTAGATTCAATCTATATTTTAGAGGATAACACCGGTTAGGTTAGGGTTAGGTCTGGTATTTGCCATCATCTGGCTGATACGATCGCATTTTTCGCATACTTGTTGGCCAGATCCTGGTCGTTTTCTGGTTTGAGTCTCGTAGTAATGTGGTACCACACTGCAACAGTGAGTTAAACCTGGATTCCATCTATATTTTAGATGATAACACCGGTTAGGTCAGGGTTAGGTCTGGTATTTGCCATCATCTGGCTCATGCTTTGGCATTTTTCGCATACTTGTTGGCCAGATCCTGGGCGTTTTCTGTTATCGATCACGTAGTAATGTGGTACAACACTGAAACAGTGAGTTAAACATGGGTCCGATCTATATTTTAAAGGATAACACCGGTTAGGTCTTGGTTAGGTATGGTATTTGACATCATCTGGCCCATACTTTCGCATTTTTCGCATACTTGTTGGCCAGATCCTGGGCGTTTTCTGGTTTGGATCACGTAGTAATGTAGAACCACTCTGAAACAGTGATTTGATCCTGGATTCGATCTATATTTTAGAAGATAACACTGGTTAGGTCAGTGTTAGGTCTGGTATTTGCCATCATCTGGCCCATACTTTCGCCTTTTTCGCATACTTGTTGGCCAGATCCTGGGCGTTTTCTGGTTTGGGTCTCGTAGTAATGTGGTACCACACTGCAACAGTGAGTTAAACCTGGATTGAATCTATATCTTAGAGGATAACACCGGTTAGGTCAGGGTTAGGTCTGGTATTTGCCATCATCTGGCTCATGCTTTGGCATTTTTCGTATACTTGTTGGCCAGATCCTGGGCGTTTTCTGGTCTGGGTCTCGTAGTAGCGTGGTACCACTCTGAAACAGTGAGTTAAACCTGGATTCAATCTATATTTTAGAGGATAACACCGGTTAGGTCAGGGTTTGGTCTGGTATTTGCCATCATCTGGCTCATACTTTCGCATTTTTCGCATACTTGTTGGCCAGATCCTGGGCGTTTTCTGAGTTGGACTAGGTAGTAGTTTTGTACCGCACTGAAACAGTGAAGTAATCCTGGATTCGATCCATATATTAGAGGGTAACACCGGTTAGGTTTGGGTTAGGTCTGGTATTTGCCATCATCTGGCGCATACTTTCGCATGTTTCGCATACTTGTTGGCCAGATCCTGGGCGTTTTCTGGTTTGGAACACGTAGTAATGTAGAACCACTCTGAAACAGTGAGTTAAACCTGGATTCAATCTATATTTTAGAGGATAACACTGGTTAGGTCAGGGTTAGGTCTGGTATTTGCCATCATCTCGCTCATACTTTCACTTTTTTCGCATAATTGTAGGCCAAATGCTGGCTTTTTCTGGGTTGGATCACGTAGTAATATGGGAGCACACTTGAACAGTGAATTAGTCCTGGATTCGATCTATATATTAGAGGGCAACACCGGTTAGGTTTGGGTTAGGTCTGGTATTTGCCATCATCTGGCTCATGCTTTCGCATTTTTCGCATACTTGTTGGCAAGAACCTGGGCGTTTTCTGGTTTGGAACACGTAGTAATGTGGTACCACACTGAAACAGTGAGTTAAACCTGGATTCAATCTATATTTTAGAGGATAACACTGGTTAGGTCAGGGTTAGGTCTGGTATTTGCCATCATCTGGCTCATGCTTTCGCATTTCTCGCATACTTGATGGACAGATCCTGGGCGTTTTCTGGGTTGGATCAGGTAGTAGTGTGGTACCGCACTGCAACAGTGAGTTAAACCTGGATTCAATCTATACTTTAGAGGATAACACCGGTTAGGTCAGGGTTAGGTCTGGTATTTGCCATCATCTGGCTCATGCTTTGGCATTTTTCGCATACTTGATGGCCAGATCCTGGGCGTTTTCTGGTTTGGAACACGTAGTATTGTAGTACCACACTGAAACAGTGAGTTGATCCTGGATTCGGTCTATATTTTAGAGGATAACACCGGTTAGGTCTGGGTGAGGTCTGGTATTTGATATTATCTGGCCCATACTTTCGCATATTACGTATAAATGTTGGCCAGATCCTGGGCGTTTCCTGGTTTGGATCACGTAGTAATGTGGTACCACACTGAAACAGTGAGTTTATCTTAGATTCAATCTATATTTTAGAGGATAACACTGGTTAGGTCAGGGTTAGGTCTGGTATTTGCCATCATCTGGCTCATACTTTCGCATTTTTCGCATACTTGTTGGCGAGATCCTGGGCGTTTTTTGGTTTGGGTCTCGTAGTAATGTGGTACCACACTGCAACAGTGAGTTAAACCTGGATTCAATCTATATCTTATAGGATAACACCGGTTAGGTCAGGGTTAGGTCTGGTATTTGCCATCATCTGGCTCATACTTTCGCATTTTTCGCATACTTGTTGGCCAGATCCTGGGCGTTTTTTGGTTTGGGTCTCGTAGTAATGTGGTACCACACTGCAACAGTGAGTTAAACCTGGATTCAATCTATATCTTATAGGATAACACCGGTCAGGTCAGGGTTAGGTACGGTATTTGCCGTCATCTGGCTCATGCTTTGGCATTTTTCGCTTACTTGAGGGCCAGATCCTGGGCGTTTTCTGGTTTGGAACACGTAGTAATGTGGTACCACACTGAAACAGTGAGTTGATCCTGGATTCGATCTATATTTTAGAGGATAACACCGGTTAGGTCGGGGTTAGGTCTGGTATTTGCCATCATCTGGCTCATACTTTCGCATTTTTCGCATACTTGTTGGCCAGATCCTGGGCGTTTTTTGGTTTGGGTCTCGTAGTAATGTGGTACCACACTGCAACAGTGAGTTAAACCTGGATTCAATCTATATCTTATAGGTTAACACCGGTTAGGTCAGGGTTAGGTCTGGTATTTGCCATCATCTGGCTCATACTTTCGCCTTTCTCGCATACCTGTTGGCCAGAACCGGGGCGTTTTCTGGTTTGGATCACGCAGTCATGTGGTACCACACTGAAACAGTGAGTTTATCTTAGATTCAATCTATATTTTAGAGGATAACACCGGTCAGGTCAGGGTTAGGTACGGTATTTGCCGTCATCTGGCTCATGCTTTGGCATTTTTCGCATACTTGAGGGCCAGATCCTGGGCGTTTTCTGGTTTGGAACACGTAGTAATGTGGTACCACACTGAAACAGTGAGTTGATCCTGGATTCAATCTATATTTTAGCGGATAACACCGGTTAGGTCAGGGTTAGGTCTGGTATTTGCCATCATCTGGCTCATACTTTCGCATTTTTCGCATACTTGTTGGCCAGATCCTGGGCGTTTTCTGGGTTGGATCAGGTAGTAGTGCGGTACCGCACTGAAACAGTGAAGTAATCCTGGATTCGATCTATATATTAGAGGGTAACACCGGTTAGGTTTAAGTTAGGTCTGGTATTTGCCATAATATGGCTCATACTTTCGCATTTTTCGCATACATGTTGGCCCGACCCAGGGCGTTTTCCGGTTTGGATCACGTAGTAATGTGGTACCACACTGAAACAGTGAGTTGATCCTGGATTCGATCTATATTTTAGAGGATAACACCGGTTAGGTTGGGGTTAGGTCTGGTATTTGCCATCATCTGGCTCATACTTTCGCATTTTTCGCATACTTGTTGGCCAGATCCTGGGCGTTTTCTGGTTTGGATCACGTAGTAATGTGGCACCACACTCAAACAGTGAGTTAAACCTGGATTCAATCTTTATTTTAGAGGATAACACCGGTTAGGCCAGGGTTAGGTCTGGTATTTGCCATCATCTGGTTCATACTTTCGCATTTTTCGCATCGTTGTTGGCCAGAACCGGGGCGTTTTCTGGTTTGGATCACGCAGTCATGTGGTACCACACTGAAACAGTGAGTTTATCTTAGATTCAATCTATATTTTAGAGGATAACACCGGTCAGGTCAGGGTTAGGTACGGTATTTGCCGTCATCTGGCTCATGCTTTGGCATTTTTCGCATACTTCAGGGCCAGATCCTGGGCGTTTTCTGGTTTGGAACACGTAGTAATGTGGTACCACACTGAAACAGTGAGTTGATCCTGGATTCAATCTATATTTTAGCGGATAACACCGGTTAGGTCAGGGTTAGGTCTGGTATTTGCCATCATCTGGCTCATACTTTCGCATGTTTCGCATACTTGTTGGCCAGATCCTGGGGCGGTTTCTGGTTTGGATCACGTAGTAATGTGGTACCACACTGAAACAGTGAGTTGATCCTGGATTCGATCTATATTACAGAGGATAACACCGGCTAGGTCTTGGTTAGGTATGGTAATTGCCATCATCTGGCTCATACATTCGCATTTTTCGCATACTTGTTGGCCAGATCCTGGGCGTTTTTTGGTTTGGGTCTCGTAGTAATGTGGTACCACACTGCAACAGTGAGTTAAACCTGGATTCAATCTATATCTTATAGGATAACACCGGTTAGGTCAGGGTTAGGTCTGGTATTTGCCATCATCTGGCTCATACTTTCGCATGTTTCGCATACTTGTTGGCCAGATCCTGGGGCGGTTTCTGGTTTGGATCACGTAGTAATGTGGTACCACACTGAAACAGTGAGTTGATCCTGGATTCGATCTATATTACAGAGGATAACACCGGCTAGGTCTTGGTTAGGTATGGTAATTGCCATCATCTGGCTCATACTTTCGCATTTTTCGCATACTTGTTGGCCAGATCCTGGGCGTTTTTTGGTTTGGGTCTCGTAGTAATGTGGTACCACACTGCAACAGTGAGTTAAACCTGGATTCAATCTATATCTTATAGGATAACACCGGTTAGGTCAGGGTTAGGTCTGGTATTTGCCATCATCTGGCTCATGCTTTCGCATTTCTCGCATACTTGATGGACAGATCCTGGGCGTTTTCTGGGTTGGATCAGGTAGTAGTGTGGTACCGCACTGCAACAGTGAGTTAAACCTGGATTCAATCTATACTTTAGAGGATAACACCGGTTAGGTCAGGGTTAGGTCTGGTATTTGCCATCATCTGGCTCATGCTTTGGCATTTTTCGCATACTTGATGGCCAGATCCTGGGCGTTTTCTGGTTTGCAACACGTAGTATTGTAGTACCACACTGAAACAGTGAGTTGATCCTGGATTCGGTCTATATTTTAGAGGATAACACCGGTTAGGTCTGGGTGAGGTCTGGGATTCGCCATCATCTCGCACATACTTTCACTTTTTTCGCATAATTGTAGGCCAAATGCTGGCTTTTTCTGGGTTGGATCACGTAGTAATATGGGAGCACACTTGAACAGTGAATTAGTCCTGGATTCGATCTATATATTAGAGGGCAACACCGGTTAGGTTTGGGTTAGGTCTGGTATTTGCCATCATCTGGCTCATGCTTTCGCATTTTTCGCATACTTGTTGGCAAGAACCTGGGCGTTTTCTGGTTTGGATCACACAGTAATGTGGTACCACACTGAGACAGTGAGTTTATGTTAGATTCAATCTATATTTTAGAGGATAACACCGGTTAGGTTAGGGTTAGGTCTGGTATTTGCCATCATCTGGCTGATACGATCGCATTTTTCGCATACTTGTTGGCCAGATCCTGGTCGTTTTCTGGTTTGAGTCTCGTAGTAATGTGGTACCACACTGCAACAGTGAGTTAAACCTGGATTCCATCTATATTTTAGATGATAACACCGGTTAGGTCAGGGTTAGGTCTGGTATTTGCCATCATCTGGCTCATGCTTTGGCATTTTTCGCATACTTGTTGGCCAGATCCTGGGCGTTTTCTGTTATCGATCACGTAGTAATGTGGTACAACAATGAAACAGTGAGTTAAACATGGGTCCGATCTATATTTTAAAGGATAACACCGGTTAGGTCTTGGTTAGGTATGGTAATTGCCATCATCTGGCCCATACTTTCGCATTTTTCGCATACTTGTTGGCCAGATCCTGGGCGTTTTCTGGTTTGGATCACGTAGTAATGTAGAACCACTCTGAAACAGTGATTTGATCCTGGATTCGATCTATATTTTAGAAGATAACACTGGTTAGGTCAGTGTTAGGTCTGGTATTTGCCATCATCTGGCCCATACTTTCGCCTTTTTCGCATACTTGTTGGCCAGATCCTGGGCGTTTTCTGGTTTGGGTCTCGTAGTAATGTGGTACCACACTGCAACAGTGAGTTAAACCTGGATTGAATCTATATCTTAGAGGATAACACCGGTTAGGTCAGGGTTAGGTCTGGTATTTGCCATCATCTGGCTCATGCTTTGGCATTTTTCGCATACTTGTTGGCCAGATCCTGGGCGTTTTCTGGTTTGGGTCTCGTAGTAGCGTGGTACCACTCTGAAACAGTGAGTTAAACCTGGATTCAATCTATATTTTAGAGGATAACACCGGTTAGGTCAGGGTTTGGTCTGGTATTTGCCATCATCTGGCTCATACTTTCGCATTTTTCGCATACTTGTTGGCCAGATCCTGGGCGTTTTCTGAGTTGGACTAGGTAGTAGTTTTGTACCGCACTGAAACAGTGAAGTAATCCTGGATTCGATCCATATATTAGAGGGTAACACCGGTTAGGTTTGGGTTAGGTCTGGTATTTGCCATCATCTGGCTCATGCTTTCGCATTTTTCGCATACTTGTTGGCAAGAACCTGGGCGTTTTCTGGTTTGGAACACGTAGTAATGTGGTACCACACTGAAACAGTGAGTTAAACCTGGATTCAATCTATATTTTAGAGGATAACACTGGTTAGGTCAGGGTTAGGTCTGGTATTTGCCATCATCTGGCTCATGCTTTCGCATTTCTCGCATACTTGATGGACAGATCCTGGGCGTTTTCTGGGTTGGATCAGGTAGTAGTGTGGTACCGCACTGCAACAGTGAGTTAAACCTGGATTCAATCTATACTTTAGAGGATAACACCGGTTAGGTCAGGGTTAGGTCTGGTATTTGCCATCATCTGGCTACTGCTTTGGCATTTTTCGCATACTTGATGGCCAGATCCTGGGCGTTTTCTGGTTTGGAACACGTAGTATTGTAGTACCACACTGAAACAGTGAGTTGATCCTGGATTCGGTCTATATTTTAGAGGATAACACCGGTTAGGTCTGGGTGAGGTCTGGTATTTGATATTATCTGGCCCATACTTTCGCATATTACGTATAAATGTTGGCCAGATCCTGGGCGTTTCCTGGTTTGGATCACGTAGTAATGTGGTACCACACTGAAACAGTGAGTTTATCTTAGATTCAATCTATATTTTAGAGGATAACACTGGTTAGGTCAGGGTTAGGTCTGGTATTTGCCATCATCTGGCTCATACTTTCGCATTTTTCGCATACTTGTTGGCGAGATCCTGGGCGTTTTTTGGTTTGGGTCTCGTAGTAATGTGGTACCACACTGCAACAGTGAGTTAAACCTGGATTCAATCTATATCTTATAGGATAACACCGGTTAGGTCAGGGTTAGGTCTGGTATTTGCCATCATCTGGCTCATACTTTCGCATTTTTCGCATACTTGTTGGCCAGATCCTGGGCGTTTTTTGGTTTGGGTCTCGTAGTAATGTGGTACCACACTGCAACAGTGAGTTAAACCTGGATTCAATCTATATCTTATAGGATAACACCGGTCAGGTCAGGGTTAGGTACGGTATTTGCCGTCATCTGGCTCATGCTTTGGCATTTTTCGCTTACTTGAGGGCCAGATCCTGGGCGTTTTCTGGTTTGGAACACGTAGTAATGTGGTACCACACTGAAACAGTGAGTTGATCCTGGATTCGATCTATATTTTAGAGGATAACACCGGTTAGGTCGGGGTTAGGTCTGGTATTTGCCATCATCTGGCTCATACTTTCGCATTTTTCGCATACTTGTTGGCCAGATCCTGGGCGTTTTTTGGTTTGGGTCTCGTAGTAATGTGGTACCACACTGCAACAGTGAGTTAAACCTGGATTCAATCTATATCTTATAGGATAACACCGGTTAGGTCAGGGTTAGGTCTGGTATTTGCCATCATCTGGCTCATACTTTCGCCTTTTTCGCATACCTGTTGGCCAGAACCGGGGCGTTTTCTGGTTTGGATCACGCAGTCATGTGGTACCACACTGAAACAGTGAGTTTATCTTAGATTCAATCTATATTTTAGAGGATAACACCGGTCAGGTCAGGGTTAGGTACGGTATTTGCCGTCATCTGGCTCATGCTTTGGCATTTTTCGCATACTTGAGGGCCAGATCCTGGGCGTTTTCTGGTTTGGAACACGTAGTAATGTGGTACCACACTGAAACAGTGAGTTGATCCTGGATTCAATCTATATTTTAGCGGATAACACCGGTTAGGTCAGGGTTAGGTCTGGTATTTGCCATCATCTGGCTCATACTTTCGCATGTTTCGCATACTTGTTGGCCAGATCCTGGGGCGGTTTCTGGTTTGGATCACGTAGTAATGTGGTACCACACTGAAACAGTGAGTTGATCCTGGATTCGATCTATATTACAGAGGATAACACCGGCTAGGTCTTGGTTAGGTATGGTAATTGCCATCATCTGGCTCATACTTTCGCATTTTTCGCATACTTGTTGGCCAGATCCTGGGCGTTTTTTGGTTTGGGTCTCGTAGTAATGTGGTACCACACTGCAACAGTGAGTTAAACCTGGATTCAATCTATATCTTATAGGATAACACCGGTTAGGTCAGGGTTAGGTCTGGTATTTGCCATCATCTGGCTCATACTTTCGCCTTTTTCGCATACCTGTTGGCCAGATGCTGGGCGTTTCCTGGTTTGGATCACGTAGTAATGTGGTACCACACTGAAACAGTGAGTTGATCCTGGATTCGATCTATATTTTAGAGGATAACACCGGTTAGGTCGGGGTTAGGTCTGGTATTTGCCATCATCTGGCTCATACTTTCGCATTTTTCGCCTACTTGTTGGCCAGATCCTGGGCGTTTTCTGTTATGGATCACATAGTAATGTGGTACCACACTGAAACAGTGAGTTTATCTTAGATTCAATCTATATTTTAGAGGATAACACTGGTTAGGTCAGGGTTAGGTCTGGTATTTGCCATCATCTGGCTCATACTTTCGCATTTTTCGCCTACTTGTTGGCCAGATCCTGGGCGTTTTCTGTTATGGATCACGTAGTAATCTGGTACCACACTGAAACAGTGAGTTTATCTTAGATTCAATCTATATTTTAGAGGATAACACTGGTTAGGTCAGGGTTAGGTCTGGTAATTGCCATCATCTGGCTCATACTTTCGCATTTTTCGCATACTTGTTGGCCAGATCCTGGGCGTTTTCTGGGTTGGATCAGGTAGTAGTGCGGTACCGCACTGAAACAGTGAAGTAATCCTGGATTCGATCTATATATTAGAGGGTAACACCGGTTAGGTTTAAGTTAGGTCTGGTATTTGCCATAATATGGCTCATACTTTCGCATTTTTCGCATACATGTTGGCCCGACCCAGGGCGTTTTCCGGTTTGGATCACGTAGTAATGTGGTACCACACTGAAACAGTGAGTTGATCCTGGATTCGATCTATATTTTAGAGGATAACACCGGTTAGGTTGGGGTTAGGTCTGGTATTTGCCATCATCTGGCTCATACTTTCGCATTTTTCGCATACTTGTTGGCCAGATCCTGGGCGTTTTCTGGTTTGGATCACGTAGTAATGTGGCACCACACTCAAACAGTGAGTTAAACCTGGATTCAATCTTTATTTTAGAGGATAACACCGGTTAGGCCAGGGTTAGGTCTGGTATTTGCCATCATCTGGTTCATACTTTCGCATTTTTCGCATCGTTGTTGGCCAGAACCGGGGCGTTTTCTGGTTTGGATCACGCAGTCATGTGGTACCACACTGAAACAGTGAGTTTATCTTAGATTCAATCTATATTTTAGAGGATAACACCGGTCAGGTCAGGGTTAGGTACGGTATTTGCCGTCATCTGGCTCATGCTTTGGCATTTTTCGCATACTTGAGGGCCAGATCCTGGGCGTTTTCTGGTTTGGAACACGTAGTAATGTGGTACCACACTGAAACAGTGAGTTGATCCTGGATTCAATCTATATTTTAGCGGATAACACCGGTTAGGTCAGGGTTAGGTCTGGTATTTGCCATCATCTGGCTCATACTTTCGCATGTTTCGCATACTTGTTGGCCAGATCCTGGGGCGGTTTCTGGTTTGGATCACGTAGTAATGTGGTACCACACTGAAACAGTGAGTTGATCCTGGATTCGATCTATATTACAGAGGATAACACCGGCTAGGTCTTGGTTAGGTATGGTAATTGCCATCATCTGGCTCATACTTTCGCATTTTTCGCATACTTGTTGGCCAGATCCTGGGCGTTTTTTGGTTTGGGTCTCGTAGTAATGTGGTACCACACTGCAACAGTGAGTTAAACCTGGATTCAATCTATATCTTATAGGATAACACCGGTTAGGTCAGGGTTAGGTCTGGTATTTGCCATCATCTGGCTCATACTTTCGCCTTTTTCGCATACCTGTTGGCCAGATGCTGGGCGTTTCCTGGTTTGGATCACGTAGTAATGTGGTACCACACTGAAACAGTGAGTTGATCCTGGATTCGATCTATATTTTGGAGGATAACACCGGTTAGGTCGGGGTTAGGTCTGGTATTTGCCATCATCTGGCTCATACTTTCGCATTTTTCGCCTACTTGTTGGCCAGATCCTGGGCGTTTTCTGTTATGGATCACGTAGTAATGTGGTACCACACTGAAACAGTGAGTTTATCTTAGATTCAATCTATATTTAAGAGGATAACACTGGTTAGGTCAGGGTTAGGTCTGGTATTTGCCATCATCTGGCTCATACTTTCGCATTTTTCGCATACTTGTTGGCCAGATCCTGGGCGTTTTCTGGTTTGGGTCACGTAGTAATGTGGTACCACACTGCAACAGTGAGTTAGACCTGGATTCTATCTATATTTCAGAGGATAACACCGGCTAGGTCTTGGTTAGGTATGGTAATTGCCATCATCTGGCTCATACTTTCGCATTTTTCGCGTACTTGTTGGCCAGATCCTGGGCGTTTTCTGTTATGGATCACGTAGTAATGTGGTACCATACTGAAACAGTGAGTTTATCTTAGATTCAATCTATATTTTAGAGGATAACACTGGTTAGGTCAGGGTTAGGTCTGGTAATTGCCATCATCTGGCTCATACTTTCGCATTTTTCGCGTACTTGTTGGCCAGATCCTGGGCGTTTTCTGTTATGGATCACGTAGTAATGTGGTACCACACTGAAACAGTGAGTTTATCTTAGATTCAATCTATATTTTAGAGGATAACACTGGTTAGGTCAGGGTTAGGTCTGGTATTTGGCATCATCTGGCTCATAGTTTCGCATTATTCGCATACTTATTGGCCAGATCCTAGGCGTTTTCTGGTTTGGATCACGTAGTAATGTGGATCCACACTGCAACAGTGAGTTAAGCCTGGATACAATCTATATTTTAGGGGTTAACACCGGTTAGGTCAGGGTTAGGTCTGGTATTTGCCATCATCTGGCTCATACTTTCGCATTTTTCGCATACTTGTTGCCCAGATCCTGGGCGTTTTCTGGGTTGGATCAGGCAGTAGTGTGGTACCGCACTGAAAGAGTGAAGCAATACTGGATTCGATCTATATATTAGAGGATAACACCGGTTAGGTCGGGGTTAGGTCTGGTATTTGCCACCATCTGGCTCATACATTCGCATTTTTCGCATACTTGTTGGCCAGATCCTGGGCGTTTTTTGGTTTGGGTCTCGTAGTAATGTGGTACCACACTGCAACAGTGAGTTAAACCTGGATTCAATCTATATCTTATAGGATAACACCGGTTAGGTCAGGGTTAGGTCTGGTATTTGCCATCATCTGGCTCATACTTTCGCCTTTTTCGCATACCTGTTGGCCAGATCCTTGGCGTTTCCTGGTTTGGATCACGTAGTAATGTGGTACCACACTGAAACAGTGAGTTGATCCTGGATTCGATCTATATTTTAGAGGATAACACCGGTTAGGTCGGGGTTAGGTCTGGTATTTGCCATCATCTGGCTCATACTTTCGCATTTTTCGCATACTTGTTGGCCAGATCCTGGGCGTTTTCTGGTTTGGATCACGTAGTAATGTGGCACCACACTCAAACAGTGAGTTAAACCTGGATTCAATCTTTATTTTAGAGGATAACACCGGTTAGGTCAGGGTTAGGTCTGGTATTTGCCATCGTCTGCCTCATACTATCGCTCTTTTCGCATACTTTTTGGCCAGATCCTGGGCGATTTCTGGGTTGGATCACGTAGTAGTGTGATGCCACACTGGAACAGTGAATTAATCCTGGATATGATCTATATATTAGAGGGTAACACCGGTTAGGTTTGGGTTAGGTCTGGTATTTGATATTATCTGGCCCATACTTTCGCATATTACGTATAAATGTTGGCCAGATCCTGGGCGTTTCCTGGTTTGGATCACGTAGTAATGTGGTACCACACTGAAACAGTGAGTTTATCTTAGATTCAATCTATATTTTAGAGGATAACACTGGTTAGGTCAGGGTTAGGTCTTTGCCATCATCTGGCTCATACTTTCGCATTTTTCGCATACTTGTTGGCGAGATCCTGGGCGTTTTTTGGTTTGGGTCTCGTAGTAATGTGGTACCACACTGCAACAGTGAGTTAAACCTGGATTCAATCTATATCTCATAGGATAACACTGGTTAGGTCAGGGTTAGGTCTGGTATTTGCCATCATCTGGCTCATACTTTCGCATTTTTCGCATACTTGTTGGCCAGATCCTGGGCGTTTTTTGGTCTGGGTCTCGTAGTAATGTGGTACCACACTGCAACAGTGAGTTATACCTGGATTCAATCTATATCTTATAGGATAACACCGGTCAGGTCAGGGTTAGGTACGGTATTTGCCGTCATCTGGCTCATGCTTTGGCATTTTTCGCATACTTGAGGGCCAGATCCTGGGCGTTTTCTGGTTTGGAACACGTAGTAATGTGGTACCACACTGAAACAGTGAGTTGATCCTGGATTCGATCTATATTTTAGAGGATAACACCGGTTAGGTCGGGGTTAGGTCTGGTATTTGCCATCATCTGGCTCATACTTTCGCATTTTTCGCATACTTGTTGGCCAGATCCTGGGCGTTTTTTGGTTTGGGTCTCGTAGTAATGTGGCACCACACTCAAACAGTGAGTTAAACCTGGATTCAATCTTTATTTTAGAGGATAACACCGGTTAGGCCAGGGTTAGGTCTGGTATTTGCCATCATCTGGTTCATACTTTCGCATTTTTCGCATCGTTGTTGGCCAGAACCGGGGCGTTTTCTGGTTTGGATCACGCAGTCATGTGGTACCACACTGAAACAGTGAGTTTATCTTAGATTCAATCTATATTTTAGAGGATAACACCGGTCAGGTCAGGGTTAGGTACGGTATTTGCCGTCATCTGGCTCATGCTTTGGCATTTTTCGCATACTTGAGGGCCAGATCCTGGGCGTTTTCTGGTTTGGAACACGTAGTAATGTGGTACCACACTGAAACAGTGAGTTGATCCTGGATTCAATCTATATTTTAGCGGATAACACCGGTTAGGTCAGGGTTAGGTCTGGTATTTGCCATCATCTGGCTCATACTTTCGCATGTTTCGCATACTTGTTGGCCAGATCCTGGGGCGGTTTCTGGTTTGGATCACGTAGTAATGTGGTACCACACTGAAACAGTGAGTTGATCCTGGATTCGATCTATATTACAGAGGATAACACCGGCTAGGTCTTGGTTAGGTATGGTAATTGCCATCATCTGGCTCATACATTCGCATTTTTCGCATACTTGTTGGCCAGATCCTGGGCGTTTTTTGGTTTGGGTCTCGTAGTAATGTGGTACCACACTGCAACAGTGAGTTAAACCTGGATTCAATCTATATCTTATAGGATAACACCGGTTAGGTCAGGGTTAGGTCTGGTATTTGCCATCATCTGGCTCATACTTTCGCATGTTTCGCATACTTGTTGGCCAGATCCTGGGGCGGTTTCTGGTTTGGATCACGTAGTAATGTGGTACCACACTGAAACAGTGAGTTGATCCTGGATTCGATCTATATTACAGAGGATAACACCGGCTAGGTCTTGGTTAGGTATGGTAATTGCCATCATCTGGCTCATACTTTCGCATTTTTCGCATACTTGTTGGCCAGATCCTGGGCGTTTTTTGGTTTGGGTCTCGTAGTAATGTGGTACCACACTGCAACAGTGAGTTAAACCTGGATTCAATCTATATCTTATAGGATAACACCGGTTAGGTCAGGGTTAGGTCTGGTATTTGCCATCATCTGGCTCATGCTTTCGCATTTCTCGCATACTTGATGGACAGATCCTGGGCGTTTTCTGGGTTGGATCAGGTAGTAGTGTGGTACCGCACTGCAACAGTGAGTTAAACCTGGATTCAATCTATACTTTAGAGGATAACACCGGTTAGGTCAGGGTTAGGTCTGGTATTTGCCATCATCTGGCTCATGCTTTGGCATTTTTCGCATACTTGATGGCCAGATCCTGGGCGTTTTCTGGTTTGCAACACGTAGTATTGTAGTACCACACTGAAACAGTGAGTTGATCCTGGATTCGGTCTATATTTTAGAGGATAACACCGGTTAGGTCTGGGTGAGGTCTGGGATTCGCCATCATCTCGCACATACTTTCACTTTTTTCGCATAATTGTAGGCCAAATGCTGGCTTTTTCTGGGTTGGATCACGTAGTAATATGGGAGCACACTTGAACAGTGAATTAGTCCTGGATTCGATCTATATATTAGAGGGCAACACCGGTTAGGTTTGGGTTAGGTCTGGTATTTGCCATCATCTGGCTCATGCTTTCGCATTTTTCGCATACTTGTTGGCAAGAACCTGGGCGTTTTCTGGTTTGGATCACACAGTAATGTGGTACCACACTGAGACAGTGAGTTTATGTTAGATTCAATCTATATTTTAGAGGATAACACCGGTTAGGTTAGGGTTAGGTCTGGTATTTGCCATCATCTGGCTGATACGATCGCATTTTTCGCATACTTGTTGGCCAGATCCTGGTCGTTTTCTGGTTTGAGTCTCGTAGTAATGTGGTACCACACTGCAACAGTGAGTTAAACCTGGATTCCATCTATATTTTAGATGATAACACCGGTTAGGTCAGGGTTAGGTCTGGTATTTGCCATCATCTGGCTCATGCTTTGGCATTTTTCGCATACTTGTTGGCCAGATCCTGGGCGTTTTCTGTTATCGATCACGTAGTAATGTGGTACAACAATGAAACAGTGAGTTAAACATGGGTCCGATCTATATTTTAAAGGATAACACCGGTTAGGTCTTGGTTAGGTATGGTAATTGCCATCATCTGGCCCATACTTTCGCATTTTTCGCATACTTGTTGGCCAGATCCTGGGCGTTTTCTGGTTTGGATCACGTAGTAATGTAGAACCACTCTGAAACAGTGATTTGATCCTGGATTCGATCTATATTTTAGAAGATAACACTGGTTAGGTCAGTGTTAGGTCTGGTATTTGCCATCATCTGGCCCATACTTTCGCCTTTTTCGCATACTTGTTGGCCAGATCCTGGGCGTTTTCTGGTTTGGGTCTCGTAGTAATGTGGTACCACACTGCAACAGTGAGTTAAACCTGGATTGAATCTATATCTTAGAGGATAACACCGGTTAGGTCAGGGTTAGGTCTGGTATTTGCCATCATCTGGCTCATGCTTTGGCATTTTTCGCATACTTGTTGGCCAGATCCTGGGCGTTTTCTGGTTTGGGTCTCGTAGTAGCGTGGTACCACTCTGAAACAGTGAGTTAAACCTGGATTCAATCTATATTTTAGAGGATAACACCGGTTAGGTCAGGGTTTGGTCTGGTATTTGCCATCATCTGGCTCATACTTTCGCATTTTTCGCATACTTGTTGGCCAGATCCTGGGCGTTTTCTGAGTTGGACTAGGTAGTAGTTTTGTACCGCACTGAAACAGTGAAGTAATCCTGGATTCGATCCATATATTAGAGGGTAACACCGGTTAGGTTTGGGTTAGGTCTGGTATTTGCCATCATCTGGCTCATGCTTTCGCATTTTTCGCATACTTGTTGGCAAGAACCTGGGCGTTTTCTGGTTTGGAACACGTAGTAATGTGGTACCACACTGAAACAGTGAGTTAAACCTGGATTCAATCTATATTTTAGAGGATAACACTGGTTAGGTCAGGGTTAGGTCTGGTATTTGCCATCATCTGGCTCATGCTTTCGCATTTCTCGCATACTTGATGGACAGATCCTGGGCGTTTTCTGGGTTGGATCAGGTAGTAGTGTGGTACCGCACTGCAACAGTGAGTTAAACCTGGATTCAATCTATACTTTAGAGGATAACACCGGTTAGGTCAGGGTTAGGTCTGGTATTTGCCATCATCTGGCTACTGCTTTGGCATTTTTCGCATACTTGATGGCCAGATCCTGGGCGTTTTCTGGTTTGGAACACGTAGTATTGTAGTACCACACTGAAACAGTGAGTTGATCCTGGATTCGGTCTATATTTTAGAGGATAACACCGGTTAGGTCTGGGTGAGGTCTGGTATTTGATATTATCTGGCCCATACTTTCGCATATTACGTATAAATGTTGGCCAGATCCTGGGCGTTTCCTGGTTTGGATCACGTAGTAATGTGGTACCACACTGAAACAGTGAGTTTATCTTAGATTCAATCTATATTTTAGAGGATAACACTGGTTAGGTCAGGGTTAGGTCTGGTATTTGCCATCATCTGGCTCATACTTTCGCATTTTTCGCATACTTGTTGGCGAGATCCTGGGCGTTTTTTGGTTTGGGTCTCGTAGTAATGTGGTACCACACTGCAACAGTGAGTTAAACCTGGATTCAATCTATATCTTATAGGATAACACCGGTTAGGTCAGGGTTAGGTCTGGTATTTGCCATCATCTGGCTCATACTTTCGCATTTTTCGCATACTTGTTGGCCAGATCCTGGGCGTTTTTTGGTTTGGGTCTCGTAGTAATGTGGTACCACACTGCAACAGTGAGTTAAACCTGGATTCAATCTATATCTTATAGGATAACACCGGTCAGGTCAGGGTTAGGTACGGTATTTGCCGTCATCTGGCTCATGCTTTGGCATTTTTCGCTTACTTGAGGGCCAGATCCTGGGCGTTTTCTGGTTTGGAACACGTAGTAATGTGGTACCACACTGAAACAGTGAGTTGATCCTGGATTCGATCTATATTTTAGAGGATAACACCGGTTAGGTCGGGGTTAGGTCTGGTATTTGCCATCATCTGGCTCATACTTTCGCATTTTTCGCATACTTGTTGGCCAGATCCTGGGCGTTTTTTGGTTTGGGTCTCGTAGTAATGTGGTACCACACTGCAACAGTGAGTTAAACCTGGATTCAATCTATATCTTATAGGATAACACCGGTTAGGTCAGGGTTAGGTCTGGTATTTGCCATCATCTGGCTCATACTTTCGCCTTTTTCGCATACCTGTTGGCCAGAACCGGGGCGTTTTCTGGTTTGGATCACGCAGTCATGTGGTACCACACTGAAACAGTGAGTTTATCTTAGATTCAATCTATATTTTAGAGGATAACACCGGTCAGGTCAGGGTTAGGTACGGTATTTGCCGTCATCTGGCTCATGCTTTGGCATTTTTCGCATACTTGAGGGCCAGATCCTGGGCGTTTTCTGGTTTGGAACACGTAGTAATGTGGTACCACACTGAAACAGTGAGTTGATCCTGGATTCAATCTATATTTTAGCGGATAACACCGGTTAGGTCAGGGTTAGGTCTGGTATTTGCCATCATCTGGCTCATACTTTCGCATGTTTCGCATACTTGTTGGCCAGATCCTGGGGCGGTTTCTGGTTTGGATCACGTAGTAATGTGGTACCACACTGAAACAGTGAGTTGATCCTGGATTCGATCTATATTACAGAGGATAACACCGGCTAGGTCTTGGTTAGGTATGGTAATTGCCATCATCTGGCTCATACTTTCGCATTTTTCGCATACTTGTTGGCCAGATCCTGGGCGTTTTTTGGTTTGGGTCTCGTAGTAATGTGGTACCACACTGCAACAGTGAGTTAAACCTGGATTCAATCTATATCTTATAGGATAACACCGGTTAGGTCAGGGTTAGGTCTGGTATTTGCCATCATCTGGCTCATACTTTCGCCTTTTTCGCATACCTGTTGGCCAGATGCTGGGCGTTTCCTGGTTTGGATCACGTAGTAATGTGGTACCACACTGAAACAGTGAGTTGATCCTGGATTCGATCTATATTTTAGAGGATAACACCGGTTAGGTCGGGGTTAGGTCTGGTATTTGCCATCATCTGGCTCATACTTTCGCATTTTTCGCCTACTTGTTGGCCAGATCCTGGGCGTTTTCTGTTATGGATCACATAGTAATGTGGTACCACACTGAAACAGTGAGTTTATCTTAGATTCAATCTATATTTTAGAGGATAACACTGGTTAGGTCAGGGTTAGGTCTGGTATTTGCCATCATCTGGCTCATACTTTCGCATTTTTCGCCTACTTGTTGGCCAGATCCTGGGCGTTTTCTGTTATGGATCACGTAGTAATCTGGTACCACACTGAAACAGTGAGTTTATCTTAGATTCAATCTATATTTTAGAGGATAACACTGGTTAGGTCAGGGTTAGGTCTGGTAATTGCCATCATCTGGCTCATACTTTCGCATTTTTCGCATACTTGTTGGCCAGATCCTGGGCGTTTTCTGGGTTGGATCAGGTAGTAGTGCGGTACCGCACTGAAACAGTGAAGTAATCCTGGATTCGATCTATATATTAGAGGGTAACACCGGTTAGGTTTAAGTTAGGTCTGGTATTTGCCATAATATGGCTCATACTTTCGCATTTTTCGCATACATGTTGGCCCGACCCAGGGCGTTTTCCGGTTTGGATCACGTAGTAATGTGGTACCACACTGAAACAGTGAGTTGATCCTGGATTCGATCTATATTTTAGAGGATAACACCGGTTAGGTTGGGGTTAGGTCTGGTATTTGCCATCATCTGGCTCATACTTTCGCATTTTTCGCATACTTGTTGGCCAGATCCTGGGCGTTTTCTGGTTTGGATCACGTAGTAATGTGGCACCACACTCAAACAGTGAGTTAAACCTGGATTCAATCTTTATTTTAGAGGATAACACCGGTTAGGCCAGGGTTAGGTCTGGTATTTGCCATCATCTGGTTCATACTTTCGCATTTTTCGCATCGTTGTTGGCCAGAACCGGGGCGTTTTCTGGTTTGGATCACGCAGTCATGTGGTACCACACTGAAACAGTGAGTTTATCTTAGATTCAATCTATATTTTAGAGGATAACACCGGTCAGGTCAGGGTTAGGTACGGTATTTGCCGTCATCTGGCTCATGCTTTGGCATTTTTCGCATACTTGAGGGCCAGATCCTGGGCGTTTTCTGGTTTGGAACACGTAGTAATGTGGTACCACACTGAAACAGTGAGTTGATCCTGGATTCAATCTATATTTTAGCGGATAACACCGGTTAGGTCAGGGTTAGGTCTGGTATTTGCCATCATCTGGCTCATACTTTCGCATGTTTCGCATACTTGTTGGCCAGATCCTGGGGCGGTTTCTGGTTTGGATCACGTAGTAATGTGGTACCACACTGAAACAGTGAGTTGATCCTGGATTCGATCTATATTACAGAGGATAACACCGGCTAGGTCTTGGTTAGGTATGGTAATTGCCATCATCTGGCTCATACTTTCGCATTTTTCGCATACTTGTTGGCCAGATCCTGGGCGTTTTTTGGTTTGGGTCTCGTAGTAATGTGGTACCACACTGCAACAGTGAGTTAAACCTGGATTCAATCTATATCTTATAGGATAACACCGGTTAGGTCAGGGTTAGGTCTGGTATTTGCCATCATCTGGCTCATACTTTCGCCTTTTTCGCATACCTGTTGGCCAGATGCTGGGCGTTTCCTGGTTTGGATCACGTAGTAATGTGGTACCACACTGAAACAGTGAGTTGATCCTGGATTCGATCTATATTTTAGAGGATAACACCGGTTAGGTCGGGGTTAGGTCTGGTATTTGCCATCATCTGGCTCATACTTTCGCATTTTTCGCCTACTTGTTGGCCAGATCCTGGGCGTTTTCTGTTATGGATCACATAGTAATGTGGTACCACACTGAAACAGTGAGTTTATCTTAGATTCAATCTATATTTTAGAGGATAACACTGGTTAGGTCAGGGTTAGGTCTGGTATTTGCCATCATCTGGCTCATACTTTCGCATTTTTCGCCTACTTGTTGGCCAGATCCTGGGCGTTTTCTGTTATGGATCACGTAGTAATCTGGTACCACACTGAAACAGTGAGTTTATCTTAGATTCAATCTATATTTTAGAGGATAACACTGGTTAGGTCAGGGTTAGGTCTGGTAATTGCCATCATCTGGCTCATACTTTCGCATTTTTCGCGTACTTGTTGGCCAGATCCTGGGCGTTTTCTGTTATGGATCACGTAGTAATGTGGTACCATACTGAAACAGTGAGTTTATCTTAGATTCAATCTATATTTTAGAGGATAACACTGGTTAGGTCAGGGTTAGGTCTGGTAATTGCCATCATCTGGCTCATACTTTCGCATTTTTCGCGTACTTGTTGGCCAGATCCTGGGCGTTTTCTGTTATGGATCACGTAGTAATGTGGTACCACACTGAAACAGTGAGTTTATCTTAGATTCAATCTATATTTTAGAGGATAACACTGGTTAGGTCAGGGTTAGGTCTGGTATTTGGCATCATCTGGCTCATAGTTTCGCATTATTCGCATACTTATTGGCCAGATCCTAGGCGTTTTCTGGTTTGGATCACGTAGTAATGTGGATCCACACTGCAACAGTGAGTTAAGCCTGGATACAATCTATATTTTAGGGGTTAACACCGGTTAGGTCAGGGTTAGGTCTGGTATTTGCCATCATCTGGCTCATACTTTCGCATTTTTCGCATACTTGTTGCCCAGATCCTGGGCGTTTTCTGGGTTGGATCAGGCAGTAGTGTGGTACCGCACTGAAAGAGTGAAGCAATACTGGATTCGATCTATATATTAGAGGATAACACCGGTTAGGTCGGGGTTAGGTCTGGTATTTGCCACCATCTGGCTCATACATTCGCATTTTTCGCATACTTGTTGGCCAGATCCTGGGCGTTTTTTGGTTTGGGTCTCGTAGTAATGTGGTACCACACTGCAACAGTGAGTTAAACCTGGATTCAATCTATATCTTATAGGATAACACCGGTTAGGTCAGGGTCAGGTCTGGTATTTGCCATCATCTGGCTCATACTTTCGCCTTTTTCGCATACCTGTTGGCCAGATCCTTGGCGTTTCCTGGTTTGGATCGCGTAGTAATGTGGTACCACACTGAAACAGTGAGTTGATCCTGGATTCGATCTATATTTTAGAGGATAACACCGGTTAGGTCGGGGTTAGGTCTGGTATTTGCCATCATCTGGCTCATACTTTCGCATTTTTCGCATACTTGTTGGCCAGATCCTGGGCGTTTTCTGGTTTGGATCACGTAGTAATGTGGCACCACACTCAAACAGTGAGTTAAACCTGGATTCAATCTTTATTTTAGAGGATAACACCGGTTAGGTCAGGGTTAGGTCTGGTATTTGCCATCGTCTGCCTCATACTATCGCTCTTTTCGCATACTTTTTGGCCAGATCCTGGGCGATTTCTGGGTTGGATCACGTAGTAGTGTGATGCCACACTGGAACAGTGAATTAATCCTGGATATGATCTATATATTAGAGGGTAACACCGGTTAGGTTTGGGTTAGGTCTGGTATTTGATATTATCTGGCCCATACTTTCGCATATTACGTATAAATGTTGGCCAGATCCTGGGCGTTTCCTGGTTTGGATCACGTAGTAATGTGGTACCACACTGAAACAGTGAGTTTATCTTAGATTCAATCTATATTTTAGAGGATAACACTGGTTAGGTCAGGGTTAGGTCTTTGCCATCATCTGGCTCATACTTTCGCATTTTTCGCATACTTGTTGGCGAGATCCTGGGCGTTTTTTGGTTTGGGTCTCGTAGTAATGTGGTACCACACTGCAACAGTGAGTTAAACCTGGATTCAATCTATATCTCATAGGATAACACTGGTTAGGTCAGGGTTAGGTCTGGTATTTGCCATCATCTGGCTCATACTTTCGCATTTTTCGCATACTTGTTGGCCAGATCCTGGGCGTTTTTTGGTCTGGGTCTCGTAGTAATGTGGTACCACACTGCAACAGTGAGTTATACCTGGATTCAATCTATATCTTATAGGATAACACCGGTCAGGTCAGGGTTAGGTACGGTATTTGCCGTCATCTGGCTCATGCTTTGGCATTTTTCGCATACTTGAGGGCCAGATCCTGGGCGTTTTCTGGTTTGGAACACGTAGTAATGTGGTACCACACTGAAACAGTGAGTTGATCCTGGATTCGATCTATATTTTAGAGGATAACACCGGTTAGGTCGGGGTTAGGTCTGGTATTTGCCATCATCTGGCTCATACTTTCGCATTTTTCGCATACTTGTTGGCCAGATCCTGGGCGTTTTTTGGTTTGGGTCTCGTAGTAATGTGGTACCACACTGCAACAGTGAGTTAAACCTGGATTCAATCTATATCTTATAGGATAACACCGGTTAGGTCAGGGTTAGGTCTGGTATTTGCCATCATCTGGCTCATACTTTCGCCTTTTTCGCATACCTGTTGGCCAGATCCTGGGCGTTTTCTGGTTTGGGTCTCGTAGTAATGTGGTACTACACTGCAACAGTGAGTTAAACCTGGATTCAATCTATATCTTATAGGATAACACCGGTTAGGTCAGGGTTAGGTCTGGTATTTGCCATCATCTGGCTCATACTTTTGCCTTTTTCGCATACCTGTTGGCCAGATCCTGGGCGTTTCCTGGTTTGGATCACGTAGTAATGTGGTACCACACTGAAACAGTGAGTTGATCCTGGATTCGATCTATATTTTAGAGGATAACACCGGTTAGGTCGGTGTTAGGTCTGGTATTTGCCATCATCTGGCTCATACTTTCGCATTTTTCGCATACTTGTTGGCCAGATCCTGGGCGTTTTCTGGTTTGGATCACGTAGTAATGTGGTACCACACTGAAACAGTGAGTTTATCTTAGATTCAATCTATATTTTAGAGGATAACACCGGTCAGGTCAGGGTTAGGTACGGTATTTGCCGTCATCTGGCTCATGCTTTGGCATTTTTCGCATACTTGAGGGCCAGATCCTCGGCGTTTTCTGGTTTGGAACATGTAGTAATGTGGTACCACACTGAAACAGTGAGTTGATCCTGGATTCAATCTATATTTTAGCGGATAACACCGGTTAGGTCAGGGTTAGGTCTGGTATTTGCCATCATCTGGCGCATACTTTCGCATGTTTCGCATACTTGTTGGCCAGATCCTGGGCGTTTTCTGGTTTGGAACACGTAGTAATGTAGAACCACTCTGAAACAGTGAGTTAAACCTGGATTCAATCTATATTTTAGAGGATAACACTGGTTAGGTCAGGGTTAGGTCTGGTATTTGCCATCATCTCGCTCATACTTTCACTTTTTTCGCATAATTGTAGGCCAAATGCTGGCTTTTTCTGGGTTGGATCACGTAGTAATATGGGAGCACACTTGAACAGTGAATTAGTCCTGGATTCGATCTATATATTAGAGGGCAACACCGGTTAGGTTTGGGTTAGGTCTGGTATTTGCCATCATCTGGCTCATGCTTTCGCATTTTTCGCATACTTGTTGGCAAGAACCTGGGCGTTTTCTGGTTTGGAACACGTAGTAATGTGGTACCACACTGAAACAGTGAGTTAAACCTGGATTCAATCTATATTTTAGAGGATAACACTGGTTAGGTCAGGGTTAGGTCTGGTATTTGCCATCATCTGGCTCATGCTTTCGCATTTCTCGCATACTTGATGGACAGATCCTGGGCGTTTTCTGGGTTGGATCAGGTAGTAGTGTGGTACCGCACTGCAACAGTGAGTTAAACCTGGATTCAATCTATACTTTAGAGGATAACACCGGTTAGGTCAGGGTTAGGTCTGGTATTTGCCATCATCTGGCTCATGCTTTGGCATTTTTCGCATACTTGATGGCCAGATCCTGGGCGTTTTCTGGTTTGCAACACGTAGTATTGTAGTACCACACTGAAACAGTGAGTTGATCCTGGATTCGGTCTATATTTTAGAGGATAACACCGGTTAGGTCTGGGTGAGGTCTGGGATTCGCCATCATCTCGCACATACTTTCACTTTTTTCGCATAATTGTAGGCCAAATGCTGGCTTTTTCTGGGTTGGATCACGTAGTAATATGGGAGCACACTTGAACAGTGAATTAGTCCTGGATTCGATCTATATATTAGAGGGCAACACCGGTTAGGTTTGGGTTAGGTCTGGTATTTGCCATCATCTGGCTCATGCTTTCGCATTTTTCGCATACTTGTTGGCAAGAACCTGGGCGTTTTCTGGTTTGGATCACACAGTAATGTGGTACCACACTGAGACAGTGAGTTTATGTTAGATTCAATCTATATTTTAGAGGATAACACCGGTTAGGTTAGGGTTAGGTCTGGTATTTGCCATCATCTGGCTGATACGATCGCATTTTTCGCATACTTGTTGGCCAGATCCTGGTCGTTTTCTGGTTTGAGTCTCGTAGTAATGTGGTACCACACTGCAACAGTGAGTTAAACCTGGATTCCATCTATATTTTAGATGATAACACCGGTTAGGTCAGGGTTAGGTCTGGTATTTGCCATCATCTGGCTCATGCTTTGGCATTTTTCGCATACTTGTTGGCCAGATCCTGGGCGTTTTCTGTTATCGATCACGTAGTAATGTGGTACAACACTGAAACAGTGAGTTAAACATGGGTCCGATCTATATTTTAAAGGATAACACCGGTTAGGTCTTGGTTAGGTATGGTATTTGACATCATCTGGCCCATACTTTCGCATTTTTCGCATACTTGTTGGCCAGATCCTGGGCGTTTTCTGGTTTGGATCACGTAGTAATGTAGAACCACTCTGAAACAGTGATTTGATCCTGGATTCGATCTATATTTTAGAAGATAACACTGGTTAGGTCAGTGTTAGGTCTGGTATTTGCCATCATCTGGCCCATACTTTCGCCTTTTTCGCATACTTGTTGGCCAGATCCTGGGCGTTTTCTGGTTTGGGTCTCGTAGTAATGTGGTACCACACTGCAACAGTGAGTTAAACCTGGATTGAATCTATATCTTAGAGGATAACACCGGTTAGGTCAGGGTTAGGTCTGGTATTTGCCATCATCTGGCTCATGCTTTGGCATTTTTCGCATACTTGTTGGCCAGATCCTGGGCGTCTTCTGGTTTGGGTCTCGTAGTAGCGTGGTACCACTCTGAAACAGTGAGTTAAACCTGGATTCAATCTATATTTTAGAGGATAACACCGGTTAGGTCAGGGTTTGGTCTGGTATTTGCCATCATCTGGCTCATACTTTCGCATTTTTCGCATACTTGTTGGCCAGATCCTGGGCGTTTTCTGAGTTGGACTAGGTAGTAGTTTTGTACCGCACTGAAACAGTGAAGTAATCCTGGATTCGATCCATATATTAGAGGGTAACACCGGTTAGGTTTGGGTTAGGTCTGGTATTTGCCATCATCTGGCGCATACTTTCGCATGTTTCGCATACTTGTTGGCCAGATCCTGGGCGTTTTCTGGTTTGGAACACGTAGTAATGTAGAACCACTCTGAAACAGTGAGTTAAACCTGGATTCAATCTATATTTTAGAGGATAACACTGGTTAGGTCAGGGTTAGGTCTGGTATTTGCCATCATCTCGCTCATACTTTCACTTTTTTCGCATAATTGTAGGCCAAATGCTGGCTTTTTCTGGGTTGGATCAC
The DNA here is from genome assembly GCF_051014445.1 of Colletes latitarsis. Taxonomy (NCBI): domain Eukaryota; kingdom Metazoa; phylum Arthropoda; class Insecta; order Hymenoptera; family Colletidae; genus Colletes; species Colletes latitarsis. The sequence continues at coordinate 11,441,245 of NW_027488371.1, forward strand.
GTAGTAATATGGGAGCACACTTGAACAGTGAATTAGTCCTGGATTCGATCTATATATTAGAGGGCAACACCGGTTAGGTTTGGGTTAGGTCTGGTATTTGCCATCATCTGGCTCATGCTTTCGCATTTTTCGCATACTTGTTGGCAAGAACCTGGGCGTTTTCTGGTTTGGAACACGTAGTAATGTGGTACCACACTGAAACAGTGAGTTAAACCTGGATTCAATCTATATTTTAGAGGATAACACTGGTTAGGTCAGGGTTAGGTCTGGTATTTGCCATCATCTGGCTCATGCTTTCGCATTTCTCGCATACTTGATGGACAGATCCTGGGCGTTTTCTGGGTTGGATCAGGTAGTAGTGTGGTACCGCACTGCAACAGTGAGTTAAACCTGGATTCAATCTATACTTTAGAGGATAACACCGGTTAGGTCAGGGTTAGGTCTGGTATTTGCCATCATCTGGCTCATGCTTTGGCATTTTTCGCATACTTGATGGCCAGATCCTGGGCGTTTTCTGGTTTGGAACACGTAGTATTGTAGTACCACACTGAAACAGTGAGTTGATCCTGGATTCGGTCTATATTTTAGAGGATAACACCGGTTAGGTCTGGGTGAGGTCTGGGATTCGCCATCATCTCGCTCATACTTTCACTTTGTTCGCATAATTGTAGGCCAAATGCTGGCTTTTTCTGGGTTGGATCACGTAGTAATATGGGAGCACACTTGAACAGTGAATTAGTCCTGGATTCGATCTATATATTAGAGGGCAACACCGGTTAGGTTTGGGTTAGGTCTGGTATTTGCCATCATCTGGCTCATGCTTTCGCATTTTTCGCATACTTGTTGGCAAGAACCTGGGCGTTTTCTGGTTTGGAACACGTAGTAATGTGGTACCACACTGAGACAGTGAGTTTATGTTAGATTCAATCTATATTTTAGAGGATAACACCGGTTAGGTTAGGGTTAGGTCTGGTATTTGCCATCATCTGGCTGATACGATCGCATTTTTCGCATACTTGTTGGCCAGATCCTGGTCGTTTTCTGGTTTGAGTCTCGTAGTAATGTGGTACCACACTGCAACAGTGAGTTAAACCTGGATTCCATCTATATTTTAGATGATAACACCGGTTAGGTCAGGGTTAGGTCTGGTATTTGCCATCATCTGGCTCATGCTTTGGCATTTTTCGCATACTTGTTGGCCAGATCCTGGGCGTTTTCTGTTATCGATCACGTAGTAATGTGGTACAACACTGAAACAGTGAGTTAAACATGGGTCCGATCTATATTTTAAAGGATAACACCGGTTAGGTCGGGGTGAGGTCTGGTATTTGACATCATCTGGCTCATACTTTCGCATTTTTCGCATACTTGTTGGCCAGATCCTGGTCGTTTTCTGGTTTGAGTCTCGTAGTAATGTGGTACCACACTGCAACAGTGAGTTAAACCTGGATTCCATCTACATTTTAGATGATAACACCGGTTAGGTCAGGGTTAGGTCTGGTATTTGCCATCATCTGGCTCATGCTTTGGCATTTTTCGCATACTTGTTGGCCAGATCCTGGGCGTTTTCTGGTTTGGGTCTCGTAGTAGTGTGGTACCACTCTGAAACAGTGAGTTAAACATGGGTCCGATCTATATTTTAAAGGATAACACCGGTTAGGTCAGTGTTAGGTCTGGTATTTGCCATCATCTGGCCCATACTTTCGCCTTTTTCGCATACTTGTTGGCCAGATCCTGGGCGTTTTCTGGTTTGGGTCTCGTAGTAATGTGGTACCACACTGCAACAGTGAGTTAAACCTGGATTGAATCTATATCTTAGAGGATAACACCGGTTAGGTCAGGGTTAGGTCTGGTATTTGCCATCATCTGGCTCATGCTTTGGCATTTTTCGCATACTTGTTGGCCAGATCCTGGGCGTTTTCTGGTTTGGGTCTCGTAGTAGTGTGGTACCACTCTGAAACAGTGAGTTAAACCTGGATTCAATCTATATTTTAGAGGATAACACCGGTTAGGTCAGGGTTTGGTCTGGTATTTGCCATCATCTGGCTCATACTTTCGCATTTTTCGCATACTTGTTGGCCAGATCCTGGGCGTTTTCTGAGTTGGACTAGGTAGTAGTTTTGTACCGCACTGAAACAGTGAAGTAATCCTGGATTCGATCCATATATTAGAGGGTAACACCGGTTAGGTTTGGGTTAGGTCTGGTATTTGCCATCATCTTGCTCATACATTCGCATTTATCGCATACTTGTTCGCCAGATCCTGGCGTTTTCTGAGTTGGATCAGGTAGTAGTTTTGTACCGCACTGAAACAGTGAAGTAATCCTGGATTCGATCTATATATTAGAGGGTAACACCGGTTAGGTTTGGGTTTGGTCTGGTATTTGCCATCATCTTGCTCATGCTTTCGCATTTTTCGCATACATGTTGGCCAGATCCTGGGCGTTTTCTGGTTTGGATCCCATAGTAATGTGGTTCCACACTGCAACCGTGAGTTAATCCTGGATTCAATCTATATTTTAGAGGATAACACTGGTTAGGTCAGGGTTAGGTCTGGTATTTGCCATCATCTGGTTCATACTTTCGCATTTTTCGCATACTTATTGGCCTGATCCTGGGCGTTTTCTGGTTTGGATCACGTAGTAATGTAGAACCACTCTGAAACAGTGAGCTAATCCTGGATTCGATCTATATATTAGAGGGCAACATCGGTTACGTTTGGGTTAGGTCTGGTATTTGCCATCATCTGGCTCATACTTTCGCATATTTCGCATACTTTTTGGCCTGATCCTGGGCGTTCACTGGTTTGGATCACGTAGTAATGTGGTTCCACACTGCAACCGTGAGTTAAACCTGGATTCAATCTATATTTTAGAGGATAACACTGGTTAGGTCAGGGTTAGGTCCGGTATTTGCCATCATCTGGCCCATACTTTCGCATTTTTCGCATACTTGTTGGCCAGATACTGGGTGTTTTCTGGGTTGGATCACGTAATAATGCGCACCACACCCAAACAGTGAGTTAAACCTGGATTCAATCTATACTTTAGAGGATAACACCGGTTAGGACAGGGTTAGGTCTGGTATTTGCCTTCATCTGGCTCATACTTTCGCATTTTTCGCATACTTGTTGGCCAGATCCTGGGCGTTTTCTGGTTTGGATCACGTAGTAATGTAGAACCACTCTGAAACAGTGAGCTAATCCTGGATTCGATCTATATATTAGAGGGCAACATCGGTTACGTTTGGGTTAGGTCTGGTATTTGCCATCATCTGGCTCATACTTTCGCATATTTCGCATACTTTTTGGCCTGATCCTGGGCGTTCACTGGTTTGGATCACGTAGTAATGTGGTTCCACACTGCAACCGTGAGTTAAACCTGGATTCAATCTATATTTTAGAGGATAACACTGGTTAGGTCAGGGTTAGGTCCGGTATTTGCCATCATCTGGCCCATACTTTCGCATTTTTCGCATACTTGTTGGCCAGATACTGGGTGTTTTCTGGGTTGGATCACGTAATAATGCGCACCACACCCAAACAGTGAGTTAAACCTGGATTCAATCTATACTTTAGAGGATAACACCGGTTAGGACAGGGTTAGGTCTGGTATTTGCCTTCATCTGGCTCATACTTTCGCATTTTTCGCATACTTGTTGGCCAGATCCTGGGCGTTTTCTGGTTTGGATCCCATAGTAATGTGGTTCCACACTGCAACCGTGAGTTAAACCTGGATTCAATCTATATTTTAGAGGATAACACTGGTTAGGTCAGGGTTAGGTCCGGTATTTGCCATCATCTGGCCCATACTTTCGCATTTTACCATACTTGTTGGCCAGATCCTGGGCGTTTTCTGGGTTTGGGTCACGTAGTAATGTGGCACCACACTGCAACAGTGAGTTAAACCTGGATTCAATCTATATTTTAGAGGATAACACCGGCTAGGTCAGGGTTAGGTCTGGTATTTGCCTTCATCTGGCTCATAGTTTCGCATTATTCGCATACTTATTGGCCAGATCCTGGGCGTTTTCTGGTTTGCATCACGCAGTAATGTGGTACCACACTGAAACAGTGAGTTTATCTTAGATTCAATGTATATTTTAGAGGATAACACCGGTTAGGTCAGGGTTAGGTCTGGTATTTGCCTTCATCTGGCTCATACTTTCGCATTTTTCGCATACTGGTTGGCCAGATCCTGGGCGTTTTCTGGTTTGGATCCCATAGTAATGTGGTTCCACACCGCAAACGTGAGTTAAACCTGGATTCAATCTATATTTTAGAGGATAACACTGGTTAGGTCAGGGTTAGGTCTGGTATTTGTCATCATCTGGCCCATACTTTCGCATTTTACCATACTTGTTGGCCAGATCCTGGGCGTTTTCAGGGTTTGGGTCACGTAGTAATGTGGCACCACACTGCAACAGTGAGTTAAACCTGGATTCAATCAATATTTTAGAGGATAACACCGGTTAGGTCAGGGTTAGGTCTGGTATTTGCCATCATCTGGCTCATACTTTCGCATTTTTCGCATACTTGTTGGCCAGATCCTGGGCGTTTTCAAGTTTGGATCACGGAGTAATGTGGTACCGCACTGAAACTGTGAGTTAAACCTGGATTCAATCTGTATTTTAGAGGATAACACCGGTTAGGTCAGGGTTAGGTCTGGTATTTGCCATCATCTGGCTCATGCTTTGGCATTCTTCGCATACTTGATGGGCAGATCCTGGGCGTTTTCTGGTTTGGAACATGTAGTAATGTGGTTCCACTCTGCAACAGTGAGTTAAACCTGGATACAATCTATATTTTAGAGGACAACACCGGCTAGGTCAGGGTTAGGTCTGGTATTTGCCATCATCTGGCTCATACTTTCGCATATTTCGCATACTTTTTGGCCAGATCCTGGGCGTTCACTGGTTTGGATCACGTAGTAATGTGGTTCCACACTGCACCAGTGAGTTAAACCTGGATACAATCTATATTTTAAAGGGTAACAACGGTTAGGTTTGGGTTAGGTCTGGTATTTGCCATCATCTGGCTCATGCTTTCGCATTTTTCGCATACTTTTTTGCCAGATCCTGGGCGTTTTCTGGTTTGGATCACGTAGTAATGTGGTTCCACACTGCAACAAAGAGGTAAACCTGGATACAATCTATATTTTAGAGGGTAACACCGGTTAGGTTTCGCTTAGGTCTGGTATTTGCCATCATCTGGCTCATGCTTTCGCATTTTTCGCATACTTTTTGGCCAGAACCTGGGCGTTTTCTGGGTTGGGGTCACGTAGTAACGTGGTACCACACTGAAACAGTGAGTTACACCTGGATACAATCTATATTTTAGAGGGTAACAACGGTTAGGTTTGGGTTAGGTCTGGTATTTGCCATCATCTGGCTCATGCTTTGGCATTTTTCGCATACTTGATGGGCAGATCCTGGGCGTCTTCTGGGTTGGATCAGGTAGTAGTGTGGTACCGCATTGCAACAGTGAGTTAAACCCGGATTCAATCTATATTATAGAGGATAACACTGGTTAGGTCAGGGTTAGGTCTGGTATTTGCCATCATCTCGCTCATACTTTCGCATTTTTCGCATACTTGTTGGCCAGATCCTGGGCGTTTTCTGAGTTGGACTAGGTAGTAGTTTTGTACCGCACTGAAACAGTGAAGTAATCCTGGATTCGATCCATATATTAGAGGGTAACACCGGTTAGGTTTGGGGTAGGTCTGGTATTTGCCATCATCTGGCGCATACTTTCGCATGTTTCGCATACTTGTTGGCCAGATCCTGGGCGTTTTCTGGTTTGGAACACGTAGTAATGTAGAACCACTCTGAAACAGTGAGTTAAACCTGGATTCAATCTATATTTTAGAGGATAACACTGGTTAGGTCAGGGTTAGGTCTGGTATTTGCCATCATCTCGCTCATACTTTCACTTTTTTCGCATAATTGTAGGCCAAATGCTGGCTTTTTCTGGGTTGGATCACGTAGTAATATGGGAGCACACTTGAACAGTGAATTAGTCCTGGATTCGATCTATATATTAGAGGGCAACACCGGTTAGGTTTGGGTTAGGTCTGGTATTTGCCATCATCTGGCTCATGCTTTCGCATTTTTCGCATACTTGTTGGCAAGAACCCGGGCGTTTTCTGGTTTGGAACACGTAGTAATGTGGTACCACACTGAAACAGTGAGTTAAACCTGGATTCAATCTATATTTTAGAGGATAACACTGGTTAGGTCAGGGTTAGGTCTGGTATTTGCCATCATCTGGCTCATGCTTTCGCATTTCTCGCATACTTGATGGACAGATCCTGGGCGTTTTCTGGGTTGGATCAGGTAGTAGTGTGGTACCGCACTGCAACAGTGAGTTAAACCTGGATTCAATCTATACTTTAGAGGATAACACCGGTTAGGTCAGGGTTAGGTCTGGTATTTGCCATCATCTGGCTCATGCTTTGGCATTTTTCGCATACTTGATGGCCAGATCCTGGGCGTTTTCTGGTTTGGAACACGTAGTATTGTAGTACCACACTGAAACAGTGAGTTGATCCTGGATTCGGTCTATATTTTAGAGGATAACACCGGTTAGGTCTGGGTGAGGTCTGGGATTCGCCATCATCTCGCTCATACTTTCACTTTTTTCGCATAATTGTAGGCCAAATGCTGGCTTTTTCTGGGTTGGATCACGTAGTAATATGGGAGCACACTTGAACAGTGAATTAGTCCTGGATTCGATCTATATATTAGAGGGCAACACCGGTTAGGTTTGGGTTAGGTCTGGTATTTGCCATCATCTGGCTCATGCTTTCGCATTTTTCGCATACTTGTTGGCAAGAACCTGGGCGTTTTCTGGTTTGGAACACGTAGTAATGTGGTACCACACTGAGACAGTGAGTTTATGTTAGATTCAATCTATATTTTAGAGGATAACACCGGTTAGGTTAGGGTTAGGTCTGGTATTTGCCATCATCTGGCTGATACGATCGCATTTTTCGCATACTTGTTGGCCAGATCCTGGTCGTTTTCTGGTTTGAGTCTCGTAGTAATGTGGTACCACACTGCAACAGTGAGTTAAACCTGGATTCCATCTATATTTTAGATGATAACACCGGTTAGGTCAGGGTTAGGTCTGGTATTTGCCATCATCTGGCTCATGCTTTGGCATTTTTCGCATACTTGTTGGCCAGATCCTGGGCGTTTTCTGTTATCGATCACGTAGTAATGTGGTACAACACTGAAACAGTGAGTTAAACATGGGTCCGATCTATATTTTAAAGGATAACACCGGTTAGGTCGGGGTGAGGTCTGGTATTTGACATCATCTGGCTCATACTTTCGCATTTTTCGCATACTTGTTGGCCAGATCCTGGTCGTTTTCTGGTTTGAGTCTCGTAGTAATGTGGTACCACACTGCAACAGTGAGTTAAACCTGGATTCCATCTACATTTTAGATGATAACACCGGTTAGGTCAGGGTTAGGTCTGGTATTTGCCATCATCTGGCTCATGCTTTGGCATTTTTCGCATACTTGTTGGCCAGATCCTGGGCGTTTTCTGGTTTGGGTCTCGTAGTAGTGTGGTACCACTCTGAAACAGTGAGTTAAACATGGGTCCGATCTATATTTTAAAGGATAACACCGGTTAGGTCAGTGTTAGGTCTGGTATTTGCCATCATCTGGCCCATACTTTCGCCTTTTTCGCATACTTGTTGGCCAGATCCTGGGCGTTTTCTGGTTTGGGTCTCGTAGTAATGTGGTACCACACTGCAACAGTGAGTTAAACCTGGATTGAATCTATATCTTAGAGGATAACACCGGTTAGGTCAGGGTTAGGTCTGGTATTTGCCATCATCTGGCTCATGCTTTGGCATTTTTCGCATACTTGTTGGCCAGATCCTGGGCGTTTTCTGGTTTGGGTCTCGTAGTAGTGTGGTACCACTCTGAAACAGTGAGTTAAACCTGGATTCAATCTATATTTTAGAGGATAACACCGGTTAGGTCAGGGTTTGGTCTGGTATTTGCCATCATCTGGCTCATACTTTCGCATTTTTCGCATACTTGTTGGCCAGATCCTGGGCGTTTTCTGAGTTGGACTAGGTAGTAGTTTTGTACCGCACTGAAACAGTGAAGTAATCCTGGATTCGATCCATATATTAGAGGGTAACACCGGTTAGGTTTGGGTTAGGTCTGGTATTTGCCATCATCTTGCTCATACATTCGCATTTATCGCATACTTGTTCGCCAGATCCTGGCGTTTTCTGAGTTGGATCAGGTAGTAGTTTTGTACCGCACTGAAACAGTGAAGTAATCCTGGATTCGATCTATATATTAGAGGGTAACACCGGTTAGGTTTGGGTTTGGTCTGGTATTTGCCATCATCTTGCTCATGCTTTCGCAGTTTTCGCATACATGTTGGCCAGATCCTGGGCGTTTTCTGGTTTGGATCCCATAGTAATGTGGTTCCACACTGCAACCGTGAGTTAATCCTGGATTCAATCTATATTTTAGAGGATAACACTGGTTAGGTCAGGGTTAGGTCTGGTATTTGCCATCATCTGGTTCATACTTTCGCATTTTTCGCATACTTATTGGCCTGATCCTGGGCGTTTTCTGGTTTGGATCACGTAGTAATGTAGAACCACTCTGAAACAGTGAGCTAATCCTGGATTCGATCTATATATTAGAGGGCAACATCGGTTACGTTTGGGTTAGGTCTGGTATTTGCCATCATCTGGCTCATACTTTCGCATATTTCGCATACTTTTTGGCCTGATCCTGGGCGTTCACTGGTTTGGATCACGTAGTAATGTGGTTCCACACTGCAACCGTGAGTTAAACCTGGATTCAATCTATATTTTAGAGGATAACACTGGTTAGGTCAGGGTTAGGTCCGGTATTTGCCATCATCTGGCCCATACTTTCGCATTTTTCGCATACTTGTTGGCCAGATACTGGGTGTTTTCTGGGTTGGATCACGTAATAATGCGCACCACACCCAAACAGTGAGTTAAACCTGGATTCAATCTATACTTTAGAGGATAACACCGGTTAGGACAGGGTTAGGTCTGGTATTTGCCTTCATCTGGCTCATACTTTCGCATTTTTCGCATACTTGTTGGCCAGATCCTGGGCGTTTTCTGGTTTGGATCACGTAGTAATGTAGAACCACTCTGAAACAGTGAGCTAATCCTGGATTCGATCTATATATTAGAGGGCAACATCGGTTACGTTTGGGTTAGGTCTGGTATTTGCCATCATCTGGCTCATACTTTCGCATATTTCGCATACTTTTTGGCCTGATCCTGGGCGTTCACTGGTTTGGATCACGTAGTAATGTGGTTCCACACTGCAACCGTGAGTTAAACCTGGATTCAATCTATATTTTAGAGGATAACACTGGTTAGGTCAGGGTTAGGTCCGGTATTTGCCATCATCTGGCCCATACTTTCGCATTTTTCGCATACTTGTTGGCCAGATACTGGGTGTTTTCTGGGTTGGATCACGTAATAATGCGCACCACACCCAAACAGTGAGTTAAACCTGGATTCAATCTATACTTTAGAGGATAACACCGGTTAGGACAGGGTTAGGTCTGGTATTTGCCTTCATCTGGCTCATACTTTCGCATTTTTCGCATACTTGTTGGCCAGATCCTGGGCGTTTTCTGGTTTGGATCCCATAGTAATGTGGTTCCACACTGCAACCGTGAGTTAAACCTGGATTCAATCTATATTTTAGAGGATAACACTGGTTAGGTCAGGGTTAGGTCCGGTATTTGCCATCATCTGGCCCATACTTTCGCATTTTACCATACTTGTTGGCCAGATCCTGGGCGTTTTCTGGGTTTGGGTCACGTAGTAATGTGGCACCACACTGCAACAGTGAGTTAAACCTGGATTCAATCTATATTTTAGAGGATAACACCGGCTAGGTCAGGGTTAGGTCTGGTATTTGCCTTCATCTGGCTCATAGTTTCGCATTATTCGCATACTTATTGGCCAGATCCTGGGCGTTTTCTGGTTTGCATCACGCAGTAATGTGGTACCACACTGAAACAGTGAGTTTATCTTAGATTCAATGTATATTTTAGAGGATAACACCGGTTAGGTCAGGGTTAGGTCTGGTATTTGCCTTCATCTGGCTCATACTTTCGCAATTTTCGCATACTGGTTGGCCAGATCCTGGGCGTTTTCTGGTTTGGATCCCATAGTAATGTGGTTCCACACCGCAAACGTGAGTTAAACCTGGATTCAATCTATATTTTAGAGGATAACACTGGTTAGGTCAGGGTTAGGTCTGGTATTTGTCATCATCTGGCCCATACTTTCGCATTTTACCATACTTGTTGGCCAGATCCTGGGCGTTTTCAGGGTTTGGGTCACGTAGTAATGTGGCACCACACTGCAACAGTGAGTTAAACCTGGATTCAATCAATATTTTAGAGGATAACACCGGTTAGGTCAGGGTTAGGTCTGGTATTTGCCATCATCTGGCTCATACTTTCGCATTTTTCGCATACTTGTTGGCCAGATCCTGGGCGTTTTCAAGTTTGGATCACGGAGTAATGTGGTACCGCACTGAAACTGTGAGTTAAACCTGGATTCAATCTGTATTTTAGAGGATAACACCGGTTAGGTCAGGGTTAGGTCTGGTATTTGCCATCATCTGGCTCATGCTTTGGCATTCTTCGCATACTTGATGGGCAGATCCTGGGCGTTTTCTGGTTTGGAACATGTAGTAATGTGGTTCCACTCTGCAACAGTGAGTTAAACCTGGATACAATCTATATTTTAGAGGACAACACCGGCTAGGTCAGGGTTAGGTCTGGTATTTGCCATCATCTGGCTCATACTTTCGCATATTTCGCATACTTTTTGGCCAGATCCTGGGCGTTCACTGGTTTGGATCACGTAGTAATGTGGTTCCACACTGCACCAGTGAGTTAAACCTGGATACAATCTATATTTTAAAGGGTAACAACGGTTAGGTTTGGGTTAGGTCTGGTATTTGCCATCATCTGGCTCATGCTTTCGCATTTTTCGCATACTTTTTTGCCAGATCCTGGGCGTTTTCTGGTTTGGATCACGTAGTAATGTGGTTCCACACTGCAACAAAGAGGTAAACCTGGATACAATCTATATTTTAGAGGGTAACACCGGTTAGGTTTCGCTTAGGTCTGGTATTTGCCATCATCTGGCTCATGCTTTCGCATTTTTCGCATACTTTTTGGCCAGAACCTGGGCGTTTTCTGGGTTGGGGTCACGTAGTAACGTGGTACCACACTGAAACAGTGAGTTACACCTGGATACAATCTATATTTTAGAGGGTAACAACGGTTAGGTTTGGGTTAGGTCTGGTATTTGCCATCATGTGGCTCATGCTTTGGCATTTTGCGCATACTTGATGGGCAGATCCTGGGCGTCTTCTGGGTTGGATCAGGTAGTAGTGTGGTACCGCATTGCAACAGTGAGTTAAACCCGGATTCAATCTATATTATAGAGGATAACACCGGGTAGGTCAGGGTTAGGTCTGGTATTTGCCATCATCTGGCTCATACTTTCGCATTTTTCGCATTCTTGTTTGCCAGATCCTGGGCGTTTCCTGGGTTGGATCAGGTAGTAGTGTGGCACCACACTCCGACAGTGAGTTAAACCTGGATTCAATCTATATTTTAGAGGATAACTCAGGTTAGGTCAGGTTTAGGTCTGGTAGTTGCCATCATCTGGCTCATACTTTCGCATTTTTCGCATACTTGTTGGCCAGATCCTGGGCGTCTTCTGGGTTGGATCAGGTAGTAGTGTGGTACCGCATTGCAACAGTGAGTTAAACCCGGATTCAATCTATATTATAGAGGATAACACCGGGTAGGTCAGGGTTAGGTCTGGTATTTGCCACCATCTGGCTCATAGTTTCGCATTATTCGCATACTTATTGACCAGATCCTGGACGTTTTCAGGTTTGGATCACGTAGTAATGAAGTTCCACACTGCACCAGTGAGTTAAACCTGGATACAATCTATATTTTAGAGGATAACACTGTCTAGGTCAGGGTTAGGTCTGGTATTTGCCATCATCTGGCTCATACTTTCGCATTTTTCGCATATTTGTTGGCCAGATCCTGGGCGTTTTCTGGTTTGGATCACGTAGTAATGTGGTACCACACTGAAACAGTGAGCCAATCCTGGATTCGATCTATATATTAGAGGTTAACACCGGGTAGGTCAGGGTTAGGTCTGGTATTTGTCATCATCTGGCTCATACTTTCGCATTTTTCGCATACTTGTTGGCCAGATCCTGGGCGTCTTCTGGGTTGGATCAGGTAGTAGTGTGGTACCGCATTGCAACAGTGAGTTAAACCCGGATTCAATCTATATTATAGAGGATAACACCGGGTAGGTCAGGGTTAGGTCTGGTATTTGCCACCATCTGGCTCATAGTTTCGCATTATTCGCATACTTATTGACCAGATCCTGGACGTTTTCAGGTTTGGATCACGTAGTAATGAAGTTCCACACTGCACCAGTGAGTTAAACCTGGATACAATCTATATTTTAGAGGATAACACTGTCTAGGTCAGGGTTAGGTCTGGTAGTTGCCATCATCTGGCTCATACTTTCGCATTTTTCGCATACTTGTTGGCCAGATCCTGGGCGTTTTCAGGTTTGGATCACGGAGTAATGTGGTACCGCACTGAAACTGTGAGTTAAACCTGGGTTCAATCTGTATTTTAGAGGATAACACCGGTTAGGTCAGGATTAGGTCTGGTAATTGCCACCATGTGGCTCATACTTTCGCGTTTTTCGCATACTTGCTGGCCAGATCCTGGGCGTTTTCTGGGTTGGATCAGGTAGTAGTGTGGTACCACACTGCAACAGTGAGTTAAACCTGGATTCAATCTATATTTTAGAGGATAACACCGGTTAGGTCAGGGTTAGGTCTGGTATTTGCCATCATCTGGCTCATAGTTTCGCATTATTCGCATACTTATTGACCAGATCCTGGACGTTTTCTGGTTTGGAACACGTAGTAATGTGGTTCCACGCTGCAACAGTGAGTTAAACCTGGATACAATCTATATTTTAGAGGATAACACTGGCTAGGTCAGGGTTAGGTCTGGTATTTGCCGTCATCTGGCTCATACCTTCGCATTTTTCGCATATTTCTTGGCCAGATCCTGGGCGTTTTCTGGTTTGGATCACGTAGTCATGTGGTACCACACTGAAACAGTGAGCTAATCCTGGATTCGATCTATATATTAGAGGATAACACCGGGTAGGTCAGGGTTAGGTCTGGTATTTGTCATCATCTGGCTCATACTTTCGCATTTTTCGCATACTTGTTGGCCAGATCCTGGGCGTTTTCTGGGTTGGATCAGGTAGTAGTGTGGCACCACACAGCGACAGTGAGTTAAACCTGGATTCAATCTATATTTTAGAGGATAACAACGGCTAGGTCAGGGTTAGGTCTGGTATTTGCCATCATCTGGCTCATAGTTTCGCATTATTCGCATACTTATTTGCCAGACCCTGGGCGTTTTCTGGTTTGGATCACGTAATAATGTGGTTCCACACTGCAACAGAGAGGTAAACCTGAATGCAATCTATATTTTAGAGGTTAACACCGGTTAGGTCAGTGTTAGGTCTGGTATTTGCCATTATCTGGCTCATACTTTCGCATTTTTCGCATACTTGTTGGCCAGATCCTGGGCGTTTTCTGGGTTGGGGTCACGTAGTAATGTGGTACCACACTGCAACAGTGAGTTAAACCTGGATTCAACCTATATTTTAGAGGATACCACCGGTTAGGTCAGGGTTAGGTCTGGTATTTGCCATCATCTGGCTCATACTTTCGCATTTTTCGCATATTTGTTGGCCAGAACCTGGGCGTTTTCTGGTTTGCATCACGCAGTAATGTTGTACCACACTGAAACAGTGAGTTTATCTTAGATTCAATCTATAGTTTAGAGGATAACACCGGTTATGTCAGGGTTAGGTCTGGTATTTGTCATCATCTGGCTCATACTTTCGCATTTTTCGCATACTTGTTGGCCAGATCCTGGGCGTTTTCTGGGTTGGATCAGGTAGTAGTGTGGCACCACACAGCGACAGTGAGTTAAACCTGGATTCAATCTATATTTTAGAGGATAACACCGGCTAGGTCAGGGTTAGGTCTGGTATTTGCCATCATCTGGCTCATAGTTTCGCATTATTCGCATATTTATTGCCCAAATCCTGGGCGTTTTCTGGGTTGGATCAGGTAGTTGTGTGGTACCGCACTGAAACAGTGAAGCAATCCTGGATTCGATCTATATATTAGGGGGTAACACTGGTTAAGTTTGGGTTAGGTCTGGTATTTGCCATCATCTGGCTCATACTTTCGCATTATTCGCATACTTATTTGCCAGACCCTGGGCGTTTTCTGGTTTGGATCAGGTAGTAGTTTGGTACCGCACTGCAACAGTGAGTTAAGCCTGGATTCAATCTATATTTTAGAGGATAACACCGGTTAGGTCAGGGTTAGGTCTGGTATTTGCCATCATCTGGCTCATACTTTCGCATTATTCGCATACTTGTTGGCCAGATCCTGGGCGTTTCCTGGGTTGGATCAGGTAGTAGTGTGGCACCACACCGCGACAGTGAGTTAACCTGGATTCAATCTATATTTTAGAGGATAACACCGGTTAGGTCAGTGTTAGGTCTGGTATTTGCCATCATCTGGCTCATACTTTCGCATTTTTCGCATATTTGTTGGCCAGATCCTGGGCGTTTTCTGGTTTGGATCACGTAGTAATGTGGTACCACACTGAAACAGTGAGCTAATCCTGGATTCGATCTATATATTAGAGGATAACACCGGGTAGGTCAGGGTTAGGTCTGGTATTTGTCATCATCTGGCTCATACTTTCGCATTTTTCGCATACTTGTTGGCCAGATCCTGGGCGTCTTCTGGGTTGGATCAGGTGGTAGTGTGGTACCGCATTGCAACAGTGAGTTAAACCCGGATTCAATCTATATTATAGAGGACAACACCGGGTAGGTCAGGGTTAGGTCTGGTATTTGCCATCATCTGGCTCATAGTTTCGCATTATTCGCATACTTATTGACCAGATCCTGGACGTTTTCTGGTTTGGAACACGTAGTAATGTGGTTCCACGCTGCAACAGGCAGTTAAACCTGGATACAATCTATATTTTAGAGGATAACACTGTCTAGGTCAGGGTTAGGTATGGTATTTGCCGTCATCTGGCTCATACTTTCGCATTTTTCGCATATTTGTTGGCCAGATCCTGGGCGTTTTCTGGTTTGGATCACGTAGTAATGTGGTACCACACTGAAACAGTGAGCTAATCCTGGATTCGATCTATATATTAGAGGATAACACCGGGTAGGTCAGGGTTAGGTCTGGTATTTGTCATCATCTGGCTCATACTTTCGCATTTTTCGCATACTTGTTGGCCAGATCCTGGGCGTTTCCTGGGTTGGATCAGGTAGTAGTGTGGCACCACACCGCGACAGTGAGTTAACCTGGATTCAATCTATATTTTAGAGGATAACACCGGTTAGGTCAGTGTTAGGTCTGGTATTTGCCATCATCTGGCTCATACTTTCGCAGTTTTCGCATACTTGTTGCCCAGATCCTGGGCGTTTTCTGGGTTGGATCACGTAGTAATGTGGTACCACACTGAAACAGTGAGCTAATCCTGGATTCGATCTATATATTAGAGGATAACACCGGGTAGGTCAGGGTTAGGTCTGGTATTTGTCATCATCTGGCTCATACTTTCGCATTTTTCGCATACTTATTTGCCAGATCCTGGGCGTTTTCTGGTTTGGATCACGTAGTAATGTGGTTCCACACTGCAACAGAGAGGTAATCCTGGACCCAGCTATATTTTAGAGGGTAACACCGGTTATGCTTGGCTTAGGTCTGGTATTTGCCATTATCTGGCTCATGCATTCGCATTTTTCGCATTCTTGTTGGCCAGATACTGGGCGTTTCCTGGGTTGGATCAGGTAGTAGTGTGGCACCACACTGCGACTGTGAGTTAAACCTGGATAAAATCTATATTTTAGAGGATAACACCGGCTAGGTCAGGGTTAGGTCTGGTATTTGCCATCATCTGGCTCATAGTTTCGCATTATTCGCACACTTATTTGCCAGACCCTGGGCGTTTTCTGGTTTGGATCACGTAGTAATGTGGTTCCACACTGCAACAGTGAGTTAAACCTGGATTCAATCTATATTTTAGAGGATGACACCGGTTAGGTCCGGGTTAGGTCTGGTATTTGCCATCATCTGGCTCATACTTTCGCATTTTTCGCATACTTGTTGGCCAGATCCTGGGCGTTTTCTGGGTTGGATCAGGTAGTAGTGTGGTACCGCACTGAAACAGTGAAGTAATCCTGGATTCGATCTATATATTAGGCGGTAACACCGGTTAAGTTTGGGTTAGGTCTGGTATTTGCTATGATCTGGCTCATACTTTCGCATTTTTCGCATACTTATTTGCCAGACCCTGGGCGTTTTCTGGTATGGATCACGTAGTAATGTGGTTCCACACTGCAACACAGAGGTAAACCTGGATTCAATCTATATTTTAGAGGATAACACCGGTTAGGTCATTGTTAGGTCTGGTATTTGCCATCATCTGTCTCATACTTTCGCATTTTTCGCATACTTGTTGGCCAGACCCTGGGCGTTTTCTGGTATGGATCACGTAGTAATGTGGTTCCACACTGCAACAGAGAGGTAAACCTGGATTCAATCTATATTTTAGAGGATAACACCGGTTAGGTTTGTGTTAGGTCTGGTATTTGCCATCATCTGGCTCATACTTTCGCATTTTTCGCATACTTATTTGCCAGACCCTGGGCGTTTTCTGGTATGGATCACGTAGTAATGTGGTTCCACACTGCAACACAGAGGTAAACCTGGATTCAATCTATATTTTAGAGGATAACACCGGTTAGGTCATTGTTAGGTCTGGTATTTGCCATCATCTGTCTCATACTTTCGCATTTTTCGCATATTTGTTGGCCAGATCCTGGGCGTTTTCTGGTTTGGATCACGTAGTAATGTGTTACCACACTGAAACAGTAAGCTAACCCTGGATTCGACCTATATATTGGAGGATAACACCGAGTAGGTCAGGGTTAGGTCTGGTATTTGCCATTATCTGGCTCATACTTTCGCATTATTCGCATACTTATTGGCCAGATCCTGGGCGTTTTCAGGTTTGCATCACGCAGTAATGTGGTACCACACTGAAACAGTGAGTTTATCTTAGATTCAATGTATATTTTAGAGGATAACACCGGTTAGGTCAGGGTTAGGTCTGGTATTTGCCTTCATCTGGCCCATACTTTCGCATTTTACCATACTTGTTGGCCAGATCCTGGGCGTTTTCTGGGTTGGGGTCACGTAGTAATGTGGCACCACACTGGAACAGTGAGTCAAAACCTGGATTCAATCTATATTTTAGAGGATAACACCGGTTAGGTCAGGGTAAGGTCTGGTATTTGCCATCATCTGGCTGATACTTTCGCATTTTTCGCATACTTGTTGGCCAGATCCTGGGCGTTTTCAGGTTTGGATCACGCAGTAATGTGGTACCGCACTGAAACTGTGAGTTAAACCTGGATTCAATCTGTATTTTAGAGGATAACACCGGTTAGGTCAGGGTTAGGTCTGGTAATTGCCACCATCTGGCTCATACTTTCGCGTTTTTCGCATACTTGCTGGCCAGATCCTGTGCGTTTTCTGGGTTGGATCAGGTAGTAGTGTGGCACCACACTGCGACAGTGAGTTAAACCTGGATTCAATCTATATTTTAGAGGATAACACCGGCTAGGTCAGGGTTAGGTCTGGTATTTGCCATCATCTGGCTCATAGTTTCGCATTATTCGCATACTTATTGACCAGATCCTGGACGTTTTCTGGTTTGGAACACGTAGTAATGTGGTTCCACGCTGCAACAGTGAGTTAAACCTGGATACAATCTATATTTTAGAGGATAACACCGGTTAGGTCCGGGTTAGGTCTGGTATTTGCCATCATCTTGCTCATACTTTCGCATATTTCGCATACTTTTTGGCCAGATCCTGGGCGTTTACTGGTTTGGATCACGTAGTAATGTGGTTCCACACTGCATCAGTGAGTTAAACCTGGATGCAATCTATATTTTAGAGGATAACACCGGCTAGGTCAGGGATAGGTCTGGTATTTGCCATCATCTGGCTCATAGTTTCACATTATGCGTATATTTGTTGCCCAAATCTTGGGCGTTTTCTGGGTTGGATCAGGTAGTAGTGTGGTACCGCACTGAAACAGTGAAGCAATCCTGGATTCGATCTATATATTAGGGGGAAACACCGGTTAAGTTTGGGTTAGGTCTGGTATTTGCCATCATCTGGCTCATACTTTCGCATTTTTCGCATATTTGTTGGCCAGATCCTGGGCGTTTTCTGGTTTGGATCACGTAGTAATGTGGTACCACACTGAAACAGTGAGCTAATCCTGGATTCGATCTATATATTGGAGGATAACACCGAGTAGGTCAGGGTTAGGTCTGGAATTTGTCATCATCTGGCTCATACTTTCGCATTTTTCGCATACTTGTTGGCCAGATCCTGGGCGTTTTCTGGGTTGGATCAGGTAGTAGTGTGGCACCACACTGCGACAGTGAGTTAAATCTGGATTCAATCTATATTTTAGAGGATAACACCGGCTAGGTCAGGGATAGGTCTGGTATTTGCCATCATCTGGCTCATAGTTTCGCATTATTCGCATATTTGTTGCCCAAATCCTGGGCGTTTTCTGGGTTGGATCAGGTAGTAGTGTGGTACCGCACTGAAACAGTGAAGCAATCCTGGATTCAATCTATATATTAGGGGGTAACACCGGTTAAGTTTGGGTTAGGTCTGGTATTTGCCATCATCTGGATCATACTTTCGCATTTTTCGCATACTTGTTGGCCAGATCCTGGGCGTTTTCTGGTTTGGATCACGGAGTTGTGTGGTACCGCACTGAAACTGTGAGTTAAACCTGGATTCAATCTATATTTTACAGGATAACACCAGTTAGATCAGGGTTAGGTCTGGTATTTGCCATCATCTGGCTCATGCTTTGGCTTTTTTCGCATAGTTGATGGCCAGATCCTGGGCATTTTCTGGTTTAGAACACGTAGTAATGTGGTACCACACTGAAACATTGAGTTAATCCTGGATTCAATCTATATTTTAGAGGTTGACACCGGTTAGGTCAGGGTTAGGTCTGGTATTTGCCATCATCTGGCTTATACTTTCGCATTTTTCGCATACTTGTTGGCCAGATCCTGGGCGTTTTCTGGGTTGGGTTCACGTAGTAATGTGATACCACACTGCAACAGTGAGTTAAACCTGGATTCAATCTATATTTTAGAGGATAACACCGGTTAGGTCAGGGTTAGGTCTGGTATTTGCCATCATCTGGCTCATACTTTCGCATTTTTCGCTTACTTGTTGGCCAGATCCTGGGCGTTTTCTGGGTTGGATCAGGTAGTAGTGTGGTACCGCACTGAAACAGTGAAGTAATCCTGGATACAATGTGTATTTTAGAGGACAACAACGGTTAGGTCCAGGTTAGGTCTGGTATTTGCCGTCATCTGGCTCATACTTTCGCATTTTTCGCATACTTGTTGGCCAGATCCTGGGCGTTTTCTGGTTTGGATCACGTAGTATTGTGGATCCACACTGCAACAGTGAGTTAAACCTGGATAAAATCTATATTTTAGAGGGTAGCAACGGTTAGGTTTGGGTTAGGTCTGGTATTTGCCATCATCTGGCTCATACTTTTGCATTTTTCGCATACTTGTTGGCCAGAACCTGGGCGTTTTCTGGTTTGGATCTCGCAGTAATGTGGTACCACACTGAAACAGTGAGTTTATCTTAGATTCAATCAACATTTTAGTGGATAACACCTGTTAGGTCAGGGTTAGGTCTGGTATTTGCCATCATCTGGCTCATACTTTCGCATTTTTCGCATTCTTGTTGGCCAGATCCTGGGCGTTTTCTGGGTTGGATCAGGTAGTAGTGTGGTACCGCACTTGAACAGTGAAGGAATCCTGGATTCGATCTATATTTTAGAGGATAACACCGGTTATGTCAGTGTCAGGTCTAGTATTTGCCATAATCCGGCTCATATTTTCGCATTTTTCGCATACTTGATGGGCAGATCCTGGGCGTTTTCTGGTTTGGAAAACGTAGTAATGTGGTACCACACTGAAACAGTGAGTTGATCCTGGATTCGATCTATATTTTAGAGGATAACACCGGTTAGGTCAGGGTTAGGTCTGGTATTTGCCATCATCTGGCTCATGCTTTCGCATTTTTCGCATTCTTGTTGGCCAGAACCTGGGCGTTTTCTGGTTTGGATCTCGCAGTAATGTGGTACCACACTGAAACAGTGAGTTTATCTTGGATTCAATCAATATTTTAGTGGATAACACCGGTTAGGTCAGGGTTAGGTCTGGTATTTGCCATCATCTGGCTCATACTATCACATATTTCGCATACTTTTTGGCCAGATCCTGGGCGATTTCTGGTTTGGATCACGGAGTAGTGTGGTACCGCACTGAAACTGTGAGTTAAACCTGGATTCAATCTATACTTTACAGGATAACACCAGTTAGGTCAGGGTTAGGTCTGGTAATTGCCATCACCTGGCTCATGCTTTCGCATTTTTCGCATACTTGTTGGCCAGATCCTAGGCGTTTTCTGGTTTGGGTCTCGTAGTAATGTGGTACCACTCTGAAACAGTGAGTTAAACGTGGATTCTATCTATATTTTAGAGGATAACACCGGTTAGGTCTTGGTTAGGTATGGTATTTGACATCATCCAGCCCATACTTTCGCATTTTTCGCATACTTGTTGGCCAGATCCTGGGCGTTTTCTGGTTTGGATCACGTAGTAATGTAGAACCACTCTGAAACAGTGAGTTGATCCTGGATTCGATCTATATCTTAGAGGATAACACCGGTTAGGTCAGGGTTAGGTCTGGCATTTGCCATCATCTGGCTCATACTTTCGCATTTTTCGCATACTTGTTGGACAGATCCTGGGCGTTTTCTGGTCTGGATCACGTAGTAATGTGGCACCACACTCAAACAGTGAGTTAAACCTGGATTCAATCTATATTTTAGAGGATAACACCGGTTAGGTCAGGGTTAGGTTTGGTATTCGCCATCGTCTGCCTCATACTATCGTATTTTTCGCATACTTTTTGGCCAGATCCTGGGCGTTTTCTGGTTTGGATCACGTAGTATTGTGGATCCACACTGCAACAGTGAGTTAAACCTGGATAAAATCTATATTTTAGAGGGTAGCAACGGTTAGGTTTGGGTTAGGTCTGGTATTTGCCATCATCTGGCTCATACTTTTGCATTTTTCGCATACTTGTTGGCCAGAACCTGGGCGTCTTCTGGTTTGGATCTCGCAGTAATGTGGTACCACACTGAAACAGTGAGTTTATCTTAGATTCAATCAACATTTTAGTGGATAACACCTGTTAGGTCAGGGTTAGGTCTGGTATTTGCCATCATCTGGCTCATACTTTCGCATTTTTCGCATTCTTGTTGGCCAGATCCTGGGCGTTTTCTGGGTTGGATCAGGTAGTAGTGTGGTACCGCATTGAAACAGTGAAGGAATCCTGGATTCGATCTATATTTTAGAGGATAACACCGGTTATGTCAGGGTCAGGTCTAGTATTTGCCATAATCCGGCTCATATTTTCGCATTTTTCGCATACTTGATGGGCAGATCCTGGGCGTTTTCTGGTTTGGAAAACGTAGTAATGTGGTACCACACTGAAACAGTGAGTTGATCCTGGATTCGATCTATATTTTAGAGGATAACACCGGTTAGCTCAGGGTTAGGTCTGGTATTTGCCATCATCTGGCTCATGCTTTCGCATTTTTCGCATTCTTGTTGGCCAGAACCTGGGCGTTTTCTGGTTTGGATCTCGTAGTAATGTGGTACCACACTGAAACAGTGAGTTTATCTTGGATTCAATCAATATTTTAGTGGATAACACCGGTTAGGTCAGGGTTAGGTCTGGTATTTGCCATCATCTGGCTCATACTATCACATATTTCGCATACTTTTTGGCCAGATCCTGGGCGATTTCTGGTTTGGATCACGGAGTAGTGTGGTACCGCACTGAAACTGTGAGTTAAACCTGGATTCAATCTATACTTTACAGGATAACACCAGTTAGGTCAGGGTTAGGTCTGGTAATTGCCATCACCTGGCTCATGCTTTCGCATTTTTCGCATACTTGATGGCCAGATCCTGGGCGTTTTCTGGGTTGGATTAGGTAGTAGTTTGGTACCGCACTGCAACAGTGAGTTAAACCTGGATTCAATCTATACTTTAGAGGATAACATCGGTTAGGTCAGGGTTAGGTCTGGTATTTGCCATCATCTGGCTCATACTTTTGCATTTTTAGCATACTTGTTGGCCAGATCCTAGGCGTTTTCTGGTTTGGGTCTCGTAGTAATGTGGTACCACTCTGAAACAGTGAGTTAAACGTGGATTCTATCTATATTTTAGAGGATAACACCGGTTAGGTCTTGGTTAGGTATGGTATTTGACATCATCCTGCCCATACTTTCGCATTTTTCGCATACTTGTTGGCCAGATCCTGGGCGTTTTCTGGTTTGGATCACGTAGTAATGTAGAACCACTCTGAAACAGTGAGTTGATCCTGGATTCGATCTATATTTTAGAGGATAACACTGGTTAGGACACGGTTAGGTCTGGTATTTGCCATCATCTGGCCCATACTTTCGCATTTTTCGCATACTTGTTGGCCAGATCCTGGGCGTTTTCTGGTTTGGGTCTCGTAGTAATGTGGTACCACACTGCAACAGTGAGTTAAACCTGGATTCAATCTATATCTTAGAGGATAACACCGGTTAGGTCAGGGTTAGGTCTGGCATTTGCCATCATCTGGCTCATACTTTCGCATTTTTCGCATACTTGTTGGACAGATCCTGGGCGTTTTCTGGTCTGGATCACGTAGTAATGTGGCACCACACTCAAACAGTGAGTTAAACCTGGATTCAATCTATATTTTAGAGGATAACACCGGTTAGGTCAGGGTTAGGTTTGGTATTCGCCATCGTCTGCCTCATACTATCGCATTTTTCGCATACTTTTTGGCCAGATCCTGGGCGATTTCTGGGATGGTTCACGTAGTATTGTGATGCCACACTGAAACAGTGAATTAATCCTGGATTCGATCTATATATTAGTGGGTAACACCGGTTAGGTTTGGATTAGGTCTGGTATTTGATATTATCTGGCTCATGCTTTCGCATATTTCATATAAATGTTGGCCAGATCCTGGGCTTGATCTGGTATGGATCAGGTAGTAGTGTGGTACCGCACTGATACAGAGAAGCAACCCCGTATTCGATCTATATATTAGAGGGTAACACCCGTTAGGTTTGGGTTAGGTCTGGGATTCGCCATCATCTCGCACATACTTTCACTTTTTTCGCATAATTGTAGGCCAAATGCTGGCTTTTTCGGGGTTGGATCACGTAGTAATGTGGTACCACACTGAAACAGTGAGTTTATCTTAGATTCAATCTATATTTTAGAGGATAACACCGGTTAGGTCAGGGTTAGGTCTGGTATTTGCCATCATCTGGCTCATACTTTCGCATTTTTCGCATACTTGTTGGCCAGATCCTGGGAGTTTTCTGGTTTGGATCACAGACTAGTGTGGTACCGCACTGAAACTGTGAGTTAAACCTGGATTCAATCTATATTTTACAGGATAACACCAGTTAGGTCAGGGTTAGGTCTGGTAATTGCCATCACCTGGCTCATGCTTTCGCATTTTTCGCATACTTGATGGCCAGATCCTGGGCGTTTTCTGGGTTGGATTAGGTAGTAGTTTGGTACCGCACTGCAACAGTGAGTTAAACCTGGATTCAATCTATACTTTAGAGGATAACACCGGTTAGGTCAGGGTTAGGTCTGGTATTTGCCATCATCTGGCTCATGCTTTGGCATTTTTCGCATACTTGATGGCCAGATCCTGGGCGTTTTCTGGTTTGGAACACGTAATAATGTGGTACCACACTGAAACAGTGAGTTGATCCTGGATTCGATCTATATTTTAGAGGATAACACCGGTTAGGTCAGGGTTAGGTCTGGTATTTGCCATCATCTGGCTCATGCTTTCGCATTTTTCGCATACTTGATGGCCAGATCCTGGGCGTTTTCTGGGTTGGATTAGGTAGTAGTTTGGTACCGCACTGCAACAGTGAGTTAAACCTGGATTCAGTCTATACTTTAGAGGATAACACCGGTTAGGTCAGGGTTAGATTTGGTATTCGCCATCGTCTGCCTCATACTATCGCATTTTTCGCATACTTTTTGGCCAGATCCTGGGCGATTTCTGGGATGGTTCACGTAGTAGTGTGATGCCACACTGAAACAGTGAATTAATCCTGGATTCGATCTATATATTAGTGGGTAACACCGGTTAGGTTTGGATTAGGTCTGGTATTTGATATTATCTGGCTCATGCTTTCGCATATTTCATATAAATGTTGGCCATATCCTGGGCTTGATCTGGTATGGACCTGGTAGTAGTGTGGTACCGCACTGATACAGAGAAGCAACCCCGTATTCGATCTATATATTAGAGGGTAACACCCGTTAGGTTTGGGTTAGGTCTGGGATTCGCCATCATCTCGCACATACTTTCACTTTTTTCGCATAATTGTAGGCCAAATGCTGGCTTTTTCTGGGTTGGATCACGTAGTAATGTGGTACCACACTGAAACAGTGAGTTTATCTTAGATTCAATCTATATTTTGGAGGATAACACCGGTTAGGTCAGGGTTAGGTCTGGTATTTGCCATCATCTGGCTCATACTTTCGTATTTTTCGCATACTTGTTGGCCAGATCCCGGGCGTTTTCTGGTTTGGATCACAGAGTAGTGTGGTACCGCACTGAAACTGTGAGTTAAACCTGGATTCAATCTATATTTTACAGGATAACACCAGTTAGGTCAGGGTTAGGTCTGGTAATTGCCATCACCTGGCTCATGCTTTCGCATTTTTCGCATACTTGATGGCCAGATCCTGGGCGTTTTCTGGGTTGGATTAGGTAGTAGTTTGGTACCGCACTGCAACAGTGAGTTAAACCTGGATTCAGTCTATACTTTAGAGGATAACACCGGTTAGGTCAGGGTTAGGTCTGGTATTTGCCATCATCTGGCTCATGCTTTGGCATTTTTCGCATACTTGATGGCCAGATCCTGGGCGTTTTCTGGTTTGGAACACGTAGTAATGTGGTACCACACTGAAACAGTGAATTAATCCTGGATTCTATCTATATATTAGAGGATAACACTGGTTAGGTCAGGGTTAGGTCTGGTATTTGCCATCATCTGGCCCATACTTTCGCATTTTTCGCATACTTGTTGGCCAGATCCTGGGCTTTATCTGTTATGGATCACGTAGTAATGTGGTACCACAATGAAACAGTGAGTTTATCTTAGATTCAACATATATTTTAGAGGATAACACCGGTTAGGTTTGGGTTAGGTTTGGTATTCGCCATCGTCTGCCTCATACTATCGCATTTTTCGCATACTTTTTGGCCAGATCCTGGGCGATTTCTGGGATGGTTCACGTAGTAGTGTGATGCCGCACTGAAACAGTGAATTAATCCTGGATTCGATCTATATATTAGTGGGTAACACCGGTTAGGTTTGGATTAGGTCTGGTATTTGATATTATCTGGCTCATGCTTTCGCATATTTCATATAAATGTTGGCCATATCCTGGGCTTGATCTGGTATGGACCTGGTAGTAGTGTGGTACCGCACTGATACAGAGAAGCAACCCCGTATTCGATCTATATATTAGAGGGTAACACCCGTTAGGTTTGGGTTAGGTCTGGGATTCGCCATCATCTCGCACATACTTTCACTTTTTTCGCATAATTGTAGGCCAAATGCTGGCTTTTTCTGGGTTGGATCACGTAGTAATGTGGTACCACACTGAAACAGTGAGTTTATCTTAGATTCAATCTATATTTTGGAGGATAACACCGGTTAGGTCAGGGTTAGGTCTGGTATTTGCCATCATCTGGCTCATACTTTCGTATTTTTCGCATACTTGTTGGCCAGATCCCGGGCGTTTTCTCGTTTGGATCACAGAGTAGTGTGGTACCGCACTGAAACTGTGAGTTAAACCTGGATTCAATCTATATTTTACAGGATAACACCAGTTAGGTCAGGGTTAGGTCTGGTTATTGCCATCACCTGGCTCATGCTTTCGCATTTTTCGCATACTTGATGGCCAGATCCTGGGCGTTTTCTGGGTTGGATTAGGTAGTAGTTTGGTACCGCACTGCAACAGTGAGTTAAACCTGGATTCAGTCTATACTTTAGAGGATAACACCGGTTAGGTCAGGGTTAGGTCTGGTATTTGCCATCATCTGGCTCATGCTTTGGCATTTTTCGCATACTTGATGGCCAGATCCTGGGCGTTTTCTGGTTTGGAACACGTAGTAATGTGGTACCACACTGAAACAGTGAATTAATCCTGGATTCTATCTATATATTAGAGGATAACACTGGTTAGGTCAGGGTTAGGTCTGGTATTTGCCATCATCTGGCCCATACTTTCGCATTTTTCGCATACTTGTTGGCCAGATCCTGGGCTTTATCTGTTATGGATCACGTAGTAATGTGGTACCACAATGAAACAGTGAGTTTATCTTAGATTCAACATATATTTTAGAGGATAACACCGGTTAGGTTTGTGTTTCGTCTGGTATTTGCCATCATCTGGCTCATACTTCTGCATTTTTCACATACTTGTTGGCCAGGTTCTGGGCGTTTTCTGGTTTGGATCACGTAGTATTGTGGTACCACACTGCAACAGTGAGTTAATTCCGGATAAAATCTATATTTTAGAGCGTAACAACGGTCAGGTTTGGGTTAGGTCTGGTATTTGCCATCATCTGGCTCATGCTTTCGCATTTTTCGCATACTTGGTGGCCAGATCCTGGGCGTTTTCAGGTTTGGATCACGTAGTAATGTGGCACCACACTCAAACAGTGAGTTAAACCTGGATACAATGTATATTTTAGAGGATAACAACGGTTAGGTCCGGGTTAGGTCCGGTATTTGCCATCATCTGGCTCATACTTTCGCATTATTCGCATACTTATTTGCCAGAACCTGGGCGTTTTCTGTGTTGGGTTCACGTAGTAATGTGATACCACACTGCAACAGTGAGTTAAACCTGGATTCAATCTATATTTTAGAGGATAACACTGGTTAGGACACGGTTAGGTCTGGTATTTGCCATCATCTGGCCCATACTTTCGCATTTTTCGCATACTTGTTGGCCAGATCCTGGGCGTTTTCTGGTTTGGGTCTCGTAGTAATGTGGTACCACACTGCAACAGTGAGTTAAACCTGGATTCAATCTATATCTTAGAGGATAACACCGGTTAGGTCAGGGTTAGGTCTGGTATTTGCCATCATCTGGCTCATGCTTTCGCATATTTCGCATACTTGATGGTCAGATCCTGGGCGTTTTCTGGTTTGGAACACGTAGTGATGTGGTACCACACTGAAACAGTGAGTTGATCCTGGATTCGATCTATATTTTAGAGGATAACACCGGTTAGGTCTGGGTTAGGTCTGGTATTTGCCATCGTCTGCCTCATAGTATCGCATTTTTCGCATACTTTTTGGCCTGATCCTGGGCGATTTCTGGGTTGGATCACGTAGTAGTGTGATGCCACACTGCAACAGTGAGTTAAACCGGGATTCAATCTATATTTTAGAGGATAACACTGGTTAGGACACGGTTAGGTCTGGTATTTGCCATCATCTGGCCCATACTTTCGCATTTTTCGCATACTTGTTGGCCAGATCCTGGGCGTTTTCTGGTTTGGGTCTCGTAGTAATGTGGTACCACACTGCAACAGTGAGTTAAACCTGGATTCAATCTATATCTTAGAGGATAACACCGGTTAGGTCAGGGTTAGGTCTGGTATTTGCCATCATCTGGCTCATGCTTTCGCATTTTTCGCATACTTGATGGTCAGATCCTGGGCGTTTTCTGGTTTGGAACACGTAGTGATGTGGTACCACACTGAAACAGTGAGTTAATCCTGGATTCTATCTATATATTAGAGGGTAACACTGGTTAGGTCAGGGTTAGGTCTGGTATTTGCCATCATCTGGCCCATACTTTCGCATTTTTCGCATACTTGTTGGCCAGATCCTGGACTTTATCTGTTATGGATCAGGTAGTAATGTGGTACCACAATGAAACAGTGAATTTATCTTAGATTCAACCTATATTTTAGATGATAACACCGGTTAGGTTTGGGTTTCGTCTGGTATTTGCCATCATCTGGCTCGTACTTCTGCATTTTTCGCATACTTGTTGGCCAGATCCTGGGCGTTTTCTGGTTTGGGTCTCGTAGTAATGTGGTACCACACTGCAACAGTGAGTTAAACCTGGATTCAATCTATATCTTAGAGGATAACACCGGTTAGGTCAGGGTTAGATCTGGTATTTGCCATCATCTGGCTCATGCTTTCGCATTTTTCGCATACTTGTTTGCCAGATCCTGGGCGTTTTCTGGGTTGGATCAGGGAGTAGTGTGGTACCGCACTGAAACAGTGAAGTAATCCTGGATTCGATGTATATATTAGAGGGTAACACTGGTTAGGTTTGGATTAGGTCAGGTATTTGCCATCATCTGGCTCATGCTTTCGCATTTTTTGCATACTTGGTGGCCAGATCCTGGGCGTTTTCTGGTTTGGATCACGTAGTAATGTGGCACCACACTCAAACAGTGAGTTAAACCTGGATACAATGTATAATTTAGAGGATAACAACGGTTAGGTCCGGGTTAGGTCCGGTATTTGCCATCATCTGGCTCATACTTTCGCATTATTCGCATACTTATTTGCCAGATTCTGGGCGTTTTCTGGTTTGGATCACGTAGTAATGTGGTTCCACTCTGCAACAGAGAGGTAAACCTGGATTCAATCTATATTTTAGAGGGTAACACCGGTTAGGTTTGGCTTAGGTCTGGTATTTGCCATCATCTGGCTCATGCTTTCGCATTTTTCGCATACTTGTTGGCCAGATCCTGGGCGTTTTCTGGGTTGGATCAGGTAGTAGTGTGGTACCGCACTGAAACAGTGAAGTAATCCTGGATTCAATCTACATTTTAGAGGATGACACCGGTTAGGTCAGGGTTAGGTCTGGTATTTGCCATCATCTGGCTCATGCTTTGGCTTTTTTCGCATAGTTGATGGCCTGATCCTGGGCATTTTCTGTTTTGGAACACGTAGTAATGTGGTACCACACTGAAACAGTGAGTTAATCCTGGATTCAATCTATATTTTAGAGGATGACACCGGTTAGGTCAGGGTTAGGTCTGGTATTTGCCATCATCTGGCTTATACTTTCGCATTTTTCGCATACTTGTTGGCCAGATCCTGGGAGTTTTCTGGTTTGGATCACGGAGTAGTGTGGTACCGCACAGAAACAGTGACCTAATCCTGGATTCGATCTATATTTTAGAGGATAACACTGGTTAGGTCAGGGTTAGGTCTGGTATTAGCCATCATCTGGCCCATACTTTCGCATTTTTCGCATACTTGTTGGCCAGAACCTGGGCGTTTTCTGGGTTGGGTTCACGTAGTAATGTGATACCACACTGCAACAGTGAGTTAAACCTGGATTCAATCTATATTTTAGAGGATGACACTGGTTAGGACACGGTTAGGTCTGGTATTTGCCATCATCTGGCCCATACTTTCGCATTTTTCGCATACGTGTTGGCCAGATCCTGGGCGCTTTCTGGTTTGGGTCTCGTAGTAATGTGGTACCACACTGCAACAGTGAGTTAAACCTGGATTCAATCTATATCTTAGAGGATAACACCGGTTAGGTCAGGGTTAGGTCTGGTATTTGCCATCATCTGGCTCATACTTTCGCATTTTTCGCATACTTGTTGGACAGATCCTGGGCGTTTTCTGGTTTGGATCACGTAGTAATGTGGTACCACACTGAAACCTTGAGTTGATCCTGGATTCGATCTATATTTTAGAGGATTACAGCGGTTAGCTCAGGGTTAGGTCTGGTATTTGCCATCATCTTTCGCATTTTTCGCATAATTCTTGGCTAGATCCTGGGCGTTTTCTGGTCTGGATCACGTAGTAACGTGGCACCACACTCAAACAGTGAGTTAAACCTGGATTCAATCTATATTTTAGAGGATAACACCGGTTAGGTCAGGGTTAGGTTTGGGTTAGGTCTGGTATGTGCCATCATCTGGCTCATACTTTCGCATTTTTCGCATACTTGTTGGCCAGATCCTGGGCGTTTTCTGGTTTGGATCACGTAGTAATGTAGAACCACTCTGAAACAGTGAGTTAAACCTGGATTCAATCTATATTTTAGAGGATAACACTGGTTAGGTCAGGGTTAGGTCTGGTATTTGCCATCATCTGGCCCATACTTTCGCATTATTCGCATACTTGTTGGCCAGATCCTGGGCGTTTTCTGGTTTGGGTCTCGTAGTAATGTGGTACCACACTGCAACAGTGAGATAAACCTGGATTCAATCTATATTTTAGAGGATAACAACGGTTAGGTCAGGGTTAGGTCTGGTATTTGCCATCATCTGGCTCATACTTTCGCATTTTTCGAATACTTGTTGGCCATATCCTGGACGTTTTCTGGGTTGGATCAGGTAGTAGTGTGGTACCGCACTGACACAGAGAAGCAATCCCGGATTCGATCTATATATTAGAGGGTAACACCGGTTAGGTTTGGGTTAGGTCTGGTATTTGCCATCATCAGGCTCATGCTTTCGCATTTTTCGCATACTTGTTGGCCAGAACCTGGGCGTTTTCTGGTTTGGATCACACAGTAATGTGGTACCACACTGAAACAGTGCGGTTATGTTAGATTCAATCTATATTTTAGAGGATAACACCGGTTAGGTCAGGGTTAGGTGTGGTATTTGCCATCATCTGGCTCATAATTTCGCATTTTTCGCATACTTGTTGGCCAGATCCTGGGCGTTTTCTGGGTTGGATCAGGTAGTAGTGTGGTACCGCACCGAAACAGTGAGTTGATGCTGGATTCGATCTATATTTTAGAGGATAACACCGGTTAGGTCGCGGTTAGGTCTGGTATTTGCCATCGT
Organism: Colletes latitarsis; assembly: GCF_051014445.1. NCBI lineage: Eukaryota > Metazoa > Arthropoda > Insecta > Hymenoptera > Colletidae > Colletes > Colletes latitarsis. The sequence goes on from NW_027488371.1 coordinate 11,472,497, forward strand.
CTGCCTCATACTATCGCATTTTTCGCATACTATTTGGCCTGATCCTGGGCGATTTCTGGGTTGGATCACGTAGTAGAGTGATGCCACACTGAAACAGTGAATTAATCCTGGATTCTATCTATATATTAGAGGGTAACACCGGTTAGGTTTGGGTTAGGTCTGGTATTTGATATTATCTGGCCCATACTTTCGCATATTTCGTATAAATGTTGGCCAGATCCTGGGCTTTATCTGCTATGGGTCACGTAGGAATGTGGTACCACAATGAAACAGCGGGTTAAACCGGGGTCCGATCAATTCTTTAGAGGATAACACCGGTTAGGTCTGGGTGAGGTCTGGGATTCGCCATCATCTCGCTCATACTTTCACTTTTTTCGCATAATTGCAGGCCAAATGCTGGCTTTTTCTGGGTTGGATCACGTAGTAATGTAGAACCACTCTGAAACAGTGAGTTGATCCTGGATTCGATCTATATTTTAGAGGATAACACTGGTTAGGTCAGTGTTAGGTCTGGTATTTGCCATCATCTGGCTCATACTTTAGCATTTTTCGCATACTTGTTGGCCAGATCCTGGGCGTTTTCTGGGTTGGATCAGGTAGTAGTGTGGTACCGCACTGCAACAGTGAGTTAAACCTGGATTCAATCTATACTTTAGAGGATAACACCGGTTAGGTCTGGGTGAGGCCTGGGATTCGCCATCATCTCGCTCATACTTTCACTTTTTTCGCATAATTGTAGGCCAAATGCTGGCTTTTTCTGGGTTGGATCACGTAGTAATGTAGAACCACTCTGAAACAGTGAGTTGATCCTGGATTCGATCTATATTTTAGAGGATAACACTGGTTAGGTCGGTGTTAGGTCTGGTATTTGCCATCAACTGGCCCATACTTTCGTATTTTTCGCATACTTGTTGGCCAGATCCTGGTCGTTTTCTGGTTTGGGTCTTGTAGTAATGTGATACCACACTGCAACAGTGAGTTAAACCTGGATTGAATCTATATCTTAGAGGATAACACCGGTTAGGTCAGGGTTAGGTCTGGTATTTGCCATCATCTGGCTCATACCTTCGCATTTTTCGCATACTTGTTGGCCAGATCCTGGGCGTTTTCCGGTTTGGATCACGTAGTAATGTGGTACCACTCTGAAACAGTGAGTTGATCCTGGTTTCGATCTATATTCTAGTGGATAACACCGGTTAGGTCAGGGTTAGGTATGGTATTTGCCATCGTCTGCCTCATACTATCGCATTTTTCGCAAACTTTTGGCCAGATCCTGGGCGATTTCTGGGTTGGATCAGGTAGTAGTGTGGTACCGCACTGACACAGAGAAGCAATCCTGGATTCGATCTATATATTAGAGGGTAACACCGGTTAGGTTTGGATTAGGTCTGGTATTTGCCATCATCTGGCTCATACTTTCGCATTTTTCGCATACTTGTTGGCCAGTACCTGGGCGTTTTCTGGTTTGGATCACGTAGTATTGTGGATCCACACTGCAACAGTGAGTTAAACCTGGATAAAATCTATATTTTAGAGGGTAGCAACGGTTAGGTTTGGGTTAGGTCTGGTATTTGCCATCATCTGGCTCATACATTTGCATTTTTCGCATACTTGTTGGCCTGAACCTGGGCGTTTTCTGGTTTGGATCTCGCAGTAATGTGGTACCACACTGAAACAGTGAGTTGATCCTGGATTCGATCTATATTTTAGAGGATAACACCGGTTAGGTCAGGGTTAGGTCTGGTATTTGCCATCATCTGGCTCATACTTTTGCATTTTTCGCATACTTGTTGGCTAGATCCTGGGCGTTTTCTGGGTTGGATCAGGTAGTAGTGTGGTACAGCACTGAAACACTGAAGTAATCCTGGATTCGATCTATATTTTAGAGGATAACACCGGTTATGTCAGGGTCAGGTCTGGTATTTGCCATAATCCGGCTCATATTTTCGCATTTTTCGCATACTTGATGGGCAGATCCTGGGCGTTTTCTGGTTTGGAAAACGTAGTAATGTGGTACCACACTGAAACAGTGAGTTGATCCTGGATTCGATCTATATTTTAGAGGATAACACTGGTCAGGTCAGGGCTAGGTCTGGTATTTCCCATAATCCGGCTCATATTTTCGCATTTTTCGCATACTTGATGGGCAGATCCTGGGCGTTTTCTGGTTTGGAAAACGTAGTAATGTGGTACCACACTGAAACAGTGAGTTGATCCTGGATTCGATCTATATTTTCGAGGATAACACCGGTTAGGTCGGGGTTAGGTCTGGTATTTGCCATCGTCTGCCTCATACTATCGCATTTTTCGCATACTTTTTGGCCTGATCCTGGGCGATTTCTGGGTTGGATCACGTAGTAGTGTGATGCCACACTGAAACAGTGAATTAATCCTGGATTCTATCTATATATTAGAGGGTAACACCGGTTAGGTTTGGGTTAGGTCTGGTATTTGATATTATCTGGCCCATACTTTCGCATATTTCGAATAAATGTTGGCCAGATCCTGGGATTTATCTGCTATGGGTCACGTAGGAATGTGGTACCACAATGAAACAGCGGGTTAAACCGGGGTCCGATCAATTCTTTAGAGGATAACACCGGTTAGGTCTGGGTGAGGTCTGGGATTCGCCATCATCTCGCTCATACTTTCACTTTTTTCGCATACTTGTTGGCCAGATCCTGGGCGTTTGCTGGTTTGGATCACACAGTAATGTGGTACCACACTGAGACAGTGCGGTTATGTTAGATTCAATCTATATTTTAGAGGATAACACCGGTTAGGTCAGGGTTAGGTCTGGTATTTGCCATCATCTGGCCCATTCTTTCGCATTATTCGCCCACTTGTTGGCCAGATCCAGGGCGTTTTCTGTTATGGATCACATAGTAATGTGGTACCACACTGAAACAGTGAGTTAAACCTGGGTCAGATCTATATTTCAAAGGATAACACCGGTTAGGTTTGGGTTAGGTCTAGTATTTGCTATCATCTGGCTCATGCTTTCGCATTTTTCGCATACTTGTTGGCCAGAACCTGGGCGTTTTCTGGTTTGGATCACACAGTAATGTGGTACCACACTGAAACAGTGAGATAATCCTGGATTCGATCTATATATTAGAGGATAACACCGGTTAGGTCAGGGTTAGGTCTGGTATTTGCCATCATCTGGCTCATACTTTAGCATTTTTCGCATACTTGTTGGCCAGATCCTGGGCGTTTTCTGGTTTGGATCACGGAGTTGTGTGGTACCGCACTGAAACTGTGAGCTAAACCTGGATTCAATCTATATTTTACAGGATAACACCAGTTAGGTCAGGGTTAGGTCTAGTATTTGCCAGCACCTGGCTCATGCTTTCGCATTTTTCGCATACTTGATGGACAGATCCTGGGCGTTCTCTGGGTTGGATCAGGTAGTAGTGTGGTACCGCACTACAACAGTGAGTTAAACCTGGATTCAATCTATACTTTAGAGGATAACACCGGTTAGGTCAGGGTTAGGTCTGATATTTGCCATCATCTGGCTCATGCTTTGGCATTTTTCGCATACTTGATGGCCAGATCCTGGGCTTTATCTGCTATGGGTCACGTAGGAATGTGGTACCACAATGAAACAGCGGGTTAAACCGGGGTCCGATCAATTCTTTAGAGGATAACACCGGTTAGGTCTGGGTGAGGTCTGGGATTCGCCATCATCTCGCTCATACTTTCATTTTTTCGCATAATTGTAGGCCAAATGCTGGCTTTTTCTGGGTTGGATCACGTAGTAATGTAGAACCACTCTGAAACAGTGAGTTGATCCTGGATTCGATCTATATTTTAGAGGATAACACTGGTTAGGTCAGTGTTAGGTCTGGTATTTGCCATCATCTGGCCCATACTTTCGTATTTTTCGCATACTTGTTGGCCAGATCCTGGTCGTTTTCTGGTTTGGGTCTTGTAGTAATGTGGTACCACACTGCAACAGTGAGTTAAACCTGGATTGAATCTATATCTTAGAGGATAACACCGGTTAGGTCAGGGTTAGGTCTGGTATTTGCCATCATCTGGCTCATACCTTCGCATTATTCGCATACTTGTTGGCCAGATCCTGGGCGTTTTCCGGTTTGGATCACGTAGTAATGTGGTACCACTCTGAAACAGTGAGTTAAACCTGGATTCAATCTATACTTTAGAGGATAACACCGGTTAGGTCAGGGTTAGGTCTGATATTTGCCATCATCTGGCTCATGCTTTGGCATTTTTCGCATACTTGATGGCCAGATCCTGGGCTTTATCTGCTATGGGTCACGTAGGAATGTGGTACCACAATGAAACAGCGGGTTAAACCGGGGTCCGATCAATTCTTTAGAGGATAACACCGGTTAGGTCTGGGTGAGGTCTGGGATTCGCCATCATCTCGCTCATACTTTCACTTTTTTCGCATAATTGTAGGCCAAATGCTGGCTTTTTCTGGGTTGGATCACGTAGTAATGTAGAACCACTCTGAAACAGTGAGTTGATCCTGGATTCGATCTATATTTTAGAGGATAACACTGGTTAGGTCAGTGTTAGGTCTGGTATTTGCCATCATCTGGCCCATACTTTCGTATTTTTCGCATACTTGTTGGCCAGATCCTGGTCGTTTTCTGGTTTGGGTCTTGTAGTAATGTGGTACCGCACTGCATCAGTGAGTTAAACCTGGATTGAATCTATATCTTAGAGGATAACACCGGTTAGGTCAGGGTTAGGTCTGGTATTTGCCATCATCTGGCTCATACCTTCGCATTTTTCGCATACTTGTTGGCCAGATCCTGGGCGTTTTCCGGTTTGGATCACGTAGTAATGTGGTACCACTCTGAAACAGTGAGTTGATCCTGGTTTCGATCTATATTCTAGTGGATAACACCGGTTAGGTCAGGGTTAGGTTTGGTATTTGCCATCGTCTGCCTCATACTATCGCATTTTTCGCAAACTTTTGGCCAGATCCAGGGCGATTTCTGGGTTGGATCAGGTAGTAGTGTGGTACCGCACTGACACAGAGAAGCAATCCTGGATTCGATCTATATATTAGAGGGTAACACCGGTTAGGTTTGGATTACGTCTGGTATTTGCCATCATCTGGCTCATACTTTCGCATTTTTCGCATACTTGTTGGCCAGTACCTGGGCGTTTTCTGGTTTGGATCTCGCAGTAATGTGGTACCACACTGAAACAGTGAGTTGATCCTGGATTCGATCTATATTTTAGAGGATAACACCGGTTAGGTCAGGGTTAGGTCTGGTATTTGCCATCATCTGGCTCATACTTTTGCATTTTTCGCATACTTGTTGGCCTGAACCTGGGCGTTTTCTGGTTTGGATCTCGCAGTAATGTGGTACCACTCTGAAACAGTGAGTTGATCCTGGATTCGATCTATATTTTAGAGGATAACACCGGTTAGGTCAGGGTTAGGTCTGGTATTTGCCATCATCTGGCTCATACTTTTGCATTTTTCGCATACTTGTTTGCTAGATCCTGGGCGTTTTCTGGGTTGGATCAGGTAGTAGTGTGGTACCGCACTGAAACAGTGAGTTGATCCTGGATTCGATCTATATTTTAGAGGATAACACCGGTTAGGTCAGGGTTAGGTCTGGTATTTGCCATCATCTGGCTCATACTTTTGCATTTTTCGCATACTTGTTTGCCAGATCCTGGGCGTTTTCTGGTTTGGATCACGTAGTATTGTGATACCACACTGCAACAGTGAGTTAATTCCGGATAAAATCTATATTTTAGTGGGTAACAGCGGTCAGGTTTGGGTTAGGTCTGGTATTTGCCATCATCTGGCTCATGCTCTCGCATTTTTCGCATACTTGTTTGCCAGATCCTGGGCGTTTTCTGGGTTGGATCAGGGAGTAGTGTGGTACCGCACTGAAACAGTGAAGTAATCCTGGATTCGATGTATATATTAGAGGGTAACACTGGTTAGGTTTGGATTAGGTCAGGTATTTGCCATCATCTGGCTCATGCTTTCGCATTTTTCGCATACTTGGTGGCCAGAACCTGGGCGTTTTCTGGTTCGGATCTCGCAGTAATGTGGTACCACACTGAAACAGTGAGTTTATCTTAGATTCAATCAATATTTTAGTGGATAACACCGGTTATGTCAGGGTTAGGTCTGGCACTTGCCATCATCTGGCTCATACTATCACATATTTCGCATACTTTTTGGCCAGATCCTGGGCGATTTCTGGGTTGGATCACGTAGTAGTGTGATGCCACACTGAAACAGTGAATTAATCCTGGATTCTATCAATATATTAGAGGGTAACACCAGTTAGGTTTGGATTAGGTGCGGTATTTGATATCATCTGGCTCATACTTTCGCATTTTGCACCTACTTGTTGGCCTGATCCTGGGCGTTTTCTGGGTTGGATCACGTAGTAATGTGGTTGCACACTGAAACAGTGAGTTAAACCTGGATTCAATCTATATTTTAGAGGATAACACCGGTTAGGTCAGGGTAAGGTCTGGTATTTGCCATCATCTGGCCCATACTTTCGCATTTTTCGAATACTTGTTGGCCATATCCTGGACGTTTTCTGGGTTGGATCAGGTAGTAGTGTGGTACCGCACTGACACAGAGAAGCAATCCCGGATTCGATCTATATATTAGAGGGTAAAACCGGTTAGGTTTGGGTTAGGTCTGGTATTTGCCATCATCAGGCTCATGCTTTCGCATTTTTCGCATACTTGTTGGCCAGAACCTGGGCGTTTTCTGGTTTGGATCACACAGTAATGTGGTACCACACTGAAACAGTGCGGTTATGTTAGATTCAATCTATATTTTAGAGGATAACACCGGTTAGGTCAGGATTAGGTGTGGTATTTGCCATCATCTGGCTCATAATTTCGCATTTTTCGCATACTTGTTGGCCAGATCCTGGGCGTTTTCTGGGTTGGATCAGGTAGTAGTGTGGTACCGCACCGAAACAGTGAGTTGATCCTGGATTCGATCTATATTTTAGAGGATAACACCGGTTAGGTCGGGGTTAGGTCTGGTATTTGCCATCGTCTGCCTCATACTATCGCATTTTTCGCATACTTTTTGGCCTGATCCTGGGCGATTTCTGGGTTGGATCACGTAGTAGTGTGATGCCACACTGAAACAGTGAATTAATCCTGGATTCTATCTGTATATTAGAGGGTAACACCGGTTAGGTTTGGGTTAGGTCTGGTATTTGATATTATCTGGCCCATACTTTCGCATATTTCGTATAAATGTTGGCCAGATCCTGGGATTTATCTGCTATGGGTCACGTAGGAATGTGGTACCACAATGAAACAGCGGGTTAAACCGGGGTCCGATCAATTCTTTAGAGGATAACACCGGTTAGGTCTGGGTGAGGTCTGGGATTCGCCATCATCTCGCTCATACTTTCACTTATTTCGCATACTTGTTGGCCAGATCATGGGCGTTTGCTGGTTTGGATCACACAGTAATGTGGTACCACACTGAGACAGTGAGTTTATGTTAAATTCAATCTATATTTTAGAGGATAACACCGGTTAGGTCAGGGTTAGGTCTGGTATTTGCCATCATCTGGCCCATTCTTTCGCATTATTCGCCCACTTGTTGGCCAGATCCAGGGCGTTTTCTGTTATGGATCACATAGTAATGTGGTACCACACTGAAACAGTGAGTTAAACCTGGGTCAGATCTATATTTCAAAGGATAACACCGGTTAGGTTTGGGTTAGGTCTAGTATTTGCTATCATCTGGCTCATGCTTTCGCATTTTTCGCATACTTGTTGGCCAGAACCTGGGCGTTTTCTGGTTTGGATCACACAGTAATGTGGTACCACACTGAAACAGTGAGATAATCCTGGATTCGATCTATATATTAGAGGATAACACCGGTTAGGTCAGGGTTAGGTCTGGTATTTGCCATCATCTGGCTCATACTTTAGCATTTTTCGCATACTTGTTGGCCAGATCCTGGGCGTTTTCTGGTTTGGATCACGGAGTTGTGTGGTACCGCACTGAAACTGTGAGCTAAACCTGGATTCAATCTATATTTTACAGGATAACACCAGTTAGGTCAGGGTTAGGTCTAGTATTTGCCAGCACCTGGCTCATGCTTTCGCATTTTTCGCATACTTGATGGCCAGATCCTGGGCTTTATCTGCTATGGGTCACGTAGGAATGTGGTACCACAATGAAACAGCGGGTTAAACCGGGGTCCGATCAATTCTTTAGAGGATAACACCGGTTAGGTCTGGGTGAGGTCTGGGATTCGCCATCATCTCGCTCATACTTTCATTTTTTCGCATAATTGTAGGCCAAATGCTGGCTTTTTCTGGGTTGGATCACGTAGTAATGTAGAACCACTCTGAAACAGTGAGTTGATCCTGGATTCGATCTATATTTTAGAGGATAACACTGGTTAGGTCAGTGTCAGGTCTGGTATTTGCCATCATCTGGCCCATACTTTTTTTTTTTTTTTTTTTTTTTTTTTTTTTTTTTTTTTTTTTTTTTGTCGTGGGGAAAATCTTCGAAAGACTCCCTCCCACCTCCTTGGGGAGAGGTGGGAGGGGTGTGTGGGATTCCCCGCGCCCGTACAACGACAGGCGCGGGACCTACCCACTAAAAACCCCACGGTGACCCTTCGGCACGCTTTGGGAGGATACCGGGAATCGCTCGAAGCATTCTTCCGGTATCCTCCCCGTGCCCGCGCTTTCGCGCCCATCCCCCGGGGGGACAATCGGTCCCCCCAGTAGTCACACTGCCTCATAGCGGCGGGACGGGGCCACTCCATCCCGCCGCTATCCGTCCCGGGGCCGCTTTTAGTGGCGGCTGCGAGCCCCAACTCGCAACCGCCCGCGACCCCGTTTCCACCCCTCGGCGGCCGGGCGTTCATGGCCGCACCAGACCGCCGAGGGTGCCTCCCCTTGCGTCGGACCGGTAGGGGGAGGCACTCCTACCCCCAACCGGTCCGACCCGGCGCCGCCTGGCGGGAGGAGGGTCCCCTCAGGACCCCCCTCCCAGCCTAGGTCATCCGCCACGCCGAGGCGGCCGCCCGCGACGCCTCGCGACCGGGCGACGACCTCGGGCCACCGCACGAGCGCGAGCTTCAGCGCGCCGCTGAAGCTCGCGCTCCCTCCCCGCGGCCTCCTTCTGCAACATTACGTTCTCGCAGAAGGAGGCCACGGCCCTCCACTTCTCCTCGCTGCCGAGCATGGCGCGCACCACGCCCGGCAGCGAGACATCCCGCCCGACGACGCCGACCAGGACACGGCGCTCCCCCTCCCACGCGGGGCATACCTCCAGGGTATGATCCGCCGTGTCCTGCTCAGCGTCGCAGTGGCAGCAACGCGCCGTCGGCTCCTTCCCTATCCGGCACAGGTATCTTCCGAAGCTGCCATGCCCGGAAAATACCTGTGCCATCCGGTAGGTGAGGCTGCCATGGCCTCTGTCCAGCCACTCCTTCAGGAGTGGCCGAACCGCCCCGACAGTCCGGTGCCCCGCGGTTGGCAGAGCCAGCCGCTCCTGCCACGCGAGCAACACGGACTGCCGGGCCTGGCGCTTCAAATCGCCCCAAGCAGGTTCCTGCCCGCCCGGGACCGCCCCCACCCCCGCGCGACGGTCGACGCGGTGCCGGTACATCACCGCGTGCGACCGCGCGAGCAGGTCCATGGGCGGCATCCCCGCTAGAACCGTCGCCGCCTCATGTGACATGGTCCGATACCCGCGGACGACCCTGAGCGCCATGCGCCTCTGCACCCGACGCAGCATAGTCATGCTGCGCCGGGAGGCAGCCAGGTCGTCCGCCCAGACGGGGGCCCCGTATAGGGCCACCGACTGGACCATTGCCACATAGAGGCGACGAACTCGGCCCGCCGGGCCCCCCAGGTTGGGCAGGATCCGGCCCAGAGCCGCAACCATCCTTTCCAACCGGGGGACCAGGCAGCGGAAATGCTCCTCGAAACGCCAGTGGCTATCAAGGATCAGCCCCAGATACCTGATCTGGGGCTTCACCTCGATGTCAGCCCCACCCACCCGGATCAGAGGGGGTGGCGGATCCTGCCGAGGTGAATGAAACGCAATCACCTCGGTCTTATGGACCGCCACCGTCATCCCCATCCCCCTGATCCGGTCGACGACGCGTTGCGACCCCTCCTCCGCGCGACGCATGGCCCTCCCCCAGTGCGCCCCGACGGCCAGCACCAGTGTGTCATCCGCATAACACACCGTGCTGACACCGTCGGGGAGGCCGGCCCGCAACACCGAGTCGTACGCGATGTTCCACAGGAGTGGCCCGAGGACCGACCCCTGCGGAACACCGCAGTACACCTCCCTCCGCATATCACCATCCCGGCCCGGATACTCGATCCACCTGCCGCGGAGATAATCCCCGACGACCGCCCTGAGACAAGGGGGGACTCGATGATATTCGAGCCCCCTCCTTATCTCTTCCCAGGGGAGGGTGTTAAAGGCATTGGCAATATCCAAGGATATTGCCAATGCCACCCCTCCCCGGGAGACGGCCGCCCCCGAGAGGGCCCTCACACGACCTATCGCGTCGATAGTCGATCGGCCCCCCCGGAAACCGAACTGGCAGTCGGCCAGACCGGGATCACCCCGCGACAGGTGCTCGACGAGGCGGGCAGCAATCACACGCTCGAAGAGCTTGCCCACCTCGTCGAGGAGACAAATGGGCCGGTATGCGGAGGGAGACTCCGCGGGCCGACCCTCCTTCCGGAGGAGGACCATCCTCGCCACCTTCCAACTGGGGGGGAATCGCCCGTCCCTCAGGCAGCGGTCGAACAACCGCCTGAGGTCGGCCCCAAGGACGCCCTGGGTCAAGACCCAAACCCGGCCGGGCACACCATCCGGACCCGGGGCCGTGTTACGAACCCCGAGCCGTCTGATGGCCGCTGCCAGCTCCTCCTGCGTGACCCCCAGCTCGGCCGTCCACTCCACTGGGACAGCCGCCGCCGCCGGAGGACGCGGTCCCCTCTCACCAATTGGGAAGAGTGTATTGACCACGTCCTCCAGCAGCCGGGGGTCAAGACCCTCGGTGACGGGGGGCGCCCACGGGCGGAGCTTATTCAGCACCACCTTATATGGGCGCCCCCATGGATCGTCATCAAGGGTCTGGAGGAGCTCCTTCCATGCCCGGGTCTTGGCCCGTTTGATGGCGACCTGCAGAGCAACCCGCGCCACGCGGTATGCTCCATACAGGTCATCAGCTGCCCTCGCTCGCGCCACGCCGTCGCCTGTACGTTGACGACGGCGCGCGCGGGTGTACTGGCGTCGGGCGCGGACAGTCGCGACTCGCAACACCGCGATCGCGTCCGACCACCAGTACACCGCCCGGCGAGGAGAAGCCCGCCCGACCCGAGGCATCGCCGCGTCGCAAATACCCGCGACCAATGCTCCGAGCCGGGCGACCTCCTCCTCTATGCTCGGCAACTCGGCCGCTCCCTGCGGCCAAGTTGCAGCGAGGGCAGCTGCCATCAGGGCGTCCTTGTCCAGGCGCCGAAGCGCCCAGCGGCGTGGTGGGGTGCCACGCAGGCGGCCGTGTCGGGATGCACTCGCGGCGGCAGAGACCTCCATCCGGATGTACCGGTGATCGGAGAGTGTCTCTGCCCCCGCGACCACGTGCCAACCCGACACCATGCGCACGGCGTTGGGTGTCGCGAATCCAACATCCACGATGGACCCCCCATATCGCCGCACGCATGTGTGCTCCGACCCCCGGTTCAATACCCGGAGGTCGAGCCCCGCCGCCCAATCGCCCAGGATCCCGCCGCGAACGGAGGTCCTGGGGGATCCCCAAGCCACCGACTTGGCATTAAAATCCCCCAGGACCAGCACCGGCCGGGCCGCGTAGCGCTGCACGCATGCCGCGACCTCGGCCAAGTACAGCTCGAACGCAGCGTGACCGCTACGGGGCGAAATGTAGCACCCCACCACAGCGACTCCCCCCCAGTCCACGGCGACGAATCCCCGACCGCGCTCCAACAAGGAGAACGGTGGGGACCCGTCGCCCCCTCCCCATACCGTCGCCACCAAGCCGTCCGCGTCGCCCACCCAATGAGGGTGATCAGGGACGCGGTACGGCTCGGCGGCGACCGCCAGGCCAACCCCCCACTCCGCGAGGACTTGGGACATCAAGTCCTGTGCCGCGCGGCAGTGGTTGAGGTTGGCCTGGAGGAGGAGGCGGGGCGGCATTAATTAATGGCCGCGCCAGCCTCCTCCCGGCCGTCCGTCCCCGTAGCACCGTCCACCTCCATGGAGGACGATGCCACCGCCCTCGGCACCGGAGCCGGTGCAGCCCGCCTCTTCCTCTCCTTCCGGGAGGGGGGGGAGCACTTCTTGCTCCCCACCCTGTGATCGGCTGGCCTCCCCATGTCCGCACACAGCGGGCAGTGGGGGGCCGCCGAGCACTGGCTCGCACGGTGCTCTTTGGCACCGCAGCGGTAACACTGACCGCTGCGGTCCACCGGCGAGGTGCACCACTGCCTCACGTGCCCCAATTCGAGGCAGCGGTGACACTGGAGCGGGCGCGGCGCGAGGATTTCCACTCGCGCCGAAACCCACCCCACCAACACCCTCCCGGATTCCGCCACCTTACGGGCGGCGGAGAGGGGGCACCGGGCCCACACCGACCCGAGGCCGGAGGGCGACCTGCGGATCTCTCCGATCCGCAGGTCCTCCACAGGACAGTCCCCCGCCCTCGCAAGGGCACGGGACACATCCTGTGCGCTGACCGAGTCGTCCAGCCCACAAACGCGCATCTCCGTGCGCTTCGTGGGCCGGGCGACACGGACACCTCGCTCGCCCAGCTGCTCCCGGAGCCTCTGGGCGAGACGATCCGCCTTCGCGCCGCCTTCTGCACCGGGGATCTCCAGCAAGAGACCCCCAGTCACGGCCCTCTTCGCCCTCACGGAGGCGATGCCCAGCTCTTCCAGGGAGATATTCTCCCTGGCGAGCCGCATCGCCTCCGCGAGGGTCAGGTCGCCCCCCTGCGCAACGGTCAGCGTCACCGCTGCCGTTTTTGGGGGACGACCTGGTCGTGCCTTCCCGACCTTCGCGGCCTTTACCTTGGCCGCCGGTGGCGGAGGCGGAGGCTGCGGTTGCGAGGCCTTCCTCGCCGCCCGCTTCGCCTTCCGCCCCACCACCTCACTCCACGCCACCCCCCCTTGGGAGGGTGCTGTGGAGGACGCGACCACCGCGACCACGGGTACACCACCCCCCTTGGGGGTCGCGACCCGGGGCCCTGGTGACGCAACGCTGGGCGGAGCCTTCACTCCGCCCTTCTTTGCCTTCCCCGACTGTACCGGAACAGGTCGGGGAGGCACCGCCTTCCTGCTGACCGCTCTTCCGGCGAGGAGCTCCTCCCGGTAGGCGGCCAGCTTGCCATCAATCATGTCCCCAATCCTCCTCAGAAGATCGTCTTCTGAGGAGGACGGGGACTTCTTCACGGGCGGAGTGCGGGTGGAGGGGCCCGCGGTGCCCCGCACCACTGCCGCCGCACTCCGCTTATTTACCCCCGCCGAGGGACGCGGCGGTGGAGGAGGAGGGAGGATGGGAGGGAGGGCCGCGCTGTTCCACAGCGCCTCTGCCCTCCTCCTCCCCTGTCGCTCCTCCTCCAACAGGAGCTGCAGACGGGCGTTCCGCCCTCTGAGCTCCCGCGCCGCCTCCCTCATTTCCTCCGCCGCGGCCTTCAGGGCCTCCGCGCCACCGCTTTTCTGCCCCTTAAAGGCGCAGGCAGCGGCGACTTTCTCCACCCGCCTCAGGGACGAGGAGATCCTCTCCGATATCTCCTCGGTCACCTCGTCCCTGAGGCAACTCAGCCTCACCGACGGGCTCATCGCCCCGCCCACCTCGACGACGGCCTGCCCCGCCCTCTTCCTCTTAGAGCCTATGAGGCTCCTGGTGGAGGAGAAGGACGAGACTGACGCAGTCTCGTCGTCCTCCTCCACCTTCCACGAAGCCGGGCCAGGCGCTGGAGGCGGCGCGAGCGCCGTCACTCCAGTCCCAACACCGCCTTCGTCCTCCCCCTCTGACTTACCCCGTCCCATCCCCGTTTTAATATTGAGCTCCATAATATTCCCACGAGCAGGTCGGAAGAAAAGGTCCGCCCGGGCAGAGCCGCCTTACCCGGGTAAGCCTATATACTCCGGGGGTTCGGCAGGTTCCCCGGAGGTGGTCGCTTGGGATTGGGCCTTCTCCCCCAACCATGCATCCCATCGCCGCGCACCATAGCTTAGGATTGGAGGGCGATTTTATAGAGTCGCCATACTCGTGGCCCAGGCGGTTAAGCCAAGACCCCCGTTCCTCCTGCCGTCACGTACCATTCACAAAACCAATAGGGAATTGTGAATGGGTCGTTGTGACGACCAACAGGAGGCTTACGGTGTGTGTATGACTCGGGTACCCCGGGTTCGTTAAGCCCGTACTGCAGCTGAAAGGCTGGCAGCCCCTGAGGGAATCTGGCCCATACTTTCGCATTTTTCGCATACTTGTTGGCCAGATCCTGGTCGTTTTCTGGTTTGGGTCTTGTAGTAATGTGGTACCACACTGCAACAGTGAGTTAAACCTGGATTGAATCTATATCTTAGAGGATAACACCGGTTAGGTCAGGGTTAGGTCTGGTATTTGCCATCATCTGGCTCATACCTTCGCATTATTCGCATACTTGTTGGCCAGATCCTGGGCGTTTTCCGGTTTGGATCACGTAGTAATGTGGTACCACTCTGAAACAGTGAGTTAAACCTGGATTCAATCTATACTTTAGAGGATAACACCGGTTAGGTCAGGGTTAGGTCTGATATTTGCCATCATCTGGCTCATGCTTTGGCATTTTTCGCATACTTGATGGCCAGATCCTGGGCTTTATCTGCTATGGGTCACGTAGGAATGTGGTACCACAATGAAACAGCGGGTTAAACCGGGGTCCGATCAATTCTTTAGAGGATAACACCGGTTAGGTCTGGGTGAGGTCTGGGATTCGCCATCATCTCGCTCATACTTTCACTTTTTTCGCATAATTGTAGGCCAAATGCTGGCTTTTTCTGGGTTGGATCACGTAGTAATGTAGAACCACTCTGAAACAGTGAGTTGATCCTGGATTCGATCTATATTTTAGAGGATAACACTGGTTAGGTCAGTGTTAGGTCTGGTATTTGCCATCATCTGGCCCATACTTTCGTATTTTTCGCATACTTGTTGGCCAGATCCTGGTCGTTTTCTGGTTTGGGTCTTGTAGTAATGTGGTACCACACTGCATCAGTGAGTTAAACCTGGATTGAATCTATATCTTAGAGGATAACACCGGTTAGGTCAGGGTTAGGTCTGGTATTTGCCATCATCTGGCTCATACCTTCGCATTTTTCGCATACTTGTTGGCCAGATCCTGGGCGTTTTCCGGTTTGGATCACGTAGTAATGTGGTACCACTCTGAAACAGTGAGTTGATCCTGGTTTCGATCTATATTCTAGTGGATAACACCGGTTAGGTCAGGGTTAGGTTTGGTATTTGCCATCGTCTGCCTCATACTATCGCATTTTTCGCAAACTTTTGGCCAGATCCTGGGCGATTTCTGGGTTGGATCAGGTAGTAGTGTGGTACCGCACTGACACAGAGAAGCAATCCTGGATTCGATCTATATATTAGAGGGTAACACCGGTTAGGTTTGGATTAGGTCTGGTATTTGCCATCATCTGGCTCATACTTTCGCATTTTTCGCATACTTGTTGGCCAGTACCTGGGCGTTTTCTGGTTTGGATCTCGCAGTAATGTGGTACCACACTGAAACAGTGAGTTGATCCTGGATTCGATCTATATTTTAGAGGATAACACCGGTTAGGTCAGGGTTAGGTCTGGTATTTGCCATCATCTGGCTCATACTTTTGCATTTTTCGCATACTTGTTGGCCTGAACCTGGGCGTTTTCTGGTTTGGATCTCGCAGTAATGTGGTACCACACTGAAACAGTGAGTTGATCCTGGATTCGATCTATATTTTAGAGGATAACACCGGTTAGGTCAGGGTTAGGTCTGGTATTTGCCATCATCTGGCTCATACTTTTGCATTTTTCGCATACTTGTTGGCTAGATCCTGGGCTTTTTCTGGGTTGGATCAGGTAGTAGTGTGGTACCGCACTGAAACAGTGAGTTGATCCTGGATTCGATCTATATTTTAGAGGATAACACCGGTCAGGTCAGGGCTAGGTCTGGTATTTGCCATAATCCGGCTCATATTTTCGCATTTTTCGCATACTTGATGGGCAGATCCTGGGCGTTTTCTGGTTTGGAAAACGTAGTAATGTGGTACCACACTGAAACAGTGAGTTGATCCTGGATTCGATCTATATTTTAGAGGATAACACCGGTTAGGTCAGGGTTAGGTCTGGTATTTGCCATCATCTGGCTCATACTTTTGCATTTTTCGCATACTTGTTGGCTAGATCCTGGGCGTTTTCTGGTTTGGATCACGCAGTAATGTGGTACCACACTGAAACAGTGAGTGGATCCCGGATTCGATCTATATATTAGTGGGTAACACCGGTTAGGTTTGGGTTTCGTCTGGTATTTGCCATCATCTGGCTCATACTTCTGCATTTTTCGCATACATGTTGGCCAGCTCCTGGGCGTTTTCTGGTTTGGATCACGTAGTATTGTGGTAGCACACTGCAACAGTGAGTTAATTCCGGATAAAATCTATATTTTAGTGGGTAACAGCGGTCAGGTTTGGGTTAGGTCTGGTATTTGCCATCATCTGGCTCATGCTCTCGCATTTTTCGCATACTTGTTTGCCAGATCCTGGGCGTTTTCTGGGTTGGATCAGGGAGTAGTGTGGTACCGCACTGAAACAGTGAAGTAATCCTGGATTCGATGTATATATTAGAGGGTAACACTGGTTAGGTTTGGATTAGGTCTGGTATTTGATATTATCTGGCTCATACTTTCGCATAATTCGTATAAATGTTGGCCAGATCCTGGGCTTTATCTGTTATGGATCACGTAGTAATGTGGTACCACACTGAAAGAGTGAGTTTATGTTAGATTCAATCTATATTTTAAAGGATAACATCGGTTAGGTCAGGGTTAGGTCTGGTATTTGCCATCATCTGGCTCATACTTTTGCATTTGTAGCATACTTGTTGGCCAGATCCTAGGCGTTTCCTGGTTTGGGTCTCCTAGTAATGTGGTACCACTCTGAAACAGTGAGTTAAACGTGGATTCTATCTATATTTTAGAGGATAACACCGGTTAGGTCTTGGTTAGGTATGGTATTTGAAATCATCTGGCCCATACTTTCGCATTTTTCGCATACTTGTTAGCCAGATCCTGGGCGTTTTCTGGTTTGGATCACGTAGTAATGTAGAACCACTCTGAAACAGTGAGTTAATCCTGGATTCGATCTATATTTTAGAGGATAACACTGGTTAGGACACGGTTAGGTCTGGTATTTGCCATCATCTGGCCCATACTTTCGCATTTTTCGCATACTTGTTGGACAGATCCTGGGCGTTTTCTGGTTTGGATCACGTAGTAATGTGGTACCACACTGAAACCTTGAGTTGATCCTGGATTCGATCTATATTTTAGAGGATAACAGCGGTTAGCTCAGGGTTAGGTCTGGTATTTGCCATCATCTTCCACATTTTTCGCATAATTCTTGGCCTGATCCTGGGCGTTTTCTGGTCTGAATCACGTAGTAATGTGGCACCACACTCAAACAGTGAGCTAAACCTGGATTCAATCTATATTTTAGAGGATAACACCGGTTAGGTCAGGGTTAGGTATGGTATTTGCCATCGTCTGCCTCATACTATCGCATTTTTCGCATACTTTTTGGCCAGATCCAGGGCGATTTCTGGGATGGTTCACGTAGTAGTGTGATGCCACACTGAAACAGTGAATTAATCCTGGATTCGATCTATATATTAGTGGGTAACACCGGTTAGGTTTGGATTAGGTCTGGTATTTGATATTATCTGGCTCATGCTTTCGCATATTTCATATAAATGTTGGCCAGATCCTGGGCTTTATCTGGTATGGATCAGGTAGTAGTGTGGTACCGCACTGATACAGAGAAGCAACCCCGTATTCGATCTATATATTAGAGGGTAACACCCGTTAGGTTTGGGTTAGGTCTGGGATTCGCCAACATCTCGCACATACTTTCACTTTTTTCGCATAATTGTAGGCCAAATGCTGGCTTTTTCTGGGTTGGATCACGTAGTAATGTGGTACCACACTGAAACAGTGAGTTTATCTTAGATTCAATCTAT
Organism: Colletes latitarsis; assembly: GCF_051014445.1. Classification (NCBI taxonomy): domain Eukaryota; kingdom Metazoa; phylum Arthropoda; class Insecta; order Hymenoptera; family Colletidae; genus Colletes; species Colletes latitarsis. The sequence continues at coordinate 11,490,762 of NW_027488371.1, forward strand.
ATTTTAGAGGATAACACCGGTTAGGTCTGGGTGTGGTCTGGGATTCGCCATCATCTCGCTTATACTTTCACTTTTTTCGCATAATTGTAGGCCAAATGCTGGCTTTTTCTGGGTTGGATCACGTAGTAATGTAGAACCACTCTGAAACAGTGAGTTGATCCTGGATTCGATCTATATTTTAGAGGATAACACTGGTTAGGTCAGTGTTAGGTCTGGTATTTGCCATCATCTGGCCCATACTTTCGTATTTTTCGCATACTTGTTGGCCAGATCCTGGTCGTTTTCTGGTTTGGGTCTTGTAGTAATGTGGTACCACACTGCAACAGTGAGTTAAACCTGGATTGAATCTATATCTTAGAGGATAACACCGGTTAGGTCAGGGTTAGGTCTGGTATTTGCCATCATCTGGCTCATACCTTCGCATTCTTCGCATACTTGTTGGCCAGATCCTGGGCGTTTTCCGGTTTGGATCACGTAGTAATGTGGTACCACTCTGAAACAGTGAGTTGATCCTGGTTTCGATCTATATTCTAGTGGATAACACCGGTTAGGTCAGGGTTAGGTTTGGTATTTGCCATCGTCTGCCTCATACTATCGCATTTATCGCAAACTTTTGGCCAGATCCTGGGCGATTTCTGGGTTGGATCAGGTAGTAGTGTGGTACCGCACTGACACAGAGAAGCAATCCTGGATTCGATCTATATATTAGAGGGTAACACCGGTTAGGTTTGGATTAGGTCTGGTATTTGCCATCATCTGGCTCATACTTTCGCATTCTTCGCATACTTGTTGGCCAGTACCTGGGCGTTTTCTGGTTTGGATCACGTAGTATTGTGGATCCACACTGCAACAGTGAGTTAAACCTGGATAAAATCTATATTTTAGAGGGTAGCAACGGTTAGGTTTGGGTTAGGTCTGGTATTTGCCATCATCTGGCTCATACTTTTGCATTTTTCGCATACTTGTTGGCCTGAACCTGGGCGTTTTCTGGTTTGGATCTCGCAGTAATGTGGTACCACACTGAAACAGTGAGTTGATCCTGGATTCGATCTATATTTTAGAGGATAACACCGGTTAGGTCAGGGTTAGGTCTGGTATTTGCCATCATCTGGCTCATACTTTTGCATTTTTCGCATACTTGTTGGCCTGAACCTGGGCGTTTTCTGGTTTGGATCTCGCAGTAATGTGGTACCACACTGAAACAGTGAGTTGATCCTGGATTCGATCTATATTTTAGAGGATAACACCGGTTAGGTCAGGGTTAGGTCTGGTATTTGCCATCATCTGGCTCATACTTTTGCATTTTTCGCATACTTGTTGGCTAGATCCTGGGCGTTTTCTGGGTTGGATCAGGTAGTAGTGTGGTACCGCACTGAAACAGTGAGTTGATCCTGGATTCGATCTATATTTTAGAGGATAACACCGGTCAGGTCAGGGCTAGGTCTGGTATTTGCCATAATCCGGCTCATATTTTCGCATTTTTCGCATACTTGATGGGCAGATCCTGGGCGTTTTCTGGTTTGGAAAACGTAGTAATGTGGTACCACACTGAAACAGTGAGTTGATCCTGGATTCGATCTATATTTTAGAGGATAACACCGGTTAGGTCAGGGTTAGGTCTGGTATTTGCCATCATCTGGCTCATACTTTTGCATTTTTCGCATACTTGTTGGCTAGATCCTGGGCGTTTTCTGGTTTGGATCACGCAGTAATGTGGTACCACACTGAAACAGTGAGTGGATCCCGGATTCGATCTATATATTAGTGGGTAACACCGGTTAGGTTTGGGTTTCGTCTGGTATTTGCCATCATCTGGCTCATACTTCTGCATTTTTCGCATACTTGTTGGCCAGCTCCTGGGCGTTTTCTGGTTTGGATCACGTAGTATTGTGGTAGCACACTGCAACAGTGAGTTAATTCCGGATAAAATCTATATTTTAGTGGGTAACAGCGGTCAGGTTTGGGTTAGGTCTGGTATTTGCCATCATCTGGCTCATGCTCTCGCATTTTTCGCATACTTGTTTGCCAGATCCTGGGCGTTTTCTGGGTTGGATCAGGGAGTAGTGTGGTACCGCACTGAAACAGTGAAGTAATCCTGGATTCGATGTATATATTAGAGGGTAACACTGGTTAGGTTTGGATTAGGTCTGGTATTTGATATTATCTGGCTCATACTTTCGCATAATTCGTATAAATGTTGGCCAGATCCTGGGCTTTATCTGTTATGGATCACGTAGTAATGTGGTACCACACTGAAAGAGTGAGTTTATGTTAGATTCAATCTATATTTTAAAGGATAACATCGGTTAGGTCAGGGTTAGGTCTGGTATTTGCCATCATCTGGCTCATACTTTTGCATTTGTAGCATACTTGTTGGCCAGATCCTAGGCGTTTCCTGGTTTGGGTCTCCTAGTAATGTGGTACCACTCTGAAACAGTGAGTTAAACGTGGATTCTATCTATATTTTAGAGGATAACACCGGTTAGGTCTTGGTTAGGTATGGTATTTGAAATCATCTGGCCCATACTTTCGCATTTTTCGCATACTTGTTAGCCAGATCCTGGGCGTTTTCTGGTTTGGATCACGTAGTAATGTAGAACCACTCTGAAACAGTGAGTTAATCCTGGATTCGATCTATATTTTAGAGGATAACACTGGTTAGGACACGGTTAGGTCTGGTATTTGCCATCATCTGGCCCATACTTTCGCATTTTTCGCATACTTGTTGGACAGATCCTGGGCGTTTTCTGGTTTGGATCACGTAGTAATGTGGTACCACACTGAAACCTTGAGTTGATCCTGGATTCGATCTATATTTTAGAGGATAACAGCGGTTAGCTCAGGGTTAGGTCTGGTATTTGCCATCATCTTCCACATTTTTCGCATAATTCTTGGCCTGATCCTGGGCGTTTTCTGGTCTGAATCACGTAGTAATGTGGCACCACACTCAAACAGTGAGCTAAACCTGGATTCAATCTATATTTTAGAGGATAACACCGGTTAGGTCAGGGTTAGGTATGGTATTTGCCATCGTCTGCCTCATACTATCGCATTTTTCGCATACTTTTTGGCCAGATCCAGGGCGATTTCTGGGATGGTTCACGTAGTAGTGTGATGCCACACTGAAACAGTGAATTAATCCTGGATTCGATCTATATATTAGTGGGTAACACCGGTTAGGTTTGGATTAGGTCTGGTATTTGATATTATCTGGCTCATGCTTTCGCATATTTCATATAAATGTTGGCCAGATCCTGGGCTTTATCTGGTATGGATCAGGTAGTAGTGTGGTACCGCACTGATACAGAGAAGCAACCCCGTATTCGATCTATATATTAGAGGGTAACACCCGTTAGGTTTGGGTTAGGTCTGGGATTCGCCAACATCTCGCACATACTTTCACTTTTTTCGCATAATTGTAGGCCAAATGCTGGCTTTTTCTGGGTTGGATCACGTAGTAATGTGGTACCACACTGAAACAGTGAGTTTATCTTAGATTCAATCTATATTTTAGAGGATAACACCGGTTAGGTCTGGGTGTGGTCTGGGATTCGCCATCATCTCGCTTATACTTTCACTTTTTTCGCATAATTGTAGGCCAAATGCTGGCTTTTTCTGGGTTGGATCACGTAGTAATGTAGAACCACTCTGAAACAGTGAGTTGATCCTGGATTCGATCTATATTTTAGAGGATAACACTGGTTAGGTCAGTGTTAGGTCTGGTATTTGCCATCATCTGGCCCATACTTTCGTATTTTTCGCATACTTGTTGGCCAGATCCTGGTCGTTTTCTGGTTTGGGTCTTGTAGTAATGTGGTACCACACTGCAACAGTGAGTTAAACCTGGATTGAATCTATATCTTAGAGGATAACACCGGTTAGGTCAGGGTTAGGTCTGGTATTTGCCATCATCTGGCTCATACCTTCGCATTCTTCGCATACTTGTTGGCCAGATCCTGGGCGTTTTCCGGTTTGGATCACGTAGTAATGTGGTACCACTCTGAAACAGTGAGTTGATCCTGGTTTCGATCTATATTCTAGTGGATAACACCGGTTAGGTCAGGGTTAGGTTTGGTATTTGCCATCGTCTGCCTCATACTATCGCATTTATCGCAAACTTTTGGCCAGATCCTGGGCGATTTCTGGGTTGGATCAGGTAGTAGTGTGGTACCGCACTGACACAGAGAAGCAATCCTGGATTCGATCTATATATTAGAGGGTAACACCGGTTAGGTTTGGATTAGGTCTGGTATTTGCCATCATCTGGCTCATACTTTCGCATTCTTCGCATACTTGTTGGCCAGTACCTGGGCGTTTTCTGGTTTGGATCACGTAGTATTGTGGATCCACACTGCAACAGTGAGTTAAACCTGGATAAAATCTATATTTTAGAGGGTAGCAACGGTTAGGTTTGGGTTAGGTCTGGTATTTGCCATCATCTGGCTCATACTTTTGCATTTTTCGCATACTTGTTGGCCTGAACCTGGGCGTTTTCTGGTTTGGATCTCGCAGTAATGTGGTACCACACTGAAACAGTGAGTTGATCCTGGATTCGATCTATATTTTAGAGGATAACACCGGTTAGGTCAGGGTTAGGTCTGGTATTTGCCATCATCTGGCTCATACTTTTGCATTTTTCGCATACTTGTTGGCCTGAACCTGGGCGTTTTCTGGTTTGGATCTCGCAGTAATGTGGTACCACACTGAAACAGTGAGTTGATCCTGGATTCGATCTATATTTTAGAGGATAACACCGGTTAGGTCAGGGTTAGGTCTGGTATTTGCCATCATCTGGCTCATACTTTTGCATTTTTCGCATACTTGTTGGCTAGATCCTGGGCGTTTTCTGGGTTGGATCAGGTAGTAGTGTGGTACCGCACTGAAACAGTGAGTTGATCCTGGATTCGATCTATATTTTAGAGGATAACACCGGTCAGGTCAGGGCTAGGTCTGGTATTTGCCATAATCCGGCTCATATTTTCGCATTTTTCGCATACTTGATGGGCAGATCCTGGGCGTTTTCTGGTTTGGAAAACGTAGTAATGTGGTACCACACTGAAACAGTGAGTTGATCCTGGATTCGATCTATATTTTAGAGGATAACACCGGTTAGGTCAGGGTTAGGTCTGGTATTTGCCATCATCTGGCTCATACTTTTGCATTTTTCGCATACTTGTTGGCTAGATCCTGGGCGTTTTCTGGTTTGGATCACGCAGTAATGTGGTACCACACTGAAACAGTGAGTGGATCCCGGATTCGATCTATATATTAGTGGGTAACACCGGTTAGGTTTGGGTTTCGTCTGGTATTTGCCATCATCTGGCTCATACTTCTGCATTTTTCGCATACTTGTTGGCCAGCTCCTGGGCGTTTTCTGGTTTGGATCACGTAGTATTGTGGTAGCACACTGCAACAGTGAGTTAATTCCGGATAAAATCTATATTTTAGTGGGTAACAGCGGTCAGGTTTGGGTTAGGTCTGGTATTTGCCATCATCTGGCTCATGCTCTCGCATTTTTCGCATACTTGTTTGCCAGATCCTGGGCGTTTTCTGGGTTGGATCAGGGAGTAGTGTGGTACCGCACTGAAACAGTGAAGTAATCCTGGATTCGATGTATATATTAGAGGGTAACACTGGTTAGGTTTGGATTAGGTCAGGTATTTGCCATCATCTGGCTCATGCTTTCGCATTTTTCGCATACTTGGTGGCCAGATCCTGGGCGTTTTCTGGTTTGGATCACGTAGTAATGTGGCACCACACTCAAACAGTGAGTTAAACCTGGATACAATGTATATTTTAGAGGATAACAACGGTTAGGTCCGGGTTAGGTCCGGTATTTGCCATCATCTGGCTCATACTTTCGCATTATTCGCATACTTATTAGCCAGATTCTGGGCGTTTTCTGGTTTGGATCACGTAGTAATGTGGTTCCACACTGCAACAGAGAGGTAAACCTGGATTCAATCTATATTTTAGAGGGTAACACGGGTTAGGTTTGGCTTAGGTCTGGTATTTGCCATCATCTGGCTCATGCTTTCGCATTTTTCGCATTCTTGTTGGCCAGAACCTGGGCGTTTTCTGGTTCGGATCTCGCAGTAATGTGGTACCACACTGAAACAGTGAGTTTATCTTAGATTCAATCAATATTTTAGTGGATAACACCGGTTATGTCAGGGTTAGGTCTGGCATTTGCCATCATCTGGCTCATACTATCACATATTTCGCATACTTTTTGGCCAGATCCTGGGCGATTTCTGGGTTGGATCACGTAGTAGTGTGATGCCACACTGAAACAGTGAATTAATCCTGGATTCGATCTATATATTAGAGGGTAACACCGGTTAGGCTTGCATTAGGTCTGGTATTTGATATTATCTGGCTCATACTTTCGCATAATTCGTATAAATGTTGGCCAGATCCTGGGCTTTATCTGTTATGGATCACGTAGTAATGTGGTACCACACTGAAAGAGTGAGTTTATGTTAGATTCAATCTATATTTTAAAGGATAACATCGGTTAGGTCAGGGTTAGGTCTGGTATTTGCCATCATCTGGCTCATACTTTTGCATTTGTAGCATACTTGTTGGCCAGATCCTAGGCGTTTCCTGGTTTGGGTCTCCTAGTAATGTGGTACCACTCTGAAACAGTGAGTTAAACGTGGATTCTATCTATATTTTAGAGGATAACACCGGTTAGGTCTTGGTTAGGTATGGTATTTGAAATCATCTGGCCCATACTTTCGCATTTTTCGCATACTTGTTGGACAGATCCTGGGCGTTTTCTGGTTTGGATCACGTAGTAATGTGGTACCACACTGAAACCTTGAGTTGATCCTGGATTCGATCTATATTTTAGAGGATAACAGCGGTTAGCTCAGGGTTAGGTCTGGTATTTGCCATCATCTTCCGCATTTTTCGCATAATTCTTGGCCTGATCCTGGGCGTTTTCTGGTCTGAATCACGTAGTAATGTGGCACCACACTCAAACAGTGAGCTAAACCTGGATTCAATCTATATTTTAGAGGATAACACCGGTTAGGTCAGGGTTAGGTATGGTATTTGCCATCGTCTGCCTCATACTATCGCATTTTTCGCATACTTTTTGGCCAGATCCAGGGCGATTTCTGGGATGGTTCACGTAGTAGTGTGATGCCACACTGAAACAGTGAATTAATCCTGGATTCGATCTATATATTAGTGGGTAACACCGGTTAGGTTTGGAGTAGGTCTGGTATTTGATATTATCTGGCTCATGCTTTCGCATATTTCATATAAATGTTGGCCAGATCCTGGGCTTTATCTGGTATGGATCAGGTAGTAGTGTGGTACCGCACTGATACAGAGAAGCAACCCCGTATTCGATCTATATATTAGAGGGTAACACCCGTTAGGTTTGGGTTAGGTCTGGGATTCGCCAACATCTCGCACATACTTTCACTTTTTTCGCATAATTGTAGGCCAAATGCTGGCTTTTTCTGGGTTGGATCACGTAGTAATGTGGTACCACACTGAAACAGTGAGTTTATCTTAGATTCAATCTATATTTTAGAGGATAACACCGGTTAGGTCTGGGTGTGGTCTGGGATTCGCCATCATCTCGCTTATACTTTCACTTTTTTCGCATAATTGTAGGCCAAATGCTGGCTTTTTCTGGGTTGGATCACGTAGTAATGTAGAACCACTCTGAAACAGTGAGTTGATCCTGGATTCGATCTATATTTTAGAGGATAACACTGGTTAGGTCAGTGTTAGGTCTGGTATTTGCCATCATCTGGCCCATACTTTCGTATTTTTCGCATACTTGTTGGCCAGATCCTGGTCGTTTTCTGGTTTGGGTCTTGTAGTAATGTGGTACCACACTGCAACAGTGAGTTAAACCTGGATTGAATCTATATCTTAGAGGATAACACCGGTTAGGTCAGGGTTAGGTCTGGTATTTGCCATCATCTGGCTCATACCTTCGCATTCTTCGCATACTTGTTGGCCAGATCCTGGGCGTTTTCCGGTTTGGATCACGTAGTAATGTGGTACCACTCTGAAACAGTGAGTTGATCCTGGTTTCGATCTATATTCTAGTGGATAACACCGGTTAGGTCAGGGTTAGGTTTGGTATTTGCCATCGTCTGCCTCATACTATCGCATTTATCGCAAACTTTTGGCCAGATCCTGGGCGATTTCTGGGTTGGATCAGGTAGTAGTGTGGTACCGCACTGACACAGAGAAGCAATCCTGGATTCGATCTATATATTAGAGGGTAACACCGGTTAGGTTTGGATTAGGTCTGGTATTTGCCATCATCTGGCTCATACTTTCGCATTCTTCGCATACTTGTTGGCCAGTACCTGGGCGTTTTCTGGTTTGGATCACGTAGTATTGTGGATCCACACTGCAACAGTGAGTTAAACCTGGATAAAATCTATATTTTAGAGGGTAGCAACGGTTAGGTTTGGGTTAGGTCTGGTATTTGCCATCATCTGGCTCATACTTTTGCATTTTTCGCATACTTGTTGGCCTGAACCTGGGCGTTTTCTGGTTTGGATCTCGCAGTAATGTGGTACCACACTGAAACAGTGAGTTGATCCTGGATTCGATCTATATTTTAGAGGATAACACCGGTTAGGTCAGGGTTAGGTCTGGTATTTGCCATCATCTGGCTCATACTTTTGCATTTTTCGCATACTTGTTGGCCTGAACCTGGGCGTTTTCTGGTTTGGATCTCGCAGTAATGTGGTACCACACTGAAACAGTGAGTTGATCCTGGATTCGATCTATATTTTAGAGGATAACACCGGTTAGGTCAGGGTTAGGTCTGGTATTTGCCATCATCTGGCTCATACTTTTGCATTTTTCGCATACTTGTTGGCTAGATCCTGGGCGTTTTCTGGGTTGGATCAGGTAGTAGTGTGGTACCGCACTGAAACAGTGAGTTGATCCTGGATTCGATCTATATTTTAGAGGATAACACCGGTCAGGTCAGGGCTAGGTCTGGTATTTGCCATAATCCGGCTCATATTTTCGCATTTTTCGCATACTTGATGGGCAGATCCTGGGCGTTTTCTGGTTTGGAAAACGTAGTAATGTGGTACCACACTGAAACAGTGAGTTGATCCTGGATTCGATCTATATTTTAGAGGATAACACCGGTTAGGTCAGGGTTAGGTCTGGTATTTGCCATCATCTGGCTCATACTTTTGCATTTTTCGCATACTTGTTGGCTAGATCCTGGGCGTTTTCTGGTTTGGATCACGCAGTAATGTGGTACCACACTGAAACAGTGAGTGGATCCCGGATTCGATCTATATATTAGTGGGTAACACCGGTTAGGTTTGGGTTTCGTCTGGTATTTGCCATCATCTGGCTCATACTTCTGCATTTTTCGCATACTTGTTGGCCAGCTCCTGGGCGTTTTCTGGTTTGGATCACGTAGTATTGTGGTAGCACACTGCAACAGTGAGTTAATTCCGGATAAAATCTATATTTTAGTGGGTAACAGCGGTCAGGTTTGGGTTAGGTCTGGTATTTGCCATCATCTGGCTCATGCTCTCGCATTTTTCGCATACTTGTTTGCCAGATCCTGGGCGTTTTCTGGGTTGGATCAGGGAGTAGTGTGGTACCGCACTGAAACAGTGAAGTAATCCTGGATTCGATGTATATATTAGAGGGTAACACTGGTTAGGTTTGGATTAGGTCTGGTCTTTGCCATCATCTGGCCCATACTTTCGCATTTTTCGCATACTTGTTGGCCAGATCCTGCGCGTTTTCTGGTTTGCATCACGTAGTAATGTGGTACCACACTGAAACAGTGAGTTAGACCGGGATTCAATCTATATTTTAGATGATAACACCGGTTAGGTCATGGTTAGGTCTGATGTTTGCCATCATCTGGCTCATACTAACACATTTTTCGCATACTTTTTGGCCAGATCCTGGGCGATTTCTGCGTTGGATCACGTAGTAGTGTGATGCCACACTGAAACAGTGAGTTTATTTGGATTCAATCTATATTTTAGAAGGGTAACAACGGTTACGTTTGGATTAGGTCTGGTATTTGATATTATCTGGCCCATACTTTCGCATATTTCGTCTAAATGTTGGCCAGATCCTGGGCTCTATCTGGTATGGATCACGTAGTAATGTGGTACCACAATGAATCAGCGGGTTAAACTGGGGTCCGAGCAATTCTTTAGAGGATAACACCGATTAGGTCTTGGTTAGGTATGGTATTTGCCAACATCTGGCCCATAATTTCGCATTTTTCGCCCACTTGTTGGCCAGATCCTGGGCGTTTTCTGTTATGGATCACGTAGTAATGCGGTACCACACTGAAACAGTGAGTTAAACCTGGGTCAGATCTATATTTCAAAGGATAACACCGGTTAGGTTTGGGTTAGGTCTAGTATTTGCTATCATCTGGCTCATGCTTTCGCATTTTTCGCATACTTGTTGGCCAGAACCTGGGCGTTTTCTGGTTTGGATCACACAGTAATGTGGTACCACACTGAAACAGTGAGATAATCCTGGATTCGATCTATATATTAGAGGATAACACCGGTTAGGTCAGGGTTAGGTCTGGTATTTGCCATCATCTGGCTCATACTTTAGCATTTTTCGCATACTTGTTGGCCAGATCCTGGGCGTTTTCTGGTTTGGATCACGGAGTTGTGTGGTACCGCACTGAAACTGTGAGCTAAACCTGGATTCAATCTATATTTTACAGGATAACACCAGTTAGGTCAGGGTTAGGTCTAGTATTTGCCAGCACCTGGCTCATGCTTTCGCATTTTTCGCATACTTGATGGACAGATCCTGGGCGTTCTCTGGGTTGGATCAGGTAGTAGTGTGGTACCGCACTGCAACAGTGAGTTAAACCTGGATTCAATCTATACTTTAGAGGATAACACCGGTTAGGTCAGGGTTAGGTCTGATATTTGCCATCATCTGGCTCATGCTTTGGCATTTTTCGCATACTTGATGGCCAGATCCTGGGCTTTATCTGCTATGGGTCACGTAGGAATGTGGTACCACAATGAAACAGCGGGTTAAACCGGGGTCCGATCAATTCTTTAGAGGATAACACCGGTTAGGTCTGGGTGAGGTCTGGGATTCGCCATCATCTCGCTCATACTTTCACTTTTTTCGCATAATTGTAGGCCAAATGCTGGCTTTTTCTGGGTTGGATCACGTAGTAATGTAGAACCACTCTGAAACAGTGAGTTGATCCTGGATTCGATCTATATTTTAGAGGATAACACTGGTTAGGTCAGTGTTAGGTCTGGTATTTGCCATCATCTGGCCCATACTTTCGTATTTTTCGCATACTTGTTGGCCAGATCCTGGTCGTTTTCTGGTTTGGGTCTTGTAGTAATGTGGTACCACACTGCATCAGTGAGTTAAACCTGGATTGAATCTATATCTTAGAGGATAACACCGGTTAGGTCAGGGTTAGGTCTGGTATTTGCCATCATCTGGCTCATACCTTCGCATTTTTCGCATACTTGTTGGCCAGATCCTGGGCGTTTTCCGGTTTGGATCACGTAGTAATGTGGTACCACTCTGAAACAGTGAGTTGATCCTGGTTTCGATCTATATTCTAGTGGATAACACCGGTTAGGTCAGGGTTAGGTTTGGTATTTGCCATCGTCTGCCTCATACTATCGCATTTTTCGCAAACTTTTGGCCAGATCCTGGGCGATTTCTGGGTTGGATCAGGTAGTAGTGTGGTACCGCACTGACACAGAGAAGCAATCCTGGATTCGATCTATATATTAGAGGGTAACACCGGTTAGGTTTGGATTACGTCTGGTATTTGCCATCATCTGGCTCATACTTTCGCATTTTTCGCATACTTGTTGGCCAGTACCTGGGCGTTTTCTGGTTTGGATCTCGCAGTAATGTGGTACCACACTGAAACAGTGAGTTGATCCTGGATTCGATCTATATTTTAGAGGATAACACCGGTTAGGTCAGGGTTAGGTCTGGTATTTGCCATCATCTGGCTCATACTTTTGCATTTTTCGCATACTTGTTGGCCTGAACCTGGGCGTTTTCTGGTTTGGATCTCGCAGTAATGTGGTACCACTCTGAAACAGTGAGTTGATCCTGGATTCGATCTATATTTTAGAGGATAACACCGGTTAGGTCAGGGTTAGGTCTGGTATTTGCCATCATCTGGCTCATACTTTTGCATTTTTCGCATACTTGTTTGCTAGATCCTGGGCGTTTTCTGGGTTGGATCAGGTAGTAGTGTGGTACCGCACTGAAACAGTGAGTTGATCCTGGATTCGATCTATATTTTAGAGGATAACACCGGTTAGGTCAGGGTTAGGTCTGGTATTTGCCATCATCTGGCTCATACTTTTGCATCTTTCGCATACTTGTTTGCCAGATCCTGGGCGTTTTCTGGTTTGGATCACGTAGTATTGTGATACCACACTGCAACAGTGAGTTAATTCCGGATAAAATCTATATTTTAGTGGGTAACAGCGGTCAGGTTTGGGTTAGGTCTGGTATTTGCCATCATCTGGCTCATGCTCTCGCATTTTTCGCATACTTGTTTGCCAGATCCTGGGCGTTTTCTGGGTTGGATCAGGGAGTAGTGTGGTACCGCACTGAAACAGTGAAGTAATCCTGGATTCGATGTATATATTAGAGGGTAACACTGGTTAGGTTTGGATTAGGTCAGGTATTTGCCATCATCTGGCTCATGCTTTCGCATTTTTCGCATACTTGGTGGCCAGAACCTGGGCGTTTTCTGGTTCGGATCTCGCAGTAATGTGGTACCACACTGAAACAGTGAGTTTATCTTAGATTCAATCAATATTTTAGTGGATAACACCGGTTATGTCAGGGTTAGGTCTGGCATTTGCCATCATCTGGCTCATACTATCACATATTTCGTATACTTTTTGGCCAGATCCTGGGCGATTTCTGGGTTGGATCACGTAGTAGTGTGATGCCACACTGAAACAGTGAATTAATCCTGGATTCTATCAATATATTAGAGGGTAACACCAGTTAGGTTTGGATTAGGTGCGGTATTTGATATCATCTGGCTCATACTTTCGCATTTTGCACCTACTTGTTGGCCTGATCCTGGGCGTTTTCTGGGTTGGATCACGTAGTAATGTGGTTGCACACTGAAACAGTGAGTTAAACCTGGATTCAATCTATATTTTAGAGGATAACACCGGTTAGGTCAGGGTAAGGTCTGGTATTTGCCATCATCTGGCCCATACTTTCGCATTTTTCGAATACTTGTTGGCCATATCCTGGACGTTTTCTGGGTTGGATCAGGTAGTAGTGTGGTACCGCACTGACACAGAGAAGCAATCCCGGATTCGATCTATATATTAGAGGGTAAAACCGGTTAGGTTTGGGTTAGGTCTGGTATTTGCCATCATCAGGCTCATGCTTTCGCATTTTTCGCATACTTGTTGGCCAGAACCTGGGCGTTTTCTGGTTTGGATCACACAGTAATGTGGTACCACACTGAAACAGTGCGGTTATGTTAGATTCAATCTATATTTTAGAGGATAACACCGGTTAGGTCAGGATTAGGTGTGGTATTTGCCATCATCTGGCTCATAATTTCGCATTTTTCGCATACTTGTTGGCCAGATCCTGGGCGTTTTCTGGGTTGGATCAGGTAGTAGTGTGGTACCGCACCGAAACAGTGAGTTGATCCTGGATTCGATCTATATTTTAGAGGATAACACCGGTTAGGTCGGGGTTAGGTCTGGTATTTGCCATCGTCTGCCTCATACTATCGCATTTTTCGCATACTTTTTGGCCTGATCCTGGGCGATTTCTGGGTTGGATCACGTAGTAGTGTGATGCCACACTGAAACAGTGAATTAATCCTGGATTCTATCTGTATATTAGAGGGTAACACCGGTTAGGTTTGGGTTAGGTCTGGTATTTGATATTATCTGGCCCATACTTTCGCATATTTCGTATAAATGTTGGCCAGATCCTGGGATTTATCTGCTATGGGTCACGTAGGAATGTGGTACCACAATGAAACAGCGGGTTAAACCGGGGTCCGATCAATTCTTTAGAGGATAACACCGGTTAGGTCTGGGTGAGGTCTGGGATTCGCCATCATCTCGCTCATACTTTCACTTATTTCGCATACTTGTTGGCCAGATCCTGGGCGTTTGCTGGTTTGGATCACACAGTAATGTGGTACCACACTGAGACAGTGAGTTTATGTTAAATTCAATCTATATTTTAGAGGATAACACCGGTTAGGTCAGGGTTAGGTCTGGTATTTGCCATCATCTGGCCCATTCTTTCGCATTATTCGCCCACTTGTTGGCCAGATCCAGGGCGTTTTCTGTTATGGATCACATAGTAATGTGGTACCACACTGAAACAGTGAGTTAAACCTGGGTCAGATCTATATTTCAAAGGATAACACCGGTTAGGTTTGGGTTAGGTCTAGTATTAGCTATCATCTGGCTCATGCTTTCGTATTTTTCGCATACTTGTTGGCCAGAACCTGGGCGTTTTCTGGTTTGGATCACACAGTAATGTGGTACCACACTGAAACAGTGAGATAATCCTGGATTCGATCTATATATTAGAGGATAACACCGGTTAGGTCAGGGTTAGGTCTGGTATTTGCCATCATCTGGCTCATACTTTAGCATTTTTCGCATACTTGTTGGCCAGATCCTGGGCGTTTTCTGGTTTGGATCACGGAGTTGTGTGGTACCGCACTGAAACTGTGAGCTAAACCTGGATTCAATCTATATTTTACAGGATAACACCAGTTAGGTCAGGGTTAGGTCTAGTATTTGCCAGCACCTGGCCCATGCTTTCGCATTTTTCGCATACTTGATGGACAGATCCTGGGCGTTCTCTGGGTTGGATCAGGTAGTAGTGTGGTACCGGACTGCAACAGTGAGTTAAACCTGGATTCAATCTATACTTTAGAGGATAACACCGGTTAGGTCAGGGTTAGGTCTGATATTTGCCATCATCTGGCTCATGCTTTGGCATTTTTCGCATACTTGATGGCCAGATCCTGGGCTTTATCTGCTATGGGTCACGTAGGAATGTGGTACCACAATGAAACAGCGGGTTAAACCGGGGTCCGATCAATTCTTTAGAGGATAACACCGGTTAGGTCTGGGTGAGGTCTGGGATTCGCCATCATCTCGCTCATACTTTCACTTTTTTCGCATAATTGTAGGCCAAATGCTGGCTTTTTCTGGGTTGGATCACGTAGTAATGTAGAACCACTCTGAAACAGTGAGTTGATCCTGGATTCGATCTATATTTTAGAGGATAACACTGGTTAGGTTAGTGTTAGGTCTGGTATTTGCCATCATCTGGCCCATACTTTCGTATTTTTCGCATACTTGTTGGCCAGATCCTGGTCGTTTTCTGGTTTGGGTCTTGTAGTAATGTGGTACCACACTGCAACAGTGAGTTAAACCTGGATTGAATCTATATCTTAGAGGATAACACCGGTTAGGTCAGGGTTAGGTCTGGTATTTGCCATCATCTGGCTCATACCTTCGCATTATTCGCATACTTGTTGGCCAGATCCTGGGCGTTTTCCGGTTTGGATCACGTAGTAATGTGGTACCACTCTGAAACAGTGAGTTAAACCTGGATTCAATCTATACTTTAGAGGATAACACCGGTTAGGTCAGGGTTAGGTCTGATATTTGCCATCATCTGGCTCATGCTTTGGCATTTTTCGCATACTTGATGGCCAGATCCTGGGCTTTATCTGCTATGGGTCACGTAGGAATGTGGTACCACAATGAAACAGCGGGTTAAACCGGGGTCCGATCAATTCTTTAGAGGATAACACCGGTTAGGTCTGGGTGAGGTCTGGGATTCGCCATCATCTCGCTCATACTTTCACTTTTTTCGCATAATTGTAGGCCAAATGCTGGCTTTTTCTAGGTTGGATCACGTAGTAATGTAGAACCACTCTGAAACAGTGAGTTGATCCTGGATTCGATCTATATTTTAGAGGATAACACTGGTTAGGTCAGTGTTAGGTCTGGTATTTGCCATCATCTGGCCCATACTTTCGTATTTTTCGCATACTTGTTGGCCAGATCCTGGTCGTTTTCTGGTTTGGGTCTTGTAGTAATGTGGTACCACACTGCATCAGTGAGTTAAACCTGGATTGAATCTATATCTTAGAGGATAACACCGGTTAGGTCAGGGTTAGGTCTGGTATTTGCCATCATCTGGCTCATACCTTCGCATTTTTCGCATACTTGTTGGCCAGATCCTGGGCGTTTTCCGGTTTGGATCACGTAGTAATGTGGTACCACTCTGAAACAGTGAGTTGATCCTGGTTTCGATCTATATTCTAGTGGATAACACCGGTTAGGTCAGGGTTAGGTTTGGTATTTGCCATCGTCTGCCTCATACTATCGCATTTTTCGCAAACTTTTGGCCAGATCCTGGGCGATTTCTGGGTTGGATCAGGTAGTAGTGTGGTACCGCACTGACACAGAGAAGCAATCCTGGATTCGATCTATATATTAGAGGGTAACACCGGTTAGGTTTGGATTAGGTCTGGTATTTGCCATCATCTGGCTCATACTTTCGCATTTTTCGCATACTTGTTGGCCAGTACCTGGGCGTTTTCTGGTTTGGATCTCGCAGTAATGTGGTACCACACTGAAACAGTGAGCTTATCTTAGATTCAATCAATATTTTAGTGGATAACACCGGTTATGTCAGGGTTAGGTCTGGCATTTGCCATCATCTGGCTCATACTATCACAAATTTCGCATACTTTTTGGCCAGATCCTGGGCGATTTCTGGGTTGGATCACGTAGTAGTGTGATGCCACACTGAAACAGTGAATTAATCCTGGATTCTATCAATATATTAGAGGGTAACACCAGTTAGGTTTGGATTAGGTGCGGTATTTGATATCATCTGGCTCATACTTTCGCATTTTGCACCTACTTGTTGGCCTGATCCTGGGCGTTTTCTGGGTTGGATCACGTAGTAATGTGGTTGCACACTGAAACAGTGAGTTAAACCTGGATTCAATCTATATTTTAGAGGATAACACCGGTTAGGTCAGGGTAAGGTCTGGTATTTGCCATCATCTGGCCCATACTTTCGCATTTTTCGAATACTTGTTGGCCATATCCTGGACGTTTTCTGGGTTGGATCAGGTAGTAGTGTGGTACCGCACTGACACAGAGAAGCAATCCCGGATTCGATCTATATATTAGAGGGTAAAACCGGTTAGGTTTGGGTTAGGTCTGGTATTTGCCATCATCAGGCTCATGCTTTCGCATTTTTCGCATACTTGTTGGCCAGAACCTGGGCGTTTTCTGGTTTGGATCACACAGTAATGTGGTACCACACTGAAACAGTGCGGTTATGTTAGATTCAATCTATATTTTAGAGGATAACACCGGTTAGGTCAGGATTAGGTGTGGTATTTGCCATCATCTGGCTCATAATTTCGCATTTTTCGCATACTTGTTGGCCAGATCCTGGGCGTTTTCTGGGTTGGATCAGGTAGTAGTGTGGTACCGCACCGAAACAGTGAGTTGATCCTGGATTCGATCTATATTTTAGAGGATAACACCGGTTAGGTCGGGGTTAGGTCTGGTATTTGCCATCGTCTGCCTCATACTATCGCATTTTTCGCATACTTTTTGGCCTGATCCTGGGCGATTTCTGGGTTGGATCACGTAGTAGTGTGATGCCACACTGAAACAGTGAATTAATCCTGGATTCTATCTATATATTAGAGGGTAACACCGGTTAGGTTTGGGTTAGGTCTGGTATTTGATATTATCTGGCCCATACTTTCGCATATTTCGTATAAATGTTGGCCAGATCCTGGGATTTATCTGCTATGGGTCACGTAGGAATGTGGTACCACAATGAAACAGCGGGTTAAACCGGGGTCCGATCAATTCTTTAGAGGATAACACCGGTTAGGTCTGGGTGAGGTCTGGGATTCGCCATCATCTCGCTCATACTTTCACTTTTTTCGCATACTTGTTGGCCAGATCCTGGGCGTTTGCTGGTTTGGATCACACAGTAATGTGGTACCACACTGAGACAGTGAGTTTATGTTAAATTCAATCTATATTTTAGAGGATAACACCGGTTAGGTCAGGGTTAGGTCTGGTATTTGCCATCATCTGGCCCATTCTTTCGCATTATTCGCCCACTTGTTGGCCAGATCCAGGGCGTTTTCTGTTATGGATCACATAGTAATGTGGTACCACACTGAAACAGTGAGTTAAACCTGGGTCAGATCTATATTTCAAAGGATAACACCGGTTAGGTTTGGGTTAGGTCTAGTATTTGCTATCATCTGGCTCATGCTTTCGCATTTTTCGCATACTTGTTGGCCAGAACCTGGGCGTTTTCTGGTTTGGATCACACAGTAATGTGGTACCACACTGAAACAGTGAGATAATCCTGGATTCGATCTATATATTAGAGGATAACACCGGTTAGGTCAGGGTCAGGTCTGGTATTTGCCATCATCTGGCTCATACTTTAGCATTTTTCGCATACTTGTTGGCCAGATCCTGGGCGTTTTCTGGTTTGGATCACGGAGTTGTGTGGTACCGCACTGAAACTGTGAGCTAAACCTGGATTCAATCTATATTTTACAGGATAACACCAGTTAGGTCAGGGTTAGGTCTAGTATTTGCCAGCACCTGGCTCATGCTTTCGCATTTTTCGCATACTTGATGGACAGATCCTGGGCGTTTTCTGGGTTGGATCAGGTAGTAGTGTGGTACCGCACTGCAACAGTGAGTTAAACCTGGATTCAATCTATACTTTAGAGGATAACACCGGTTAGGTCAGGGTTAGGTCTGATATTTGCCATCATCTGGCTCATGCTTTGGCATTTTTCGCATACTTGATGGCCAGATCCTGGGCTTTATCTGCTATGGGTCACGTAGGAATGTGGTACCACAATGAAACAGCGGGTTAAACCGGGGTCCGATCAATTCTTTAGAGGATAACACCGGTTAGGTCTGGGTGAGGTCTGGGATTCGCCATCATCTCGCTCATACTTTCACTTTTTTCGCATAATTGTAGGCCAAATGCTGGCTTTTTCTGGGTTGGATCACGTAGTAATGTAGAACCACTCTGAAACAGTGAGTTGATCCTGGATTCGATCTATATTTTAGAGGATAACACTGGTTAGGTCAGTGTTAGGTCTGGTATTTGCCATCATCTGGCCCATACTTTCGTATTTTTCGCATACTTGTTGGCCAGATCCTGGTCGTTTTCTGGTTTGGGTCTTGTAGTAATGTGGTACCACACTGCAACAGTGAGTTAAACCTGGATTGAATCTATATCTTAGAGGATAACACCGGTTAGGTCAGGGTTAGGTCTGGTATTTGCCATCATCTGGCTCATACCTTCGCATTATTCGCATACTTGTTGGCCAGATCCTGGGCGTTTTCCGGTTTGGATCACGTAGTAATGTGGTACCACTCTGAAACAGTGAGTTAAACCTGGATTCAATCTATACTTTAGAGGATAACACCGGTTAGGTCAGGGTTAGGTCTGATATTTGCCATCATCTGGCTCATGCTTTGGCATTTTTCGCATACTTGATGGCCAGATCCTGGGCTTTATCTGCTATGGGTCACGTAGGAATGTGGTACCACAATGAAACAGCGGGTTAAACCGGGGTCCGATCAATTCTTTAGAGGATAACACCGGTTAGGTCTGGGTGAGGTCTGGGATTCGCCATCATCTCGCCCATACTTTCACTTTTTTCGCATAATTGTAGGCCAAATGCTGGCTTTTTCTGGGTTGGATCACGTAGTAATGTAGAACCACTCTGAAACAGTGAGTTGATCCTGGATTCGATCTATATTTTAGAGGATAACACTGGTTAGGTCAGTGTTAGGTCTGGTATTTGCCATCATCTGGCCCATACTTTCGTATTTTTCGCATACTTGTTGGCCAGATCCTGGTCGTTTTCTGGTTTGGGTCTTGTAGTAATGTGGTACCACACTGCAACAGTGAGTTAAACCTGGATTGAATCTATATCTTAGAGGATAACACCGGTTAGGTCAGGGTTAGGTCTGGTATTTGCCATCATCTGGCTCATACCTTCGCATTTTTCGCATACTTGTTGGCCAGATCCTGGGCGTTTTCCGGTTTGGATCACGTAGTAATGTGGTACCACTCTGAAACAGTGAGTTGATCCTGGTTTCGATCTATATTCTAGTGGATAACACCGGTTAGGTCAGGGTTAGGTTTGGTATTTGCCATCGTCTGCCTCATACTATCGCATTTTTCGCAAACTTTTGGCCAGATCCTGGGCGCTTTCTGGGTTGGATCAGGTAGTAGTGTGGTACCGCACTGACACAGAGAAGCAATCCTGGATTCGATCTATATATTAGAGGGTAACACCGGTTAGGTTTGGATTAGGTCTGGTATTTGCCATCATCTGGCTCATACTTTCGCATTTTTCGCATACTTGTTGGCCAGTACCTGGGCGTTTTCTGGTTTGGATCTCGCAGTAATGTGGTACCACACTGAAACAGTGAGTTGATCCTGGATTCGATGTATATTTTAGAGGATAACACCGGTTAGGTCAGGGTTAGGTCTGGTATTTGCCATCATCTGGCTCATACTTTTGCATTTTTCGCATAGTTGTTGGCCTGAACCTGGGCGTTTTCTGGTTTGGATCTCGCAGTAATGTGGTACCACACTGAAACAGTGAGTTGATCCTGGATTCGATCTATATTTTAGAGGATAACACCGGTTAGGTCAGGGTTAGGTCTGGTATTTGCCATCATCTGGCTCATACTTTTGCATTTTTCGCATACTTGTTGGCTAGATCCTGGGCTTTTTCTGGGTTGGATCAGGTAGTAGTGTGGTACCGCACTGAAACAGTGAGTTGATCCTGGATTCGATCTATATTTTAGAGGATAACACCGGTCAGGTCAGGGCTAGGTCTGGTATTTGCCATAATCCGGCTCATATTTTCGCATTTTTCGCATAATTGATGGGCAGATCCTGGGCGTTTTCTGGTTTGGAAAACGTAGTAATGTGGTACCACACTGAAACAGTGAGTTGATCCTGGATTCGATCTATATTTTAGAGGATAACACCGGTTAGGTCAGGGTTAGGTCTGGTATTTGCCATCATCTGGCTCATACTTTTGCATTTTTCGCATACTTGTTGGCTAGATCCTGGGCGTTTTCTGGTTTGGATCACGCAGTAATGTGGTACCACACTGAAACAGTGAGTGGATCCCGGATTCGATCTATATATTAGTGGGTAACACCGGTTAGGTTTGGGTTTCGTCTGGTATTTGCCATCATCTGGCTCATACTTCTGCATTTTTCGCATACTTGTTGGCCAGCTGCTGGGCGTTTTCTGGTTTGGATCACGTAGTATTGTGGTAGCACACTGCAACAGTGAGTTAATTCCGGATAAAATCTATATTTTAGTGGGTAACAGCGGTCAGGTTTGGGTTAGGTCTGGTATTTGCCATCATCTGGCTCATGCTCTCGCATTTTTCGCATACTTGTTTGCCAGATCCTGGGCGTTTTCTGGGTTGGATCAGGGAGTAGTGTGGTACCGCACTGAAACAGTGAAGTAATCCTGGATTCGATGTATATATTAGAGGGTAACACTGGTTAGGTTTGGATTAGGTCTGGTATTTGATATTATCTGGCTCATACTTTCGCATAATTCGTATAAATGTTGGCCAGATCCTGGGCTTTATCTGTTATGGATCACGTAGTAATGTGGTACCACACTGAAAGAGTGAGTTTATGTTAGATTCAATCTATATTTTAAAGGATAACATCGGTTAGGTCAGGGTTAGGTCTGGTATTTGCCATCATCTGGCTCATACTTTTGCATTTGTAGCATACTTGTTGGCCAGATCCTAGGCGTTTCCTGGTTTGGGTCTCCTAGTAATGTGGTACCACTCTGAAACAGTGAGTTAAACGTGGATTCTATCTATATTTTAGAGGATAACACCGGTTAGGTCTTGGTTAGGTATGGTATTTGAAATCATCTGGCCCATACTTTCGCATTTTTCGCATACTTGTTAGCCAGATCCTGGGCGTTTTCTGGTTTGGATCACGTAGTAATGTAGAACCACTCTGAAACAGTGAGTTAATCCTGGATTCGATCTATATTTTAGAGGATAACACTGGTTAGGACACGGTTAGGTCTGGTATTTGCCATCATCTGGCCCATACTTTCGCATTTTTCGCATACTTGTTGGACAGATCCTGGGCGTTTTCTGGTTTGGATCACGTAGTAATGTGGTACCACACTGAAACCTTGAGTTGATCCTGGATTCGATCTATATTTTAGAGGATAACAGCGGTTAGCTCAGGGTTAGGTCTGGTATTTGCCATCATCTTCCGCATTTTTCGCATAATTCTTGGCCTGATCCTGGGCGTTTTCTGGTCTGAATCACGTAGTAATGTGGCACCACACTCAAACAGTGAGCTAAACCTGGATTCAATCTATATTTTAGAGGATAACACCGGTTAGGTCAGGGTTAGGTATGGTATTTGCCATCGTCTGCCTCATACTATCGCATTTTTCGCATACTTTTTGGCCAGATCCAGGGCGATTTCTGGGATGGTTCACGTAGTAGTGTGATGCCACACTGAAACAGTGAATTAATCCTGGATTCGATCTATATATTAGTGGGTAACACCGGTTAGGTTTGGATTAGGTCTGGTATTTGATATTATCTGGCTCATGCTTTCGCATATTTCATATAAATGTTGGCCAGATCCTGGGCTTTATCTGGTATGGATCAGGTAGTAGTGTGGTACCGCACTGATACAGAGAAGCAACCCCGTATTCGATCTATATATTAGAGGGTAACACCCGTTAGGTTTGGGTTAGGTCTGGGATTCGCCAACATCTCGCACATACTTTCACTTTTTTCGCATAATTGTAGGCCAAATGCTGGCTTTTTCTGGGTTGGATCACGTAGTAATGTGGTACCACACTGAAACAGTGAGTTTATCTTAGATTCAATCTATATTTTAGAGGATAACACCGGTTAGGTCAGGGTTAGGTCTGGTATTTGCCATCATCTGGCTCATACTATCACATTCTACGCATACTTTTTGGCCAGATCCTGGGCGATTTCTGGGTTGGATCACGTAGTAGTGTGATGCCACACTGAAACAGTGAATTAATCCTGGATTCGATCTATATATTAGAGGGTAACACCGGTTAGGTTTGGATTAGGTGAGGTATTTGATATCATCTGGCTCATACTTTCGCATTTTGCACCTACTTGTTGACCTGATCCTGGGCGTTTTCTCGGTTGGATCACGTAGTAATGTGGTAACGCACTGAAACAGTTGGTTAAACCAGGATTCAATCTATATTTTAGAGGATAACACCGGTTAGGTCAGGGTAAGGTCTGGTATTTGCCATCATCTGGCCCATACTTACGCATTTTTCGAATACTTGTTGGCCAGAACCTGGGCGTTTTCTGGTTTGGATCACACAGTAATGTGGTACCACACTGAAACAGTGCGTTTATGTTAGATTCAATCTATATTTTAGAGGATAACACCAGTTAGGTCAGGGTTAGGTCTGGTATTTGCCATCAGCTGGCTCATGCTTTCGCATTATTCGCATACTTGGTGGACAGATCCTGGGCGTTTTCTGGGTTGGATCAGGTAGTAGTGTGGTACCGCACCGAAACAGTGAGATGATCCTGGATTCGATCTATATTTTAGAGGATAACACCGGTTAGGTCTGGGTTAGGTCTGGTATTTGCCATCGTCTGCCTCATACTATCGCATTTTTCGCATACTTTTTGGCCTGATCCTGGGCGATTTCTGGGTTGGATCACGTAGTAGTGTGATACCACACTGAAACAGTGAATTAATCCTGGATTCTATCTATATATTAGAGGGTAACACTGATTAGGTCAGGGTTAGGTCTGGTATTTGCCATCATCTGGCCCATACTTTCGCATTTTTCGCATACTTGTTGGCCAGATCCTAGGCGTTTTCTGGGTTGGATCACGTAGTAATGTGGTAACGCACTGAAACAGTTGGTTAAACCAGGATTCAATCTATATTTTAGAGGATAACACCGCTTAGGTCAGGGTAAGGTCTGGTATTTGCAATCAACTGCCTCATACTTTCGCATTTTTCGAATACTTGTTGGCCAGATCCTGGGCGTTTTCTGGTTTGGATCACGTAGTAATGTAGAACCACTCCGAAACAGTGAGTTAAACCTGGATTCAATCTATATTTTAGAGGATAACACTGGTTAGGTCAGGGTTAGGTCTGGTATTTGCCATCATCTGGCCCATTCTTTCGCATTTTTCGCATACTTTTTGGCCAGATCCTGGGCGATTTCTGGGTTGGATCACGTAGTAGTGTGTTGCCACACTGAAACAGTGAATTAATCCTGGATTCGATCTATATATTAGAGGGTAACACCGGTTAGGTTTGGGTTAGGTCTGGTATTTGATATTATCTGGCTCATACTTTCGCATATTTCGTATAAATGTTGGCCAGATACTGGGCTTTATCTGGTATGGATCACGTAGTAATGTGGTACCACAATGAAACAGCGGGTTAAACCGGGGTCCGATCAATTCTTTAGAGGATAACACCGGTTAGGTCTTGGTTAGGTGTGGTATTTGCCATCATCTGGCCCATACTTTCGCATTATTCGCCCACTTGTTGGCCAGATCCAGGGGGTTTTCTGTTATGGATCACATAGTAATGTGGTACCACACTGAAACAGTGAGTTAAACCTGGGTCAGATCTATATTTCAAAGGATAACACCGGTTAGGTCGGGGTGAGGTCTGGTATTTGCCATCATCTGGCCCATACTTTCGCATTTTTCGCATACTTGTTGGCCTGATCCTGGGCGATTTCTGGGTTGGATCACGTAGTAGTGTGATGCCACACTGAAACAGTGAATTAATCCTGGATTCTATCTATATATTAGAGGGTAACACCGGTTAGGTTTGGGTTAGGTCTGGTATTTGATATTATCTGGCCCATACTTTCGCATATTTCGTATAAATGTTGGCCAGATCCTGGGCGTTTTCTGGTTTGGATCACGTAGTAATGTAGAACCACTCTGAAGCAGTGAGTTGATCCTGGATTCGATCTATATATTAGAGGATAACACTGGCTAGGTCAGTGTTAGGTCTAGTATTTGCCATCATCTGGCCCATACTTTCGCATTTTTCGCATATTTGTTGGCCAGATCCTGGTCGTTTTCTGGTTTGGATCGCGTAGTTATGTGGTACCACACTGCAAGAGTGAGTTAAACCTGGATTGAATCTATATCTTAGAGGATAACACCGGTTAGGTCAGGGTTAGGTCTGGAATTTGCCATCATCTGGCTCATACTTTCGCATTTTTCGCATACTTGTTGGCCAGATCCTGGGCGTTTTCTGGTTTGGATCACGTAGTAATGTAGAACCACTCTGAAACAGTGAGTTGATCCTGGATTCGATCTTTATTTTAGAGGATAACACCGGTTAGGTCAGCGTTAGGTCTGGTATTTGCCATCATCTTTCCCATTTTTCGCATACTTCTTGGCCAGATCCTGGGCGTTTTCTGGTTTGGATCACGTAGTAATGTGGCACCACACTCAAACAGTGAGTTAAACCTGGATTCAATCTATATTCCAGTGGATAACACCGGTTAGGTCAGGGTTAGGTTTGGTATTTGCCATCGTCTGCCTCATACTATCGCATTTTTCGCAAACCTTTTGGCCAGATCCTGGGCGATTTCTGGGTTGGATCAGGTAGTAGTGTGGTACCGCACTGACACAGAGAAGCAATCCTGGATTCGATCTATATATTAGAGGGTAACACCGGTTAGGTCAGAGTTAGGTCTGGTATTTGCCATCATCTGGCCCATACTTTCGCATTTTTCGCATACTTGTTGGCCAGATCCTGGGCGTTTTCTGGTTTGGGTCACGTAGTAATGTGGTGCCACACTGCAACAGTGAGTTAAACCTGAATTGAATCTATATCTTGGAGGATAACACCGGTTAGGTCAGGGTTAGGTCTGGAATTTGCCATCATCTGGCTCATACTTTCGCATTTTTCGCATACTTGTTGGCCAGATCCTGGGCGTTTTCTGGTTTGGATCACGTAGTAATGTAGAACCACTCTGAAACAGTGAGTTGATCCTGGATTCGATCTTTATTTTAGAGGATAACACCGGTTAGGTCAGCGTTAGGTCTGGTATTTGCCATCATCTTTCCCATTTTTCGCATACTTCTTGGCCAGATCCTGGGCGATTTCTGGGTTGGATCAGGTAGTAGTGTGGTACCGCACTGACACAGAGAAGCAATCCTGGATTCGATCTATATATTAGAGGGTTACACCGGTTAGGTCAGAGTTAGGTCTGGTATTTGCCATCATCTGGCCCATACTTTCGCATTTTTCGCATACTTGTTGGCCAGATCCTGGGCGTTTTCTGGTTTGGGTCACGTAGTAATGTGGTGCCACACTGCAACAGTGAGTTAAACCTGAATTGAATCTATATCTTGGAGGATAACACCGGTTAGGTCAGGGTTAGGTCTGGTATTTGCCATCATCTGGCTCATACTTTCGCATTTTTCGCATACTTGTTGGCCAGATCCTGGGCGTTTTCTGGTTTGGATCATGCAGTAATGTGGTACCACACTGAAACAGTGAGTTGATCCTGGATTCAATCTATATTCTAGTGGATAACACCGGTTAGGTCAGGGTTAGGTTTGGTATTTGCCATCGTCTGCCTCATACTATCGCATTTCTCACAAACTTTTTGGCCAGATCCTGGGCGATTTCTGGGTTGGATCAGGTAGTAGTGTGGTACCGCACTGACACAGAGAAGCAATCCTGGATTCGATCTATATATTAGAGGGTAACACCGGTTAGGTTTGGATTAGGTCTGGTATTTGCCATCATCTGGCTCATACTTTCGCATTTTTCGCATACTTGTTGGCCAGATCCTGGGCGTTTTCTGGTTTGGATCACGTAGTAATGTGGTACCACACTGAAACAGTGAGTTGATCCTGGATTCGATCTATATTTTAGAGGATAACTCTGGTTAGGTCAGTGTTAGGTCTGGTATTTGCCATCATGTGGCCCATACTTTCGCATTTTTCGCATACTTGTTGGCCAGATCCTGGGCGTTTTCTGGTTTGGGTCTCGTAGTAATGTGGTACCGCACTGAAACAGAGAAGCAATCCCGGATTCGATCTATATATTAGAGGGTAACACCGGTTAGGTTTGGGTTAGGTCTGGTCTTTGCCATCATCTGGCCCATACTTTCGCATTTTTCGCATACTTGTTGGCCAGATCCTGCGCGTTTTCTGGTTTGCATCACGTAGTAATGTGGTACCACACTGAAACAGTGAGTTAGACCGGGATTCAATCTATATTTTAGATGATAACACCGGTTAGGTCATGGTTAGGTCTGATGTTTGCCATCATCTGGCTCATACTAACACATTTTTCGCATACTTTTTGGCCAGATCCTGGGCGATTTCTGCGTTGGCTCACGTAGTAGTGTGATGCCACACTGAAACAGTGAGTTTATTTGGATTCAATCTATATTTTAGAAGGGTAACACCGGTTACGTTTGGATTAGGTCTGGTATTTGATATTATCTGGCCCATACTTTCGCATATTTCGTCTAAATGTTGGCCAGATCCTGGGCTCTATCTGGTATGGATCACGTAGTAATGTGGTACCACAATGAATCAGCGGGTTAAACCGGGGTCCGAGCAATTCTTTAGAGGATAACACCGATTAGGTCTTGGTTAGGTATGGTATTTGCCAACATCTGGCCCATAATTTCGCATTTTTCGCCCACTTGTTGGCCAGATCCTGGGCGTTTTCTGTTATGGATCACGTAGTAATGCGGTACCACACTGAAACAGTGAGTTAAACCTGGGTCAGATCTATATTTTAAAGGATAACACCGGTTAGGTCGGGGTGACGTCTGGTATTTGCCAACATCTGGCCCATACATTCGCATTTTTCGCATACTTGTTGGCCATATCCTGGGCGTTTTCTGGGTTGGATCAGGTAGTTGTGTGGTACCGCACTGAAACAGAGAAGCAATCCCGGATTCGATCTATATATTAGAGGGTAACACCGGTTAGGTTTGGAATAGGTCTGGTATTTGCCATCATCTGGCTCATACTTTCGCATTTTTCGCATACTTGTTGGCCAGATCCTGGGCGTTTTCTGGTTTGGATCAGGTAGTAGTGTGGTACCGCACCGAAACTGTGAGATGATCCTGGATTCGATCTATATTTTAGAGGATAACACCGGTTAGGTCTGGGTTAGGTCTGGTATTTGCCATCGTCTGCCTCATACTATCGCATTTTTCGCATACTTTTTGGCCTGATCCTGGGCGATTTCTGGGTTGGATCACGTAGTAGTGTGATGCCACACTGAAACAGTGAATTAATCCTGGATTCTATCTATATATTAGAGGGTAACACTGATTAGGTCAGGGTTAGGTCTGGTATTTGCCATCATCTGGCCCATACTTTCGCATTTTTCGCATACTTGTTGGCCAGATCCTAGGCGTTTTCTGGGTTGGATCACGTAGTAATGTGGTAACGCACTGAAACAGTTGGTTAAACCAGGATTCAATCTATATTTTAGAGGATAACACCGGTTAGGTCAGGGTAAGGTCTGGTATTTGCAATCAACTGGCTCATACTTTCGCATTTTTCGAATACTTGTTGGCCAGATCCTGGGCGTTTTCTGGTTTGGATCACGTAGTAATGTAGAACCACTCCGAAACAGTGAGTTAAACCTGGATTCAATCTATATTTTAGAGGATAACACTGGTTAGGTCAGGGTTAGGTCTGGTATTTGCCATCATCTGGCCCATTCTTTCGCATTTTTCGCATACTTTTTGGCCAGATCCTGGGCGATTTCTGGGTTGGATCACGTAGTAGTGTGTTGCCACACTGAAACAGTGAATTAATCCTGGATTCGATCTATATATTAGAGGGTAACACCGGTTAGGTTTGGGTTAGGTCTGGTATTTGATATTATCTGGCTCATACTTTCGCATATTTCGTATAAATGTTGGCCAGATACTGGGCTTTATCTGGTATGGATCACGTAGTAATGTGGTACCACAATGAAACAGCGGGTTAAACCGGGGTCCGATCAATTCTTTAGAGGATAACACCGGTTAGGTCTTGGTTAGGTCTGGTATTTGCCATCATCTGGCCCATACTTTCGCATTATTCGCCCACTTGTTGGCCAGATCCAGGGGGTTTTCTGTTATGGATCACATAGTAATGTGGTACCACACTGAAACAGTGAGTTAAACCTGGGTCAGATCTATATTTCAAAGGATAACACCGGTTAGGTCGGGGTGAGGTCTGGTATTTGCCATCATCTGGCCCATACTTTCGCATTTTTCGCATACTTGTTGGCCTGATCCTGGGCGATTTCAGGGTTGGATCACGTAGTAGTGTGATGCCACACTGAAACAGTGAATTAATCCTGGATTCTATCTATATATTAGAGGGTAACACCGGTTAGGTTTGGGTTAGGTCTGGTATTTGATATTATCTGGCCCATACTTTCGCATATTTCGTATAAATGTTGGCCAGATCCTGGGCGTTTTCTGGTATGGATCACGTAGTAATGTGGTACCACAATGAAACAGCGGGTTAAACCGGGGTCCGATCAATTCTTTAGAGGATAACACCGGTTAGGTCTTGGTTAGGTGTGGTATTTGCCATCATCTGGCCCATACTTTCGCATTATTCGCCCACTTGTTGGCCAGATCCAGGGGGTTTTCTGTTATGGATCACATAGTAATGTGGTACCACACTGAAACAGTGAGTTAAACCTGGGTCAGATCTATATTTCAAAGGATAACACCGGTTAGGTCGGGGTGAGGTCTGGTATTTGCCATCATCTGGCCCATACTTTCGCATTTTTCGCATACTTGTTGGCCTGATCCTGGGCGATTTCTGGGTTGGATCACGTAGTAGTGGGATGCCACACTGAAACAGTGAATTAATCCTGGATTCTATCTATATATTAGAGGGTAACACCGGTTAGGTTTGGGTTAGGTCTGGTATTTGATATTATCTGGCCCATACTTTCGCATATTTCGTATAAATGTTGGCCAGATCCTGGGCGTTTTCTGGTTTGGATCACGTAGTAATGTAGAACCACTCTGAAGCAGTGAGTTGATCCTGGATTCGATCTATATATTAGAGGATAACACTGGCTAGGTCAGTGTTAGGTCTAGTATTTGCCATCATCTGGCCCATACTTTCGCATTTTTCGCATATTTGTTGGCCAGATCCTGGTCGTTTTCTGGTTTGGGTCGCGTAGTAATGTGGTACCACACTGCAAGAGTGAGTTAAACCTGGATTGAATCTATATCCTAGAGGATATCACCGGTTAGGTCAGGGTTAGGTCTGGAATTTGCCATCATCTGGCTCATACTTTCGCATTTTTCGCATACTTGTTGGCCAGATCCTGGGCGTTTTCTGGTTTGGATCACGTAGTAATGTAGAACCACTCTGAAACAGTGAGTTGATCCTGGATTCGATCTTTATTTTAGAGGATAACATCGGTTAGGTCAGCGTTAGGTCTGGTATTTGCCATCACCTTTCCCATTTTTCGCATACTTCTTGGCCAGATCCTGGGCGTTTTCTGGTTTGGATCACGTAGTAATGTGGCACCACACTCAAACAGTGAGTTAAACCTGGATTCAATCTATATTCCAGTGGATAACACCGGTTAGGTCAGGGTTAGGTTTGGTATTTGCCATCGTCTGCCTCATACTATCGCATTTTTCGCAAACTTTTTGGCCAGATCCTGGGCGATTTCTGGGTTGGATCAGGTAGTAGTGTGGTACCGCACTGACACAGAGAAGCAATCCTGGATTCGATCTATATATTAGAGGGTAACACCGGTTAGGTCAGAGTTAGGTCTGGTATTTGCCATCATCTGGCCCATACTTTCGCATTTTTCGCATACTTGTTGGCCAGATCCTGGGCGTTTTCTGGTTTGGGTCTCGTAGTAATGTGGTGCCACACTGCAACAGTGAGTTAAACCTGAATTGAATCTATATCTTGGAGGATAACACCGGTTAGGTCAGGGTTAGGTCTGGTATTTGCCATCATCTGGCTCATACTTTCGCATTTTTCGCATACTTGTTGGCCAGATCCTGGGCGTTTTCTGGTTTGGATCACGCAGTAATGTGGTACCACACTGAAACAGTGAGTTGATCCTGGATTCAATCTATATTCTAGTGGATAACACCGGTTAGGTCAGGGTTAGGTTTGGTATTTGCCATCGTCTGCCTCATACTATCGCATTTCTCACAAACTTTTTGGCCAGATCCTGGGCGATTTCTGGGTTGGATCAGGTAGTAGTGTGGTACCGCACTGACACAGAGAAGCAATCCTGGATTCGATCTATATATTAGAGGGTAACACCGGTTAGGTTTGGATTAGGTCTGGTATTTGCCATCATCTGGCTCATACTTTCGCATTTTTCGCATACTTGTTGGCCAGATCCTGGGCGTTTTCTGGTTTGGATCACGTAGTAATGTGGTACCACACTGAAACAGTGAGTTGATCCTGGATTCGATCTATATTTTAGAGGATAACTCTGGTTAGGTCAGTGTTAGGTCTGGTATTTGCCATCATGTGGCCCATACTTTCGCATTTTTCGCATACTTGTTGGCCAGATCCTGGGCGTTTTCTGGTTTGGGTCTCGTAGTAATGTGGTACCGCACTGAAACAGAGAAGCAATCCCGGATTCGATCTATATATTAGAGGGTAACACCGGTTAGGTTTGGGTTAGGTCTGGTCTTTGCCATCATCTGGCCCATACTTTCGCATTTTTCGCATACTTGTTGGCCAGATCCTGCGCGTTTTCTGGTTTGCATCACGTAGTAATGTGGTACCACACTGAAACAGTGAGTTAGACCGGGATTCAATCTATATTTTAGATGATAACACCGGTTAGGTCATGGTTAGGTCTGATGTTTGCCATCATCTGGCTCATACTAACACATTTTTCGCATACTTTTTGGCCAGATCCTGGGCGATTTCTGCGTTGGATCACGTAGTAGTGTGATGCCACACTGAAACAGTGAGTTTATTTGGATTCAATCTATATTTTAGAAGGGTAACACCGGTTACGTTTGGATTAGGTCTGGTATTTGATATTATCTGGCCCATACTTTCGCATATTTCGTCTAAATGTTGGCCAGATCCTGGGCTCTATCTGGTATGGATCACGTAGTAATGTGGTACCACAATGAATCAGCGGGTTAAACCGGGGTCCGAGCAATTCTTTAGAGGATAACACCGATTAGGTCTTGGTTAGGTCTGGTATTTGCCAACATCTGGCCCATAATTTCGCATTTTTCGCCCACTTGTTGGCCAGATCCTGGGCGTTTTCTGGGTTGGATCAGGTAGTTGTGTGGTACCGCACTGAAACAGAGAAGCAATCCCGGATTCGATCTATATATTAGAGGGTAACACCGGTTAGGTTTGGAATAGGTCTGGTATTTGCCATCATCTGGCTCATACTTTCGCATTTTTCGCATACTTGTTGGCCAGATCCTGGGCGTTTTCTGGTTTGGATCACGTAGTAATGTGGTACCACACTGAAACAGTGAGTTGATCCTGGATTCGATCTATATTTTAGAGGATAACACTGGCTAGGTCAGTGTTAGGTTTGGTATTTGCCATCATCTGGCCCATACTTTCGCATTTTTCGCATACTTGTTGGCCAGATCCTGGGCGTTTTCTGGTTTGGGTCTCGTAGTAATGTGGTACCACTCTGAAACAGTGAGTTAAACGTGGATTCAATCTATATTTTAGAGGATAACACCGGTTAGGTCTTGGTTAGGTATGGTATTTGACATCGTCTGCCTCATACTATCGCATTTTTCGCAAACTTTTTGGCCAGCTCCTGGGCGATTTCTGGGTTGGATCAGGTAGTAGTGTGGTACCGCACTGACACAGAGAAGCAATCCTGGATTCGATCTATATATTAGAGGGTAACACCGGTTAGGTTTGGAATAGGTCTGGTATTTGCCATCATCTGGCTCATACTTTCGCATTTTTCGCATACTTGTTGGCCAGATCCTGGGCGTTTTCTGGTTTGGATCACGTAGTAATGTGGTACCACACTGAAACAGTGAGTTGATCCTGGATTCGATCTATATTTTAGAGGATAACACTGGCTAGGTCAGTGTTAGGTCTGGTATTTGCCATCATCTGGCCCATACTTTCGCATTTTTCGCATACTTGTTGGCCAGATCCTGGGCGTATTCTGGTTTGGATCACGTAGTAATGTGGTACCACACTGGAACAGTGAGTCCATCCTGGATGCGATCTTTACTTTAGAGGATATCACTGGTTAGGTCAGGGTTAGGTCTGGTATTTGCCATCATCTTTCGCATTTTTCGCGTACTTCTTGGCCAGATCCTGGGCGTTTTCTGGTTTGGATCACGTAGTAATGTGGCACTACACTCAAACAGTGAATTAAACCTGGATTCAATCTATATTCTAGAGGATAACACCGGTTAGGTCAGAGTTAGGTTTGGTATTTGCCATCGTCTGCCTCATACTATCGCATTTTTCTCAAACTTTTTGGACAGATCCTGGGCGATTTCTGGGTTGGATCACGTAGTAGTGAGATGCCACACTGAAACAGTGAATTAATCCTGGATTCGATCTATATATTAGAGGGTAACACCGGGTAGGTTTGGATTAGGTCTGGTATTTGATATTAACTGGCTCATACTTACGCATATTTCGTATAAATGTTGCCCAGATCCTGGGCTTTATCTGGTATGGATCGCGTAGTAATGTAGTACCACAATGAAACAGCGGGTTAAACCGGGGTCCGATCAATTCTTTAGAGGATAACACCGGTTAGGTCTTGGTTAGGTATGGTATTTGCCTTGATCTGGCCCATACTTTCGCATTTTTCGCCCACTTGCTGGCCAGATCCAGGGCGTTATCTGTTATGGATCACGTAGTAATGTGGTACCACACTGAAACAGTGAGTTAAACCTGGGTCAGATCTATATTTTAAAGGATAACTCCGGTTAGGTCGGGGTGAGGTCTGGTATTTGCCATCATCTGGCCCATACTTTCGCATTTTTCGCATACTTGTGGGCCATATCCTGGGCGTTTTCTGGGTTTGATCAGGTAGTAGTCTGGTACCGCACTGAAACAGAGAAGCAATCCCGGAATCGATCTATATATTAGAGGGTAACACCGGTTAGGTTTGGGTTAGGTCTGGTGTTTGCCATCATCTGGCTCATGCTTTCGCATTTTTCGCATACTTGTTGGCCAGATCCTGCGCGTTTTCTGGTTTGGATCAGGTAGTAATGTGGTACCACACTGAAACAGTGAGTTGATCCTGGATTCGATCTATATTTTAGAGGATAACACCGGATAGGTCAGGGTTAGGTCTGGTATTTGCCATCATCTTTCGCATTTTTCGCATACTTCTTGGCCAGATCCTGGTCGTTTTCTGGTTTGGGTTCCGTAGTATTGTGGTACCACACTGCAACAGTGAGTTAAACCTGGATTGAATCTATATCTTAGAGGATAACACCGGTTAGGTCAGGCTAAGGTCTGGTATTTGCCATCATCTGGCCCATACATTCGCATTCTTCGCATACTTGTGGGCCATATCCTGGGCGTTTTCTGGGTTGGATCAGGTAGTAATGTGGTACCGCACTGAAACAGAGAAGCGATCCCGGATTCGATCTATATATTATAGGGTTACACCGGTTAGGTTTGGGTTAGGTCTGGTATTTGATATAATCTGGCCCATACTTTCGCATATTTCGTATAAATGTTGGGCAGATCCTGGGCTTTATCTGGTATGGGTCACGTAGTAATGTGGAATCACAGTGAAGCAGCGGGTTAAACCGGGGTCCGATCAATTCTTTAGAGGAAAACACCGGTTAGCTCAGGGTTAGGTCTGGTGTTTGCCATCGTCTGCCTCATACTCTCGCATTTTTCGCATACTGGATAGCCAGATCCAGGGCGATTTCTGGTTTGGATCACGTAGTAATGTGGTACCACACTGAAACAGTTGGTTAAACCAGGATTCAATCTATATTTTAGAGGATAACACCGGTTAGGTCAGGGTTAGGTCAGGTATTTTCCATAATCTGGCTCATACTAACACATTTTTCGCATACTTTTTGGCCAGATCCTGGGCGATTTCTGGGTTGGATCACGTAGTAGTGTGATGCCACACTGAAACAGTGAGTTTATCTTAGATTCAATCAATATTTTAGTGGATAACACCGGTTAGGTCATGGTTAGGTCTGGTATTTGCCATCATCTGGCTCATACTTGCGCATTTTTCGCATACTTGTTGGCCAGATCCTGGGCGTTTTCAGGGTTGTGTCAGGTAGTAGTGTGGTACCGCACTGAAACAGAGAAGCAATCCCGGATCCGATCTATATATTAGAGGGTAACACCGGTTAGGTTTGGGTTAGGTCTGGTATTTGATATAATCTGGCCCATACTTTCGCATATTTCGTATAAATGTTGGCCAGATCCTGGGCTTTATCTGGTATGGGTCACGTAGTAATGTGGAATCACAATGAAGCAGCGGGTTAAACCGGGGTCCGATCAATTCTTTAGAGGAAAACACCGGTTAGGTCAGGGTTAGGTCTGGTATTTGCCATCGTCTGCCTCATACTTTCGCATTTTTCGCATACTGGATGGCCAGATCCAGGGCGATTTCTGGTTTGGATCACGTAGTAATGTGGTACCACACTGAAACAGTTGGTTAAACCAGGATTCAATCTATATTTTAGAGGATAACACCGGTTAGGTCAGGGTTTGGTCAGGTATTTTCCATAATCTGGCTCATACTAACACATTGTTCGCATACTTGTTGGCCAGATCCTGGTCATTTTCTGGTTTGGGTCTTGTAGTAATGTGGTACCACACTGCAACAGTGAGTTAAACCTGGATTGAATCTATATCTTAGAGGATAACACCGGTTAGGTCAGGGTTAGGTCTGGTATTTGCCATCATCTGGCTCATACCTTCGCATTTTTCGCATACTTGTTGGCCAGATCCTGGGCGTTTTCAGGGTTGTGTCAGGTAGTAATGTGGTACCACTCTGAAACAGTGAGTTGATCCTGGTTTCGATCTATATTCTAGTGGATAACACCGGTTAGGTCAGGGTTAGGTTTGGTATTTGCCATCGTCTGCCTCATACTATCGCATTTTTCGCAAACTTTTGGCCAGATCCTGGGCGATTTCTGGGTTGGATCAGGTAGTAGTGTGGTACCGCACTGACACAGAGAAGCAATCCTGGATTCGATCTATATATTAGAGGGTAACACCGGTTAGGTTTGGGTTAGGTCTGGTATTTGCCATCATCTGGCTCATACTTTCGCATTTTTCGCATACTTGTTTGCCAGATCCTGGGCGTTTTCTGGGTTGGATCAGGGAGTAGTGTGGTACCGCACTGAAACAGTGAAAGCATACCTGGATTCGATCTATATATTAGAGGGTAACACCGGTTAGGTTTGGGTTAGGTCTGGTATTTGCCATCATCTGGCTCATGATTTCGCATTTTTCGCATACTTGTTGGCCAGATCCTGGGCGTTTTCTGGGTTGGATCAGGGAGTAGTGTGGTACCGCACTGAAACAGTGAAGCATACCTGGATTCGATCTATATATTAGAGGGTAACACCGGTTAGGTTTGGGTTAGGTCTGGTATTTGCCATCATCTGGCTCATACTTTCGCATTTTTCGCATACTTGTTTGCCAGATCCTGGGCGTTTTCAGGGTTGTATCAGGTAGTAGTGTGGTACCGCACTGAAACAGAGAAGCAATCCCGGATTCGATCTATATATTAGAGGGTAACACCGGTTAGGTTTGGGTTAGGTCTGGTATTTGATATAATCTGGCTCATACTTTCGCATTTTTGGCATACTTGTTGGCCATATCCTGGGCGTTTTCTGGTTCGGATCTCGCAGTAATGGAGAACCACTCTGAAAGAGTGAGTTAAACCTGGATTCCATCTATATTTTAGAGGATAACACCGGTTAGGTCAGGGTCAGGTCTGATATTTGCCATCATCTGTCTCATACTTTCGCATTTTTCGCATACTTGTTGGCCAGATCCTCGGCGTTTTCTGGTTTGGATCAGGTAGTAGCGCGGTACCGTACTGCAACAGTGAGTTAAACCTGGATTCAATCTATATTTTAGAGGATAACACCGGTTAGGTCAGGGTTACGTCTGGTATTTGCCATCATGTGGCTCATACTTTCGCATTTTTCGCATACTTGATGGCCAGATCCCGGGCGTTTTCTGGGTTGGATCAGGTAGTAGCGCGGTACTGTACTGCAACAGTGAGTTAAACCTGGATTGAATCTATATTTTAGAGGATAACACCGGTTAGGTCAGGGTTAGGTCTGGTATTTGCCATCATCTGGCTCATGCTTTGGCATTTTTCGCATAGTTGATGGCCAGATCCTCGGCGTTTTCTGGGTTGGATCAGGTAGTAGTGTGGTACCGCACTGAAACAGAGAAGCAATCCCGTATTCGATCTATATGTTAGAGGGTAACACCTGTTAGGTTTGGGTTACGTCATGTATTTGCCGTCATCTGGCTCATGCTTTCGCATTTTTCGCATACTTGTTGGCCAGAACCTGGGCGTTTTCTGGTTTGGATCACGCAGTAATGTGGTACCACACTGAAACAGTGAGATAATCCTGGATTCGATCTATATATTAGAGGGCAACACCGGTTAGGTTTGGGTTAGGTCTGGTATTTGCCATCATCTGGCTCATACATTCGCATTTTTCGCATACTTCTTGGCCACGGGGAGGATACCGGAAGAATGCTTCGAGCGATTCCCGGTATCCTCCCAAAGCGTGCCGAAGGGTCACCGTGGGGTTTTTAGTGGGTAGGTCCCGCGCCTGTCGTTGTACGGGCGCGGGGAATCCCACACACCCCTCCCACCTCTCCCCAAGGAGGAGGGAGGGAGTCTTTCGAAGATTTTCCCCACGACAAAAAAAAAAAAAAAAAAAAAAAAATACTTCTTGGCCAGGTCCAGGGCGATTTCTGGTTTGGATCACGGAGAAGTGTGGTACCGCACTGAAACTGTGAGTTAAACCTGGATTCAATCCATATTTTAGAGGATAACACCGGTTAGGTCAGGGTTAGGTCTGGTATTTGCCATCACCTGGCTCATGCCTTCGCATTTTTCACATACTTGATGGCCAGATCCTGGGCGTTTTCTGGTTTGGAAAACGTAGTAATGTGGTACCACACTGAAACAGTGAGTTGATCCTGGATTCGATCTATATTTTAGAGGATAACACCGGTTAGGTCGGGGTGAGGTCTGGTATTTGCCATCATCTGGCCCATAATTTCGCATTTTTCGCATACCTGTTCGCCAGATCCTGGGCGTTTTCTGGTTTGGATCACGGAGTCGTGTGGTACCGTACAGAAACTGTGAGTTAAACCTGGATTCAATCTATATTTTAGATGATAACACCGGCTAGGTCAGGGTTAGGTCTGGTATTTGCCATCATCTGGCTTATAGTTTCGCATTTTTCGCATACTTGTTGGCCAGATCCTGGGCGTTTTCTGGTTTGGATTACGGAGTCGTGTGGTACCGTACAGAAACTGTGCGTTAAACCTGGATTCAATCTATATTTTAGATGATAACACCGGCTAGGTCAGGGTTAGGTCTGGTATTTGCCATCATCTGGCTCATGCTTTGGCATTTTTCGCATACTTGATGGGCAGATCCTGGGTGTTTTCTGGTTTGGAGAACATAGTAATGTGGTACCACACTGAAACAGTGAGTCAAAGCTGGATTCAATCTATATTTTAGAGGATAACACCGGTTAGGTCAGGGTTAGGTCTGGTATTTGCCATCATCTGGCTCATACATTCGCATTTTTCGCATACTTGTTCGCCAGAACCTGGGCGTTTTCTGGTTTGGATCAGGTAGTAGTGTGGTACCGCACTGCAACAGTGAGTTAAACCTGGATTCAATCTATACTTTAGAGGATAACACCGGTTAGGTCAGGGCTAGGCCTGGTATTTGTCATCATCTGGCTCATGCTTTGGCATTTTTCGCATACTTGATGGACAGATTCCGGGCGTTTTCTGGTTTGGAAAACGTAGTAATGTGGTACCACACTGAAACAGTGAGTCAAACCTGGATTCTATCTATATTTTAGAGGATAACACCGGTTAGGTCAGGGTTAGGTCTGGTATTTGCCATCATCTGGCTCATACATTCGCATTTTTCGCATACTTGTTCGCCAGATACTGGGCGTTTTCTGGTTTGGATCACGTAGTAATTTGGTTCCACGCTGCAACAGTGAGTTAAACCTGGATTCAATCTGTATTTTAGAGGATAACACCGGTTAGGTCAGGGTTAGGTCTGGTATTTGCCATAATCTGGCTCATATTTTCGCATTTTTCGCATACTCGTTGACCAGATCTTGGGCGTTTTCTGGGTTGGATCAGGTAGTAATGTGGTACCAATCTGAAGCAGTGAGTTAAACCTGGATTCAATCAATATTTTAGAGGATAACACCGGTTAGGTCAGGGTCAGTTCTGGTATTTGCCATCATCTGTCTCATGCTTTCGCATTTTTCGCATACTTGTTGGCCAGAACCTGGGCGTTTTCTGGTTTGGATCTCGCAGTAATGTGGTACCGCACTGAAACAGCGGGTTTATCTTAGATTCAATCTATATTTTAGAGGATAACACCGGTTAGGTCAACGTTAGGTCTGGTATTTGCCATCATCTGGCTCATACTTTCGCATTTTTCGCATACTTGTTGGCCAGATCCAGGGCGTTTTCTGGGTTGGATCAGGTAGTAGCGCGGTACCGCACTGCAACAGTGAGTTAAGCCTGGATTCAATCTATATTTTAGAGGATAACACCGGTTAGGTCAGGGTTAGGTCTGGTATTTGCCATCATC
This sequence comes from Colletes latitarsis, assembly GCF_051014445.1. NCBI lineage: Eukaryota > Metazoa > Arthropoda > Insecta > Hymenoptera > Colletidae > Colletes > Colletes latitarsis. The sequence continues at coordinate 11,530,724 of NW_027488371.1, forward strand.
TGGCCCATGATGTCGCATTTTTCGCATACTTGTTGGCCAGATCCTGGGCGTTTTCTGGTTTGGATCACGTAGTAATGTGGTTCCACACAGCAACAGCGAGTTAAACCTGGATTCAATCTATATTTTAGAGGATAACACCGGTTAGGTCAGGGTTAGGTCTGGTATTTGCCATAATCTGGCTCATATTTTCGCATTTTTCGCATACTTGTTGGCCAGATCTTGGGCGTTTTCTGGGCTGGATCTCGCAGTAATGTGGTACCACACTGAAACAGTGAGCTTATCTTGGATTCAATCAATATTTTAGAGAATAACACCGGTTAGGTCAGGGTGAAGTCTGGTATTTGCCATCATCTGGCTCATATTTTCGCATTTCTCGCATACTTGTTGGCCAGATCCTGGGCGTTTTCTGGGTTGGATCAGGTAGTAGTGCGGTACCGCACTGAAACAGTGAAGCATACCTGGATTCGATCTATATATTAGAGGGTAACACCGGTTAGGTTTGGGTTAGGTCTGGTATTTGCCATCATCTGGCTCATGCTTTGGCATTTTTGGCATACTTGTTGGCCATATCCTGGGCGTTTTCTGGTTCGGATCCCGTAGTAATGGAGAACCACTCTGAAACAGTGAGTTAAACCTGGATTCCATCTATATTTTAGAGGATAACACCGGTTAGGTCAACGTTAGGTCTGGTATTTGCCATCATCTGGCTCATACTTTCGCATTTTTCGCATACTTGTTGGCCAGATCCAGGGCGTTTTCTGGGTTGGATCAGGTAGTAGCGCGGTACCGCACTGCAACAGTGAGTTAAGCCTGGATTCAATCTATATTTTAGAGGATAACACCGGTTAGGTCAGGGTTAGGTCTGGTATTTGCCATCATCTGGCCCATGATGTCGCATTTTTCGCATACTTGTTGGCCAGATCCTGGGCGTTTTCTGGGTTGGATCAGGGAGTAGTGTGGTACCGCACTGAAACAGTGAAGCATACCTGGATTCGATCTATATATTAGAGGGTAACACCGGTTAGGTTTGGGTTAGGTCTGGTATTTGCCATCATCTGGCTCATGCTTTGGCATTTTTGGCATACTTGTTGGCCATATCCTGGGCGTTTTCTGGTTCGGATCCCGTAGTAATGGAGAACCACTCTGAAACAGTGAGTTAAACCTGGATTCCATCTATATTTTAGAGGATAACACCGGTTAGGTCAGGGTCAGGTCTGATATTTGCCATCATCTGTCTCATACTTTCGCATTTTTCGCATACTTGTTGGCCAGATCCTGGGCGTTTTCTGGGTTGGATCAGGTAGTAGTGCAGTACCGCACTGCAACAGTGAGTTAAACCTGGATACAATCTTTATTTTAGAGGATAACACCGGTTAGGTCAGGGTTAGGTCTGGTATTTGCCATCATCTGGCTCATGCTTTGGCATTTTTCGCATAGTTGATGGCCAGATCCTCGGCGTTTTCTGGTTTGGATCAGGTAGTAGTGTGGTACCGCACTGAAACAGAGAAGCAATCCCGTATTCGATCTATATGTTAGAGGGTAACACCTGTTAGGTTTGGGTTACGTCATGTATTTGCCATCATCTGGCTTATGCTTTCGCATTTTTCGCATACTTGTTGGCCAGATCCTGGGCGTTTTCAGGTTTGCATCACGCAGTAATGTTGTACCACCCTGAAACAGTGAGTTTATCATAGATTCAATCTATATTTTAGAGGATAACACCGGTTATGTCAGGGTTAGGTCTGGTATTTCCCATCATCTGGCTTATACTTTCGCATTTTTCGCATACTTGTTGGCCAGATCCTGGGCGTTTTCTGGTTTGGATCACGGAGTAGTGTGGTACCGCACAGCAACTGTGAGTTAAACCTGGATTCAATCTATATTTTAGAGGATAACACCGGTTAGGTCAGGGTTAGGTCTGGTATTTGCCATCATCTGGCTCATGCTTTGGCTTTTTTCGCATAGTTGATGGCCAGATCCTGGGCTTTTTCTGGTTTGGAACACGTAGTAATGTGGTACCACACTGAAACAGTGAGTTAATCCTGGATTCAATCTATATTTTAGAGGATAACACCGGTTAGGTCAGGGTTAGGTCTGGTATTTGCCATCATCTGGCTTATACCTTCGCATTTTTCGCATACTTGTTGGCCAGATCCTGGGAGTTTTCTGGTTTGGATCACGGAGTAGTGTGGTACCGCACAGAAACAGTGAGCTAATCCTGGATTCGATCTATATTTTAGAGGATAACACTGGTTAGGTCAGGGTTAGGTCTGGTATTTGCCATCATCTGGCCCATACTTTCGCATTTTTCGCATACTTGTTGGCCAGATCCTGGGCGTTTTCTGGGTTGGGGTCACGTAGTAATGTGGTATCACACTGCAACAGTGAGTTAAACCTGGATTCAATCTATATTTTAGAGGATAACACCGGTTAGGTCTGGTATTTGCCATCATCTGGCTCATACTTTCGCATTTTTCGCATACTTGTTTGCCAGATCCTGGGCGTTTTCTGGTTTGGATCACGTAGTATTGTGGTTCCACACTGCAACAGTGAGTTAAACCTGGATAAAATCTATATTTTAGAGGGTAACAACGGTTAGGTTTGGGTTAGGTCTGGTATTTGCCATCATCTGGCTCATGCTTTCGCATTTTTCGCATACTTGTTGGCCAGAACCTGGGCGTTTTCTGGTTTGGATCTCGCAGTAATGTGGTACCACACTGAAACAGTGAGTTTATCTTAGATTCAATCAATATTTTAGTGGATAACACCGGTTAGGTCATGGTTAGGTCTGGTATTTGCCATCATCTGGCTCATACTTGCGCATTTTTCACATACTTGTTGGCCAGATCCTGGGCGTTTTCTGGGTTGGATCAGGTAGTAGTGTGGTACCGCACTGAAACAGTGATGTAATCCCGGATTCGATCTATATTTTAGAGGATAACACCGGTTATGTCAGGGTCAGGTCTGGTATTTGCCATAATCCGGCTCATGCTTTGGCTTTTTTCGCATACTTGATGGGCAGATCCTGGGCGTTTTCTGGTTTGGAAAACGTAGTAATGTGGTACCACACTGAAACAGTGAGTTGATCCTGGATTCGGTCTATATTTTAGAGGTTAACACCAGTTAGGTCAGGGTTAGGTCTGGTATTTGCCATCATCTGGCTCATACTTTCGCATTATCCGCATACTTGTTGGCCAGATCCTGGGCGTTTTCTGGTTTGGATCACGCAGTAATGTGGTACCACACTGAAACAGTGAGTGGATCCCGGATTCGATATATATATTAGTGGGTAACACCGGTTATGTCAGGGTCAGGTGTGGTATTTGCCATAATCCGGCTCATATTTTCGCATTTTTCGCATACTTGTTTGCCAGATCCTGAGCGTTATCTGGGTTGGATAAGGTAGTAGTGTGGTACCGCATTGAAACAGTGAAGTAATCCTGGATTCGATCTATATATTAAAGGATAACACCGGTTAGGTTTGGGTTATGTCTGGTATTTGCCATCATCTGCCTCATACTTTCGCATTATTCGCATACTTATTTGCCAGATCCTGGGCGTTTTCTGGTTTGGATCACGTAGTATTGTGGTTCCACACTGCAACAGTGAGTTAAACCTGGATAAAATCTATATTTTAGAGGGTAACAACGGTTAGGTTTGGGTTAGGTCTGGTATTTGCCATCATCTGGCTCATGCTTTCGCATTTTTCGCATACTTGTTGACCAGAACCTGGGCGCTTTCTGGTTTGGATCTCGCAGTAATGTGGTACCACTCTGAAACAGTGGGTTAAACCTGGATTCGACCAATATTTTAGAGGATAACACCGGTTAGGTCAGGGTTAGGTCTGGGATTTGCCATCATCTGGCTCATACTTTCGCATTTTTCGCATACATGTTTGCCAGATCCTGGGCGTTTTCTGGGTTGGATCAGGGAGTAGTGTGGTACCGCACTGAAACAGTGAAGTAATCCTGGATTCGATCTATATATTAGAAGGTAACACCGGTTAGGCTTGGATTAGGTCAGGTATTTGCCATCATCTGGCTCATGCATTCGCATTTTTCGCATACTTGTTGGCCAGATCCTGGGCCGTTTCTGGTTTGGATCTCGTAGTAATGTAGAACCACTCTGAAACAGTGAATCAAACCTGGGTTCAATCTATATTTTAGAGGATAACACCGGTTAGGTCAGGGTCAGGTCTGGTATTTGCCATCATCTGGCTCATACTTTCGCATTTTTCGCGTACTTGTTGGCCAGGTCCTGGGCGACTTCTGGGTTGGATCAGGTAGTAGTGTGGTACCGCACTGCAACAGTGAGTTAAACCCGGATTCAATCTACATTTTAGAGGATAACACCGGCTAGGTCAGGGTTAGGTCTGGTATTTGCCATCATCTGGCTCATACTTTCGCATTTTTCGCATACTTGTTGGTCAGATCCTTGGCGTTTTCTGGTTTGGATCACGGAGTAGTGTGGTACCGCACTGAAACTGTGAGTTAAACCTGGATTCCATCTATATTTTGGAGGATAACACCGGCTAGGTCAGGGTTAGGTCTGGTATTTGCCATCATCTGGCTCACAGTTTCGCATTATTCGCATACTTATTGGCCAGATCCTGGGCGTTTTCTGGTTTGGATCACGTAGTAATGTGGTTCCACACTGCAACAGTGAGTTAAACCTGGATACAATGTATAGTTTAGACGATAACACCGGTTAGGTCAGGGTTAGGTCTGGTACTTGCCATCATCTGGCTCATACTTTCGCGTTTTTCGCATACTTGTTGGCCAGATCCTGGGCGTTTTCTGGGTTGGGGTCACGTAGTAATGTGGTACCACACTGCAACAGTGCGCTAATCCTGGTTTCGATCTATATTTTAGAGGATAACACCGGTTAGGTCAGGGTTAGGTCTGGTATTTGCCATCATCTGGCTCATACTTTCGCATTTTTCGCATACTTGTTGGCCAGATCCTGGGCGTTTTCTGGGTTGGATCAGGTAGTAGTGTGGTACCGCACTGCAACAGTGAGTTAAACCTGGATTCAATCTATATTTTAGAGGATAACACCGGTTAGGTTAGGGTTAGGTCTTGTATTTGCCATCATCTGGCTCATACTTTCGCATTTTTCGCATACTTGTTGGCCAGATCCTGGGCGTTTTCTGGGTTGGGGTCACGTAGTAATGTGGTACCACACTGCAACAGTGAGCTAATCCTGGTTTCGATCTATATTTTAGAGGATAACACCGGTTAGGTCAGAGTCAGGTCTGGTATTTGCCATGATCCGGCTCATATTTTCGCATTTTTCGCATACTTGTTGGCCAGATCCTGGGCAGTTTCTTGTTTGGAACACGTAGTAATGTGGTATCACACTGAAACAGTGAGTTAATCCTGGATTCAATCTATATTTTAGAGGATAACACCGGTTAGGTCAGGGTTAGGTCTGGTATTTGCCATCATCTGGCTTATACTTTCGCATTTTTCACATACTTGTTGGCCAGATCCTGGGCGTTTTCTGGTTTGGATCACGCAGTAGTGTGGTACCACACTGAAGCAGTGAGTGGATCCCGGATTCGATCTATATATTAGTGGGTAACACCGGTTAGGTTCGGGTTTGGTCTGGTATTTGCCATCATCTGGCTCATACTTTTGCATTTTTCGCATACTTGTTGGCCAGATCCTGGACGTTTTCTGGGTTGGATCACGTAGTAGTTTTGTACCGCACTGAAACCGTGAAGTAATCCTGGATTCGATCTGTATATTAGAGGGTTACACCGGTTAGGTTTGGGTTAGGTCTGGTATTTGCCAACATCTGCCTCATATTTTCGCATTATTCGCATACTTATTTGCCAGATCCTGGGCAGTTTCTGGTTTGGAACACGTAGTAATGTGGTACCACACTGAAACAGTGAGTTAATCCTGGATTCAATCTATATTTTAGAGGATAACACCGGTTAGGTCAGGGTTAGGTCTGGTATTTGCCATCATCTGGCTTATACTTTCGCATTTTTCGCATACTTGTTGGCCAGATCCTGGGCGTTTTCTGGTTTGGATCACGCAGTAGTGTGGTACCACACTGAAACAGTGAGTGGATCCCGGATTCGATCTTTATATTAGTGGGTAACACCGGTTAGGTTCGGGTTTGGTCTGGTATTTGCCATCATCTGGCTCATACTTTTGCATTTTTCGCATACTTGTTGGCCAGATCCTGGGCGTTTTCTGGTTTGGATCACGTAGTAGTTTTGTACCGCTTAGAAACAGTGAAGTAATCCTGGATTCGACCTATATATTAGAGGGTAACACCGGTTAGGTTTGGGTTAGGTCAGGTATTTGCCATCATCTGGCTCATACTTTCGCATTTTTCGCATACTTGTTGGCCAGATCCTGGGCGTTTTCTGGGTTGGGTCACGTAGTAATGTGGTTCCACACTGCAACAGTGAGTTAAACCCGGATTCGACCTATATTTTAGAGGATAACACTGGTTAGGTCAGGGTTAGGTCTGGTATTTGCCATCATCTGGCCCATACTTTCGCATTTTTCGCATACTTGTTGGCCAGATCCTGGGCGTTTTCTGGGTTGGGGTCACGTAGTAATGTGGTACCACACTGCAACAGTGAGTTAAACCTGGATTCAATCTATATTTTAGAGGATAACACCGGTTAGGTCAAGGTTAGGTCCGGTATTTGCCATCATCTGGCTCATACTTTCGCATTTTTCGCATACTTGTTGGCCAGATCCTGGGCGTTTTCTGGGTTGGATCAGGTAGTGGTGTGGTACCCCACTGCAACTGTGAGTTAAACCTGGATTCAATCTATATTTTAGAGGATAACACCGGTTAGGTCAGGGATAGGTCTGGTATTTGCCATCATCTGGCTTATACTTTCGCATTTTTCGCATACTTGTTGGCCAGATCCTGGGCGTTTTCTGGTTTGGATCACGTAGTAATGTGGTACCATACTGAAACAGTGAGCTAATCCTGGATTCACATCTATATTTTAGAGGATAACACTGGTTAGGTCAGGGTTAGGTCTGGTATTTGCCATCACCTGGCCCATACTTTCGTATTTTTCGTATACTTGTTGGCCAGATCTTGGGCGTTTTCTGGGTTGGGGTCACGTAGTAATGTGGTACCACACTGCAACAGTGAGTTAAACCTGGATACAATCTATATTTTAGAGGATAACACCGGTTAGGTCAGGGTTAGGTCTGGTATTTGCCATCATCTGGCTCATACTTTCGCATTTTTCGCATACTTTTTGGCCAGATCCTGGGCGTTTTCTGGGTTAGATCAGGTAGTAGTGTGGTACCGCATTGCAGCTGTGAGTTAAACCTGGATTCAATCTATATTTTAGAGGATAACACCGGTTAGGTCAGGGTTAGGTCTGGTATTTGCCATCATCTGGCTCATGCTTTGGCTTTTTTCGCATAGTTGATGGTCAGATCCTGGGAATTTTCTGGTTTGTAACACGTAGTAATGTGGTACCACACTGAAACAGTGAGATAATCCTGGATTCAATCTATATTTTAGAGGATAACACCGGTTATGTCATGGTTAGGTCTGGTATTTGCCATCATCTGGCTCATACATTCGCATTTTTCGCATACTTGTTACCCAGATCCTGGGCGTTTTCTGGTTTGGATCACGTAGTAATGTGGTTCCACACTGCAACAGTGAGCTAAACCTGGATTCGATCTATATATTAGTGGGTAACACCGGTTAGGTCAGGGTCAGGTCTGGTATTTGCCATAATCCGGCTCATATTTTCGCATTTTTCGCATACTTGTCTGCCAGATCCTGGGCGTTTCCTGGTTTGGATCACGTAGTATTGTGGTTCCACACTGCAACAGTGAGTTAAACCTGGATAAAATCTATATTTTAGTGGGTAACACCGGTTAGGTCAGGGTCAGGTATGGTATTTGCCATAATCCGGCTCATATTTTCGCATTTTTCGCATACTTGTTGGCCAGATCCTGAGCGTTTTTTCGGTTGGATCCGGTAGTAGTGTGGTACCGCTTAGAAACAGTGAAGTAATCCTGGATTCGATCTATATATTAGAGGGTTACACCGGTTAGGTTTGGGTTAGGTCTGGTATTTGCCAACATCTGCCTCATATTTTCGCATTATTCGCATACTTATTTGCCAGTTCCTGGGCGTTTTCTGGTTTGGATCACGTAGTGTTGTGTTTCCACACTGCAACAGTGAGTTAAACCTGGTTAAAATCTATATTTTAGAGGGTAACAACGGTTAGGTTTGGGTTAGGTCTGGTATTTGCCATCATCTGGCTCATGCTTTCGCATTTTTCGCATACTTGTTGGCCAGAACCTGGGCGTTTTCTGGTTTGGATCTCGCAGTAATGTGGTACCACACTGAAACAGTGAGTTTATCTTAGATTCAATCAATATTTTAGAGGATAACACCTGTTAGGTCAGGGTTAGGTCTGGTATTTGCCATCATCTGGCTCATACTTTCGCATTTTTCGCATACTTGTTGGCCAGATCCTGAGCGATTTCTGGGTTGGATCTGGTAGTAGTGTGGTACCGCTTAGAAACAGTGAAGTAATCCTGGATTCGACCTATATATTAGAGGGTAACACCGGTTAGGTTTGGGTTAGGTCAGGTATTTGCCATCATCTGGCTCATGCTTTCGCATTTTTCGCATACTTGTTGGCCAGATCCTGGGCGTTTTCTGGTTTGGATCTCGTAGTAATGTAGAAGCACTCTGAAACAGTGAGTAAACCTGGATTCAATGTATATTTTAGAGGATAACTCCGGTTAGGACAGGGTCAGTTCTGGTATTTACCATCATCTGGCTCATACTTTCGCATTTTTCGCATACTTGTTGGCCAGATCCTGGGCGTTTTCTTGTTTTGAACACGTAGTTGTGTGGTTCCACGCTGCAACAGTGAGTTAAACCTGGATACAATCTATATTTTAGAGGATAACACCTGTTAGGTCAGGGTTAGGTCTGGTACTTGCCATCATCTGGCTCATACTTTCGCATTTTTCGCAAACTTGTTGGCCAGATCCTGGGCGTTTTCTGGGTTGGGGTCACGTAGTAATGTGGTGCCACACTGCAACAGTGAGCTAATCCTGGTTTCGATCTATATTTTAGAGGACAACACCGGTTAGGTCAGGGTTAGGTCTGGTATTTGCCATCATCTGGCTCATACTTTCGCATTTTTCGCATACTTGTTGGCCAGATCCTGGGCGTTTTCTGGGTTGGATCAGGTAGTAGTGTGGTACCGCACTGCAACAGTGAGTTAAACCTGGATTCAATCTATATTTTAGAGGATAACACCGGTTAGGTTAGGGTTAGGTCTGGTATTTGCCATCATCTGGCTCATACTTTCGCATTTTACGCATACTTGTTGGCCAGATCCTGGGCGTTTTCTGGGTTGGGGTCACGTAGTAATGTGGTACCACACTGCAACAGTGAGCTAATCCTGGTTTCGATCTATATTTTAGAGGATAACACCGGTTAGGTCAGGGTTAGGTCTGGCATTTGCCATCATCTGGCTCATACTTTCGCATTTTTCGCATACTTGTTGGCCAGATCCTGGGCGTTTTCTGGTTTGGATCACGTAGTATTGTGGTTTCACACTGCAACAGTGAGCTAAACATGGATAAAATCTCTATTTTAGAGGGTAACACCGGTTATGTCAGGGTCAGGTCTGGTATTTGCCATAATCCGGCTCATATTTTCGCATTTTTCGCATACTTGTTGGCCAGATCCTGTGCAGTTTCTGGTTTGGAACACGTAGTAATGTGGTACCACACTGAAACAGTGAGTTAATCCTGGATTCAATCTATATTTTAGAGGATAACACCGGTTAGGTCAGGGTTAGGTCTGGTATTTGCCATCATCTGGCTTATACCTTCGCATTTTTCGCATACTTGTTGGCCAGATCCTGGGCGTTTTCTGGTTTGGATCACGCAGTAGTGTGGTACCACACTGAAACAGTGAGTGGATCCCGGATTCGATCTATATATTAGTGGGTAACACCGGTTAGGTTCGGGTTTGGTCTGGTATTTGCCATCATCTGGCTCATACTTTTGCATTTTTCGCATACTTGTTGGCCAGATCCTGGGCGTTTTCTGGTTTGGATCACGTAGTAGTTTTGTACCGCACTGAAACAGTGAAGTAATCCTGGATTCGATCTATATTTTAGAGGATAACACCGGTTATGTCAGGGTCAGGTCGGGTATTTGCCATAATCCGGCTCATATTTTCGCATTTTTCGCATACTTGTTGGCCAGATCCTGGGCGTTTCCTGGTTTGGATCACGTAGTATTGTGGTTCCACACTGCAACAGTGAGTTAAACCTGGATAAAATCTATATTTTAGTGGGTAACACCGGTTATGTCAGGGTCAGGTCTGGTATTTGCCATAATCCGGCTCATATTTTCGCATTTTTCGCATACTTGTTGGCCAGATCCTGAGCGTTTTCTGGGTTGGATCTGGTAGTAGTGTGGTACCGCTTAGAAACAGTGAAGTAATCCTGGATTCGATCTATATATTAGAGGGTTACACCGGTTAGGTTTGGGTTAGGTCTGGTATTTGCCGTCATCTGCCTCATACTTTCGCATTATTCGCATACTTATTTGCCAGATCCTGGGCGTTTTCTGGTTTGGATCACGTAGTGTTGTGTTCCCACACTGCAACAGTGAGTTAAACCTGGATAAAATCTATATTTTAGAGGGTAACAGCGGTTAGGTTTGGGTTAGGTCTGGTATTTGCCATCATCTGGCTCATGCTTACGCATTTTTCGCATACTTGTTGGCCAGAACCTGGGCGTTTTCTGGTTTGGATCTCGCAGTAATGTGGTACCACACTGAAACAGTGAGTTTATCTTAGATTCAATCAATATTTTAGAGGATAACACCTGTTAGGTCAGGGTTAGGTCTGGTATTTGCCATCATCTGGCTCATACTTTCGCATTTTTCGCATACTTGTTGGCCAGATCCTGAGCGATTTCTGGGTTGGATCTGGTAGTAGTGTGGTACCGCTTAGAAACAGTGAAGTAATCCTGGATTCGACCTATATATTAGAGGGTAACACCGGTTAGGTTTGGGTTAGGTCAGGTATTTGCCATCATCTGGCTCATACTTTCGCATTTTTCGCATACTTGTTGGCCAGATCCTGGGCGTTTTCTGGGTTGGGTCACGTAGTAATGTGGTTCCACACTGCAACAGTGAGATAACCCGGATTCGATCTATATTTTAGAGGATAACACTGGTTAGGTCAGGGTTAGGTCTGGTATTTGCCATCACCTGGCCCATACTTTCGCATTTTTCGCATACTTGTTGGCCAGATCCTGGGCGTTTTCTGGGTTGGATCAGGTAGTAGTGTGGTACCCCACTGCAACTGTGAGTTAAACCTGGATTCAATCTATATTTTAGAGGATAACACCGGTTAGGTCAGTGTTAGGTCTGGTATTTGCCATCATCTGGCTTATACTTTCGCATTTTTCGCATACTTATTGGCCAGATCCAGGGCGTTTTCTGGTTTGGATCACGTAGTAATGTGGTACCGCATTGAAACAGTGAAGTAATCCTGGATTCGATCTATATATTAGAGGGTAACAGCGGTTAGGTTAAGGTAAGATCTGGTATTTGCCATCATCTGGCTCATACTTTCGCATTATTCGCATACTTATTTGCCAGATCCTGGGCGTTTTCTGGTTTGGATCACGTAGTAATGTGGTTCCAGACTGCAACAGAGAGGTAAACCTGGATTCAGTCTATATTTTAGAGGATAACTCCGGTTAGGTCAGGGTTAGGTCTGGTATTTGCCTCCATCTGGCTCATACCTTCGCATTTTTCACCTACTTCTTGGCCAGATCCTGGGCGTTTTCTGGTTTGGCTCACGTAGTATTGTGGTTCCACACTGCATCAGTGAGTTAAACCTGGATAAAATCTATATTTTAGAGGGTAACACCGGTTATGTCAGGGTCAGGTCTGGTATTTGCCATAGTCCGGCTCATATTTTTGCATTTTTCGCCTACTTGTTGGCCAGATCCTCAGCGTTTTCTGGGTTGGATGAGGTAGTAGTGTGGTACCGCATTGAAACAGTGAAGCAATCCTGGATTCGATCTACATATTAGAGGGTAACAGCGGTTAGGTTAAGGTAAGATCTGGTATTTGCCATCATCTGGCTCATGCTTTCGCATTTTTCGCATACTTGTTGGCCAGATCCGAGGCGTTTTCTGGTTTGGATCACGGAGTAGTGTGGTACCGCACTGAATCTGTGAGTTTAGGTTAGATTCAATCTATATTTTAGAGGATAACACCGGTTAGGTCAGGGTTAGGTCTGGTATTTGCCATCATCTGGCTCATACTTTCGCATTATTCGCATACTTGTTGGCCAGATCCTGGGCGTTTTCTGGTTTGTGTCTCGTAGTAGTGTGGTACCACACTGCAACAGTGAGTTAAACCTGGATTCAATCTATATTTTAGATGATAACACCGGATAGGTCAGGGTTAGGTCTGGTATTTGCCATCATCTGGCTCATACTTTCGCATTTTTCGCATACTTGTTGGCCAGATCCTGGGCGTTTTCTGGGTTGGATCAGGTAGTAGTGTGGTACCGCACTGCAACAGTGAGTTAAGCCTGGATTCAATCTATATTTTAGAGGATAACACCGGTTAGGTCAGGGTTAGGTCTGGTATTTGCCATCATCTGGCTCATGCTTTGGCATTTTTCGCATACTTGATGGGCAGATCCTGGGCGTTTTCTGGTTTGGAAAACGTAGTAATGTGGTACCACACTAAAACAGTTAGTTGGTCCTGGATTCGATCTATATTTTAGAGGATAACACCGGTTAGGTCAGGGTTAGGTCTGGTATTTGCCATCATCTGGCTCATACTTTCGCATTTTTCGCATACTTGTTGGCCAGATCCGAGGCGTTTTCTGGTTTGGATCACGGAGTAGTGTGGTACCGCCCTGAATCTGTGAGTTTAGGTTAGATTCAATCTATATTTTAGAGGATAACACCGGTTAGGTCAGGGTTAGGTGTGGTATTTGCCTTCATCTGGCTTATGCTTTCGCATTTTTCGCATACTTGATGGCCAGATCCTGGGCGTTTTCTTGGTTGCATCAGGTAGTAGTGTGGTACCGCACTGCAATAGTGAGTTAAACCTGGATTCAATCTATACTTTAGAGGATAACACCGGTTAGGTCAGGGTTAGGTCTGGTATTTGCCATCATCTGGCTCATGCTTTGGCATTTTTCGCATACTTGATGGGCAGATCCTGGGCGTTTTCTGGTTTGGATCACGCAGTAATGTGGTACCACACTGAAACAGTGAGTGGATCCCGAATTCGATTTATATATTAATGGGTAACACCGGTTAGGTTTGGGTTTAGTCTGGTATTTGCCATCATCTGGCTCATACTTTTGCATTTTTCGCATACTTGTTGGCCAGATCCTGGGCGTTTTCAGAGTTGGATCAGGTAGTAGTTTTTTACCGCACTGAAACAGTGCAGAAATCCTGAATTCGATCTATATATTAGAGGGTAACACCGGTTAGGTTTGGGTTAGGTCTGGTATTGGCCATCATCTGGCTCATGCTTTCCCGTTTTTCGCATACTTGTTGGCCAGAACCTGGGCGTTTTCTGGATTGGATCACGTAGTAATGTAGAACCACTCTGAAACAGTGAGTTAAACCTGGATTCAACCTATATTTTAGAGGATAACGCCGGTTAGGTCAGGGTTAGGTCTGGTATTTGCCATCATCTGGCTCATGCTTTCGCATTTTTTGCATACTTGTTGGCCAGATCCTGGGCGTTTTCTGGTTTGGATCACGTAGTAATGTGGTTCCACACTGCAACAGTGAGTTAAACCAGGATTCAATCTATATTTTACAGGATAACACCAGTTATGTCAGGGTCAGGTCTGGTATTTGCCATCATCTGGCTCATATTTTCGCATTTTTCGCATACTAGTTGGCCAGAACCTGAGCGTTTTCTGGTTTGGATCACGTAGTATTGTGGTTCCACACTGCAACAGTGAGTTAAACCTGGATAAAATCTATATTTTAGAGGGTAACACCGGTTATGTCAGGGTCAGGTCTGGTATTTGCCATAATCCGGCGCATATTTTCGCATTTTTCGCATACTTGTTGGCCAGAACCTGGGCGTTTTCTGGATTGGATCACGTAGTAATGTAAAACCACTCTGAAACAGTGAGTTAAACCTGGATTCAACCTATATTTTAGAGGATAACACCGGTTAGGTCAGGGTTAGGTCTGGTATTTGCCATCATCTGGCTCATACTTTCCCCTTTTTCGCATACTTTTTGGCCAGAACCTGGGCGTTTTCTGGTTTGGATCACGCAGTAATGTGGTACCACACTGAAACAGTGAGTTAAACCTGGATTCAACCTATATTTTAGAGGATAACTCCGGTTAGGTCACGGTTAGGTCTGGTATTTGCCATCATCTGGCTCATACTTTCCCCTTTTTCGCATACTTGTTGGCCAGATCCTGAGCGTTTTCTGGGTTGGATCAGGTAGTAGTTTTGTACCGCACTGAAACAGTGAGTTAAACCTGGATAAAATCTATATTTTAGAGGGTAACACCGGTTATGTCAGGGTCAGGTCTGGTATTTGCCATAATCCGGCTCATACTTTCGCATTTTTCGCATACTTGTTGGCCAGATCCTGGGCGTTTTCTGGGTTGGATCAGGTAGTAGTGTGGTACCCCACTGCAACTGTGAGTTAAACCTGGATTCAATCTATATTTTAGAGGATAACACCGGTTAGGTCAGTGTTAGGTCTGGTATTTGCCATCATCTGGCTTATACTTTCGCATTTTTCGCATACTTATTGGCCAGATCCAGGGCGTTTTCTGGTTTGGATCACGTAGTAATGTGGTACCATACTGAAACAGTGAGCTAATCCTGGATTCACATCTATATTTTAGAGGATAACACTGGTTAGGTCAGGGTTAGGTCTGGTATTTGCCATCACCTGGCCCATACTTTCGTATTTTTCGTATACTTGTTGGCCAGATCTTGGGCGTTTTCTGGGTTGGGGTCACGTAGTAATGTGGTACCACACTGAAACAGTGAGTTAAACCTGGATTCAATCTATATTTTAGAGGATAACACCGGTTAGGTCAGGGTTAGGTCTGGTATTTGCCATCATCTGGCTCATACTTTCGCATTTTTCGCATACTTGTTGGCCAGATCCTGGGCGTTTTCTGGGTTAGATCAGGTAGTAGTGTGGTACCGCATTGCAGCTGTGAGTTAATCCTGGATTCAATCTATATTTTAGAGGATAACACCGGTTATGTCAGGGTTAGGTCTGGTATTTGCCATCATCTGGCTCATACATTCGCATTTTTCGCATACTTGTTACCCAGATCCTGGGCGTTTTCTGGTTTGGATCACGTAGTAATGTGGTTCCACACTGCAACAGAGAGGTAAACCTGGATACAATCTATATTTTAGAGGGTAACACCGGTTAGGTTTGGCTTAGGTCTGGTATTTGCCATCATCTGGCTCATACTTTCGCATTCTTCGCATACTTGTTGCCCAGATCCTGGGCGTTTTCTGGGTTGGATCAGGTAGTAGTGTGGTACCGCACTGAAACAGTGAACCAATCCTGGATTCGATCTATATATTAGGTGGTAACACCGGTTAGGTTTGGGTTAGGTCTGGTATTTGCCATCATCTGGCTCATACTTTCGCATTATTCGCATACTTATTTGCCAGATCCTGGGCGTTTTCTGCTTTGGATCACGTAGTAATGTGGTTCCAGACTGCAACAGAGAGGTAAACCTGGATTCAATCTATATTTTAGAGGATAACACCGGTTAGGTCAGGGTTAGGTCTGGTATTTGCCTCCATCTGGCTCATACCTTCGCATTTTTCACCTACTTCTTGGCCAGATCCTGGGCGTTTTCTGGTTTGGATCACGTAGTAATGTGGTTCCATACTGCAACAGTGAGTTAAACCTGGATACAATCTATAGTTTAGATGATAACACCGGTTAGGTCAGGGTTAGGTCTGGTATTTGCCTTCACCTGGCCAATGCTTTCGCATTTTTCGCATACTTGTTGGCCAGATCCTGGGCGTTTTCTGGATTGGATCACGCAGTAATGTGGTACCGCATTGAAACAGTGAAGTAATCCTGGATTCGATCTATATATTAGAGGGTAACAGCGGTTAGGTTAAGGTAAGATCTGGTATTTGCCATCATCTGGCTCATACTTTCGCATTATTCGCATACTTATTTGCCAGATCCTGGGCGTTTTCTGGTTTGGATCACGTAGTAATGTGGTTCCAGACTGCAACAGAGAGGTAAACCTGGATTCAGTCTATATTTTAGAGGATAACACCGGTCAGGTCAGGGTTAGGTCTGGTATTTGCCTCCATCTGGCTCATACCTTCGCATTTTACACCTACTTCTTGGCCAGATCCTGGGCGTTTTCTGGTTTGGCTCACGTAGTATTGTGGTTCCACACTGCATCAGTGAGTTAAACCTGGATAAAATCTATATTTTAGAGGGTAACACCGGTTATGTCAGGGTCAGGTCTGGTATTTGCCATAATCCGGCTCATATTTTTGCATTTTTCGCCTACTTGTTGGCCAGATCCTCAGCGTTTTCTGGGTTGGATGAGGTAGTAGTGTGGTACCGCATTGAAACAGTGCAGCAATCCTGGATTCGATCTATATATTAGAGGGTAACAGCGGTTAGGTTAAGGTAAGATCTGGTATTTGCCATCATCTGGCTCATGCTTCCGCATTTTTCGCATACTTGTTGGCCAGATAAAGGCGTTTTCTGGTTTGGATCACGGAGTAGTGTGGTACCGCACTGAATCTGTGAGTTTAGGTTAGATTCAATCTATATTTTAGAGGATAACACCGGTTAGGTCAGGGTTAGATCTGGTATTTGCCATCATCTGGCTCATACTTTCGCATTATTCGCATACTTGTTGGCCAGATCCTGGGCGTTTTCTGGTTTGTGTCTCGTAGTAGTGTGGTACCACACTGCAACAGTGAGTTAAACCTGGATTCAATCTATATTTTAGATGATAACACCGGATAGGTCAGGGTTAGGTCTGGTATTTGCCATCATCTGGCTCATACTTTCGCATTTTTCGCATACTTGTTGGCCAGATCCTGGGCGTTTTCTGGGTTGGATCAGGTAGTAGTGTGGTACCGCACTGCAACAGTGAGTTAAACCTGGATTCAACCTATATTTTAGAGGATAACTCCGGTTAGGTCAGGGTTAGGTCTGGTATTTGCCATCATCTGGCTCATACTTTCCCCTTTTTCGCATACTTTTTGGCCAGAACCTGGGCGTTTTCTGGTTTGGATCACGCAGTAATGTGGTACCACACTGAAACAGTGAGTTAAACCTGGATTCAACCTATATTTTAGAGGATAACTCCGGTTAGGTCAGGGTTAGGTCTGGTATTTGCCATCATCTGGCTCATACTTTCCCCTTTTTCGCATACTTGTTGGCCAGATCCTGAGCGTTTTCTGAGTTGGATCAGGTAGTAGTTTTGTACCGCACTGAAACAGTGCAGTAATCCTGGATTCGATCTATATATTAGAGGGTAACACCGGTTAGGTTTGGCTTAGGTCTGGTATTTGCCATCATCTGGCTCAAGCTTTCGCATTTTTCGCATACTTGTTGGCCAGATCCTGGGCGTTTTCGGGTTTGGATCAGGTAGTAGTGTGGTACCGCAGTGCAACAGTGAGTTAAACCTGGATTCAATCTATACCTTAGAGGATAACACCGGTTAGGTCAGGGTTAGGTCTGGTATTGGCTTCACCTGGCCAATGCTTTCGCATTTTTCGCATACTTGTTGGCCAGATCCTGGGCGTTTTCTCGTTTGGATCACGAAGTAATGTGGTACCATACTGAAACAGTGAGTGGATCCCGGATTCGATCTATATATTAGTGGGTAACACCGGTTAGGTTTGGGTTTGGTCTGGTATTTGCCATCATCTGGCTCATACTATTGCATTTTTCGCATACTTGTTGGCCAGATCCTGGGCGTTTTCATAGTTGGATCAGGTAGTAGTTTTGTACCGCACTGAAACAGTGAAGTAATCCTGGATTCGATCTATATTTTAGAGGATAACACCGGTTATGTCAGGGTCAGGTCTGGTATTTGCCATAACCCGGCTCATCCTTTCGCATTTTTCGCATACTTGTTGGCCAGATCCTGGGCGTTTTCTGGTTTGGATCACGTAGTATTGTGGTTCCACACTGCAACAGTGAGTTAAACCTGGATAAAATCTCTATTTTAGAGGGTAACACCGGTTATGTCAGGGTCAGGTCTGGTATTTGCCATAATCCGGCTCATATTTTCGCATTTTTCGCATACTTGTTGGCCAGATCCTGGGCAGTTTCTGGTTTGGAACACGTAGTAATGTGGTACCACACTGAAACAGTGAGTTAATCCTGGATTCAATCTATATTTGAGAGGATAACACCGGTTAGGTCAGGGTTAGGTTTGGTATTTGCCATCATCCGGCTCATATTTTCGCATTTTTCGCATACTTGATGGGCAGATCCTGGGCGTTTTCTGGTTTGGAAAACGTAGTAATGTGGTACCACACTGAAACAGTGAGTTAAACCTGCATTCAACCTATATTTTAGAGGATAACTCCGGTTAGGTCAGGGTTAGGTCTGGTATTTGCCATCATCTGGCTCATGCTTTCGCATTTTTCGCATACTTGTTGGCCAGATCCTGGGCGTTTTCTGGTTTGGATCACGCAGTAATGTGGTTCCACACTGCAACAGTGAGTTAAACCAGGATTCAATCTATATTTTAGAGGATAACACCGGTTATGTCAGGGTCAGGTCTGGTATTTGCCTTCACCTGGCCAATGCTTTCGCATTTTTCGCATACTTGTTGGCCAGATCCTGGGCGTTTTCTGGTTTGGATCACGAAGTAATGTGGTACCACACTGAAACAGTGAGTGGATCCCGGATTCGATCTATATATTAGTGGGTAACACCGGTTAGGTTTGGGTTTGGTCTGGTATTTGCCATCATCTGGCTCATACTATTGCATTTTTCGCATACTTGTTGGCCAGATCCTGGGCGTTTTCATAGTTGGATCAGGTAGTAGTTTTGTGCCGCACTGAAACAGTGAAGTAATCCTGGATTCGACCTATATTTTAGAGGATAACACCGGTTATGTCAGGGTCAGGTCTGGTATTTGCCATAACCCGGCTCATATTTTCGCATTTTTCGCATACTTGTTGGCCTGATCCTGAGCGTTTTCTGGTTTGGATCACGTAGTATTGTGGTTCCACACTGCAACAGTGAGTTAAACCTGGATAAAATCTATATTTTAGAGGATAACGCCGGTTATGTCAGGGTCAGGTCTGGTATTTGCCATAATCCGGCTCATATTTTCGCATTTTTCGCATACTTGTTGGCCAGATCCTGGGCGTTTTCTGGTTTGGATCACGTAGTAATGTAGAACCACTCTGAAACAGTGAGTCAAACCTGGATTCAATCTATATTTCAGAGGATAACACCGGTTAGGTCAGGGTTAGGTCTGGTATTTGCCATCATCCGGCTCATACTTTCGCATTTTTCGCATACTTATTGGCCAGATCCTGGGCGTTCACTGGTTTGGATCACGTAGTAATGTGGTTCCACACTGCATCAGTGAGTTAAACATGGATACAATCTACATTTTAGAGGATAACACCGTCTACGTCAGGGTTATGTCTGGTATTTGCCATCATCTGGCTCATGCTTTCGCATTTTTCGCATACTTGTTGGCCAGATCCTGGGCGTTTTCTGGTTTGGATCACGTAGTAATGTGGTACCACACTGAAACAGTGAGCTAATCCTGGATTCGATCTATATATTAGAGGGCAACACCGGTTACGTTTGGGTTATGTCTGGTATTTGCCATCATCTGGCTCATACTTACGCATTTTTCGCATACTTGTTGGCCAGATCCTGGGCGTTTTCTGGGTTGAATCAGGTAGTAGTGTGGTACCGCACTGCAAGAGTAAGTTAAACCTGGATTGAATCTATATTTTAGAGGCTAACACCGGTTAGGTCAGGGTTAGGTGTGGTATTTGCCTTCATCTGGCTTATGCTTTCGCATTTTTCGCATACTTGATGGCCAGATCCTGGGCGTTTTCTGGGTTGCATCAGGTAGTAGTGTGGTACCGCACTGCAATAGTGAGTTAAACCTGGATTCAATCTATACTTTAGAGGATAACACGGGTTAGGTCAGGGTTAGGTCTGGTATTTGCCATCATCTGGCTCATGCTTTGGCATTTTTCGCATACTTGATGGGCAGATCCTGGGCGTTCTCTGGTTTGGAAAACGTAGTAATGTGGTACCACACTAAAACAGTGAGTTGGCCCTGGATTCGATCTATATTTTAGAGGATAACACCGGTTAGGTCAGGGTTAGGTCTGGTATTTGCCATCATCTGGCTCATACTTTCGCATTTTTCGCATACTTGTTGGCCAGATCCTGGGCGATTTCTGGGTTGAATCAGGTAGTAGTGTGGTACCTGAGTGCAAGAGTGAGTTAAATCTGGATTCAATCTATATTTTAGATGATAACACCGGTTAGGTTTGGGTTAGGTCTGGTATTTGCCATCATCTGGCTCATACTTTCGCATTATTCGCATACTTATTTGCCAGATCCTGGGCGTTTTCTGGTTTGGATCACGTAGTAATGTGGTTCCACACTGCAACAGAGAGGTAAACCTGGATTCAATCTATATTTTAGAGGATAACACCGTCTAGGTCAGGGTTAGGTCTGGTATTTGCCATCATCTGGCTCATACTTTCCCCTTTTTCGCATACTTGTTGGCCAGATCCTGAGCGTTTTCTGAGTTGGATCAGGTAGTAGTTTTGTACCGCACTGAAACAGTGCAGTAATCCTGGATTCGATCTATATATTAGAGGGTAACACCGGTTAGGTTTGGCTTAGGTCTGGTATTTGCCATCATCTGGCTCAAGCTTTCGCATTTTTCGCATACTTGTTGGCCAGATCCTGGGCGTTTTCGGGTTTGGATCAGGTAGTAGTGTGGTACCGCAGTGCAACAGTGAGTTAAACCTGGATTCAATCTATACCTTAGAGGATAACACCGGTTAGGTCAGGGTTAGGTCTGGTATTGGCTTCACCTGGCCAATGCTTTCGCATTTTTCGCATACTTGTTGGCCAGATCCTGGGCGTTTTCTCGTTTGGATCACGAAGTAATGTGGTACCATACTGAAACAGTGAGTGGATCCCGGATTCGATCTATATATTAGTGGGTAACACCGGTTAGGTTTGGGTTTGGTCTGGTATTTGCCATCATCTGGCTCATACTATTGCATTTTTCGCATACTTGTTGGCCAGATCCTGGGCGTTTTCATAGTTGGATCAGGTAGTAGTTTTGTACCGCACTGAAACAGTGAAGTAATCCTGGATTCGATCTATATTTTAGAGGATAACACCGGTTATGTCAGGGTCAGGTCTGGTATTTGCCATAACCCGGCTCATACTTTCGCATTTTTCGCATACTTGTTGGCCAGATCCTGGGCGTTTTCTGGTTTGGATCACGTAGTATTGTGGTTCCACACTGCAACAGTGAGTTAAACCTGGATAAAATCTCTATTTTAGAGGGTAACACCGGTTATGTCAGGGTCAGGTCTGGTATTTGCCATAATCCGGCTCATATTTTCGCATTTTTCGCATACTTGTTGGCCAGATCCTGGGCAGTTTCTGGTTTGGAACACGTAGTAATGTGGTACCACACTGAAACAGTGAGTTAATCCTGGATTCAATCTATATTTGAGAGGATAACACCGGTTAGGTCAGGGTTAGGTTTGGTATTTGCCATCATCCGGCTCATATTTTCGCATTTTTCGCATACTTGATGGGCAGATCCTGGGCGTTTTCTGGTTTGGAAAACGTAGTAATGTGGTACCACACTGAAACAGTGAGTTAAACCTGCATTCAACCTATATTTTAGAGGATAACTCCGGTTAGGTCAGGGTTAGGTCTGGTATTTGCCATCATCTGGCTCATGCTTTCGCATTTTTCGCATACTTGTTGGCCAGATCCTGGGCGTTTTCTGGTTTGGATCACGCAGTAATGTGGTTCCACACTGCAACAGTGAGTTAAACCAGGATTCAATCTATATTTTAGAGGATAACACCGGTTATGTCAGGGTCAGGTCTGGTATTTGCCTTCACCTGGCCAATGCTTTCGCATTTTTCGCATACTTGTTGGCCAGATCCTGGGCGTTTTCTGGTTTGGATCACGAAGTAATGTGGTACCACACTGAAACAGTGAGTGGATCCCGGATTCGATCTATATATTAGTGGGTAACACCGGTTAGGTTTGGGTTTGGTCTGGTATTTGCCATCATCTGGCTCATACTATTGCATTTTTCGCATACTTGTTGGCCAGATCCTGGGCGTTTTCATAGTTGGATCAGGTAGTAGTTTTGTGCCGCACTGAAACAGTGAAGTAATCCTGGATTCGACCTATATTTTAGAGGATAACACCGGTTATGTCAGGGTCAGGTCTGGTATTTGCCATAACCCGGCTCATATTTTCGCATTTTTCGCATACTTGTTGGCCTGATCCTGAGCGTTTTCTGGTTTGGATCACGTAGTATTGTGGTTCCACACTGCAACAGTGAGTTAAACCTGGATAAAATCTATATTTTAGAGGATAACGCCGGTTATGTCAGGGTCAGGTCTGGTATTTGCCATAATCCGGCTCATATTTTCGCATTTTTCGCATACTTGTTGGCCTGATCCTGAGCGTTTTCTGGTTTGGATCACGTAGTATTGTGGTTCCACACTGCAACAGTGAGTTAAACCTGGATAAAATCTATATTTTAGAGGGTAACACCGGTTATGTCAGGGTCAGGTCTGGTATTTGCCATAATCCGGCCAATATTTTCGCATTTTTCGCATACTTGTTCGCCAGATCCTCAGCGTTTTCTGGGTTGGATGAGGTAGTAGAGTGGTACCGCATTGAAACAGTGAAGTAATCCTGGATTCGATCTATATATTAGGGGGTAACACCGGTTAGGTTTGGGATAAGTCTGGTATTTGCCATCATCTGGCTCATACTTTCGCATTATTCGCATACTTATTTGCCAGATCCTGGGCGTTTTCTGGTTTGGATCACGTAGTAATGTGGTTCCACACTGCAACAGAGAGGTAAACCTGGATACAATCTATATTTTAGAGGGTAACACCGGTTAGGTTTGGCTTAGGTCTGGTATTTGCCATCATCTGGCTCAAGCTTTCGCATTTTTCGCATACTTTTTGGCCAGAACCTGGGCGTTTTCTGGTTTGCATCACGCAGTAATGTTGTACCACACTGAAACAGTGAGTTTATCTTAGATTCAATCTATATTTTAGAGGATAACACCGGTTAGGTCAGGGTTAGGTCTGGTATTTGCCATCATCTGGCTCATACTTTCGCATTTTTCACCTACTTGTTGGCCAGATACTTAGCGTTTTCTGGGTTGGAACACGTAGTAATGCGCACCACACCCAAACAGTGAGAGAAACCTGGATTCAATCTATATTTTAGAGGCTAACACCGGTTAGGTCAGGGTTAGGTGTGGTATTTGCCTTCATCTGGCTTATGCTTTCGCATTTTTCGCATACTTGATGGCCAGATCCTGGGCGTTTTCTGGTTTGGATCACGTAGTAATGTAGAACCACTCTGAAACAGTGAGTCAAACCTGGATTCAATCTATATTTCAGAGGATAACACCGGTTAGGTCAGGGTTAGGTCTGGTATTTGCCATCATCCGGCTCATACTTTCGCATTTTTCGCATACTTATTGGCCAGATCCTGGGCGTTCACTGGTTTGGATCACGTAGTAATGTGGTTCCACACTGCATCAGTGAGTTAAACATGGATACAATCTACATTTTAGAGGATAACACCGTCTACGTCAGGGTTATGTCTGGTATTTGCCATCATCTGGCTCATGCTTTCGCATTTTTCGCATACTTGTTGGCCAGATCCTGGGCGTTTTCTGGTTTGGATCACGTAGTAATGTGGTACCACACTGAAACAGTGAGCTAATCCTGGATTCGATCTATATATTAGAGGGCAACACCGGTTACGTTTGGGTTATGTCTGGTATTTGCCATCATCTGGCTCATACTTACGCATTTTTCGCATACTTGTTGGCCAGATCCTGGGCGTTTTCTGGGTTGAATCAGGTAGTAGTGTGGTACCGCAATGCAAGAGTGAGTTAAACCTGGATTGAATCTATATTTTAGAGGCTAACACCGGTTAGGTCAGGGTTAGGTGTGGTATTTGCCTTCATCTGGCTTATGCTTTCGCATTTTTCGCATACTTGATGGCCAGATCCTGGGCGTTTTCTGGGTTGCATCAGGTAGTAGTGTGGTACCGCACTGCAATAGTGAGTTAAACCTGGATTCAATCTATACTTTAGAGGATAACACGGGTTAGGTCAGGGTTAGGTCTGGTATTTGCCATCATCTGGCTCATGCTTTGGCATTTTTCGCATACTTGATGGGCAGATCCTGGGCGTTCTCTGGTTTGGAAAACGTAGTAATGTGGTACCACACTAAAACAGTGAGTTGGCCCTGGATTCGATCTATATTTTAGAGGATAACACCGGTTAGGTCAGGGTTAGGTCTGGTATTTGCCATCATCTGGCTCATACTTTCGCATTTTTCGCATACTTGTTGGCCAGATCCTGGGCGATTTCTGGGTTGAATCAGGTAGTAGTGTGGTACCTGAGTGCAAGAGTGAGTTAAATCTGGATTCAATCTATATTTTAGATGATAACACCGGTTAGGTTTGGGTTAGGTCTGGTATTTGCCATCATCTGGCTCATACTTTCGCATTATTCGCATACTTATTTGCCAGATCCTGGGCGTTTTCTGGTTTGGATCACGTAGTAATGTGGTTCCACACTGCAACAGAGAGGTAAACCTGGATTCAATCTATATTTTAGAGGATAACACCGTCTAGGTCAGGGTTATGTCTGGTATTTGCCATCATCTGGCTCATGCTTTGGCATTTTTCGCATACTTGTTGGCCAGATCCTGGGCGTTTTCTGGTTTGGATCACGTAGTAATGTGGTACCACACTGAAACAGTGAGCTAATCCTGGATTCGATCTATATATTAGAGGGCAACACCGGTTACGTTTGGGTTAGGTCTGGTATTAGCCATCATCTGGCTCAAACTTTCGCATTTTTCACATACTTGTTGCCCAGATCCTGGGCGTTTTCTGGGTTGGATCAGGTAGTAGTGTGGTACCGCACTGAAACGGTGAAGCAATCCTGGATTCGATTTATATATTAGGGGGTAACACCGGTTAGGTTTGGGTTAGGTCTGGTATTTGCCATCATCTGGCTCATACTTTCGCATTATTCGCATACTTATTTGCCAGATCCTGGGCGTTTTCTGGTTTGGATCACGTAGTAATGTGGTGCCACACTGCAACAGAGAGGTAAACCTGGATTCAATCTATATTTTAGAGGATAACACCGGTTAGGTTAGGGTTAGGTCTGGCATTTGCCATCATCTGGCTTATACTTTCGCATTTTTCGCATACCTGTTGGCCAGATCGTGAGCGTTTTCTGGGTTGGATCAGGTAGTAGTGTGGTACCACACTGCAACAGTGAGTTAAACCTGGATTCAGTCTATATTTTAGAGGATAACACCGGTTAGGTCAGGGTTAGGTCTGGTATTTGCCATCATCTGGCTCATACTTTCGCTTTTTTCGCATACTTGTTGGCCAGATCCTGGGCGTTTTCTGGGTTGAATCATGTAGTAGTGTGGCACCGCACTGCAAGAGTGAGTTAAACCTGGATTCAATCTATATTTTAGAGGATAACACCTGTTAGGTCAGGGTTAGGTCTGGTATTTGCCATCATCTGGCTCATACTTTCGCATTTTTCGAATACTTGTTGCCCAGATACTGGGCGTTTTCTGGGTTGGATCAGGTGGTAGTGTGGTACCGCACTGAAACAGTGAAGCAATCCTGGATTCGATCTATATATTAGGGGGTAACACCGGTTAGGTTTGGGTTAGGTCTGGTATTTGCCATCATCCGGCTCATACTTTCGCATTATTCGCATACTTATTTGCCAGATCCTGGGCGTTTTCTTGTTTGGATCACGTAGTAATGTGGTTCCACACTGCAACAGAGTGGTAAACCTGGGTACAATCTATATTTTAGAGGGTAACACCGGTTAGGTTTGGCTTAGGTCTGGTATTTGCCATCATCTGGCTCATGCTTTCGCATTATTCGCATACTTTTTGGCCAGAACCTGGGCGTTTTCTGGTTTGCATCACGCAGTAATGTTGTACCACACTGAAACAGTGAGTTTATCTTAGATTCAATCTATATTTTAGAGGATAACACCGGCTTGGTCAGGGTTAGGTCTGGTATTGGCCATCATCTGGCTCATACTATCGCATTTTTCACCTACTTCTTGGCAAGATACTGGGCGTTTTCTGGGTTGGAACACGTAGTAATGCGCACCACAACCAAACAGTGAGTTAAACCTGGATTCAATCTATATTTTAGAGGATAGCACCGGTTAGGTCAGGGTTAGGTCTGGTGTTTGCCACCATCTGGCTCATACTTTCGCATTTTTCACCTACTTCTTGGCAAGATACTGGGCGTTTTCAGGGTTGGAACACGTAGTAATGCGCACCACACCCAAACAGTCAGTTAAACCTGGATTCAATCTATATTTTGGAGGATAACACCGGCTAGGTCAGGGTTAGGTCTGGTATTTGCCATCATCTGGCTCATAGTTTCGCATTATTCGCATACTTATTGGCCAGATCCTGGGCGTTTTCTGGGTTGGGGTCACGTAGTAATGTGGAACCACACTGCTACAGTGAGTTAAAACTGGATTCAATCTATATTTTAGAGGATAACACCGGTTAGGTCAGGGTTAGGTCTGGTATTTGCCATCATCTGGCTCATACTTTCGCATTTTTCGCATACTTGTAGGCCAGATCCTGGGCGTTTTCTGGGTTGGATCAGGTAGTAGTGTGGTACCGCACTGCAACAGTGAGTTAAACCTGGGTTCAGACTATACTTTAGAGGATAACACCGGTTAGGTCAGGGTTAGGTCTGGTATTTGCCATCATCTGGCTCATGCTTTGGCATTTTTCGCATAGTTGATGGCCAGGTCCTGGGCATTTTCTGGTTTGGAACACGTAGTAATATGGTACCACACTGAAACAGTGAGTTAATCCTGGATTCAATCTATATTTTAGAGGATAACATCGGTTTGGTCAGGGTTAGGTCTGGTATTTGCCATCATCTGGCTTATACTTTCGCATTTTTCGCATACTTGTTGGCCAGATCCTGGGCGTTTTCTGGTTTGGATCACGGAGTAGTGTGGTACCGCACTGAAACTGTGAGTTAAACCTGGATTCAATCCATATTTTGGAGGATAACACCGGTTAGGTTAGGGTTAGGACGGGTATTTGCCATCATCTGGCTTATACTTTCGCATTTTTCGCATACCAGTTGGCCAGATCGTGAGCGTTTTCTGGGTTGGATCAGGTAGTAGTGTGGTACCACACTGCAACAGTGAGTTAAACCTGGATTCAATCTATATTTTAGAGGATAACACCGGTTAGGTCAGGGTTAGGTCTGGTATTTGCCATCATCTGGCTCATACTTTCGCATTTTTCGCATACTTGTTGGCCAGATCCTGGGCGTTTTCTGGGTTGAATCATGTAGTAGTGTGGTACCGCACTGCAAGAGTGAGATAAACCTGGATTCAATCTATATTTTAGAGGATAACACCGGTTCGGTCAGGGTTAGGTCTGGTATTTGCCATCATCTGGCTCATACTTTCGCATTTTTCGCATACTTGTTGCCCAGATCCTGGGCGTTTTCTGGGTTGGATCAGGTGGTAGTGTGGTACCGCACTGAAACAGTGAAGCAATCCTGGATTCGATCTATATATTAGGGGTAACACCGGTTAGGTTTGGGTTAGGTCTGGTATTTGCCATCATCCGGCTCATACTTTCGCATTATTCGCATACTTATTTGCCAGATCCTGGGCGTTTTCTGGTTTGGATCACGTAGTAATGTGGTTCCACACTGCAACAGAGTGGTAAACCTGGGTACAATCTATATTTTAGAGGGTAACACCGGTTAGGTTTGGCTTAGGTCTGGTATTTGCCATCATCTGGCTCATGCTTTCGCATTATTCGCATACTTTTTGGCCAGAACCTGGGCGTTTTCTGGTTTGCATCACGCAGTAATGTGGTACCACACTGCAACAGTGAGTTAAACCTGGATTCAATCTATATTTTAGATGATAACACCGGTTAGGTCAGGGTTAGGTCTGGTATTTGCCATCATCTGGCTCATACTTTCGCATTTTTCGCATACTTGTTGGCCAGATCCTGGGCGTTTTCTGATTTGGGTCGCGTAGTAGTGTGGTACCGCACTGCAATAGTGAGTTAAACCTGGATTCAATCTATACTTTAGAGGATAACACCGGTTAGGTCAGGGTTAGGTCTGGTATTTGGCATCATCTGGCTCATGCTTTGGCATTTTTCGCATACTTGACGGGCAGATCCTGGGCGTTCCCTGGATTGGATCACGTAGTAATGTGGTCCCACACTGCAACAGTGAGTTAAACCAGGATTCAATCTATATTTTAGAGGATAACACCGGTTATGTCAGGGTCAGGTCTGGTATTTGCCATAATCCGGCTTATATTTTTGCATTTTTCGCATACTTGTTGGCCAGATCCTGAGCGTTTTCTGGTTTGGATCACGTAGTATTGTGGTTCCACACTGCAACAGTGAGTTAAACCTGGATAAAATCTATATTTTAGAGGGTAACACCGGTTATGTCAGGGTCAGGTCTGGTATTTGCCATCATCTGGCTCATGCTATCGCATTTTTCGCATACTTGTTGGCCAGATCCTGAGCGTTTTCTGGGTTGAATCATGTAGTAGTGTGGTACCGCACTGCAAGAGTGAGATAAACCTGGATTCAATCTATATTTTAGAGGATAACACCGGTTCGGTCAGGGTTAGGTCTGGTATTTGCCATCATCTGGCTCATACTTTCGCATTTTTCGCATACTTGTTGCCCAGATCCTGGGCGTCTTCTGGGTTGGATCAGGTGGTAGTGTGGTACCGCACTGAAACAGTGAAGCAATCCTGGATTCGATCTATATATTAGGGGGTAACACCGGTTAGGTTTGGGTTAGGTCTGGTATTTGCCATCATCCGGCTCATACTTTCGCATTATTCGCATACTTATTTGCCCGATCCTGGGCGTTTTCTGGTTTGGATCACGTAGTAATGTGGTTCCACACTGCAACAGAGTGGTAAACCTGGGTACAATCTATATTTTAGAGGGTAACACCGGTTAGGTTTGGCTTAGGTCTGGTATTTGCCATCATCTGGCTCATGCTTTCGCATTATTCGCATACTTTTTGGCCAGAACCTGGGCGTTTTCTGGTTTGCATCACGCAGTAATGTTGTACCACACTGAAACAGTGAGTTTATCTTAGATTCAATCTATATTTTAGAGGATAACACCGGTTAGGTCAGGGTTAGGTCTGGTATTTGCCACCATCTGACTCATACTTTCGCATTTCTCACCTACTTCTTGGCCAGATACTGGGCGTTTTCTGGGTTGGAACACGTAGTAATACGAACCACACCCAAACAGTGAGTTAAACCTGGATTCAATCTATATTTTAGAGGATAACACCGGTTAGGTCAGGGTTAGGTCTGGTATTTGCCACCATCTGGCTCATACTTTCGCATTTTTCACCTACTTCTTGGCCAGATACTGGGCGTTTTCTGGGTTGGAACACGTAGAAATGCGCACCACACCCAAACAGTGAGTTAAACCTGGATTCAATCTATATTTTGGAGGATAACACCGGCTAGGTCAGGGTTAGGTCTGGTATTTGCCATCATATGGCTCATAGTTTCGCATTATTCGCATACTTATTGGCCAGATCCTGGGCGTATTCTGGTTTGGAAAACGTAGTAATGTGGTACCACACTGAAACAGTGAGCTAAACCTGGATACAATCTATAGTTTAGATGATAACACCGGTCAGGTCAGGGTTAGGTCTGGTATTTGCCATCATCTGGCTCATACTTTCGCATTTTTCGCATACTTGTTGGCCAGACCCTGGGCGTTTTCTGGTTTGGATCACGCAGTAATGTGGTACCACACTGCAACAGTGAGTTAAACCTGGATTCAATCTATATATTAGGGGGTAACACCGGTTAGGTTTGGGATAAGTCTGGTATTTGCCATCATCTGGCTCATACTTTCGCATTATTCGCATACTTATTTGCCAGATCCTGGGCGTTTTCTGGTTTGGATCACGTAGTAATGTGGTTCCACACTGCAACAGAGAGGTAAACCTGGATACAATCTATATTTTAGAGGGTAACACCGGTTAGGTTTGGCTTAGGTCTGGTATTTGCCATCATCTGGCTCATGCTTTCGCATTTTTCGCAAACTTGTTGGCCTGATCCTGGGCGTTTTCTGGTTTGGATCACGCAGTAATGTGGTACCACACTGAAACAGTGAGTGGATACCGGATTCGATCTATATATTAGTGGGTAACACCGGTTAGGTCAGGGTCAGGTCTGGTATTTGCCATCATCTGGCTCATACTTTCGCACTTTTCGCATACTTGTTGGCCAGATCCTGGGCGTTTTCTGGTTTGGATCACGGAGTAGTGTGGTACCGCACTGAAACTGTGAGATAAACCTGGATTCAATCCATATTTTAGAGGATAACACCGGTTAGGTCAGGGTTAGGTCTGGTATTTGCCATCATTTGGCTCATACTTTTGCA
Organism: Colletes latitarsis; assembly: GCF_051014445.1. Classification (NCBI taxonomy): domain Eukaryota; kingdom Metazoa; phylum Arthropoda; class Insecta; order Hymenoptera; family Colletidae; genus Colletes; species Colletes latitarsis. The sequence goes on from NW_027488371.1 coordinate 11,561,530, forward strand.
TTCTTCGCATACTTGTTGGCCAGATCCTGGGCGTTCACTGGTTTGGATCACGTAGTAATGTGGTTCCACACTGCATCAGTGAGTTAAACATGGATACAATCTATATTTTAGAGGATAACACCGTCTAGGTCAGGATTATGTCTGGTATTTGCCATCATCTGGCTCATGCTTTCGCATTTTTCGCGTACTTGTTGGCCAGATCCTGGGCGTTTTCTGGTTTGGATCACGTAGTAATGTGGTACCACACTGAAACAGTGAGCTAATCCTGGATTCGATCTATATATTAGAGGGCAACACCGGTTACGTATGGGTTAGGTCTGGTATTAGCCACCATCTGGCTCATACTTTCGCATTTTTCGCATACTTGTTGGCCAGATCCTGGGCGTCTTCTGGGTTGGATCAGGTAGTAGTGTGGTACCGCACTGCAACATTGAGTTAAACCTGGATTCAATCTATATTTTAGAGGATCACACCCGTTAGGTCAGGGTTAGGTCTGGTATTTGCCATCATCTGGTTCATACTTTCGCATTTTTCGAATACTTGTTGGCCAGATCCTGGGCGTTTTCTGGGTTGAATCAGGTAGTAGTGTGGTACCGCAGTGCAAGAGTGAGCTAAACCTGTATTCAATCTATATTTTAGAGGATAACACCCGTTAGGTCAGGGTTAGGTCTGGTATTTGCCATCATCTGGCTCATACTTTCGCATTTTTCGCATACGTGTTGGCCAGATCCTGGGCGTTTTCTGGTTTGGGTCGCGTAGTAGTGTGGTACCACACTGCAACAGTGAGTTAAACCTGGATTCAATCTATACTTTAGAGGATAACACGGGTTAGGTCAGGGTTAGGTCTGGTATTTGCCATCATCTGGCTCATGCTTTGGCATTTTTCGCATACTTGATGGGCAGATCCTGGGCGTTTTCTGGTTTGGAAAACGTAGTAATGTGGTACCACACTGCAACAGTGAGTTAAACCAGGATTCAATCTATATTTTAGAGGATAACACCGGTTATGTCAGGGTCAGATCTGGTATTTGCCATAATCCGGCTTATATTTTCGCATTTTTCGCATACTTGTTGGCCAGATCCTGAGCGTTTTCTGGTTTGGATCACGTAGTGTTGTGGTTCCACACTGCAACAGTGAGTTAAACCTGGATTCAATCTATATTTTAGATGATAACACCGGTTAGGTCAGGGTTATGTCTGGTATTTGCCATCATCTGGCTCATACTTTCGCATATTTCGCATACTTGTTGGCCAGATCCTGGGCGTTTTCTGGTTTGGATCACGGAGTAGTGTGGTACCGCACTGAAACTGTGAGTTAAACCTGGATTCAATCCATATTCTAGAGGATAACACCGGTTAGGTCTGGGTTAGGTCTGGTATTTGCCATCATCTGGCTCATACTTTCGCATTTTTCGCATACTTGTTGGCCAGATCCTGGGCGATTTCTGGGTTGAATCAGGTAGTAGTGTGGTACCTGAGTGCAAGAGTGAGTTAAACCTGGATTCAATCTATATTTTAGAGGATAACACCGGTTAGGTCAGGGTTAGGTCTGGTATTTGCCATCATCTGGCTCATACTTTCGCATTTTTCACCTACTTGTTGGCCAGATACTTAGCGTTTTCTGGGTTGGAACACGTAGTAATGCGCACCACACCCAAACAGTGAGATAAGCCTGGATTCAATCTATATTTTAGAGGATAACACCGGTTAGGTCATGGTTAGGTCTGGTATTTGCCATCATCTGGCTCATACTTTCGCATTTTTCGCATACTCGTTGGCCAGATCCTGGGCGTTTTCTGAGTTGGATCAGGTAGTAGTGTGGTAACGCACTGCAACAGTGAGTTAAACATGGATACAATCTATATTTTAGAGGATAACACCGTCTACGTCAGGGTTATGTCTGGTATTTGCCATCATCTGGCTCATGCTTTCGCATTTTTCGCATACTTGTTGGCCAGATCCTGGGCGTTTTCTGGTTTGGATCACGTAGTAATGTGGTACCACACTGAAACAGTGAGCTAATCCTGGATTCGATCTATATATTAGAGGGCAACACCGGTTACGTTTGGGTTATGTCTGGTATTTGCCATCATCTGGCTCATACTTACGCATTTTTCGCATACTTGTTGGCCAGATCCTGGGCGATTTCTGGGTTGAATCAGGTAGTAGTGTGGTACCGCACTGCAAGAGTGAGTTAAACCTGGATTCAATCTATATTTTAGAGGCTAACACCGGTTAGGTCAGGGTTAGGTGTGGTATTTGCCTTCATCTGGCTTATGCTTTCGCATTTTTCGCATACTTGATGGCCAGATCCTGGGCGTTTTCTGGGTTGCATCAGGTAGTAGTGTGGTACCGCACTGCAATAGTGAGTTAAACCTGGATTCAATCTATACTTTAGAGGATAACACGCGTTAGGTCAGGGTTAGGTCTGGTATTTGCCATCATCTGGCTCATACTTACGCATTTTTCGCATACTTGTTGGCCAGATCCTGGGCGATTTCTGGGTTGAATCAGGTAGTAGTGTGGTACCGCACTGCAAGAGTGAGTTAAACCTGGATTCAATCTATATTTTAGAGGCTAACACTGGTTAGGTCAGGGTTAGGTGTGGTATTTGCCTTCATCTGGCTTATGCTTTCGCATTTTTCGCATACTTGTTGGCCAGATCCTGGGCGATTTCTGGGTTGAATCAGGTAGTAGTGTGGTACCTGAGTGCAAGAGTGAGTTAAATCTGGATTCAATCTATATTTTAGATGATAACACCGGTTAGGTTTGGGTTAGGTCTGGTATTTGCCATCATCTGGCTCATACTTTCGCATTATTCGCATACTTATTTGCCAGATCCTGGGCGTTTTCTGGTTTGGATCACGTAGTAATGTGGTTCCACACTGCAACAGAGAGGTAAACCTGGATTCAATCTATATTTTAGAGGATAACACCGTCTAGGTCAGGGTTATGTCTGGTATTTGCCATCATCTGGCTCATGCTTTCGCATTTTTCGCATACTTGTTGGCCAGATCCTGAGCGTTTTCTGGTTTGGATCACGTAGTAATGTGGTACCACACTGAAACAGTGAGCTAATCCTGGATTCGATCTATATATTAGAGGGCAACACCGGTTACGTTTGGGTTAGGTCTGGTATTAGCTATCATCTGGCTCATACTTTCGCATTTTTCGCATACTTGTTGCCCAGATCCTGGGCGTTTTCTGGGTTGGATCAGGTAGTAGTGTGGTACCGCACTGAAACGGTGAAGCAATCCTGGATTCGATTTATATATTAGGGGGTAACACCGGTTAGGTTTGGGTTAGGTCTGGTATTTGCCATCATCTGGCTCATACTTTCGCATTATTCGCATACTTATTTGCCAGATCCTGGGCGTTTTCTGGTTTGGATCACGTAGTAATGTGGTGCCACACTGCAACAGAGAGGTAAACCTGGATTCGATTTATATATTAGGGGGTAACACCGGTTAGGTTAGGGTTAGGTCTGGTATTTGCCTTCACCTGGCCAATGCTTTCGCATTTTTCGCATACTTGATGGCCAGATCCTGGGCGTTTTCTGGTTTGGATCACGGAGTAGTGTGGTACCGCACTGAAACTGTGAGTTAAACCTGGAGTCAATCCATATTTTGGAGGATAACACCGGTTAGGTTAGGGTTAGGTCTGGCATTTGCCATCATCTGGCTTATACTTTCGCATTTTTCGCATACCTGTTGGCCAGATCGTGAGCGTTTTCTGGGTTGGATCAGGTAGTAGTGTGGTACCGCACCGAAACTGTGAGTTAAACCTGGATTCAATCCATATTCTAGAGGATAACACCGGTTAGGTCTGGGTTAGGTCTGGTATTTGCCATCATCTGGCTCATACTTTCGCATTTTTCGCATACTTGTTGGCCAGATCCTGGGCGATTTCTGGGTTGAATCAGGTAGTAGTGTGGTACCTGAGTGCAAGAGTGAGTTAAACCTGGATTCAATCTATATTTTAGAGGATAACACCGGTTAGGTCTGGGTTAGGTCTGGTATTTGCCATCATCTGGCTCATACTTTCGCATTTTTCACCTACTTGTTGGCCAGATACTTAGCGTTTTATGGGTTGGAACACGTAGTAATGCGCACCACACCCAAACAGTGAGATAAACCTGGATTCAATCTATATTTTAGAGGATTACACCGGTTAGGTCAGGGTTAGGTCTGGTATTTGCCATCATCTGGCTCATACTTTCGCATTTTTCGCATACTTGTTGGCCAGATCCTGGGCGTTTTCTGGGTTGGATCAGGTAGTAGTGTAGTACCGCACTGCAACAGTGAGTTAAACCTGGATTCAATCTATATTTTAGAGGCTAACACCGGTTAGGTCAGGGTTAGGTGTGGTATTTGCCTTCATCTGGCTTATGCTTTCGCATTTTTCGCATACTTGATGGCCAGATCCTGGGCGTTTTCTGGTTTGGATCACGTAGTAATGTAGAACCACTCTGAAACAGTGAGTCAAACCTGGATTCAATCTATATTTCAGAGGATAACACCGGTTAGGTCAGGATTAGGTCGGGTATTTGCCATCATCCGGCTCATACTTTCGCATTTTTCGCATACTTATTGGCCGGATCCTGGGCGTTCACTGGTTTGGATCACGTAGTAATGTGGTACCACATTGAAACAGTGAGCTAATCCTGGATTCGATCTGTATATTAGAGGGCAACACCGGTTACGTTTGGGTTATGTCTGGTATTTGCCATCATCTGGCTCATACTTTCGCATTTTTCGCATACTTGTTGGCCAGATCCTGGGCGATTTCTGGGTTGAATCAGGTAGTAGTGTGGTACCTGAGTGCAAGAGTGAGTTAAATCTGGATTCAATCTATATTTTAGATGATAACACCGGTTAGGTTTGGGTTAGGTCTGGTATTTGCCATCATCTGGCTCATACTTTCGCATTATTCGCATACTTATTTGCCAGATCCTGGGCGTTTTCTGGTTTGGATCACGTAGTAATGTGGTTCCACAATGCAACAGAGAGGTAAACCTGGATTCAATCTATATTTTAGAGGATAACACCGTCTACGTCAGGGTTATGTCTGGTATTTGCCATCATCTGGCTCATGCTTTCGCATTTTTCGCATACTTGTTGGCCAGATCCTGGGCGTTTTCTGGTTTGGATCACGTAGTAATGTGGTACCACACTGAAACAGTGAGCTAATCCTGGATTCGATCTATATATTAGAGGGCAACACCGGTTACGTTTGGGTTAGGTCTGGTATTAGCTATCATCTGGCTCATACTTTCGCATTTTTCGCATACTTGTTGCCCAGATCCTGGGCGTTTTCTGGGTTGGATCACGTAGTAATGTGGTGCCACACTGCAACAGAGAGGTAAACCTGGATTCGATTTATATATTAGGGGGTAACACCGGTTAGGTTAGGGTTAGGTCTGGTATTTGCCTTCACCTGGCCAATGCTTTCGCATTTTTCGCATACTTGATGGCCAGATCCTGGGCGTTTTCTGGTTTGGATCACGGAGTAGTGTGGTACCGCACTGAAACTGTGAGTTAAACCTGGAGTCAATCCATATTTTGGAGGATAACACCGGTTAGGTTAGGGTTAGGTCTGGCATTTGCCATCATCTGGCTTATACTTTCGCATTTTTCGCATACCTGTTGGCCAGATCGTGAGCGTTTTCTGGGTTGGATCAGGTAGTAGTGTGGTACCACACTGCAACAGTGAGTTAAACCTGGATTCAATCTATATTTTAGAGGATAACACCGGTTAGGTCAGGGTTAGGTCTGGTATTTGCCATCATCTGGCTCATACTTTCGCATTTTTCGCATACTTGTTGGCCAGATCCTGGGCGTTTTCTGGGTTGAATCATGTAGTAGTGTGGTACCGCACTGCAAGAGTGAGTTAAACCTGGATTCAATCTATATTTTAGAGGATAACACCGGTTAGGTCAGGGTTAGGTCTGGTATTTGCCATCATCTGGCTCATACTTTCGCATTTTTCGCATACTTGTTGGCCAGATCCTGGGCGATTTCTGGGTTGAATCAGGTAGTAGTGTGGTACCTGAGTGCAAGAGTGAGTTAAACCTGGATTCAATCTATATTTTAGAGGATCACACCGGTTAGGTCAGGGTTAGGTCTGGTATTTGCCATCATCTGGCTCATACTTTCGCATTTTTCACCTACTTGTTGGCCAGATACTTAGCGTTTTCTGGGTTGGAACACGTAGTAATGCGCACCACACCCAAACAGTGAGATAAGCCTGGATTCAATCTATATTTTAGAGGATAACACCGGTTAGGTCATGGTTAGGTCTGGTATTTGCCATCATCTGGCTCATACTTTCGCATTTTTCGCATACTCGTTGGCCAGATCCTGGGCGTTTTCTGAGTTGGATCAGGTAGTAGTGTGGTAACGCACTGCAACAGTGAGTTAAACATGGATACAATCTATATTTTAGAGGATAACACCGTCTACGTCAGGGTTATGTCTGGTATTTGCCATCATCTGGCTCATGCTTTCGCATTTTTCGCATACTTGTTGGCCAGATCCTGGGCGTTTTCTGGTTTGGATCACGTAGTAATGTGGTACCACACTGAAACAGTGAGCTAATCCTGGATTCGATCTATATATTAGAGGGCAACACCGGTTACGTTTGGGTTATGTCTGGTATTTGCCATCATCTGGCTCATACTTACGCATTTTTCGCATACTTGTTGGCCAGATCCTGGGCGATTTCTGGGTTGAATCAGGTAGTAGTGTGGTACCGCACTGCAAGAGTGAGTTAAACCTGGATTCAATCTATATTTTAGAGGCTAACACCGGTTAGGTCAGGGTTAGGTGTGGTATTTGCCTTCATCTGGCTTATGCTTTCGCATTTTTCGCATACTTGATGGCCAGATCCTGGGCGTTTTCTGGGTTGCATCAGGTAGTAGTGTGGTACCGCACTGCAATAGTGAGTTAAACCTGGATTCAATCTATACTTTAGAGGATAACACGCGTTAGGTCAGGGTTAGGTCTGGTATTTGCCATCATCTGGCTCATACTTACGCATTTTTCGCATACTTGTTGGCCAGATCCTGGGCGATTTCTGGGTTGAATCAGGTAGTAGTGTGGTACCGCACTGCAAGAGTGAGTTAAACCTGGATTCAATCTATATTTTAGAGGCTAACACTGGTTAGGTCAGGGTTAGGTGTGGTATTTGCCTTCATCTGGCTTATGCTTTCGCATTTTTCGCATACTTGTTGGCCAGATCCTGGGCGATTTCTGGGTTGAATCAGGTAGTAGTGTGGTACCTGAGTGCAAGAGTGAGTTAAATCTGGATTCAATCTATATTTTAGATGATAACACCGGTTAGGTTTGGGTTAGGTCTGGTATTTGCCATCATCTGGCTCATACTTTCGCATTATTCGCATACTTATTTGCCAGATCCTGGGCGTTTTCTGGTTTGGATCACGTAGTAATGTGGTTCCACACTGCAACAGAGAGGTAAACCTGGATTCAATCTATATTTTAGAGGATAACACCGTCTAGGTCAGGGTTATGTCTGGTATTTGCCATCATCTGGCTCATGCTTTCGCATTTTTCGCATACTTGTTGGCCAGATCCTGAGCGTTTTCTGGTTTGGATCACGTAGTAATGTGGTACCACACTGAAACAGTGAGCTAATCCTGGATTCGATCTATATATTAGAGGGCAACACCGGTTACGTTTGGGTTAGGTCTGGTATTAGCTATCATCTGGCTCATACTTTCGCATTTTTCGCATACTTGTTGCCCAGATCCTGGGCGTTTTCTGGGTTGGATCAGGTAGTAGTGTGGTACCGCACTGAAACGGTGAAGCAATCCTGGATTCGATTTATATATTAGGGGGTAACACCGGTTAGGTTTGGGTTAGGTCTGGTATTTGCCATCATCTGGCTCATACTTTCGCATTATTCGCATACTTATTTGCCAGATCCTGGGCGTTTTCTGGTTTGGATCACGTAGTAATGTGGTGCCACACTGCAACAGAGAGGTAAACCTGGATTCGATTTATATATTAGGGGGTAACACCGGTTAGGTTAGGGTTAGGTCTGGTATTTGCCTTCACCTGGCCAATGCTTTCGCATTTTTCGCATACTTGATGGCCAGATCCTGGGCGTTTTCTGGTTTGGATCACGGAGTAGTGTGGTACCGCACTGAAACTGTGAGTTAAACCTGGAGTCAATCCATATTTTGGAGGATAACACCGGTTAGGTTAGGGTTAGGTCTGGCATTTGCCATCATCTGGCTTATACTTTCGCATTTTTCGCATACCTGTTGGCCAGATCGTGAGCGTTTTCTGGGTTGGATCAGGTAGTAGTGTGGTACCGCACCGAAACTGTGAGTTAAACCTGGATTCAATCCATATTCTAGAGGATAACACCGGTTAGGTCTGGGTTAGGTCTGGTATTTGCCATCATCTGGCTCATACTTTCGCATTTTTCGCATACTTGTTGGCCAGATCCTGGGCGATTTCTGGGTTGAATCAGGTAGTAGTGTGGTACCTGAGTGCAAGAGTGAGTTAAACCTGGATTCAATCTATATTTTAGAGGATAACACCGGTTAGGTCAGGGTTAGGTGTGGTATTTGCCTTCATCTGGCTTATGCTTTCGCATTTTTCGCATACTTGATGGCCAGATCCTGGGCGTTTTCTGGTTTGGATCACGTAGTAATGTAGAACCACTCTGAAACAGTGAGTCAAACCTGGATTCAATCTATATTTCAGAGGATAACACCGGTTAGGTCAGGATTAGGTCGGGTATTTGCCATCATCCGGCTCATACTTTCGCATTTTTCGCATACTTATTGGCCGGATCCTGGGCGTTCACTGGTTTGGATCACGTAGTAATGTGGTACCACATTGAAACAGTGAGCTAATCCTGGATTCGATCTATATATTAGAGGGCAACACCGGTTACGTTTGGGTTATGTCTGGTATTTGCCATCATCTGGCTCATACTTTCGCATTTTTCGCATACTTGTTGGCCAGATCCTGGGCGATTTCTGGGTTGAATCAGGTAGTAGTGTGGTACCTGAGTGCAAGAGTGAGTTAAATCTGGATTCAATCTATATTTTAGATGATAACACCGGTTAGGTTTGGGTTAGGTCTGGTATTTGCCATCATCTGGCTCATACTTTCGCATTATTCGCATACTTATTTGCCAGATCCTGGGCGTTTTCTGGTTTGGATCACGTAGTAATGTGGTTCCACAATGCAACAGAGAGGTAAACCTGGATTCAATCTATATTTTAGAGGATAACACCGTCTACGTCAGGGTTATGTCTGGTATTTGCCATCATCTGGCTCATGCTTTCGCATTTTTCGCATACTTGTTGGCCAGATCCTGGGCGTTTTCTGGTTTGGATCACGTAGTAATGTGGTACCACACTGAAACAGTGAGCTAATCCTGGATTCGATCTATATATTAGAGGGCAACACCGGTTACGTTTGGGTTAGGTCTGGTATTAGCTATCATCTGGCTCATACTTTCGCATTTTTCGCATACTTGTTGCCCAGATCCTGGGCGTTTTCTGGGTTGGATCACGTAGTAATGTGGTGCCACACTGCAACAGAGAGGTAAACCTGGATTCGATTTATATATTAGGGGGTAACACCGGTTAGGTTAGGGTTAGGTCTGGTATTTGCCTTCACCTGGCCAATGCTTTCGCATTTTTCGCATACTTGATGGCCAGATCCTGGGCGTTTTCTGGTTTGGATCACGGAGTAGTGTGGTACCGCACTGAAACTGTGAGTTAAACCTGGAGTCAATCCATATTTTGGAGGATAACACCGGTTAGGTTAGGGTTAGGTCTGGCATTTGCCATCATCTGGCTTATACTTTCGCATTTTTCGCATACCTGTTGGCCAGATCGTGAGCGTTTTCTGGGTTGGATCAGGTAGTAGTGTGGTACCACACTGCAACAGTGAGTTAAACCTGGATTCAATCTATATTTTAGAGGATAACACCGGTTAGGTCAGGGTTAGGTCTGGTATTTGCCATCATCTGGCTCATACTTTCGCATTTTTCGCATACTTGTTGGCCAGATCCTGGGCGTTTTCTGGGTTGAATCATGTAGTAGTGTGGTACCGCACTGCAAGAGTGAGTTAAACCTGGATTCAATCTATATTTTAGAGGATAACACCGGTTAGGTCAGGGTTAGGTCTGGTATTTGCCATCATCTGGCTCATACTTTCGCACTTTTCGCATACTTGTTGCCGAGATCCTGGGCGTTTTCTGGGTTGGATCAGGTGGTAGTGTGGTACCGCACTGAAACAGTGAAGCAATCCTGGATTCGATCTATATATTAGGGGGTAACACCGGTTAGGTTTGGGTTAGGTCTGGTATTTGCCATCATCCGGCTCATACTTTCGCATTATTCGCATACTTATTTGCCAGATCCTGGGCGTTTTCTGGTTTGGATCACGTAGTAATGTGGCTCCACACTGCAACAGAGTGGTAAACAAGGGTACAATCTATATTTTAGAGGGGAACAACGGTTAGGTTTGGCTTAGGTCTGGTATTTGCCATCATCTGGCTCATGCTTTCGCATTATTCGCATACTTTTTGGCCAGAACCTGGGCGTTTTCTGGTTTGCATCACGCAGTAATGTTGTACCACACTGAAACAGTGAGTTTATCTTAGATTCAATCTATATTTTAGAGGATAACACCGGCTTGGTCAGGGTTAGGTCTGGTATTGGCCATAATCTGGCTCATACTTTCGCATTTTTCACCTACTTGTTGGCCAGATACTGGGCGTTTTCTGGGTTGGAACACGTAGTAATGCGCACCACACCCAAACAGTGAGTTAAACCTGGATTCAATCTATATTTTAGAGGATAACACCGGTTAGGTCAGGGTTAGGTCTGGTATTTGCCACCATCTGGCTCATACTTTCGCATTTTTCGCATACTTATTGGCCAGATCCTGGGCGTTTTCTGGGTTGGGGTCACGTAGTAATGTGGAATGACACTGCTACAGTGAGTTAAACCTGGATTCAATCTATATTTTAGAGGATAACACCGGTTAGGTCAGGGTTAGGTCTGGTATTTGCCATCATCCGGCTCATACGTTCGCATTTTTCGCATACTTGTAGGCCAGATCCTGGGCGTTTTCTGGGTTGGATCAGGTAGTAGTGTGGTACCGCACTGCAACAGTGAGTTAAACCTGGGTTCAGTCTATACTTTAGAGGATAACATCGGTTAGGTCAGGGTTAGGTCTGGTATTTGCCATCATGTGGCTCATGCTTTGGCATTTTTCGCATAGTTGATGGCCAGGTCCTGGGCATTTTCTGGTTTGGAACACGTAGTAATATGGTACCACACTGAAACAGTGAGTTAATCCTGGATTCAATCTATATTTTAGAGGATAACATCGGTTTGGTCAGGGTTAGGTCTGGTATTTGCCATCATCTGGCTTATACTTTCGTATTTTTCGCATACTTGTTGGCCAGATCCTGGGAGTTTTCTGGTTTGGATCACGGAGTAGTGTGGTACCGCACAGAAACTGTCAGTTAAACCTGGACTCCATCTATATTTTACAGGATAACACCGGTTAGGTCAGGGTTAGGTCAGGTATTTGCCACCATCTGGCTCATACTTTCGCGTTTTTCGCATACTTGTTGGCCAGATCGTGGGCGTTTTCTGGTTTGGATCACGCAGTAATGTGGTACCGCACTGAAACTGTGAGTTAAACCTGGATTCAATCCATATTTTGGCGGATAACACCGGTTAGGTTAGGGTTAGGTCTGGTATTTGCCTTCACCTGGCCAATGCTTTCGCATTTTTCGCATACTTGATGGCCAGATCCTGGGCGTTTTCTGGTTTGGATCACGGAGTAGTGTGGTACCGCACTGAAACTGTGAGTTAAACCTGGATTCAATCCATATTTTGGAGGATAACACCGGTTAGGTTAGGGTTAGGACTGGTATTTGCCATCATCTGGCTTATACTTTCGCATTTTTCGCATACCAGTTGGCCTGATCGTGAGCGTTTTCTGGGTTGGATCAGGTAGTAGTGTGGTACCACACTGCAACAGTGAGTTAAACCTGGATTCAATCTATATTTTAGAGGATAACACCGGTTAGGTCAGGGTTAGGTCTGGTATTTGCCATCATCTGGCTCATACTTTCGCATTTTTCGCATACTTGTTGGCCAGATCCAGGGCGTTTTCTGGTTTGGATCACGTAGTAATGTGGTACCACACTGAAACAGTGAGCTAATCCTGGATTCGATCTATATATTAGAGGGCAACACCGGTTACGTTTGGGTTAGGTCTGGTATTAGCTATCATCTGGCTCATACTTTCGCATTTTTCGCATACTTGTTGCCCAGATCCTGGGCGTTTTCTGGGTTGGATCAGGTAGTAGTGTGGTACCGCACTGAAATGGTGAAGCAATCCTGGATTCGATTTATATATTAGGGGGTAACACCGGTTAGGTTTGGGTTAGGTCTGGTATTTGCCATCATCCGGCTCATACTTTCGCATTATTCGCATACTTATTTGCCAGATCCTGGGCGTTTTCTGGTTTGGATCACGTAGTAATGTGGTGCCACACTGCAACAGAGAGGTAAACCTGGATTCGATTTATATATTAGGGGGTAACACCGGTTAGGTTAGGGTTAGGTCTGGTATTTGCCTTCACCTGGCCAATGCTTTCGCATTTTTCGCATACTTGATGGCCAGATCCTGGGCGTTTTCTGGTTTGGATCACGGAGTAGTGTGGTACCGCACTGAAACTGTGAGTTAAACCTGGAGTCAATCCATATTTTGGAGGATAACACCGGTTAGGTTAGGGTTAGGTCTGGCGTTTGCCATCATCTGGCTTATACTTTCGCATTTTTCGCATACCTGTTGGCCAGATCGTGAGCGTTTTCTGGGTTGGATCAGGTAGTAGTGTGGTACCACACTGCAACAGTGAGTTAAACCTGGATTCAATCTATATTTTAGAGGATAGCACCGGTTAGGTCAGGTTAGGTCTGGTATTTGCCATCATCTGGCTCATACTTTCGCATTTTTCGCATACTTGTTGGCCAGATCCTGGGCGTTTTCTGGTTTGGATCACGGAGTAGTGTGGTACCGCACTGAAACTGTGAGTTAAACCTGGATTCAATCCATATTCTAGAGGATAACACCGGTTAGGTCTGGGTTAGGTCTGGTATTTGCCATCATCTGGCTCATACTTTCGCATTTTTCGCATACTTGTTGGCCAGATCCTGGGCGATTTCTGGGTTGAATCAGGTAGTAGTGTGGTACCTGAGTGCAAGAGTGAGTTAAACCTGGATTCAATCTATATTTTAGAGGATAACACCGGTTAGGTCAGGGTTAGGTCTGGTATTTGCCATCATCTGGCTCATACTTTCGCATTTTTCACCTACTTGTTGGCCAGATACTTAGCGTTTTCTGGGTTGGAACACGTAGTAATGCGCACCACACCCAAACAGTGAGATAAACCTGGATTCAATCTATATTTTAGAGGATAACACCGGTTAGGTCAGGGTTAGGTCTGGTATTTGCCATCATCTGGCTCATACTTTCGCATTTTTCGCATACTTGTTGGCCAGATCCTGGGCGTTTTCTGGGTTGGATCAGGTAGTAGTGTGGTACCGCACTGCAACAGTGAGTTAAACCTGGATTCAATCTATATTTTAGAGGCTAACACCGGTTAGGTCAGGGTTAGGTGTGGTGTTTGCCTTCATCTGGCTTATGCTTTCGCATTTTTCGCATACTTGATGGCCAGATCCTGGGCGTTTTCTGGTTTGGATCACGTAGTAATGTAGAACCACTCTGAAACAGTGAGTCAAACCTGGATTCAATCTATATTTCAGAGGATAACACCGGTTAGGTCAGGGTTAGGTCGGGTATTTGCCATCATCCGGCTCATACTTTCGCATTTTTCGCATACTTATTGGCCAGATCCTGGGCGTTCACTGGTTTGGATCACGTAGTAATGTGGTTCCACACTGCATCAGTGAGTTAAACATGGATACAATCTATATTTTAGAGGATAACACCGTCTACGTCAGGGTTATGTCTGGTATTTGCCATCATCTGGCTCATGCTTTCGCATTTTTCGCATACTTGTTGGCCAGATCCTGGGCGTTTTCTGGTTTGGATCACGTAGTAATGTGGTACCACACTGAAACAGTGAGTTAAACCTGGATTCAATCTATACTTTAGAGGATAACACGGGTTAGGTCAGGGTTAGGTCTGGTATTTGCCATCATCTGGCTCATGCTTTGGCATTTTTCGCATACTTGATGGGCAGATCCTGGGCGTTTTCTGGTTTGGAAAACGTAGTAATGTGGTACTACACTAAAACAGTGAGTTGGTCCTGGATTCGATCTATATTTTAGAGGATAACACCGGTTAGGTCAGGGTTAGGTCTGGTATTTGCCATCATCTGGCTCATACTTTCGCATTTTTCGCATACTTGTTGGCCAGATCCTGGGCGATTTCTGGGTTGAATCAGGTAGTAGTGTGGTACCTGAGTGCAAGAGCGAGTTAAATCTGGATTCAATCTATATTTTAGATGATAACACCGGTTAGGTTTGGGTTAGGTCTGGTATTTGCCATCATCTGGCTCATACTTTCGCATTATTCGCATACTTATTTGCCAGATCCTGGGCGTTTTCTGGTTTGGATCACGTAGTAATGTGGTTCCACACTGCAACAGAGAGGTAAACCTGGATTCAATCTATATTTTAGAGGATAACACCGTCTAGGTCAGGGTTATGTCTGGTATTTGCCATCATCTGGCTCATGCTTTCGCATTTTTCGCATACTTGTTGGCCAGATCCTGGGCGTTTTCTGGTTTGGATCACGTAGTAATGTGGTACCACACTGAAACAGTGAGCTAATCCTGGATTCGATCTATATATTAGAGGGCAACACCGGTTACGTTTGGGTTAGGTCTGGTATTAGCTATCATCTGGCTCATACTTTCGCATTTTTCGCATACTTGTTGCCCAGATCCTGGGCGTTTTCTGGGTTGGATCAGGTAGTAGTGTGGTACCGCACTGAAACGGTGAAGCAATCCTGGATTCGATTTATATATTAGGGGGTAACACCGGTTAGGTTTGGGTTAGGTCTGGTATTTGCCATCATCTGGTTCATACTTTCGCATTATTCGCATACTTATTTGCCAGATCCTGGGCGTTTTCTGGTTTGGATCACGTAGTAATGTGGTGCCACACTGCAACAGAGAGGTAAACCTGGATTCGATTTATATATTAGGGGGTAACACCGGTTAGGTTAGGGTTAGGTCTGGTATTTGCCTTCACCTGGCCAATGCTTTCGCATTTTTCGCATACTTGATGGCCAGATCCTGGGCGTTTTCTGGTTTGGATCACGGAGTAGTGTGGTACCGCACTGAAACTGTGAGTTAAACCTGGAGTCAATCCATATTTTGGAGGATAACACCGGTTAGGTTAGGGTTAGGTCTGGCATTTGCCATCATCTGGCTTATACTTTCGCATTTTTCGCATACCTGTTGGCCAGATCGTGAGCGTTTTCTGGGTTGGATCAGGTAGTAGTGTGGTACCACACTGCAACAGTGAGTTAAACCTGGATTCAATCTATATTTTAGAGGATAACACCGGTTAGGTCAGGGTTAGGTCTGGTATTTGCCATCATCTGGCTCATACTTTCGCATTTTTCGCATACTTGTTGGCCAGATCCTGGGCGTTTTCTGGGTTGAATCATGTAGTAGTGTGGTACCGCACTGCAAGAGTGAGTTAAACCTGGATTCAATCTATATTTTAGAGGATAACACCGGTTAGGTCAGGGTTAGGTCTGGTATTTGCCATCATCTGGCTCATACTTTCGCATTTTTCACCTACTTGTTGGCCAGATACTTAGCGTTTTCTGGGTTGGAACACGTAGTAATGCGCACCACACCCAAACAGTGAGATAAACCTGGATTCAATCTATATTTTAGAGGATAACACCGGTTAGGTCAGGGTTAGGTCTGGTATTTGCCTTCATCTGGCTTATGCTTTCGCATTTTTCGCATACTTGATGGCCAGATCCTGGGCGTTTTCTGGTTTGGATCACGTAGTAATGTAGAACCACTCTGAAACAGTGAGTCAAACCTGGATTCAATCTATATTTCAGAGGATAACACCGGTTAGGTCAGGGTTAGGTCTGGTATTTGCCATCATCTGGCTCATACTTTCGCATTTTTCGCATACTTGTTGGCCAGATCCTGGGCGTTTTCTGGTTTGGATCACGTAGTAATGTGGTACCACACTGAAACAGTGAGCTAATCCTGGATTCGATCTATATATTAGAGGGCAACACCGGTTACGTTTGGGTTATGTCTGGTATTTGCCATCATCTGGCTCATACTTACGCATTTTTCGCATACTTGTTGGCCAGATCCTGGGCGATTTCTGGGTTGAATCAGGTAGTAGTGTGGTACCGCACTGCAAGAGTGAGTTAAACCTGGATTCAATCTATATTTTAGAGGCTAACACCGGTTAGGTCAGGGTTAGGTGTGGTATTTGCCTTCATCTGGCTTATGCTATCGCATTTTTCGCATACTTGATGGCCAGATCCTGGGCGTCTTCTGGGTTGCATCAGGTAGTAGTGTGGTACCGCACTGCAATAGTGAGTTAAACCTGGATTCAATCTATACTTTAGAGGATAACACGGGTTAGGTCAGGGTTAGGTCTGGTATTTGCCATCATCTGGCTCATGCTTTGGCATTTTTCGCATACTTGATGGGCAGATCCTGGGCGTTTTCTGGTTTGGAAAACGTAGTAATGTGGTACCACACTAAAACAGTGAGTTGGTCCTGGATTCGATCTATATTTTAGAGGATAACACCGGTTAGGTCAGGGTTAGGTCTGGTATTTGCCATCATCTGGCTCATACTTTCGCATTTTTCGCATACTTGTTGGCCAGATCCTGGGCGATTTCTGGGTTGAATCAGGTAGTAGTGTGGTACCTGAGTGCAAGAGCGAGTTAAATCTGGATTCAATCTATATTTTAGATGATAACACCGGTTAGGTTTGGGTTAGGTCTGGTATTTGCCATCATCTGGCTCATACTTTCGCATTATTCGCATACTTATTTGCCAGATCCTGGGCGTTTTCTGGTTTGGATCACGTAGTAATGTGGTTCCACACTGCAACAGAGAGGTAAACCTGGATTCAATCTATATTTTAGAGGATAACACCGTCTAGGTCAGGGTTATGTCTGGTATTTGCCATCATCTGGCTCATGCTTTCGCATTTTTCGCATACTTGTTGGCCAGATCCTGGGCGTTTTCTGGTTTGGATCACGTAGTAATGTGGTACCACACTGAAACAGTGAGCTAATCCTGGATTCGATCTATATATTAGAGGGCAACACCGGTTACGTTTGGGTTAGGTCTGGTATTAGCTATCATCTGGCTCATACTTTCGCATTTTTCGCATACTTGTTGCCCAGATCCTGGGCGTTTTCTGGGTTGGATCAGGTAGTAGTGTGGTACCGCACTGAAACTGTGAGTTAAACCTGGAGTCAATCCATATTTTGGAGGATAACACCGGTTAGGTTAGGGTTAGGTCTGGCATTTGCCATCATCTGGCTTATACTTTCGCATTTTTCGCATACCTGTTGGCCAGATCGTGAGCGTTTTCTGGGTTGGATCAGGTAGTAGTGTGGTACCACACTGTAACAGTGAGTTAAACCTGGATTCAATCTATATTTTAGAGGATAACACCGGTTAGGTCAGGGTTAGGTCTGGTATTTGCCATCATCTGGCTCATACTTTCGCATTTTTCGCATACTTGTTGGCCAGATCCTGGGCGTTTTCTGGGTTGAATCATGTAGTAGTGTGGTACCGCACTGCAAGAGTGAGTTAAACCTGGATTCAATCTATATTTTAGAGGATAACACCGGTTAGGTCAGGGTTAGGTCTGGTATTTGCCATCATCTGGCTCATACTTTCGCATTATTCGCATACTTATTTGCCAGATCCTGGGCGTTTTCTGGTTTGGATCACGTAGTAATGTGGCTCCACACTGCAACAGAGTGGTAAACATGGGTACAATCTATATTTTAGAGGGGAACAACGGTTAGGTTTGGCTTAGGTCTGGTATTTGCCATCATCTGGCTCATGCTTTCGCATTATTCGCATACTTTTTGGCCAGAACCTGGGCGTTTTCTGGTTTGCATCACGCAGTAATGTTGTACCACACTGAAACAGTGAGTTTATCTTAGATTCAATCTATATTTTAGAGGATAACACCGGCTTGGTCAGGGTTAGGTCTGGTATTGGCCATCATCTGGCTCATACTTTCGCATTTTTCACCTACTTGTTGGCCAGATACTGGCGTTTTCTGGGTTGGAACACGTAGTAATGCGCACCACACCCAAACAGTGAGTTAAACCTGGATTCAATCTATATTTTAGAGGATAACACCGGTTAGATCAGGGTTAGGTCTGGTATTTGCCACCATCTGGCTCATACTTTCGCATTTTTCACCTACTTCTTGGCCAGATACTGGGCGTTTTCAGGGTTGGAACACGTAGTAATGCCCACCACACCCAAACAGTCAGTTAAACCTGGATTCAATCTATATTTTGGAGGATAACACCGGCTAGGTCAGGGTTAGGTCTGGTATTTGCCATCATCTGGCTCATAGTTTCGCATTATTCGCATTCTTATTGGTCAGATCCTGGGCGTTTTCTGGGTTGGGGTCACGTAGTAATGTGGAACCACACTGCTACAGTGAGTTAAACCTGGATTCAATCTATATTTTAGAGGATAACACCGGTTAGGTCAGGGTTAGGTCTGGTATTTGCCATCATCTGGCTCATACGTTCGCATTTTTCGCATACTTGTAGGCCAGATCCTGGGCGTTTTCTGGGTTGGATCAGGTAGTAGTGTGGTACCGCACTGCAACAGTGAGTTAAACCTGGGTTCAGTCTATACTTTAGAGGATAACATCGGTTAGGTCAGGGTTAGGTCTGGTATTTGCCATCATCTGGCTCATGCTTTGGCATTTTTCGCATAGTTGATGGCCAGGTCCTGGGCATTTTCTGGTTTGGAACACGTAGTAATATGGTACCACACTGAAACAGTGAGTTAATCCTGGATTCAATCTATATTTTAGAGGATAACATCGGTTTGGTCAGGGTTAGGTCTGGTATTTGCCATCATCCGGCTCATACTTTCGCATTATTCGCATACTTATTTGCCAGATCCTGGGCGTTTTCTGGTTTGGATCACGTAGTAATGTGGTTCCACACTGCAACAGAGTGGTAAACCTGGGTACAATCTATATTTTAGAGGGTAACACCGGTTAGGTTTGGCTTAGGTCTGGTATTTGCCATCATCTGGCTCATGCTTTCGCATTATTCGCATACTTTTTGGCCACAACCTGGGCGTTTTCTGGATTGCATCACGCAGTAATGTTGTACCACACTGAAACAGTGAGTTTATCTTAGATTCAATCTATATTTTAGAGGATAACACCGGTTAGGTCAGGGTTAGGTCTGGTATTTGCCACCATCTGGCTCATACTTTCGCATTTTTCACCTACTTCTTGGCCAGATACTGGGCGTTTTCTGGGTTGGAACACGTAGTAATGCGCACCACACCCAAACAGTGAGTTAAACCTGGATTCAATCTATATTTTAGAGGATAACACCGGTTAGGTCAGTGTTAGGTCTGGTATTTGCCACCATCTGGCTCATACTTTCGCATTTTTCACCTACTTCTTGGCCAGATACTGGGCGTTTTCTGGGTTGGAACACGTAGAAATGCGCACCACACCCAAACAGTGAGTTAAACCTGGATTCAATCTATATTTTGGAGGATAACACCGGCTAGGTCAGGGTTAGGTCTGGTATTTGCCATCATATGGCTCATAGTTTCGCATTATTCGCATACTTATTGGCCAGATCCTGGGCGTTTTCTGGTTTGGATCACGTAGTAATGTGGTTCGACACTGCAACAGTGAGTTAAACCTGGATACAATCTATAGTTTAGATGATAACACCGGTCAGGTCAGGGTTATGTCTGGTATTTGCCATCATCTGGCTCATGCTTTCGCATTTTTCGCATACTTGTTGGCCAGATCCTGGGCGTTTTCTGGTTTGGATCACGGAGTAGTGTGGTACCGCACTGCAACAGTGAGTTAAACCAGGATTCAATCTATACTTTAGAGGATAACACCGGTTAGGTCAGGGTTAGATCTGGTATTTGCCATCATCTGGCTCATGCTTTGGCATCTTTCGCATACTTGATGGGCAGATCCTGGGCGTTTTCTGGTTTGGAAAACGTAGTAATGTGGTACCACACTGAAACAGTGAGCTGATCCTGGATTCGATCTATATTTTAGAGGATAACACCGGTTAGGTCAGGGTTAGGTCTGGTATTTGCCATCATCTGGCTCATACTTTCGCATTTTTCGCATACTTGTTGGCCAGACCCTGGGCGTTTTCTGGTTTGGATCACGCAGTAATGTGGTACCACACTGCAACAGTGAGTTAAACCTGGATTCAATCTATATTTTAGATGATAACACCGGTTAGGTCAGGGTTATGTCTGGTATTTGCCATCATCTGGCTCATACTTTCGCATTTTTCGCATACTTGTTGGCCAGATCCTGGGCGTTTTCTGGTTTGGATCACGGAGTTGTGTGGTACCGCACTGAAACTGTGAGTTAAACCTGGATTCAATCCATATTCTAGAGGATAACACCGGTTAGGTCAGGGTTAGGTCTGGAATTTGCCATCATCTGGCTCATACTTTCGCATTTTTTGCATACTTGTTGGCCAGATCCGGGCGTTTTCTGGTTTGGGTCGCGTAGTAGTGTGGTACCACACTGCAACAGTGAGTTAAACCTGGATTCAATCTATATTTTAGATGATAACACCGGTTAGGTCAGGGTTATGTCTGGTATTTGCCATCATCTGGCTCATACTTTCGCATTTTTCGCATACTTGTTGGCCAGATCCTGGGCGTTTTCTGGGTTGCATCAGGTAGTAGTGTGGTACCGCACTGCAATAGTGAGTTAAACCTGGATTCAATCTATACTTTAGAGGATAACACCGGTTAGGTCAGGGTTAGGTCTGGTATTTGCCATCATCTGGCTCATGCTTTGGCATTTTTCGCATACTTGACGGGCAGATCCTGGGCGTTTCCTGGTTTGGATCACGTAGTAATGTGGTCCCACACTGCAACAGTGAGTTAAACCAGGATTCAATCTATATTTTAGAGGATAACACCGGTTATGTCAGGGTCAGGTCTGGTATTTGCCATAATCCGGCTTATATTTTCGCATTTTTCGCATACTTGTTGGCCAGATCCTGAGCGTTTTCTGGTTTGGATCACGTAGTATTGTGGTTCCACACTGCAACAGTGAGTTAAACCTGGATAAAATCTATATTTTAGAGGGTAACACCGGTTATGTCAGGGTCAGGTCTGGTATTTGCCATCATCTGGCTCATGCTTTCGCATTTTTCGCAAACTTGTTGGCCTGATCCTGGGCGTTTTCTGGTTTGGATCACGCAGTAATGTGGTACCACACTGAAACAGTGAGTGGATACCGGATTCGATCTATATATTAGAGGGCAACACCGGTTACGTTTGGGTTAGGTCTGGTATTAGCCATCATCTGGCTCATACTTTCGCATTTTTCGCATACTTGTTGGCCAGATCCTGGGCGTCTTCTGGGTCGGATCAGGTAGTAGTGTGGTACCGCACTGCAACAGTGAGTTAAACCTGGATTCAATCCATATTTTAGAGGATCACACCCGTTAGGTCAGGGTTAGGTCTGGTATTTGCCATCATCTGGCTCATACTTTCGCATTTTTCGCATACTTGTTGGCCAGATCCTGGGCGTTTTCTGGGTTGAATCAGGTAGTAGTGTGGTACCACACTGCGACAGTGAGTTAAACCTGGATTCAATCTATATTTTAGATGATAACACCGGTTTGGTCAGGGTTATGTCTGTTATTTGCCATCATCTGGCTCATACTTTCGCATTTTTCGCATACTTGTTGGCCAGATCCTGGGCGTTTTCTGGTTTGGGTCGCGTAGTAGTGTGGTACCACACTGCAACAGTGAGTTAAACCTGGATTCAATCTATATTTTAGATGATAACACCGGTTTGGTCAGGGTTATGTCTGGTATTTGCCATCATCTGGCTCATACTTTCGCATTTTTCGCATACTTGTTGGCCAGATCCTGGGCGTTTTCTGGTTTGGATCACGGAGTAGCGTGGTACCGCACTGAAACTGTGAGTTAAACCTGGATTCAATCCATATTCTAGAGGATAACACCGGTTAGGTCAGGGTTAGGTCTGGCATTTGCCATCATCTGGCTCATACTTTCGCATTTTTTGCATACTTGTTGGCCAGATCCTGGGCGTTTTCTGGTTTGGGTCGCGTAGTAGTGTGGTACCACACTGCAACAGTGAGTTAAACCCGGATTCAATCTATATTTTAGATGATAACACCGGTTAGGTCAGGGTTATGTCTGGTATTTGCCATCATCTGGCTCATACTTTCGCATTTTTCGCATACTTGTTGGCCAGATCCTGGGCGTTTTCTGGGTTGCATCAGGTAGTAGTGTGGTACCGCACGGCAATAGTGAGTTAAACCTGGATTCAATCTATACTTTAGAGGATAACACCGGTTAGGTCAGGGTTAGGTCTGGTATTTGCCATCATCTGGCTCATGCTTTGGCATTTTTCGCATACTTGACGGGCAGATCCTGGGCGTTTCCTGGTTTGGATCACGTAGTAATGTGGTCCCACACTGCAACAGTGAGTTAAACCAGGATTCAATCTATATTTTAGAGGATAACACCGATTATGTCAGGGTCAGGTCTGGTATTTGCCATAATCCGGCTCATATTTTCACATTTTTCGCATACTTGTTGGTCAGATCCTGAGCGTTTTCTGGTTTGGATCACGTAGTATTGTGGTTCCACACTGCAACAGTGAGTGGATACCGGATTCGATCTATATATTAGTGGCTAACACCGGTTAGGTCAGGGTCAGGTCTGGTATTTGCCATCATCTGGCTCATACTTTCGCACTTTTCGCATACTTGTTGGCCAGATCCTGGGCGTTTTCTGGTTTGGATCACGGAGTAGTGTGGTACCGCACTGAAACTGTGAGTTAAACCTGGATTCAATCTATATTTTAGATGATAACACCGGTTAGGTCAGGGTTATGTCTGGTATTTGCCATCATCTGGCTCATACTTTCGCATTTTTCGCATACTTGTCGGCCAGATCCTGGGCGTTTTCTGGTTTGGATCACGGAGTAGTGTGGTACCGCACTGAAACTGTGAGTTAAACCTGGATTCAATCCATATTCTAGAGCATAACACCGGTTAGGTCAGGGTTAGGTCTGGCATTTGCCATCATCTGGCTCATACTTTCGCATTTTTTGCATACTTGTTGGCCAGATCCTGGGCGTTTTCTGGTTTGGGTCGCGTAGTAGTGTGGTACCACACTGCAACAGTGAGTTAAACCCGGATTCAATCTATATTTTAGATGATAACACCGGTTAGGTCAGGGTTATGTCTGGTATTTGCCATCATCTGGCTCATACTTTCGCATTTTTCGCATACTTGTTGGCCAGATCCTGAGCGTTTTCTGGTTTGGATCACGTAGTATTGTGGTTCCACACTGCAGCAGTGAGTTAAACCTGGATAAAATCTATATTTTAGAGGGTAACACCGGTTATGTCAGGGTCAGGTCTGGTATTTGCCATCATCTGGCTCATGCTTTCGCATTTTTCGCAAACTTGTTGGCCTGATCCTGGGCGTTTTCTGGTTTGGATCACGCAGTAATGTGGTACCACACTGAAACAGTGAGTGGATACCGGATTCGATCTATATATTAGTGGGTAACACCGGATAGGTCAAGGTCACGTCTGGTATTTGCCATCATCTGGCTCATACTTACGCAATTTTCACCTACTTCTTGGCCAGATACTGGGCGTTTTCTGGGTTGGAACACGTAGTAATGCGCACCACACCCAAACAGTGAGTTAAACCTGGATTCAATCTATATTTCAGAGGATAACACCGGTTAGCTCAGGGTTAGGTCTGGTATTTGGCATCAGCTGGCTCATACTTTCGCATTTTTCGCATACTTGTTGCCCAGATTCTGGGCGTTTTCTTGGTTGGATCAGGTAGTAGTGTGTTACCGCACTGAAACAGTGAAGCAATCCTGGATTCGATCTATATATTAGGGGGTAACACCGGTTAGGTTTGGGTTAGGTCTGGTATTTGCCATCATCTGGCTCATACTTTCGCATTATTCGCATACTTATTTGCCAGATCCTGGGCGTTTTCTGGTTTGGATCACGTAGTAATGTGGTTCCACACTGGAACAGACAGGTAAACCTGGATACAATCTATATTTTAGAGGGTAACACCGGTTAGGTTTGGCTTAGGTCTGGTATTTGCCATCATCTGGCTCATGCTTTCGCATTTTTCGCATACTTTTTGACCAGAACCTGGGCGTTTTCTGGTTTGCATCACGCAGTAATGTTGTACCACACTGAAACAGTGAGTTTATCTTAGATTCAATCTATATTTTAGAGGATAACACCGGTTAGGTCAGGGTTAGGTCTGGTATTGGCCATCATCTGGCTCATACTTTCGCATTTTTCACCTACTTGTTGGCCAGATCCTGGGCGTTTTCTGTGTTGGAACACGTAGTAATGCGCACCACACCCAATCGGTGGGTTAAACCTGGATTCAATCTATATTTTAGAGGATAACACCGGTTAGGTCAGGGTTAGTTCTGGTATTTGCCACCATCTGGCTCATACTTACGCATTTTTCACCTACTTCTTGGCCAGATACTGGGCGTTTTCTGGGTTGGTACACGTAGTAATGCGCACCACACCCAAACAGTGAGTTAAACCTGGATTCAATCTATATTTCAGAGGATAACACCGGTTAGGTCAGGGTTAGGTCTGGTATTTGGCATCATCTGGCTCATACTTTCGCATTTTTCGCATACTTGTTGCCCAGATCCTGCGCGTTTTCTGGGTTGGATCAGGTAGTAGTGTGGTACCGCACTGAAACAGTGAAGCAATCATGGATTCGATCTATATATTAGGGGGTAAAACCGGTTAGGTTTGGCTTAGGTGTGGTATTTGCCTTCACCTGGCCAATGCTTTCGCATTTTTCGCATACTTGATGGCCAGATCATGGGCGTTTTATGGGTTGGATCAGGTAGTAGTGTGGTGCCGCACTGCAACAGTGAGTTAAACCAGGATTCAATCTATACTTTAGAGGATAACACCGGTTAGGTCAGGGTTAGGTCTGGTATTTGCCATCATCTGGCTCATGCTTTGGCATTTTTCGCATACTTGATGGGCAGATCCTGGGCGTTTTCTGGTTTGGAAAACGTAGTAATGTGGTACCACACTGAAACAGTGAGGTGATCCTGGATTCAATCTATATTTTAGAGGATAACACCGGTTAGGTCAGGGTTAGGTCTGGTATTTGCCATCATCTGGCTCACACATTCGCATTTTTCGCATACTTGTTGGCCAGACCCTGGGCGTTTTCTGGTTTGGATCACACAGTAATGTGGTACCACACTGCAACAGTGAGTTAATCCTGGATTCAATCTATATTTTAGATGATGACACCGGTTAGGTCAGGGTTAGGTCTGGTATATGCCATCATCTGGCTCATACTTTCGCACTTTACCGCATACTTGTTGGCCAGATCCTGGGCGTTTTCTGGTTTGGATCACGGAGTAGTGTGGTACCGCACTGAAACTGTGAGTTAAACCTGGATTCAATCTATATTTTAGATGATAACACCGGTTAGGTCAGGGTTATGTCTTGTATTTGCCATCATCTGGCTCATACTTTCGCATTTTTCGCATACTTGTTGGCCAGATCCTGGGCGTTTTCTGGTTTGGATCACGGAGTAGTGTGGTACCGCACTGAAACTGTGAGTTAAACCTGGATTCAATCCATATTCTAGAGGATAACACCGGTTAGGTCAGGGTTAGGTCTGGCATTTGCCATCATCTGGCTCATACTTTCGCATTTTTTGCACACTTGTTGGCCAGATCCTGGGCGTTTTCTGGTTTGGGTCGCGTAGTAGTGTGGTACCACACTGCAACAGTGAGTTAAACCCGGATTCAATCTATATTTTAGATGATAACACCGGTTAGGTCAGGGTTATGTCTGGTATTTGCCATCATCTGGCTCATACTTTCGCATTTTTCGCATACTTGTTGGCCAGATCCTGAGCGTTTTCTGGTTTGGATCACGTAGTATTGTGGTTCCACACTGCAACAGTGAGTTAAACCTGGATAAAATCTATATTTTAGAGGGTAACACCGGTTATGTCAGGGTCAGGTCTGGTATTTGCCATCATCTGGCTCATGCTTTCGCATTTTTCGCAAACTTGTTGGCCTGATCCTGGGCGTTTTCTGGTTTGGATCACGCAGTAATCTGGTACCACACTGAAACAGTGAGTGGATACCGGATTCGATCTGTATATTAGTGGGTAACACCGGATAGGTCAAGGTCACGTCTGGTATTTGCCATCATCTGGCTCATACTTACGCATTTTTCACCTACTTCTTGGCCAGATACTGGGCGTTTTCTGGGTTGGAACACGTAGTAACGCGCACCACACCCAAACAGTGAGTTAAACCTGGATTCAATCTATATTTCAGAGGATAACACCGGTTAGGTCAGGGTTAGGTCTGGTATTTGGCATCAGCTGGCTCATACTTTCGCATTTTTCGCATACTTGTTGCCCAGATTCTGGGCGTTTTCTTGGTTGGATCAGGTAGTAGTGTGTTACCGCACTGAAACAGTGAAGCAATCCTGGATTCGATCTATATATTAGGGGGTAACACCGGTTAGGTTTGGGTTAGGTCTGGTATTTGCCATCATCTGGCTCATACTTTCGCATTATTCGCATACTTATTTGCCAGATCCTGGGCGTTTTCTGGTTTGGATCACGTAGTAATGTGGTTCCACACTGGAACAGACAGGTAAACCTGGATACAATCTATATTTTAGAGGGTAACACCGGTTAGGTTTGGCTTAGGTCTGGTATTTGCCATCATCTGGCTCATGCTTTCGCATTTTTCGCATACTTTTTGACCAGAACCTGGGCGTTTTCTGGTTTGTATCACGCAGTAATGTTGTACCACACTGAAACAGTGAGTTTATCTTAGATTCAATCTATATTTTAGAGGATAACACCGGTTAGGTCAGGGTTAGGTCTGGTATTGGCCATCATCTGGCTCATACTTTCGCATTTTTCACCTACTTGTTGGCCAGATCCTGGGCGTTTTCTGTGTTGGAACACGTAGTAATGCGCACCACACCCAATCGGTGGGTTAAACCTGGATTCAATCTATATTTTAGAGGATAACACCGGTTAGGTCAGGGTTAGTTCTGGTATTTGCCACCATCTGGATCATACTTACGCATTTTTCACCTACTTCTTGGCCAGATACTGGGCGTTTTCTGGGTTGGAACACGTAGTAATGCGCACCACACCCAAACAGTGAGTTAAACCTGGATTCAATCTATATTTCAGAGGATAACACCGGTTAGGTCAGGGTTAGGTCTGGTATTTGGCATCATCTGGCTCATACTTTCGCATTTTTCGCATACTTGTTGCCCAGATCCTGCGCGTTTTCTGGGTTGGATCAGGTAGTAGTGTGGTACCGCACTGAAACAGTGAAGCAATCATGGATTCGATCTATATATTAGGGGGTAAAACCGGTTAGGTTTGGCTTAGGTCTGGTATTTGCCTTCACCTGGCCAATGCTTTCGCATTTTTCGCATACTTGATGGCCAGATCATGGGCGTTTTATGGGTTGGATCAGGTAGTAGTGTGGTGCCGCACTGCAACAGTGAGTTAAACCAGGATTCAATCTATACTTTAGAGGATAACACCGGTTAGGTCAGGGTTAGGTCTGGTATTTGCCATCATCTGGCTCATGCTTTGGCATTTTTCGCATACTTGATGGGCAGATCCTGGGCGTTTTCTGGTTTGGAAAACGTAGTAATGTGGTACCACACTGAAACAGTGAGGTGATCCTGGATTCAATCTATATTTTAGAGGATAACACCGGTTAGGTCAGGGTTAGGTCTGGTATTTGCCATCATCTGGCTCACACATTCGCATTTTTCGCATACTTGTTGGCCAGACCCTGGGCGTTTTCTGGTTTGGATCACACAGTAATGTGGTACCACACTGCAACAGTGAGTTAATCCTGGATTCAATCTATATTTTAGATGATGACACCGGTTAGGTCAGGGTTAGGTCTGGTATTTGCCATCATCTGGCTCATACTTTCGCATTTTTCGCATACTTGTTGGCCAGATCCTAGGCGTTTTCTGGATTGGATCACGTAGTAATGTGGTTCCACACTGCAACAGTGAGTTAAACCTGGATTCAAACTATATTTTAGAGGATAACACCGGTTATGTCAGGGTCAGGTCTGGTATTTGCCATAATCCGGCTCATATTTTCGCATTTTTCGCATACTTGTTAGCCAGATCCTGAGCGTTTTCTGGTTTGGATCACGCAGTATTGTGGTTCCACACTGCAACAGTGAGTTGAACCTGGATAAAATCTACATTTTAGAGGGTTACACCGGTTATGACAGGGTCAGGTCTGGTATTTGCCATAATCCGGCTCATATTTTCGCATTTTTCGCATACTTGTTGGCCAGATCCTCAGCGTTTTCTGGGTTGGATGAGGTAGTAGTGTGGTACCGCATTGAAACAGTGAAGTAATCCTGGATTCGATCTATATATTAGAGGGTAACACCGGTTAGGTTTGGGTTAGGTCTGGTATTTGTCATCATCTGGCTCATGCTTTCGCATTTTTCGCATACTTGTTGGCCAGATCCTGGGCGTTTTCTGGTTTCGATCTCGTAGTGATGTAGAACCACTCTGAAACAGTGAGTCAAACCTGGATTCAATCTATATTTTAGAGGATAACACCGGTTAGGTCAGGGTCAGGTCTGGTATTTGCCACCATCTGGCTCATACTTTCGCATTTTTCGCATACTTGTTGGCCAGATCCTGGGCGTTTTCTGGTTTGGATCATGGAGTAGTGTGTTACCGCACTGAAACTGTGAGTTAAACCCGGATTCAATCCATATTTTAGAGGATAACACCGGTTAGGACAGGGTCAGGTCTGGTATTTGCCATCATCTGGCTCATACTTTCGCATTTTTCACCTACTTCTTGGCCAGATACTGGGCGTTTTCTGGGTTGGAACACGTAGTAGTGCGCACCACACCCAAACAGTGAGTTAAACCTGGATTCAATCTATATTTTGGAGGATAACACCGGCTAGGTCAGCGTTAGGTCTGGTATTTGCCATCATATGGCTCATAGTTTCGCATTATTCGCATACTTGTTGGCCAGAACCTGGGCGTTTTCTGGTTTGCATCACGCACTAATGTTGTACCACACTGAAACAGTGAGTTTATCTTAGATTCAATCTATATTTTAGAGGATAACACCGGTTAGGTCAGGGTTAGGTCTGGTATTGGCCATCATCTGGCTCATACTTTCGCATTTTTCCCCTACTTGTTGGCCAGATACTGGGCGTTTTCCGTGTTGGAACACGTAGTAATGCGCACCACACCCAAACAGTGAGTTAAACCTGGATTCAATCTATATTTTAGAGGATAACACCGGTTAGGTCAGGGTTAGGTCCGGTATTGGCCATCATCTGGCTCATACTTTCGCATTTTTCACCTACTTGTTGGCCAGATACTGGGCGTTTTCTGTGTTGGAACACGTAGTAATGCGCACCACACCCAAACAGTGAGTTAAACCTGGATTCAATCTATATTTTAGAGGATAACACCGGTTAGGTCAGGGTCAGGTCTGGTATTTGCCATCATCTGGCTCATACTTTCGCATTTTTCGCATACTTGTTGGCCAGATCCTGGGCGATTTCTGGGTTGAATCAGGTAGTAGTGTGGTACCGCACTGCAAGAATGAGTTAAACCTGGATTCAATCTATATTTTAGATGATAACACCGGTTAGGTCAGGGTTAGGTCTGGTATTTGCCATCATCTGGCTCATACTTTCCCTTTTTTCGCATACTTGTTGGCCAGATCCTGGGCGTTTTCTGGGTTGGATCAGGTAGTAGTGTGGTACCGCACTGCAACAGTGAGTTAAACCTGGATTCAATCTATATTTTAGAGGCTAACACCGGTTAGGTCAGGGATAGGTCTGGTATTTGCAATCATCTGGCTCATGCTTTGGCATTTTTCGCATACTTGATGGGCAGATCCTGGGCGTTTTCTGGTTTGGAAAACGTAGTAATGTGGTACCACACTAAAACTGTGAGTTGGTCCTGGATTCGATCTATATTTTAGAGGATAACACCGGTTAGGTCAGGGTTAGGTCTGGTATTTGCCATCATCTGGCTCATACTTTCGCATCTTTCGCATACTTTTTGGCCAGATCCTGGGTGATTTCTGGGTTGAATCAGGTAGTAGTGTGGTACCGCAGTGCAAGAGTGAGTTAAATCTGGATTCAATCTATATTTTAGATGATAACACCGGTTAGGTTTGGGTTAGGTCTGGTATTTGCCATCATCTGGCTCATACTTTCGCATTATTCGCATACTTATTTGCCAGATCCTGGGCGTTTTCTGGTTTGGATCACGTAGTAATGTGGTTCCACACTGCAACAGAGAGGTAAACCTGGATTCAATCTATATTTTAGAGGATAACACCGTCTAGGTCAGGGTTATGTCTGGTATTTGCCATCATCTGGCTCATGCTTTCGCATTTTTCGCATACTTGTTGGCCAGATCCTGGGCGTTTTCTGGTTTGGATCACGTAGTAATGTGGTACCACACTGAAACAGTGATCTAATCCTGGATTCGATCTATATATTAGAGGGCAACACCGGTTACGTTTGGGTTAGGTCTGGTATTAGCCATCATCTGGCTCATACTTTCGCATTATTCGCATACTTATTTGCCAGATCCTGGGCGTTTTCTGGTTTGGATCACGTAGTAATGTGATTCCACACTGCAACAGAGAGGTAAACCTGGATTCAATCTATATTTTAGAGGATAACACCGGTTAGGTCAGGGTTAGGTCTGGTATTTGCCATCATCTGGCTCATACTTTCGCATTTTTCGCATACCTGTAGGCCAGATCCTGGGCGTTTTCTGGGTTGGAACACGTAGTAATGCGCACCACACCCAAACAGTGAGTTAAACCTGGATTCAATCTATATTTTAGAGGATAACACCGGTTAGGTGAGGGTTAGGTCTGGTATTGGCCATCATCTGGCTCATACTTTCGCATTTTTCACCTACTTGTTGGCCAGATACTGGGCGTTTTCTGTGTTGGAACACATAGAAATGCGCACCACACCCAAACAGTGAGTTAAACCTGGATTCAATCTATATTTTAGAGGATAACACCGGTTAGGTCAGGGTCAGGTCTGGTATTTGCCATCATCTAGCTCATACTTTCGCATTTTTCGCATACTTGTTGGCCAGATCCTGGGCGATTTCTGGGTTGAATCAGGTAGTAGTGTGGTACCGCACTGCAAGAGTGAGTTAAACCTGGATTCAATCTATATTTTAGATGATAACACCGGTTAGGTCAGGGTTAGGTCTGGTATTTGCCATCATCTGGCTCATACTTTCGCATTTTTCGCATACTTGTTGGCCAGATCCTGGGCGTTTTCTGGGTTGGATCAGGTAGTAGTGTGGTACCGCACTGCAACAGTGAGTTAAACCTGGATTCAATCTATATTTTAGAGGCTAACACCGGTTAGGTCAGGCTTAGGTCTGGTATTTGCCATCATCTGGCTCATGCTTTCGCATTTTTCCCATACTTTTTGGCCAGAACCTGGGCGTTTTCTGGTTTGCATCAGGCAGTAATGTTGTACCACACTGAAACAGTGAGTTTATCTTAGATTCAATCTATATTTTAGAGGATAACACCGGTTAGGTCAGGGTTAGGTCTGGTATTGGCCATCATCTGGCTCATACTTTCGCATTTTTCACCTACTTGTTGGCCAGATCCTGGGCGTTTTCTGTGTTGGAACACGTAGTAATGCGCACCACACCCAATCAGTGAGTTAAACCTGGATTCAATCCATATTTTAGAGGATAACACCGGTTAGGTTAGGGTTAGGTCTGGTATTTGCCTTCACCTGGCCAATGCTTTCGCATTTTTCGCATACTTGATGGCCAGATCATGGGCGTTTTATGGGTTGGATCAGGTAGTAGTGTGGTGCCGCACTGCAACAGTGAGTTAAACCAGGATTCAATCTATACTTTAGAGGATAACACCGGTTAGGTCAGGGTTAGGTCTGGTATTTGCCATCATCTGGCTCATGCTTTGGCATTTTTCGCATACTTGATGGGCAGATCCTGGGCGTTTTCTGGTTTGGAAAACGTAGTAATGTGGTACCACACTGAAACAGTGAGCTGATCCTGGATTCGATCTATATTTTAGAGGATAACACAGGTTAGGTCAGGGTTAGGTCTGGTATTTGCCATCATCTGGCTCACACATTCGCATTTTTCGCATACTTGTTGGCCAGACCCTGGGCGTTTTCTGGTTTGGATCACACAGTAATGTGGTACCACACTGCAACAGTGAGTTAATCCTGGATTCAATCTATATTTTAGATGATAACACGGGGTAGGTCAGGGTTAGGTCTGGTATTTGCCATCATCTGGCTCATACTTTCGCATTTTTCGCATACTTGTTGGCCAGATCCTAGGCGTTTTCTGGATTGGATCACGTAGTAATGTGGAACCACTCTGAAACAGTGAGTTAAACCTGGATTCAACCTATATTTTAGAGGATAACTCCGGTTAGGTCAGGGTTAGGTCTGGTATTTGCCATCATCTGGCTCATGCTTTCGCATTTTTCGCATACTTGTTGGCCAGATCCTGGGCGTTTTCTGGTTTGGATCACGTAGTAATGTGGTTCCACACTGCAACAGTGACTTAAACCTGGATTCAAACTATATTTTAGAGGATAACACCGGTTATGTCAGGGTCAGGTCTGGTATTTGCCATAATCCGGCTCATATTTTCGCATTTTTCGCATACTTGTTAGCCAGATCCTGAGCGTTTTCTGGTTTGGATCACGCAGTATTGTGGTTCCACACTGCAACAGTGAGTTAAACCTGGATAAAATCTATATTTTAGAGGGTTACACCAGTTATGACAGGGTCAGGTCTGGTATTTGCCATAATCCGGCTCATATTTTCGCATTTTTCGCATACTTGTTGGCCAGATCCTCAGCGTTTTCTGGGTTGGATGAGGTAGTAGTGTGGTACCGCATTGAAACAGTGAAGTAATCCTGGATTCGATCTATATATTAGAGGGTAACACCGGTTAGGTTTGGGTTAGGTCTGGTATTTGTCATCATCTGGCTCATGCTTTCGCATTTTTCGCATACTTGTTAGCCAGATCCTGGGCGTTTTCTGGTTTCGATCTCGTAGTAATGTAGAACCACTCTGAAACAGTGAGTCAAACCTGGATTCAATCTATATTTTAGAGGATAACACCGGTTAGGTCAGGGTCAGGTCTGGTATTTGCCATCATCTGGCTCATACTTTCGCATTTTTCGCATACTTGTTGGCCATATCCTGGGCGTTTTCTGGTTTGGATCACGGAGTACTGTGTTACCGCACTGAAACTGTGAGTTAAACCTGGATTCAATCCATATTTTAGAGGATAACACCGGTTAGGACAGGGTCAGGTCTGGTATTTGCCATCATCTGGCTCATACTTTCGCATTTTTCACCTACTTCTTGGCCAGATACTGGGCGTTTTCTGGGTTGGAACACGTAGTAGTGCGCACCACACCCAAACAGTGAGTTAAACCTGGATTCAATCTATATTTTGGAGGATAACACCGGCTAGGTCAGCGTTAGGTCTGGTATTTGCCATCATATGGCTCATAGTTTCGCAATATTCGCATACTTGTTGGCCAGAACCTGGGCGTTTTCAGGTTTGCATCACGCACTAATGTTGCACCACACTGACACAGTGAGTTTATCTTAGATTCAGTCTATATTTTAGAGGATAACACCGGTTAGGTCAGGGTTAGGTCTGGTATTGGCCATCATCTGGCTCATACGTTCGCATTTTTCCCCTACTTGTTGGCCAGATACTGGGCGTTTTCTGTGTTGGAACACGTAGTAATGCGCACCACACCCAAACAGTGAGTTAAACCTGGATTCAATCTATATTTTAGAGGATAACACCGGTTAGGTCAGGGTTAGGTCTGGTATTGCCCATCATCTGGCTCATACTTTCGCATTTTTCACCTACTTGTTGGCCAGATACTGGGCGTTTTCTGTCTTGGAACACGTAGTAATGCGCACCACACCCAAACAGTGAGTTAAACCTGGATTCAATCTATATTTTAGAGGATAACACCGGTTAGGTCAGGGTCAGATCTGGTATTTGCCATCATCAGGCTCATACTTTCGCATTTTTCAAATACTTGTTGGCCAGATCCTGGGCGATTTCTGGGTTGACTCAGGTAGTAGTGTGGTACCGCACTGCAAGAGTGAGTTAAACCTGGATTCAATCTATATTTTAGATGATAACACCGGTTAGGTCAGGGTTAGGTCTGGTATTTGCCATCATCTGGCTCATACTTTCGCATTTTTCGCATACTTGTTGGCCAGATCCTGGGCGTTTTCTGGGTTGGATCAGGTAGTAGTGTGGTACCGCACTGCAACAGTGAGTTAAACCTGGATTCAATCTATATTTTAGCGGCTAACACCGGTTAGGTCAGGGTTAGGTCTGGTATTTGCAATCATCTGGCTCATGCTTTGGCATTTTTCGCATACTTGATGGGCGGATCCTGGACGTTTTCTGGTTTGGAAAACGTAGTAATGTGGTACCACACTAAAACAGTGAGCTGGTCCTGGATTCGATCTATATTTTAGAGGATAACACCGGTTAGGTCAGGGTTAGGTCTGGTATTTGCCATCATCTGGCTCATACTTTCGCATCTTTCGCATACTTTTTGGCCAGATCCTGGGCGATTTCTGGGTTGAATCAGGTAGTAGTGTGGTACCGCAGTGCAACAGAGAGGTAAACCTGGATTCAATCTATATTTTAGAGGATAACACAGTCTAGGTCAGGGTTATGTCTGGTATTTGCCATCATCTGGCTCATGCTTTCGCATTTTTCGCATACTTGTTGGCCAGATCCTGGGCGTTTTCTGGTTTGGATCACGTAGTAATGTGGTACCACACTGAAACAGTGAGCTAATCCTGGATTCGATCTATATATTAGAGGGCAACACCGATTACGTTTGGGTTAGGTCTGGTATTAGGCATCATCTGGCTCATACTTTCGCATTATTCGCATACTTATTTGCCAGATCCTGGGCGTTTTCTGGTTTGGATCACGTAGTAATGTGGTTCCACACTGCAACAGAGAGGTAAACCTGGATTCAATCTATATTTTAGAGGATAACACCGGTTAGGTCAGGGTTAGGTCTGGTATTTGCCATCATCTGGCTCATACTTTCGCATTTTTCGCAAACCTGTTGGCCAGATCCTGGGCGTTTTCTGGGTTGGGGTCACGTAGCAATGTGGTACCACACTGCAACAGTGAGTTAAACCTGGTTTCAATCTATATTTTAGAGGATAACACCGGTTAGGTCAGGGTTAGGTCTGGTATTTGCCATCATCTGGCTCATACTTTCGCATTTTTCGCATACTTGTTGGCCAGATCCTGGGCGTTTTCTGGGTTGGAACACGTAGTAATGCGCACCACACCCAAACAGTGAGTTAAACCTGGATTCAATCTATATTTTAGAGGATAACACCGGTTAGGTCAGGGTTAGGTCTGGTATTTGCCATCATCTGGCTCATACTTTCGCATTTTTCGCATACTTGTTGCCCAGATCCTGGGCGTTTTCTGGGTTGGATCAGGTGGTAGTGTGGTACCGCACTGAAACAGTGAAGCAATCCTGGATTCGATCTATATATTAGGGGGTAACACCGGTTAGGTTTGGGTTAGGTCTGGTATTTGCCATCATCCGGCTCATACTTTCGCATTATTCGCATACTTATTTGCCAGATCGTGGGCGTTTTCTGGTTTGGATCACGCAGTAATGTGGTACCACACTGAAACAGTGAGTTTATGTTAGATTCAATCTATATTTTAGAGGATAACATCGGTTAGGTCTGGGTTAGGTCTGGTATTTGCCATCATCTGGCTCATACTTTCGCATTTTTCGCATACTTGTTGGCCAGATCCTGGTCGTTCTCTGGTTTGTGTCGCGTAGTAGTGTGGTACCACACTGCAACAGTGAGTTAAACCTGGATTCCATCTATATTTTACAGGACAACACCGGTTAGGTCAGGGTTAGGTCTGGTATTTGCCATCATCTGGCTCATACTTTCGCATTTTTCGCGTACTTGTTGGCCAGATCCTGGGCGTTTTCTGGGTTGGATCAGGTAGTAGTGTGGTTCCACACTGCAACAGTGAGTTAAACCTGGATAAAATCTATATTTTAGAGGGTTACACCAGTTATGACAGGGTCAGGTCTGGTATTTGCCATAATCCGGCTCATATTTTCGCATTTTTCGCATACTTGTTGGCCAGATCCTCAGCGTTTTCTGGGTTGGATGAGGTAGTAGTGTGGTACCGCATTGAAACAGTGAAGTAATCCTGGATTCGATCTATATATTAGAGGGTAACACCGGTTAGGTTTGGGTTAGGTCTGGTATTTGTCATCATCTGGCTCATGCTTTCGCATTTTTCGCATACTTGTTAGCCAGATCCTGGGCGTTTTCTGGTTTCGATCTCGTAGTAATGTAGAACCACTCTGAAACAGTGAGTCAAACCTGGATTCAATCTATATTTTAGAGGATAACACCGGTTAGGTCAGGGTCAGGTCTGGTATTTGCCATCATCTGGCTCATACTTTCGCATTTTTCGCATACTTGTTGGCCATATCCTGGGCGTTTTCTGGTTTGGATCACGGAGTACTGTGTTACCGCACTGAAACTGTGAGTTAAACCTGGATTCAATCCATATTTTAGAGGATAACACCGGTTAGGACAGGGTCAGGTCTGGTATTTGCCATCATCTGGCTCATACTTTCGCATTTTTCACCTACTTCTTGGCCAGATACTGGGCGTTTTCTGGGTTGGAACACGTAGTAGTGCGCACCACACCCAAACAGTGAGTTAAACCTGGATTCAATCTATATTTTGGAGGATAACACCGGCTAGGTCAGCGTTAGGTCTGGTATTTGCCATCATATGGCTCATAGTTTCGCAATATTCGCATACTTGTTGGCCAGAACCTGGGCGTTTTCTGGTTTGCATCACGCACTAATGTTGCACCACACTGACACAGTGAGTTTATCTTAGATTCAGTCTATATTTTAGAGGATAACACCGGTTAGGTCAGGGTTAGGTCTGGTATTGGCCATCATCTGGCTCATACGTTCGCATTTTTCCCCTACTTGTTGGCCAGATACTGGGCGTTTTCTGTGTTGGAACACGTAGTAATGCGCACCACACCCAAACAGTGAGTTAAACCTGGATTCAATCTATATTTTAGAGGATAACACCGGTTAGGTCAGGGTTAGGTCTGGTATTGCCCATCATCTGGCTCATACTTTCGCATTTTTCACCTACTTGTTGGCCAGATACTGGGCGTTTTCTGTCTTGGAACACGTAGTAATGCGCACCACACCCAAACAGTGAGTTAAACCTGGATTCAATCTATATTTTAGAGGATAACACCGGTTAGGTCAGGGTCAGATCTGGTATTTGCCATCATCAGGCTCATACTTTCGCATTTTTCAAATACTTGTTGGCCAGATCCTGGGCGATTTCTGGGTTGACTCAGGTAGTAGTGTGGTACCGCACTGCAAGAGTGAGTTAAACCTGGATTCAATCTATATTTTAGATGATAACACCGGTTAGGTCAGGGTTAGGTCTGGTATTTGCCATCATCTGGCTCATACTTTCGCATTTTTCGCATACTCGTTGGCCAGATCCTGGGCGTTTTCTGGGTTGGATCAGGTAGTAGTGTGGTACCGCACTGCAACAGTGAGTTAAACCTGGATTCAATCTATATTTTAGCGGCTAACACCGGTTAGGTCAGGGTTAGGTCTGGTATTTGCAATCATCTGGCTCATGCTTTGGCATTTTTCGCATACTTGATGGGCGGATCCTGGACGTTTTCTGGTTTGGAAAACGTAGTAATGTGGTACCACACTAAAACAGTGAGCTGGTCCTGGATTCGATCTATATTTTAGAGGATAACACCGGTTAGGTCAGGGTTAGGTCTGGTATTTGCCATCATCTGGCTCATACTTTCGCATCTTTCGCATACTTTTTGGCCAGATCCTGGGCGATTTCTGGGTTGAATCAGGTAGTAGTGTGGTACCGCAGTGCAACAGAGAGGTAAACCTGGATTCAATCTATATTTTAGAGGATAACACAGTCTAGGTCAGGGTTATGTCTGGTATTTGCCATCATCTGGCTCATGCTTTCGCATTTTTCGCATACTTGTTGGCCAGATCCTGGGCGTTTTCTGGTTTGGATCACGTAGTAATGTGGTACCACACTGAAACAGTGAGCTAATCCTGGATTCGATCTATATATTAGAGGGCAACACCGATTACGTTTGGGTTAGGTCTGGTATTAGGCATCATCTGGCTCATACTTTCGCATTATTCGCATACTTATTTGCCAGATCCTGGGCGTTTTCTGGTTTGGATCACGTAGTAATGTGGTTCCACACTGCAACAGAGAGGTAAACCTGGATTCAATCTATATTTTAGAGGATAACACCGGTTAGGTCAGGGTTAGGTCTGGTATTTGCCATCATCTGGCTCATACTTTCGCATTTTTCGCAAACCTGTTGGCCAGATCCTGGGCGTTTTCTGGGTTGGGGTCACGTAGCAATGTGGTACCACACTGCAACAGTGAGTTAAACCTGGTTTCAATCTATATTTTAGAGGATAACACCGGTTAGGTCAGGGTTAGGTCTGGTATTTGCCATCATCTGGCTCATACTTTCGCATTTTTCGCATACTTGTTGGCCAGATCCTGGGCGTTTTCTGGGTTGGAACACGTAGTAATGCGCACCACACCCAAACAGTGAGTTAAACCTGGATTCAATCTATATTTTAG
This sequence comes from Colletes latitarsis, assembly GCF_051014445.1. Lineage (NCBI taxonomy): Eukaryota > Metazoa > Arthropoda > Insecta > Hymenoptera > Colletidae > Colletes > Colletes latitarsis. The sequence goes on from NW_027488371.1 coordinate 11,600,685, forward strand.
AGGATAACACCGGTTAGGTCAGGGTTAGGTCTGGTATTTGCCATCATCTGGCTCATACTTTCGCATTTTTCGCATACTTGTTGCCCAGATCCTGGGCGTTTTCTGGGTTGGATCAGGTGGTAGTGTGGTACCGCACTGAAACAGTGAAGCAATCCTGGATTCGATCTATATATTAGGGGGTAACACCGGTTAGGTTTGGGTTAGGTCTGGTATTTGCCATCATCCGGCTCATACTTTCGCATTATTCGCATACTTATTTGCCAGATCGTGGGCGTTTTCTGGTTTGGATCACGCAGTAATGTGGTACCACACTGAAACAGTGAGTTTATGTTAGATTCAACCTATATTTTAGAGGATAACATCGGTTAGGTCTGGGTTAGGTCTGGTATTTGCCATCATCTGGCTCATACTTTCGCATTTTTCGCATACTTGTTGGCCAGATCCTGGTCGTTCTCTGGTTTGTGTCGCGTAGTAGTGTGGTACCACACTGCAACAGTGAGTTAAACCTGGATTCCATCTATATTTTACAGGATAACACCGGTTAGGTCAGGGTTAGGTCTGGTATTTGCCATCATCTGGCTCATACTTTCGCATTTTTCGCGTACTTGTTGGCCAGATCCTGGGCGTTTTCTGGGTTGGATCAGGTAGTAGTGTGGTACCGCACTGAAACAGTGAAGCAATCCTGGATTCGATCTATATATTAGGGGGTAACACCGGTTAGGTTTGGGCTAGGTCTGGGATTTGCCATCATCTGGCTCATACTTTCGCATTATTCGCGTACTTATTTGCCAGATCCTGGGCGTTTTCTGGTTTTAGATCACGTAGTAATGTGGTTCCACACTGCAACAGAGAGGTAAACCTGGATACAATCTATATTTTAGAGGGTTACACCAGTTATGACAGGGTCAGGTCTGGTATTTGCCATCATCTGGCTCATGCTTTCGCATTTTTCGCATACTTTTTGGCCAGAACCTGGCCGTTTTCTGGTATGCATCACGCAGTAATGTTGTACCACACTGAAACAGTGGGTTTATCTTAGATTCAATCTATATTTTAGAGGATAACACCGGTTAGGTCAGGGTTAGGTCTGGTATTGGCCATCATCTGGCTCATACTTTCGCATTTTTCACCTACTTGTTGGCCAGATACTGGGCGTTTTCTGTGTTGGGACACGTAGTAATGCGCACCACACCCAAACAGTGAGTTAAACCTGGATTCAATCTATATTTTAGAGGATAACACCGGTTAGGTCATGGTTAGGTCTGGTATTTGCCACCATCTGGCTCATACTTTCGCATTTTTCACCTACTTCTTGGCCAGATACTGGGCGTTTTCTGGGTTGGAACACGTAGTAATGCGCACCACACCCAAACAGTGAGTTAAACCTGGATTCAATCTATATTTTGGAGGATAACACCGGCTAGGTCAGGGTTAGGTCAGGTATTTGCCATCATATGGCTCATAGTTTCGCATTATTCGCATACTTATTGGCCAGATCCTGGCCGTTTTCTGGTTTGGATCACGTAGTAATATGGTTCCACACTGCAACAGTGAGTTAAACCTGGATACAATCTATAGTTTTGATGATAACACCGGTCAGGTCAGTGTTAGGTCTGGTATTTGCCATCATCTGGCTCATACTTTCGCATTTTTGGCATACTTGTTGGCCAGATCCTGGGCGTTTTCTGGTTTGGATCACGTAGTAATGTGGTACCACACTGAAACAGTGAGTTAATCCTGGATTCGATCTATATTTTAGAGGATAACACCGGTTAGGTTTGGCTTAGGTCTGGTATTTGCCATCATCTGGCTCATACTTTCGTAATTTTCACATACTTGTTGGCCAGATCCTGGACGTTTTCTGGGTTGGGGTCACGTAGTAATGTGGTACCACACTGCAACAGTGAGTTAAACCTGGTTTCAATCTATATTTTAGAGGATAACACCGGTTAGGTCAGGGTTAGGTCTGGTATTTGCCATCATCTGGCTTATACTTTCGCATTTTTCGCATACTTGTTTGCCAGATCCTGGGAGTTTTCTGGTTTGGATCACGGAGTAGTGTGGTACCGCACAGAAACTGTGAGTTAAACCTGGATTCCATCTATATTTTACAGGATAACACCGGTTAGGTCAGGGTTAGGTCTGGTATTTGCCACCATCTGGCTCATACTTTGGAATTTTTCGCATACTTGATGGGCAGATCCTGGGCGTTTTCTGGTTTGGAAAACGTAGTAATGTGGTACCACACTGAAACAGTGAGCTGATCCTGGATTCCATCTATATTTTACAGGATAACACCGGTTAGGTCAGGGTTAGGCCTGGTATTTGCCACCATCTGGCTCATACTTTCGCGTTTTTCGCATAATTGTTGGTCAGATCGTGGGCGTTTTCTCGGTTGGATCAGGTAGTAGTGTCGTTTCACACTGCAACAGTGAGTTAAACCTGGATACAATCTATATTTTAGAGGATAACACCGGTTAGGTCAGGGTTAGGTCTGGTATTTGCCTTCACCTGGCCAATGCTTTCGCAATTTTCGCATACTTGATGGCCAGATCGTGGGCGTTTTCTGGGTTGGATCAGGTAGTAGTGTGGTACCGCACTGCAACAGTGAGTTAAACCAGGATTCAATCTATACTTTAGAGGATAACACCGGTTAGGTCAGGGTTATGTCTGGTATTTGCCATCATCTGGCTCATACTTTCGCATTTTTCGCATACTTGTTGGCCAGATCCTGGGCGTTTTCTGGTTTGGATCACGGAGTAGTGTGGTACCGCACTGAAACTGTGAGTTAAACCTGGATTCAATCCATATTTTAGAGGATAACACCGGTTAGGTTAGGGTTAGGTCTGGTATTTGCCTTCACCTGGCCAATGCTTTCGCATTTTTCGCATACTTGATGGCCAGATCCTGGGCGTTTTCTGGGTTGCATCAGGTAGTAGTGTGGTACCGCACTGCAATAGTGAGTTAAACCTGGATTCAATCTATACTTTAGAGGATAACACCGGTTAGGTCATGGTTAGGTCTGGTATTTGCCATCATCTGGCTCATGCTTTCGCATTTTTCGCATACTTGTTGGCCTGATCCTGGGCGTTTTCTGGGTTGAATCAGGTAGTAGTGTGGTACCGCAGTGCAAGAGTGAGTTAAACCTGTATTCAATCAATATATTAGAGGATAACACCGGTTAGGTCAGGGTTAGGTCTGGTATTTGCCGTCATCTGGCTCATACTTCAGCATTTTTCGCATACTTGTTGCCCAGATCCTGGGCGCTTTCTGGGTTGGATCACGCAGTAATGTTGTACCACACTGAAACAGTGAGTTTATCTCAGATTCAATCTATATTTTAGAGGATAACACCGGTTAGGTCAGGGTTAGGTCTGGTACTGGCCATCATCTGGCTCATACTTTCGCATTTTTCACCTACTTGTTGGCCAGATCCTGGGCGTTTTCTGTGTTGGAACACGTAGTAATGCGCACCACACCCAATCAGTGAGTTAAACCTGGATTCAATCCATATTTTAGAGGATAACACCGGTTAGGTTAGGGTTAGGTCTGGTATTTGCCTTCACCTGGCCAATGCTTTCGCATTTTTCGCATACTTGATGGCCAGATCATGGGCGTTTTATGGGTTGGATCAGGTAGTAGTGTGGTGCCGCACTGCAACAGTGAGTTAAACCAGGATTCAATCTATACTTTAGAGGATAACACCGGTTAGGTCAGGGTTAGGTCTGGTATTTGCCATCATCTGGCTCATGCTTTGGCATTTTTCGCATACTTGATGGGCAGATCCTGGGCGTTTTCTGGTTTGGAAAACGTAGTAATGTGGTACCACACTGAAACAGTGAGCTGATCCTGGATTCGATCTATATTTTAGAGGATAACACCGGTTAGGTCAGGGTTAGGTCTGGTATTTGCCATCATCTGGCTCACACATTCGCATTTTTCGCATACTTGTTGGCCAGACCCTGGGCGTTTTCTGGTTTGGATCACACAGTAATGTGGTACCGCACTGCAACAGTGAGTTAATCCTGGATTCAATCTATATTTTAGATGATAACACGGGGTAGGTCAGAGTTAGGTCTGGTATTTGCCATCATCTGGCTCATACTTTCGCATTTTTCGCATACTTGTTGGCCAGATCCTAGGCGTTTTCTGGATTGGATCACGTAGTAATGTAGAACTACTCTGAAACAGTGAGTTAAACCTGGATTCAACCTATATTTTAGAGGATAACTCCGGTTAGGTCAGGGTTAGGTCTGGTGTTTGCCATCATCTGGCTCATGCTTTCGCATTTTTCGCATACTTGTTGGCCAGATCCTGGGCGTTTTCTGGTTTGGATCACGTAGTAATGTGGTTCCACACTGCAACAGTGACTTAAACCTGGATTCAAACTATATTTTAGAGGATAACACCGGTTATGTCAGGGTCAGGTCTGGTATTTGCCATAATCCGGCTCATATTTTCGCATTTTTCGCATACTTGTTAGCCAGATCCTGAGCGTTTTCTGGTTTGGATCACGCAGTATTGTGGTTCCACACAGCAACAGTGAGTTAAACCTGGATAAAATCTATATTTTAGAGGGTTACACCAGTTATGACAGGGTCAGGTCTGGTATTTGCCATAATCCGTCTCATATTTTCGCATTTTTCGCATACTTGTTGGCCAGATCCTCAGCGTTTTCTGGGTTGGATGAGGTAGTAGTGTGGTACCGCATTCAAACAGTGAAGTAATCCTGGATTCGATCTATATATTAGAGGGTAACACCGGTTAGGTTTGGGTTAGGTCTGGTATTTGTCATCATCTGGCTCATGCTTTCGCATTTTTCGCATACTTGTTGGCCAGATCCTGGGCGTTTTCTGGTTTCGATCTCGTAGTAATGTAGAACCACTCTGAAACAGTGAGTCAAACCTGGATTCAATCTATATTTTAGAGGATAACACCGGTTAGGTCAGGGTCAGGTCTGGTATTTGCCATCATCTGGCTCATACTTTCGCATTTTTCGCATACTTGTTGGCCAGATCCTGGGCGTTTTCTGGTTTGGATCACGGAGTACTGTGTTACCGCACTGAAGTCTGTGAGTTAAACCTGGATTCAATCCATATTTTAGAGGATAACACCGGTTAGGACAGGGTCAGGTCTGGTATTTGCCATCATCTGGCTCATACTTTCGCATTTTTCACCTACTTCTTGGCCAGATACTGGGCGTTTTCTGGGTTGGAACACGTAGTAGAGCGCACCACACCCAAACAGTGAGTTAAACCTGGATTCAATCTATATTTTGGAGGATAACACCGGCTAGGTCAGCGTTAGGACTGGTATTTGCCATCATATGGCTCATAGTTTCGCAATATTCGCATACTTGTTGGCCAGAACCTGGGCGTTTTCTGGTTTGCATCACGCACTAATGTTGTACCACACTGAAACAGTGAGTTTATCTTAGATTCAATCTATATTGTAGAGGATAACACCGGTTAGGTCAGGGTTAGGTCTGGTATTGGCCATCATCTGGCTCATACTTTCGCATTTTTCCCCTACTTGTTGGCCAGATACTGGGCGTTTTCTGTGTTGGAACACGTAGTAATGCGCACCACACCCAAACAGTGAGTTAAACCTGGATTCAATCTATATTTTAGAGGATAACACCTGTTAGGTCAGGGTTAGGTCTGGTATTGGCCATCATCTGGCTCATACTTTCGCATTTTTCACCTACTTGTTGGCCAGATACTGGGCGTTCTCTGTCTTGGAACACGTAGTAATGCGCACCACACCCAAACAGTGAGTTAGACCTGGATTCAATCTATATTTTAGAGGATAACACCGGTTAGGTCAGGGTCAGATCTGGTATTTGCCATCATCAGGCTCATACTTTCGCATTTTTCAAATACTTGTTGGCCAGATCCTGGGCGATTTCTGGGTTGAATCAGGTAGTAGTGTGGTACCGCACTGCAAGAGTGAGTTAAACCTGGATTCAATCTATGTTTTAGATGATAACACCGGTTAGGTCAGGGTTAGGTCTGGTATTTGCCATCATCTGGCTCATACTTTCGCATTTTTCGCATACTTGTTGGCCAGATCCTGGGCGTTTTCTGGGTTGGATCAGGTAGTAGTGTGGTACCGCACTGCAACAGTGAGTTAAACCTGGATTCAATCTATATTTTAGAGGCTAACACCGGTTAGGTCAGGGTTACGTCTGGTATTTGCAATCATCTGGCTCATGCTTTGGCATTTTTCGCATACTTGATGGGCGGATCCTGGAGGTTTTCTGGTTTGGAAAACGTAGTAATGTGGTACCACACTAAAACAGTGAGCTGGTCCTGGATTCGATCTATATTTTAGAGGATAACACCGGTTAGGTCAGGGTTAGGTCTGGTATTTGCCATCATCTGGCTCATACTTTCGCATCTTTCGCATACTTTTTGGCCAGATCCTGGGCGATTTCTGGGTTGAATCAGGTAGTAGTGTGGTACCGCAGTGCAAGAGTGAGTTAAATCTGGATTCAATCTATATTTTAGATGATAACACCGGTTAGGTTTGGGTTAGGTCTGGTATTTGCCATCATCTGGCTCATACTTTCGCATTATTCGCATACTTATTTGCCAGATCCTGGGCGTTTTCTGGTTTGGATCACGTAGTAATGTGGTTCCACACTGCAACAGAGAGGTAAACCTGGATTCAATCTATATTTTAGAGGATAACACCGTCTAGGTCAGGGTTATGTCTGGTATTTGCCATCATCTGGCTCATGCTTTCGCATTTTTCGCATACTTGTTGGCCAGATCCTGGGCGTTTTCTGGTTTGGATCACGTAGTAATGTGGTACCACACTGAAACAGTGAGCTAATCCTGGATTCGATCTATATATTAGAGGGCAACACCGGTTACGTTTGGGTTAGGTCTGGTATTAGCCATCATCTGGCTCATACTTTCGCATTATTCGCATACTTATTTGCCAGATCCTGGGCGTTTTCTGGTTTGGATCACGTAGTAATGTGCACCACACCCAAACAGTGAGTTAAACCTGGATTCAATCTATATTTTAGAGGATAACACCGGTTAGGTCAGGGTTAGGTCTGGTATTTGCCATCATCTGGCTCATACTTTCGCATTTTTCGCATACCTGTTGGCCAGATCCTGGGCGTTTTCTGGGTTGGGGTCACGTAGCAATGTGGTACCACACTGCAACAGTGAGTTAAACCTGGTTTCAATCTATATTTTAGAGGATAACACCGGTTAGGTCAGGTTTAGGTCTGGTATTTGCCATCATCTGGCTCATACTTTCGCATTTTTCGCATACTTGTTGGCCAGATCCTGGGCGTTTTCTGGGTTGTGGTCACGTAGCAATGTGGTACCACACTGCAACAGTGAGTTAAACCTGGTTTCAATCTATATTTTAGAGGATAACACCGGTTAGGTCAGGGTTAGGTCTGGTATTTGCCATCATCTGGCTCATACTTTCGCATTTTTCGCATACTTGTTGCCCAGATCCTGGGCGTTTTCTGGGTTGGATCAGGTGGTAGTGTGGTACCGCACTGAAACAGTGAAGCAATCCTGGATTCGATCTATATATTAGGGGGTAACACCGGTTAGGTTTGGGTTAGGTCTGGTATTTGCCATCATCCGGCTCATACTTTCGCATTATTCGCATAGTTATTTGCCAGATCGTGGGCGTTTTCTGGTTTGGATCACGTAGTAATGTGGTTCCACACTGCAACAGAGTGGTAAACCTGGGTACAATCTATATTTTAGAGGGTAACACCGGTTAGGTTTGGCTTAGGTCTGGTATTTGCCATCATCTGGCTCACTCTTTCGCATTATTCGCATACTTTTTGGCCAGAACCTGGGCGTTTTCTGGTTTGCATCACGCTGTAATATTGTACCACACTGAAACAGTGAGTTTATCTTAGATTCAATCTATATTTTAGAGGATAACACCGGTTTGGTCAGGGTTAGGTCTGGTATTGGCCATCATCTGGCTCATACTTTCGCATTTTTCACCTACTTGTTGGCCAGATACTGGGCGTTTTCTGGGTTGGAAAACGTAGTAATGCGCACCACACCCAAACAGTGAGTTAAACCTGGATTCAATCTATATTTTAGAGGATAACACCGGTTAGGTCAGGGTTAGGTCTGGTATTTGCCATCATCTGGCTCATACTTTCGCATTTTTCGCGTACTTGTTGGCCAGATCCTGGGCGTTTTCTGGATTGGATCAGGTAGTAGTGTGGTACCGCACTGAAACAGTGAGTTTATGTTAGATTCAATCTATATTTTAGAGGATAACATCGGTTAGGTCTGGGTTAGGTCTGGTATTTGCCATCATCTGGCTCATACTTTCGCATTTTTCGCAAACTTGTTGGCCAGATCCTGGGCGTTTTCTGGGTTGGAACACGTAGTAATGCGCACCACACCCAAACAGTGAGTTAAACCTGGATTCAATCTATATTTTAGAGGATAACACCGGTTAGGTCAGGGTTAGGTCTGGTATTGGCCATCATCTGGCTCATACTTTCGCATTTTTCACCTACTTGTTGGCCAGATACTGGGCGTTTTCTGGGTTGGAAAACGTAGTAATGCGCACCACACCCAAACAGTGAGTTAAACCTGGATTCAATCTATATTTTAGAGGATAACACCGGTTAGGTCAGGGTTAGGTCTGGTATTTGCCATCATCTGGCTCATACTTTCGCATTTTTCGCGTACTTGTTGGCCAGATCCTGGGCGTTTTCTGGGTTGGATCAGGTAGTAGTGTGGTACCGCACTGAAACAGTGAAGCAATCCTGGATTCGATCTATATATTAGGGGGTAATACCGGTTAGGTTTGGGCTAGGTCTGGTATTTGCCATCATCTGGCTCATACTTTCGCATTATTCGCATACTTATTTGCCAGATCGTGGGCGTTTTCTGGTTTGGATCACGCAGTAGTGTGGTACCGCACAGAAACCGTGAGTTAAACCTGGATTCCATCTATATTTTACAGGATAACACCGGTTAGGTCAGGGTTAGGTCTGGTATTTGCCATCATCTGGCTCATACTTTCGCATTTTTCGCATACTTGTTGGCCAGATCCTGGTCGTTCTCTGGTTTGTGTCGCGTAGTAGTGTGGTACCACACTGCAACAGTGAGTTAAACATGGATTCCATCTATATTTTACAGGATAACACCGGTTAGGTCAGGGTTAGGTCTGGTATTTGCCATCATCTGGCTCATACTTTCGCATTTTTCGCGTACTTGTTGGCCAGATCCTGGGCGTTTTCTGGGTTGGATCAGGTAGTAGTGTGGTACCGCACTGAAACAGTGAAGCAATCCTGGATTCGATCTATATATTAGGGGGTAATACCGGTTAGGTTTGGGCTAGGTCTGGTATTTGCCATCATCTGGCTCATACTTTCGCATTATTCGCATACTTATTTGCCAGATCCTGGGCGTTTTCTGGTTTGGATCACGTAGTAATGTGGTTCCACACTGCAACAGAGAGGTAAACCTGGATACAATCTATATTTTAGAGGGTAACACCGGTTAGGTTTGGCTTAGGTCTGGTATTTGCCATCATCTGGCTCATGCTTTCGCATTTTTCGCATACTTTTTGGCCAGAACCTGGGCGTTTTCTGGTATGCATCACGCAGTAATGTTGTACCACACTGAAACAGTGAGTTTATCTTAGATTCAATCTATATTTTAGAGGATAACACCGGTTAGGTCAGGGTTAGGTCTGGTATTGGCCATCATCTGGCTCATACTTTCGCATTTTTCACCTACTTGTTGGCCAGATACTGGGCGTTTTCTGTGTTGGGACACGTAGTAATGCGCACCACACCCAAACAGTGAGTTAAACCTGGATTCAATCTATATTTTAGAGGATAACACCGGTTAGGTCATGGTTAGGTCTGGTATTTGCCACCATCTGGCTCATACTTTCGCATTTTTTACCTACTTCTTGGCCAGATACTGGGCGTTTTCTGGTTTGGATCACGTAGTAATGTGGTACCACACTGCAACAGTGAGTTAAACCTGGTTTCAATCTATATTTTAGAGGATAACACCGGTTAGGTCAGGGTTAGGACTGGTATTTGCCATCATCTGGCTAATACTTTCGCATTTTTCGCATACTTGTTTGCCAGATCCTGGGAGTTTTCTGGTTTGGATCACGGAGTAGTGTGGTACCGCACAGAAACTGTGAGTTAAACCTGGATTCCATCTATATTTTACAGGATAACACCGGTTAGGTCAGGGTTAGGTCTGGTATTTGCCACCATCTGGCTCATACTTTGGAATTTTTCGCATACTTGATGGGCAGATCCTGGGCGTTTTCTGGTTTGGAAAACGTAGTAATGTGGTACCACACTGAAACAGTGAGCTGATCCTGGATTCGATCTATATTTTAGAGGGTAACACCTGTTAGGTTTGGGTTTGGTCTGATATTTGCCATCATCTGACTTATACTTTCGCATTTTTCGCATACTTGTTGGCCAGATCCTGGGAGTCTTCTGGTTTGGATCACGGAGTAGTGTGGTACCGCACAGAAACTGTGAGTTAAACCTGGATTCCATCTATATTTTACAGGATAACACCGGTTATGTCAGGGTTAGGTCTGGTATTTGCCACCATCTGGCTCATACTTTCGCGTTTTTCGCATACTTGTTGGTCAGATCGTGGGCGTTTTCTCGGTTGGATCAGGTAGTAGTGTCGTTTCACACTGCAACAGTGAGTTAAACCTGGATACAATCTATATTTTAGAGGATAACACCGGTTAGGTCAGGGTTAGGTCTGGTATTTGCCTTCACCTGGCCAATGCTTTCGCAATTTTCGCATACTTGATGGCCATATCGTGGGCGTTTTCTGGGTTGGATCAGGTAGTAGTGTGGTACCGCACTGCAACAGTGAGTTAAACCAGGATTCAATCTATACTTTAGAGGATAACACCGGTTAGGTCAGGGTTATGTCTGGTATTTGCCATCATCTGGCTCATACTTTCGCATTTTTCGCATACTTGTTGGCCAGATCCTGGGCGTTTTCTGGTTTGGATCACGGAGTAGTGTGGTACCGCACTGAAACTGTGAGTTAAACCTGGATTCAATCCATATTTTAGAGGATAACACCGGTTAGGTTAGGGTTAGGTCTGGTATTTGCCTTCACCTGGCCAATGCTTTCGCATTTTTCGCATACTTGATGGCAAGATCCTGGGCGTTTTCTGGGTTGCATCAGGTAGTAGTGTGGTACCGCACTGCAATAGTGAGTTAAACCTGGATTCAATCTATACTTTAGAGGATAACACCGGTTAGGTCAGGGTTAGGTCTGGTATTTGCCATCATCTGGCTCATGCTTTCGCATTTTTCGCATACTTGTTGGCCAGATCCTGGGCGTTTTCTGGGTTGAATCAGGTAGTAGTGTGGTACCGCAGTGCAAGAGTGAGTTAAACCTGTATTCAATCTATATTTTAGAGGATAACACCGGTTAGGTCAGGGTTAGGTCTGGTATTTGCCGTCATCTGGCTCATACTTTAGCATTTTTCGCATACTTGTTGCCCAGATCCTGGGCGCTTTCTGGGTTGGATCACGCAGTAATGTTGTACCACACTGAAACAGTGAGTTTATCTCAGATTCAATCTATATTTTAGAGGATAACACCGGTTAGGTCAGGGTTAGGTCTGGTATTGGCCATCATCTGGCTCATACTTTCGCATTTTTCACCTACTTGTTCGCCAGATACTGGGCGTTTTCTGGGTGGGAACACGTAGTAATGCGCACCACACCCAAACAGTGAGCTAAACCTGGATTCAATCTATATTTTAGAGGATAACACCGGTTAGGTTTGGCTTAGGTCTGGTATTTGCCATCATCTGGCTCATACTTTCGCATTTTTCGCATACGTGTAGGCCAGATCCTGGGCGTTTTCTGGGTTGGATCAGGTAGTAGTGTGGTACCGCACTGCAACAGTGAGTTAAACCTGGATTCAATCTATACTTTAGAGGATAACACCGGTTAGGTCAGGGTTAGGTCTGGTATTTGCCTTCACCTGGCCAATGCTTTCGCAATTTTCGCATACTTGATGGCCAGATCGTGGGCGTTTTCTGGGTTGGAACACGTAGTAATGTGGTACCATACTGAAACAGTGAGTTAATCCTGGATTCAATCTATATTTTACAGGATAACACCGGTTAGGTCAGGGTTAGGTCTGGTATTTGCCACCATCCGGCTCATACTTTCGCGTTTTTCGCATACTTGTTGGTCAGATCGTGGGCGTTTTCTCGGTTGGATCAGGTAGTAGTGTCGTTTCACACTGCAACAGTGAGTTAAACCTGGATACAATCTATATTTTAGAGGATAACACCGGTTAGGTCAGGGTTAGGTCTGGTATTTGCCATCATCTGGCTCATTCTTTCGCACTTTTCGCATACTTGTTGGCCAGAACCTGGGCGTTTTCTGGTTTGGATCACGCAGTCATGTGGTACCACACTGAAGCAGTGAGTTTATGTTAGATTCAATCTATATTTTAGAGGATAACATCGGTTAGGTCTGGGTTAGGTCTGGTATTTGCCATCATCTGGCTCATACTTTCGCATTTTTCGCATACTTGTTGGCCAGATCCTGGGCGTTTTCTGGTTTGAGTCGCGTAGTAGTGTGGTACCACACTGCAACAGTGAGTTAATCCTGGATTCAATCTATATTTTAGATGATAACACCGGTTAGGTCAGGGTTATGTCTGGTATTTGCCATCATCTGGCTCATACTTTCGCATTTTTCGCATACTTGTTGGCCAGATCCTGGGCGTTTTCCGGTTTGGAACACGGAGTAGTGTGGTACCGCACTGAAACTGTGAGTTAAACCTGGATTCAGTCCATATTTTAGAGGATAACACCGGTTAGGTTAGGGTTAGGTCTGGTATTTGCCTTCACCTGGCCAATGCTTTCGCTTTTTTCGCATACTTGATGGCCAGATCGTGGGCGTTTTCTGGGTTGGATCAGGTAGTAGTGTGGTACCGCACTGCAACAGCGAGTTAGACCAGGATTCAATCTATACTTTAGAGGATAACGCCGGTTAGGTCAGGGTTAGGTCTGGTATTTGCCATCATCTGGCTCATGCTTTGGCATTTTTCGCATACTTGATGGGCAGATCCTGGGCGTTTTCTGGTTTGGAAAACGTAGTAATGTGGTACCACACTGAAACAGTGAGCTGATCCTGGATTCGATCTATATTTTAGAGGATAACACCGGTTAGGTCAGGGTTAGGTCTGGTATTTGCCATCATCTGGCTCATGCTTTCGCATTTTTCGCATACTTGTTGGCCAGATTTTGGGCGTTTTCTGGTTTGGATCACGTAGTAATGTGGTTCCACACTGCAACAGTGAGTTAAACCTGGATTCAAACTATATTTTAGAGGATAACACCGGTTATGTCAGGGTCAGGCCTGGTATTTGCCATAATCCGGCTCATATTTTCACATTTTTCGCATACTTGTTAGCCAGATCCTGAGCGTTTTCTGGTTTGGATCACGTAGTATTGTGGTTCCACACTGCAACAGTGAGTTAAACCTGGATAAAATCTATATTTTAGAGGGTTACACCGGTTATGACAGGGTCAGGTCTCGTATTTGCCATAATCCGGCTCATATATTCGCATTTTTCGCATACTTGTTGGCCAGATCATCAGCGTTTTCTGGGTTGGATGAGGTGGTAGTGTGGTACCGCATTGAAACAGTGAAGTAATCCTGGATTCGATCTATATATTAGAGGGTAACACCGGTTAGGTTTGGGTTAGGTCTGGTATTTGTCATCATCTGGCTTATGCTTTCGCATTTTTCGCATACTTGTTGGCCAGATCCTGGGCGTTTTCTGGTTTCGATCTCGTAGTAATGTAGAACCACTCTGAAACAGTGAGTCAAACCTGGACTCAATCTATATTTTAGATGATAACACAGGTCAGGTCAGGGTTAGGTCTGGTATTTGCCATCATCTGGCTCATACTTTCGCATTTTTCGCATACTTGTTGGCCAGATCCTGGGCGTTTTCTGGTTTGGATCACGTAGTAATGTGGTTCCACACTGCAATAGAGAGGTAAACCTGGATACAATCTATATTTTAGAGGATAACACCGGTTAGGTTTGGCTTAGGTCTGGTATTTGCCATCATCTGGCTCATGCTTTCGCATTTTTCGCATACTTTTTGACCAGAACCTGGGCGTTTTCTGGTTTGCATCACGCAGTAATGTTGTACCACACTGAAACAGTGAGTTTATCTTAGATTCAATCTATAATTTAGAGGATAACACCGGTTAGGTCAGGGTTAGGTCTGGTATTGGCCATCATCTGGCTCATACTTTCGCATTTTTCACATACTTGTTGGCCAGATACTGGGCGTTTTCTGTGTTGGAACACGTAGTAATGCGCACCACACCCAAACAGTGAGTTAAACCTGGATTCAATCTATATTTTAGAGGATAACACCGGTTAGGTCAGGGTTAGGTCTGGTATTTGCCACCATTCTGGCTCATGCTTTCGCATTTTTCGCATACTTTTTGGCCAGAACCTGGGCGTTTTCTTGTTTGCATCACGCAGTAATGTTGTTCCACACTGAAACAGTTTGTTTATCTTAGATTCAATCTATATTTTAGAGGATAACACCGGTTAGGTCAGGGTTAGGTCTGGTATTGGCCATCATCTGCCTCATACTTTCGCATTTTTCACCTACTTGTTGGCCAGATACTGGGCGTTTTCTGGGTTGGAACACGTAGTAATGCGCACCACACCCAAACAGTGAATTAAACCTGGATTCAATCTATATTTTGGAGGATAACACCGGCTAGGTCAGGGTTAGGTCTGGTATTTGCCATCATATGGCTCATAGTTTCGCATTATTCGCATACTTATTGGCCAGATCCTGCGCGTTTTCTGGATTGGATCACGTAGTAATGTAGAACCACTCTGAAACAGTGAGTTAAACCTGGATTCAACCTATATTTTAGAGGATAACTCCGGTTAGGTCAGGGCCAGGTCTGGTATTTGCCATAATCCGGCTCATATTTTCACATTTTTCGCATACTTGTTAGCCAGATCCTGGGCGTTTTCTGAGTTGGATCATGTAGTAGTGTGGTACCGCACTGAAACAGAGAAGCAATCCCGGATTCGATCTATATATTAGCGGGTAACACCAGTTAGGTTTGGGTTAGGTCTGGTATTTGCCATCATATGGCTCATAGTTTCGCATTATTCGCATACTTATTGGCCAGATCCTGTGCGTTTTCTGGATTGGATCACGTAGTAATGTAGAACCACTCTGAAACAGTGAGTTAAACCTGGATACAATCTATATTTTAGAGGATAACACCGGTTAGGTTTGGCTTAGGTCTGGTATTTGCCATCATCTGGCTCATGCTTTCGCATTTTTCGCATACTTGTTGGACAGAACCTGGGCGTTTTCTGGTTTGGATCACGCAGTAATGTGGTACCACACTGAAACAGTGAGTTTATGTTAGATTCAATCTATATTTTAGAGGATAACACCGGTTAGGTCAGGGTTAGGTTTGGTATTTGCCATCATCTGGCTCATACTTTCGCATTTTTCGCATACTTGTTGGCCAGATCCTGGGCGTTTTCTGGTTTGGGTCTCGTTGTAGTGTGGTACCACACAGCAACAGTGAGTTAAACCTGGATTCAATCTATATTTTAGATGATAACACCGGTTAGGTCAGGGTTAGGTCTGGTATTTGCCATCATCTGGCTCATACTTTCGCATTTTTCGCATACTTTTTGGCCAGATCCTGGGCGTTTTCTGGGTTGGATCAGGTAGTAGTGTGGTACCGCACTGCAACAGTGAGTTAAACCTGGGTTCAATCTATATTTTAGAGGATAACACCGGTTAGGTCAGGGTTAGGTCTGGTATTTGCCATCATCTGGATCATGCTTTCGCACTTTTCGCATACTTGATGGCCAGATCCTGGGCGTTTTCTGGGTTGCATCAGGTAGTAGTGTGGTTCCACACTGCAACAGTGAGTTAAACCTGGATTCAATCTGTATTTTAGAGGATAACGCCGGTTAGGTCAGGGTTAGGTCTGGTATTTGCCATAATCTGGCTCACATTTTCGCATTTTTCGCATACTTGTTGACCAGATCTTGGGCGTTTTCTGGGTTGGATCAGGTAGTAGTGCGGTACCGCACCGAAACAGTGGAGTAATCCTGGATTCGATCTATACAATAGACGGTAACACCGGATCGATTTGGGTAAGGTCTCGTATTTGCCATCGTCTGGCTCATACTTTCGCATTTTTCACCTACTTGTTGGCCAGATACTGGGCGTTTTCTGGGTTGGATCACGTAGTAATGTGTCACCACACTCAAACAGTGAGTTAAACCTGGATTCAATCTATATTTTAGAGGATAACACCAGTTAGGTCAGGGTTAGGTCTGGTATTTGTCATCATCTGGCTCATACTTTCGCATTTTTCGCATACTTGTTGGCCAGTTCCGGGGCGTTTTCTGGGTTGGATCAGGTAGTAGTGTAGTACCGCACTGAAACAATGAAGTAATCCTGGATTCGATCTATATACTAGAGGGTAACACCGGTAAGGTTTGGTTTAGGCCTGGTATATGCAATCATCTGGCTCATGCTTTCGCATTTTTCGCATACTTGTTGGCCAGATCTTGGGCGTTTTCTGGGTTGGATCAGGTATTAGTGTGGTTCCACACTGCAACAGTGAGTTAGACCTGGATTCAATCTGTATTTTAGAGGATAACGCCGGTTAGGTCAGGGTTAGGTCTGGTATTTGCCATAATGTGGCTCATACATTCGCATTTTTCGCATACTTGTTGACCAGATCTTGGGCGTTTTCAGGTTTGGATCTCGTAGTAATGTAGAACCACTCTGAAACAGTGAGTCAAACCTGGATTCAATCTATATTTTAGAGGATAACACCGGTTAGGTCAGGGTCAGGTCTCGTACTTGCCATCTCCTGGCTCATACTTTCGCATTTTTCGCATACTTGTTGGCCAGATCCTGGGCGTATTCTGGGTTGGATCAGGTATTAGTGTGGTTCCACACTGCAACAGTGAGTTAGACCTGGATTCAATCTGTATTTTAGAGGATAACGCCGGTTAGGTCAGGGTTAGGTCTGGTATTTGCCATAATCTGGCTCATACATTCGCATTTTTCGCATACTTGTTGACCAGATCTTGGGCGTTTTCTGGGTTGGATCAGGTAGTAGTGTGGTACCGCACTGAAACAGAGAAGCAATCCTGGATTCGATCTATACAATACAGGGTAACACCGGTTCGGTTTGGGGTAGGTCTCGTATTTGCCATCATCTGGCTCATACTTTCGCATTTTTCACCTACTTGTTGGCCAGATACTGGGCGTTTTCTGGATTGGATCACGTAGTAATGTGGCACCACACTCAAGCAGTGGGTTAAACCTGGATTCAATCTATATTTTAGAGGATAACACCGGTTAGGTCAGGGTTAGGTCTGGTATTTGCCATAATCTGGCTCACATTTTCGCATTTTTCGCATACTTGTTGACCAGATCTTGGGCGTTTTCTGGGTTGGATCAGGTAGTAGTGCGGTACCGCACCGAAACAGTGGAGTAATCCTGGATTCGATCTATACAATAGACGGTAACACCGGATCGGTTTGGGTTAGGTCTCGTATTTGCCATCGTCTGGCTCATACTTTCGCATTTTTCACCTACTTGTTGGCCAGATACTGGGCGTTTTCTGGGTTGGATCACGTAGTAATGTGGCACCACACTCAAACAGTGAGTTAAACCTGGATTCAATCTATATTTTAGAGGATAACACCAGTTAAGTCAGGGTTAGGTCTGGTATTTGTCATCATCTGGCTCATACTTTCGCATTTTTCGCATACTTGTTGGCCAGTTCCGGGGCGTTTTCTGGGTTGGATCAGGTAGTAGTGTAGTACCGCACTGAAACAATGAAGTAATCCTGGATTCGATCTATATACTAGAGGGTAACACCGGTAAGGTTTGGTTTAGGCCTGGTATATGCAATCATCTGGCTCATGCTTTCGCATTTTTCGCATACTTGTTGGCCAGATCTTGGGCGTTTTCTGGGTTGGATCAGGTATTAGTGTGGTTCCACACTGCAACAGTGAGTTAGACCTGGATTCAATCTGTATTTTAGAGGATAACGCCGGATAGGTCAGGGTTAGGTCTGGTATTTGCCATAATCTGGCTCATACATTCGCATTTTTCGCATACTTGTTGACCAGATCTTGGGCGTTTTCAGGTTTGGATCTCGTAGTAATGTAGAACCACTCTGAAACAGTGAGTCAAACCTGGATTCAATCTATATTTTAGAGGATAACACCGGTTAGGTCAGGGTCAGGTCTCGTACTTGCCATCTCCTGGCTCATACTTTCACATTTTTCGCATACTTGTTGGCCAG
This sequence comes from Colletes latitarsis, assembly GCF_051014445.1. Taxonomy (NCBI): domain Eukaryota; kingdom Metazoa; phylum Arthropoda; class Insecta; order Hymenoptera; family Colletidae; genus Colletes; species Colletes latitarsis. The sequence goes on from NW_027488371.1 coordinate 11,619,069, forward strand.
ATCCTGGGCGTATTCTGGGTTGGATCAGGTATTAGTGTGGTTCCACACTGCAACAGTGAGTTAGACCTGGATTCAATCTGTATTTTAGAGGATAACGCCGGTTAGGTCAGGGTTAGGTCTGGTATTTGCCATAATCTGGCTCATACATTCGCATTTTTCGCATACTTGTTGACCAGATCTTGGGCGTTTTCTGGGTTGGATCAGGTAGTAGTGTGGTACCGCACTGAAACAGAGAAGCAATCCTGGATTCGATCTATACAATACAGGGTAACACCGGTTCGGTTTGGGGTAGGTCTCGTATTTGCCATCATCTGGCACATACTTTCGCATTTTTCACCTACTTGTTGGCCAGATACTGGGCGTTTTCTGGATTGGATCACGTAGTAATGTGGCACCACACTCAAGCAGTGGGTTAAACCTGGATTCAATCTATATTTTAGAGGATAACACCGGTTAGGTCAGGGTTAGGTCTGGTATTTGCCATAATCTGGCTCACATTTTCGCATTTTTCGCATACTTGTTGACCAGATCTTGGGCGTTTTCTGGGTTGGATCAGGTAGTAGTGCGGTACCGCACCGAAACAGTGGAGTAATCCTGGATTCGATCTATACAATAGACGGTAACACCGGATCGGTTTGGGTTAGGTCTCGTATTTGCCATCGTCTGGCTCATACTTTCGCATTTTTCACCTACTTGTTGGCCAGATACTGGGCGTTTTCTGGGTTGGATCACGTAGTAATGTGGCACCACACTCAAACAGTGAGTTAAACCTGGATTCAATCTATATTTTAGAGGATAACACCAGTTAAGTCAGGGTTAGGTCTCGTATTTGTCATCATCTGGCTCATACTTTCGCATTTTTCGCATACTTGTTGGCCAGTTCCGGGGCGTTTTCTGGGTTGGATCAGGTAGTAGTGTAGTACCGCACTGAAACAATGAAGTAATCCTGGATTCGATCTATATACTAGAGGGTAACACCGGTAAGGTTTGGTTTAGGCCTGGTATATGCAATCATCTGGCTCATGCTCTCGCATTTTTCGCATACTTGTTGGCCAGATCTTGGGCGTTTTCTGGGTTGGATCAGGTATAAGTGTGGTTCCACACTGCAACAGTGAGTTAGACCTGGATTCAATCTGTAGTTTAGAGGATAACGCCGGATAGGTCAGGGTTAGGTCTGGTATTTGCCATAATCTGGCTCATACATTCGCATTTTTCGCATACTTGTTGACCAGATCTTGGGCGTTTTCAGGTTTGGATCTCGTAGTAATGTAGAACCACTCTGAAACAGTGAGTCAAACCTGGATTCAATCTATATTTTAGAGGATAACACCGGTTAGGTCAGGGTCAGGTCTCGTACTTGCCATCTCCTGGCTCATACTTTCGCATTTTTCGCATACTTGTTGGCCAGATCCTGGGCGTATTCTGGGTTGGATCAGGTATTAGTGTGGTTCCACACTGCAACAGTGAGTTAGACCTGGATTCAATCTGTATTTTAGAGGATAACGCCGGTTAGGTCAGGGTTAGGTCTGGTATTTGCCATAATCTGGCTCATACATTCGCCTTTTTCGCATACTTGTTGACCAGATCTTGGGCGTTTTCTGGGTTGGATCAGGTAGTAGTGTGGTACCGCACTGAAACAGAGAAGCAATCCTGGATTCGATCTATACAATACAGGGTAACACCGGTTCGGTTTGGGGTAGGTCTCGTATTTGCCATCATCTGGCACATACTTTCGCATTTTTCACCTACTTGTTGGCCAGATACTGGGCGTTTTCTGGATTGGATCACGTAGTAATGTGGCACCACACTCAAGCAGTGGGTTAAACCTGGATTCAATCTATATTTTAGAGGATAACACCGGCTAGGTCAGGGTTAGGCCTGGTATTTGCCACCAACTGGCTCATAGTTTCGCATTATTGGCATACTTATTGGCCAGATCCTGGGCGTTTTCTGGTTTGGATCACGTAGTAATGTGGTTCCACACTGCAACAGTGAGTTAAACCTGGATACAATCTATATTTTAGAGGATAACACCGGTTAGGTCAGGGTTAGGTCTGGTATTTGCCATCATCTGGCTCATACTTTCGCATTTTTCGCATACTTGTTGGCCTGATCCTGGGCGTTTTCTGGGATGGACCAGGTAGTAGTGTGGTACCGCACTGAAACAGTGAAGCATACCTGGATTCGATCTATATATTAGAGAGTAACACTGGTTATGTTTGGGTTAGGCCTGGTATTTGCCATCATCTGGCTCATGCATTCGCATTTTTCGCATACTTGTTGGCCAGATCGTGGGCGTTTTCTGGTTTGGATCACGGAGTTGTGTGGTACCGCACTGAAACTGTGAGTTAAACCTGGATTCAATCCATATTTTAGAGGATAACACCGGTTAGGTCAGGGTTCGGTCTGGTATTTGCCATCATCTGGCTCATACTTTCGCATTTGTCGCATACTTTTTGGCCAGATCCTGGGCGTTTTCTGGTTTGGATCACGCAGTAATGTGGTACCACCCTGAAACAGTGAGTGGATACCGGATTCGATCTATATATTAGAGGGTAACACCGGTTAGGTTTGGGTTTGGTCTGGTGTTTGCCATCATCTGGCTCATACTTTTGCATTTTTCGCATACTTGTTGGCCAGATCCTGGGCGTTTTCTGGGTTGGATCAGGTAGTAGTGTGGTACCGCACTGCAACAGTGAGTTAAACCTGGGTTCATTCTATATTTTAGAGGATAACACCGGTTATGTCAGGGTCAGGTCAGGTATTTGCCATCATCTGGCCCATAATTTCGCATTTTTCGCATACTTGTTGGCCATACCCTGGGCGTTTTCTGGGTTGGATCAGGTAGTAGTGTGGTACCGCACTGAAACAGAGAAGCAATCCCGGATTCGATCTATATATTAGCGGGTAACACCAGTTAGGTTTGGGTTACTTCTGGTATTTGCCATCATCTGGCTCATGCTTTCGCATTTTTCGCATACTTGTTGGCCATAACCTGGGCGTTTTCTGGTTTGGATCACGCAGTAATGTGGTACCACACTGAAACAGTGAGTTTATGTTAGATTCAATCTATATTTTAGAGGATAACACCGGTTAGGTCAGGGTTAGGTTTGGTATTTGCCATCATCTGGCTCATACTTTCGCATTTTTCGCATACTTGTTGGCCAGATCCTGGGCGTTTTCTGGTTTGGGTCTCGTAGTAGTGTGGTACCACACTGCAACAGTGAGTTAAACCTGGATTCAATCTATATTTTAGATGATAACACCGGTTAGGTCAGGGTTAGGTCTGGTATTTGCCATCATCTGGCTCATACTTTCGCATTTTTCGCATACTTGATGGCCAGATCCTGGGCGTTTTCTGGGTTGGATCAGGTAGTAGTGTGGTACCGCACTGCAACAGTGAGTTAAACCTGGGTTCAATCTATATTTTAGAGGATAACACCGGTTAGGTCAGGGTTAGGTCTGGTATTTGCCATCATCTGGATCATGCTTTCGCACTTTTCGCATACTTGATGGCCAGATCCTGGGCGTTTTCTGGGTTGCATCAGGTAGTAGTGTGGTTCCACACAGCAACAGTGAGTTAAACCTGTATTCAATCTGTATTTTAGAGGATAACGCCGGTTAGGACAGGGTTAGGTATTTGCCATAATCTGGCTCACATTTTCGCATTTTTCGCATACTTGTTGACCAGATCTTGGGCGTTTTCTGGGTTGGATCAGGTAGTAGTGTGGTACCGCACCGAAACAGTGGAGTAATCCTGGATTCGATCTATACAATAGAGGGTAACACCGGATCGGTTTGGGTTAGGTCTCGTATTTGCCATCGTCTGGCTCATACTTTCGCATTTTTCACCTACTTGTTGGCCAGATACTGGGCGTTTTCTGGGTTGGATCACGTAGTAATGAGGCACCACACTCAGACAGTGAGTTAAACCTGGATTCAATCTATATTTTAGAGGATAACACCAGTTAGGTCAGGGTTAGGTCTGGTATTTGTCATCATCTGGCTCATACTTTCGCATTTTTCGCATACTTGTTGGCCAGTTCCGGGGCGTTTTCTGGGTTGGATCAGGTAGTAGTGTAGTACCGCACTGAAACAATGAAGTAATCCTGGATTCGATCTATATACTAGAGGGTAACACCGGTAAGGTTTGGGTTAGGCCTGGTATATGCAATCATCTGGCTCATGCTTTCGCATTTTTCGCATACTTGTTGGCCAGATCTTGGGCGTTGTCTGGGTTGGATCAGGTATTTGTGTGGTTCCACACTGCAACAGTGAGTTAGGCCTGGATTCAATCTGTATTTTAGAGGATAACGCCGGTTAGGTCAGGGTTAGGTCTGGTATTTGCCATAATCTGGCTCATACATTCGCATTTTTCGCATACTTGTTGACCAGATCTTGGGCGTTTTCAGGTTTGGAACTCGTAGTAATGTAGAACCACTCTGAAACAGTGAGTCAAACCTGGATTCAATCTATATTTTAGAGGATAACACCGGTTAGGTCAGGGTCAGGTCTCGTACTTGCCATCTCCTGGCTCATACTTTCGCATTTTTCGCATACTTGTTGGCCAGATCCTGGGCGTATTCTGGGTTGGATCAGGTATTAGTGTGGTTCCACACTGCAACAGTGAGTTAGACCTGGATTCAATCTGTAATTTAGAGGATAACGCCGGTTAGGTCAGGGTTGGGTCTGGTATTTGCCATAATCTGGCTCATACATTCGTATTTTTCGCATACTTGTTGACCAGATCTTGGGCGTTTTCTGGGTTGGATCAGGTAGTAGTGTGGTACCGCACTGAAACAGAGAAGCAATCCTGGATTCGATCTATACAATACAGGGTAACACCGGTTCGGTTTGGGGTAGGTCTCGTATTTGCCATCATCTGGCTCATACTTTCGCATTTTTCACCTACTTGTTGGCCAGATACTGGGCGTTTTCTGGATTGGATCACGTAGTAATGTGGCACCACACTCAAGCAGTGGGTTAAACCTGGATTCAATCTATATTTTAGAGGATAACACCGGCTAGGTCAGGGTTAGGCCTGGTATTTGCCACCAACTGGCTCATAGTATCGCATTATTGGCATACTTATTGGCCAGATCCTGGGCGTTTTCTGGTTTGGATCACGTAGTAATGTGGTTCCACACTGCAACAGTGAGTTAAACCTGGATACAATCTATATTTTAGAGGATAACACCGGTTAGGTCAGGGTTAGGTCTGGTATTTGCCATCATCTGGCTCATACTTTCGCATTTTTCGCATACTTGTTGGCCTGATCCTGGGCGTTTTCTGGGATGGACCAGGTAGTAGTGTGGTACCGCACTGAAACAGTGAAGCATACCTGGATTCGATCTATATATTAGAGAGTAACACTGGTTATGTTTGGGTTAGGCCTGGTATTTGCCATCATCTGGCTCATGCATTCGCATTTTTCGCATACTTGTTGGCCAGATCGTGGGCGTTTTCTGGTTTGGATCACGGAGTTGTGTGGTACCGCACTGAAACTGTGAGTTAAACCTGGATTCAATCCATATTTTAGAGGATAACACCGGTTAGGTCAGGGTTCGGTCTGGTATTTGCCATCATCTGGCTCATACTTTCTCATTTGTCGCATACTTTTTGGCCAGATCCTGGGCGTTTTCTGGTTTGGATCACGCAGTAATGTGGTACCACCCTGAAACAGTGAGTGGATACCGGATTCGATCTATATATTAGAGGGTAACACCGGTTAGGTTTGGGTTTGGCCTGGTGTTTGCCATCATCTGGCTCATACTTTTGCATTTTTCGCATACTTGTTGGCCAGATCCTGGGCGTTTTCTGGGTTGGATCAGGTAGTAGTGTGGTACCGCACTGCAACAGTGAGTTAAACCTGGGTTCAATCTATATTTTAGAGGATAACACCGGTTAGGTCAGGGTTAGGTCTGGTATTTGCCATCATCTGGCCCATAATTTCGCATTTTTCGCATACTTGTTGGCCATACCCTGGGCGTTTTCTGGGTTGGATCAGGTAGTAGTGTGGTACCGCACTGAAACAGAGAAGCAATCCCGGATTCGATCTATATATTAGCGGGTAACACCAGTTAGGTTTGGGTTACTTCTGGTATTTGCCATCATCTGGCTCATGCTTTCGCATTTTTCGCATACTTGTTGGCCATAACCTGGGCGTTTTCTGGTTTGGATCACGCAGTAATGTGGTACCACACTGAAACAGTGAGTTTATGTTAGATTCAATCTATATTTTAGAGGATAACACCGGTTAGGTCAGGGTTAGGTTTGGTATTTGCCATCATCTGGCTCATACTTTCGCATTTTTCGCATACTTGTTGGCCAGATCCTGGGCGTTTTCTGGTTTGGGTCTCGTAGTAGTGTGGTACCACACTGCAACAGTGAGTTAAACCTGGATTCAATCTATATTTTAGATGATAACACCGGTTAGGTCAGGGTTAGGTCTGGTATTTGCCATCATCTGGCTCATACTTTCGCATTTTTCGCATACTTGATGGCCAGATCCTGGGCGTTTTCTGGGTTGGATCAGGTAGTAGTGTGGTACCGCACTGCAACAGTGAGTTAAACCTGGGTTCAATCTATATTTTAGAGGATAACACCGGTTAGGTCAGGGTTAGGTCTGGTATTTGCCATCATCTGGATCATGCTTTCGCACTTTTCGCATACTTGATGGCCAGATCCTGGGCGTTTTCTGGGTTGCATCAGGTAGTAGTGTGGTTCCACACTGCAACAGTGAGTTAAACCTGTATTCAATCTGTATTTTAGAGGATAACGCCGGTTAGGACAGGGTTAGGTCTGGTATTTGCCATAATCTGGCTCACATTTTCGCATTTTTCGCATACTTGTTGACCAGATCTTGGGCGTTTTCTGGGTTGGATCAGGTAGTAGTGTGGTACCGCACCGAAACAGTGGAGTAATCCTGGATTCGATCTATACAATAGAGGGTAACACCGGATCGGTTTGGGTTAGGTCTCGTATTTGCCATCGTCTGGCTCATACTTTCGCATTTTTCACCTACTTGTTGGCCAGATACTGGGCGTTTTCTGGGTTGGATCACGTAGTAATGTGGCACCACACTCAGACAGTGAGTTAAACCTGGATTCAATCTATATTTTAGAGGATAACACCAGTTAGGTCAGGGTTAGGTCTGGTATTTGTCATCATCTGGCTCATACTTTCGCATTTTTCGCATACTTGTTGGCCAGTTCCGGGGCGTTTTCTGGGTTGGATCAGGTAGTAGTGTAGTACCGCACTGAAACAATGAAGTAATCCTGGATTCGATCTATATACTAGAGGGTAACACCGGTAAGGTTTGGGTTAGGCCTGGTATATGCAATCATCTGGCTCATGCTTTCGCATTTTTCGCATACTTGTTGGCCAGATCTTGGGCGTTTTCAGGTTTGGATCTCGTAGTAATGTAGAACCACTCTGAAACAGTGAGTCAAACCTGGATTCAATCTATATTTTAGAGGGTAACACCGGTTAGGTTTGGGTTTGGTCTGGTGTTTGCCATCATCTGGCTCATACTTTTGCATTTTTCGCATACTTGTTGGCCAGATCCTGGGCGTTTTCTGGGTTGGATCAGGTAGTAGTGTGGTACCGCACTGCAACAGTGAGTTAAACCTGGGTTCAATCTATATTTTAGAGGATAACACCGGTTAGGTCAGGGTTAGGTCTGGTATTTGCCATCATCTGGCCCATAATTTCGCATTTTTCGCATACTTGTTGGCCATACCCTGGGCGTTTTCTGGGTTGGATCAGGTAGTAGTGTGGTACCGCACTGAAACAGAGAAGCAATCCCGGATTCGATCTATATATTAGCGGGTAACACCAGTTAGGTTTGGGTTACTTCTGGTATTTGCCATCATCTGGCTCATGCTTTCGCATTTTTCGCATACTTGTTGGCCATAACCTGGGCGTTTTCTGGTTTGGATCACGCAGTAATGTGGTACCACACTGAAACAGTGAGTTTATGTTAGATTCAATCTATATTTTAGAGGATAACACCGGTTAGGTCAGGGTTAGGTTTGGTATTTGCCATCATCTGGCTCATACTTTCGCATTTTTCGCATACTTGTTGGCCAGATCCTGGGCGTTTTCTGGTTTGGGTCTCGTAGTAGTGTGGTACCACACTGCAACAGTGAGTTAAACCTGGATTCAATCTATATTTTAGATGATAACACCGGTTAGGTCAGGGTTAGGTCTGGTATTTGCCATCATCTGGCTCATACTTTCGCATTTTTCGCATACTTGATGGCCAGATCCTGGGCGTTTTCTGGGTTGGATCAGGTAGTAGTGTGGTACCGCACTGCAACAGTGAGTTAAACCTGGGTTCAATCTATATTTTAGAGGATAACACCGGTTAGGTCAGGGTTAGGTCTGGTATTTGCCATCATCTGGATCATGCTTTCGCACTTTTCGCATACTTGATGGCCAGATCCTGGGCGTTTTCTGGGTTGCATCAGGTAGTAGTGTGGTTCCACACTGCAACAGTGAGTTAAACCTGTATTCAATCTGTATTTTAGAGGATAACGCCGGTTAGGACAGGGTTAGGTCTGGTATTTGCCATAATCTGGCTCACATTTTCGCATTTTTCGCATACTTGTTGACCAGATCTTGGGCGTTTTCTGGGTTGGATCAGGTAGTAGTGTGGTACCGCACCGAAACAGTGGAGTAATCCTGGATTCGATCTATACAATAGAGGGTAACACCGGATCGGTTTGGGTTAGGTCTCGTATTTGCCATCGTCTGGCTCATACTTTCGCATTTTTCACCTACTTGTTGGCCAGATACTGGGCGTTTTCTGGGTTGGATCACGTAGTAATGTGGCACCACACTCAGACAGTGAGTTAAACCTGGATTCAATCTATATTTTAGAGGATAACACCAGTTAGGTCAGGGTTAGGTCTGGTATTTGTCATCATCTGGCTCATACTTTCGCATTTTTCGCATACTTGTTGGCCAGTTCCGGGGCGTTTTCTGGGTTGGATCAGGTAGTAGTGTAGTACCGCACTGAAACAATGAAGTAATCCTGGATTCGATCTATATACTAGAGGGTAACACCGGTAAGGTTTGGGTTAGGCCTGGTATATGCAATCATCTGGCTCATGCTTTCGCATTTTTCGCATACTTGTTGGCCAGATCTTGGGCGTTTTCAGGTTTGGATCTCGTAGTAATGTAGAACCACTCTGAAACAGTGAGTCAAACCTGGATTCAATCTATATTTTAGAGGATAACACCGGTTAGGTCAGGGTCAGGTCTCGTACTTGCCATCTCCTGGCTCATACTTTCGCATTTTTCGCATACTTGTTGGCCAGATCCTGGGCGTATTCTGGGTTGGATCAGGTATTAGTGTGGTTCCACACTGCAACAGTGAGTTAGACCTGGATTCAATCTGTAATTTAGAGGATAACGCCGGTTAGGTCAGGGTTGGGTCTGGTATTTGCCATAATCTGGCTCATACATTCGTATTTTTCGCATACTTGTTGACCAGATCTTGGGCGTTTTCTGGGTTGGATCAGGTAGTAGTGTGGTACCGCACTGAAACAGAGAAGCAATCCTGGATTCGATCTATACAATACAGGGTAACACCGGTTCGGTTTGGGGTAGGTCTCGTATTTGCCATCATCTGGCTCATACTTTCGCATTTTTCACCTACTTGTTGGCCAGATACTGGGCGTTTTCTGGATTGGATCACGTAGTAATGTGGCACCACACTCAAGCAGTGGGTTAAACCTGGATTCAATCTATATTTTAGAGGATAACACCGGCTAGGTCAGGGTTAGGCCTGGTATTTGCCACCAACTGGCTCATAGTTTCGCATTATTGGCATACTTATTGGCCAGATCCTGGGCGTTTTCTGGTTTGGATCACGTAGTAATGTGGTTCCACACTGCAACAGTGAGTTAAACCTGGATACAATCTATATTTTAGAGGATAACACCGGTTAGGTCAGGGTTAGGTCTGGTATTTGCCATCATCTGGCTCATACTTTCGCATTTTTCGCATACTTGTTGGCCTGATCCTGGGCGTTTTCTGGGATGGACCAGGTAGTAGTGTGGTACCGCACTGAAACAGTGAAGCATACCTGGATTCGATCTATATATTAGAGAGTAACACTGGTTATGTTTGGGTTAGGCCTGGTATTTCCCATCATCTGGCTCATGCATTCGCATTTTTCGCATACTTGTTGGCCAGATCGTGGGCGTTTTCTGGTTTGGATCACGGAGTTGTGTGGTACCGCACTGAAACTGTAAGTTAAACCTGGATTCAATCCATATTTTAGAGGATAACACCGGTTAGGTCAGGGTTCGGTCTGGTATTTGCCATCATCTGGCTCATACTTTCGCATTTGTCGCATACTTTTTGGCCAGATCCTGGGCGTTTTCTGGTTTGGATCACGCAGTAATGTGGTACCACCCTGAAACAGTGAGTGGATACCGGATGCGATCTATATATTAGAGGGTAACACCGGTTAGGTTTGGGTTTGGTCTGGTGTTTGCCATCATCTGGCTCATACGTTTGCATTTTTCGCATACTTGTTGGCCAGATCCTGGGCGTTTTCTGGGTTGGATCAGGTAGTAGTGTGGTACCGCACTGCAACAGTGAGTTAAACCTGGGTTCAATCTATATTTTAGAGGATAACACCGGTTATGTCAGGGTCAGGTCAGGTATTTGCCATCATCTGGCCCATAATTTCGCATTTTTCGCATACTTGTTGGCCATACCCTGGGCGTTTTCTGGGTTGGATCAGGTAGTAGTGTGGTACCGCACTGAAACAGAGAAGCAATCCCGGATTCGATCTATATATTAGCGGGTAACACCAGTTAGGTTTGGGTTACTTCTGGTATTTGCCATCATCTGGCTCATGCTTTCGCATTTTTCGCATACTTGTTGGCCATAACCTGGGCGTTTTCTGGTTTGGATCACGCAGTAATGTGGTACCACACTGAAACAGTGAGTTTATGTTAGATTCAATCTATATTTTAGAGGATAACACCAATTAGGTCAGGGTTAGGTTTGGTATTTACCATCATCTGGCTCATACTTTCGCATTTTTCGCATACTTGTTGGCCAGATCCTGGGCGTTTTCTGGTTTGGGTCTCGTAGTAGTGTGGTACCACACTGCAACAGTGAGTTAAACCTGGATTCAATCTATATTTTAGATGATAACACCGGTTAGGTCAGGGTTAGGTCTGGTATTTGCCATCATCTGGCTCATACTTTCGCATTTTTCGCATACTTGATGGCCAGATCCTGGGCGTTTTCTGGGTTGGATCAGGTAGTAGTGTGGTACCGCACTGCAACAGTGAGTTAAACCTGGGTTCAATCTATATTTTAGAGGATAACACCGGTTAGGTCAGGGTTAGGTCTGGTATTTGCCATCATCTGGATCATGCTTTCGCACTTTTCGCATACTTGATGGCCAGATCCTGGGCGTTTTCTGGGTTGCATCAGGTAGTAGTGTGGTTCCACACTGCAACAGTGAGTTAAACCTGTATTCAATCTGTATTTTAGAGGATAACGCCGGTTAGGACAGGGTTAGGTCTGGTATTTGCCATAATCTGGCTCACATTTTCGCATTTTTCGCATACTTGTTGACCAGATCTTGGGCGTTTTCTGGGTTGGATCAGGTAGTAGTGTGGTACCGCACCGAAACAGTGGAGTAATCCTGGATTCGATCTATACAATAGAGGGTAACACCGGATCGGTTTGGGTTAGGTCTCGTATTTGCCATCGTCTGGCTCATACTTTCGCATTTTTCACCTACTTGTTGGCCAGATACTGGGCGTTTTCTGGGTTGGATCACGTAGTAATGTGGCACCACACTCAGACAGTGAGTTAAACCTGGATTCAATCTATATTTTAGAGGATAACACCAGTTAGGTCAGGGTTAGGTCTGGTATTTGTCATCATCTGGCTCATACTTTCGCATTTTTCGCATACTTGTTGGCCAGTTCCGGGGCGTTTTCTGGGTTGGATCAGGTAGTAGTGTAGTACCGCACTGAAACAATGAAGTAATCCTGGATTCGATCTATATACTAGAGGGTAACACCGGTAAGGTTTGGGTTAGGCCTGGTATATGCAATCATCTGGCTCATGCTTTCGCATTTTTCGCATACTTGTTGGCCAGATCTTGGGCGTTGTCTGGGTTGGATCAGGTATTTGTGTGGTTCCACACTGCAACAGTGAGTTAGGCCTGGATTCAATCTGTATTTTAGAGGATAACGCCGGTTAGGTCAGGGTTAGGTCTGGTATTTGCCATAATCTGGCTCATACATTCGCATTTTTCGCATACTTGTTGACCAGATCTTGGGCGTTTTCAGGTTTGGATCTCGTAGTAATGTAGAACCACTCTGAAACAGTGAGTCAAACCTGGATTCAATCTATATTTTAGAGGATAACACCGGTTAGGTCAGGGCAGGTCTCGTACTTGCCATCTCCTGGCTCATACTTTCGCATTTTTCGCATACTTGTTGGCCAGATCCTGGGCGTATTCTGGGTTGGATCAGGTATTAGTGTGGTTCCACACTGCAACAGTGAGTTAGACCTGGATTCAATCTGTAATTTAGAGGATAACGCCGGTTAGGTCATGGTTGGGTCTGGTATTTGCCATAATCTGGCTCATACATTCGTATTATTCGCATACTTGTTCACCAGATCTTGGGCGTTTTCTGGGTTGGATCAGGTAGTAGTGTGGTACCGCACTGAAACAGAGAAGCAATCCTGGATTCGATCTATACAATACAGGGTAACACCGGTTCGGTTTGGGGTAGGTCTCGTATTTGCCATCATCTGGCTCATACTTTCGCATTTTTCACCTACTTGTTGGCCAGATACTGGGCGTTTTCTGGATTGGATCACGTAGTAATGTGGCACCACACTCAAGCAGTGGGTTAAACCTGGATTCAATCTATATTTTAGAGGATAATACCGGCTAGGTCAGGGTTAGGCCTAGTATTTGCCACCATCTGGCTCATAGTTTCGCATTATTGGCATACTTATTGGCCAGATCCTGGGCGTTTTCTGGTTTGGATCTCGTAGTAATGTGGTTCCACACTGCAACAGTGAGTTAAACCTGGATACAATCTATATTTTAGAGGATAACACCGGTTAGGTCAGGGTTAGGTCTGGTATTTGCCATCATCTGGCTCATGCTTTGGCATTTTTCGCATAGTTGATGGCCAGATCCTGGGCGTTTTCTGGTTTGGAACACGTAGTAATGTGGTACCACACTGAAACAGTGAGTTAATCCTGGATTCAATCTATATTTTAGCGGATAACACCGGCTAGGTCAGGGTTAGGTCTGGTATTTGCCATCATCTGGCTCATACTTTCGCATTTGTCGCATACTTGTTGCCCAGATCCTGGGCGTTTTCTGGGTTGGATCAGGTAGTAGTGTGGTACCGCACTGAAACAGTGAAGCAATCCTGGATTCGATCTATATATTAGGGGGTAACACCGGTTCGGTTTGGGTTAGGTCTGGTATTTGCCATCATCTGGCTCATACTTTCGCATTATTCGCATACTTATTTGCCAGATCCTGGGCGTTTTCTGGATTCGATCACGTAGTAATGTGGTTCCACACTGCAACAGAGAGTTAAACCTGGATAGAATCTATATTTTTGAGGGTAACACCGGTTAGGTTTGGCTCAGGTCTGGTATTTGCCATCATCTGGCTCATGCTTTCGCATTTTTCGCATACTTTTTGGCCAGAACCAGGGCGTTTTCTGGTTTGCATCACGCAGTAATGTTGTACCACACTGAAACAGTGAGTTTATCTTAGATTCAATCTATATTTTAGAGGATAACACCGGTTAGGTCAGGGTTAGGTCTGGTATTTGCCATCATCTGGCTCATACATTCGCATTTTTCGCATACTTGTTACCCAGATCCTGGGCGTTTTCTGGTTTGGATCACGTAGTAATGTGGTTCCACACTGCAACATTGAGTTAAACCTGGATTCAATCTGTATTTTAGAGGATAACACCGGTTAGGTCAGGGTTAGGTCTGGTATTTGCCATCATCTGCCCCATACTTTCGCATGCTTCGCATACTTGTTGGCCAGATCCTGGGCGTTCTCTGGGTTGGATCAGGTAGTAGTGTGGTACAGCACTGAAAAAGTGAAGTAATCCTTGATTCGATCTATATATTAGAGGGTAACACCGGTTCGGTTTTGGTTAGGTCTGGTATTTGCCATCATCTGGCCCATTCTTTCGCAATTCTCGCATACTTGTTGGCCAGATCCTGGGCGTTTTCTGGTTTGGATCACGTAGTAATGTGGTTCCACACTGCATCAGTGAGTTAATCCTGGGTACAATCTATATTTTTGAGGGCAACACCGGTTAGGTTTGGCTTAGGTCTGGTATTTGCCATCATCTGGCTCATGCTTTCGCATTTTTCGCATACTTTTTGGACAGAACCTGGGCATTTTCTGGTTTGCATCACGCAGTAATGTTGTACCACACTGAAACAGTGAGTTTATCTTAGATTCAATCTATATATTAGAGGATAACACCGGTTAGGTCAGGGTTAGGTCTGGTGTTTGCCATCATCCGGCTCATACTTTCGCATTTTTCGCATACTTGTTGGCCAGATCCTGGACGTCTTCTGGGTTGGATCAGGTAGTAGTGTGGTACCGCACTGAAAAAGTGAAGTAATCCTGGATTCGATCTATATATTAGAGGGTAACACCGGTTAGGTTCGGGTTAGGTCTGGTATTTGCCATCATCTGGCCCCTTCTTTCGCAATTTCCGCATACTTGATGGCCAGATCCTGGGCGTTTTCTGGTTTGGAACACATAGTAATGTGGCACCACACTGCGACAGTGGGTTAAACCTGGATTCAATCTATATTTTAGAGGATAACACCGGCTAGGTCAGGGTTAGGTCTGGTATTTGCCATCATCTGTCGCATACTTTCGCATTTTTCGCATACTTGTTGGCCAGATCCTGGACGTCTTCTGGGTTGGATCAGGTAGTAGTGTGGTACCGCACTGAAACAGCGAAGCAATCCTGGATTCGATCTATATTTTAGAGGATAACACCGGTTAGGTCAGGGTTAGGTCTGGTATTTGCCTTCATCTGACTTATACTTTCGCATTTTTCGCATACTTGTTGGCCAGATCGTGGGCGTTTTCTGGTTTGGATCACGGAGTAGTGTGGTACCGCACAGAAACTGTGAGTTAAACCTGGATTCCATGTATATTTTAGAGGATAACACCGGTTAGGTCAGGGTTAGGTCTGGTATTTGCCATCATCTGGCTCATACATTCGCATTTTTCGCATACTTGTTACCCAGATCCTGGGCGTTTTCTGGTTTGGATCACGTAGTAATGTGGTTCCACGCTGCAACATTGAGTTAAACCTGGATTCAATCTGTATTTTAGAGGATAACACCGGTTAGGTCAGGGTTAGGTCTGGTATTTGCCATCATCCGGCTCATACTTTTGCATTTTTCGCATACTTATTGGCCAGATCCTGGGCGTTTTCTGGTTTGGATCACGTAGTAATGTAGAACCACTCTGAAACAGTGAGTTAACCCTGGATTACATCTATATTTTAGAGGATAACTCCGGTTAGGTCAGGGTTAGGTCTGGTATTTGACATCATCTGACTTATACTTTCGCATTTTTCGCATACTTGTTGGCCAGATCCTGGGCGTTTTCTGGTTTGGATCAAGGAGTAGTGTGGTACCGCACAGAAACTGTGAGTTAAACCTGGATTCCATCTATATTTTAGAGGATAACACCGGTTAGGTCAGGGTTAGGTCTGGTATTTGCCATCATCTGGCTCATACTTTCGCATTTTTCGCATACTTTTTGCCCAGATCCTGGGCGTTTTCTGGTTTGGATCACGTAGTAATATGGTTCCACACTGCAACAGAGAGTTAAACCTGGATACAATCTATATTTAAGACGGTAACACCGGTTAGGTTTGGCTTAGGTCTGGTATTTGCCATCATCTGGCTCATGCTTCCGCATTTTTCGCATACTTGTTGGCCGGAACCTGGGCGTTTTCCGGTTTAGATCACGCAGTAATGTGGTACCACACTGAAACAGTGAGTTTATCTTAGATTCAATCTATATTTTAGAGGATAACACCGGTTAGGTCAGGGGTAGGTCTGGTATTTGCCAACATCTGGCTTATACTTTCACATTTTTCGCATACTTGTTGGCCAGATCCTGGGCGTTTTCTGGTTAGGATCACGGAGTGGTGTGGTACCGCACAGAAACTGTGAGTTAAACCTGGATTCAATCTATATTTTAGAGGATAAGGTTTGGTCAGGATTAGGTCTGGTATTTGCCATCATCTGGCTTATACTTTCGCATTTTTCGCATACTTTTTGGCCAGAACCTGGGCGTTTTCTGGGTTGGATCAGGTAGTAGTGTGGTACCGCACTGCAACAGTGAGTTAAACCTGGATTCAATGTATATTTTAGAGGATAACACCGGTTAGGTCAGGGTTAGGTCTGGTACTTGCCATCATCTGGCTCATGCTTTGGCATTTTTCGCATACTTGTTGGCCAGATCCTGGGCGTTTTCTGGGTTGGATCACGTGGTAATGTGGTTCCACACTGCAGCAGTGAGTTAAACCCGGATTCAATCTATATTATAGAGGATAACACCGGTTAGGTCAGGGTTAGGTCTGGTATTTGCCATCATCTGGCCCATACTTTCGCATTTTTCGCATACTGGTTGGCCAGGTCCTGGGCGTTTTCTGGGTTGGATCAGGTAGTAGTGTGGTACCGCACTGCAACAGTGAGTTAAACCCGGATTCAATCTATATTATAGAGGATAACACCGGTTAGGTCAGGGTTAGGTCTGGTATTTGCCATCATCTGGCCCATACTTTCGCATTTTTCGCATACTTGTTGGCCAGGTCCTGGGCGTTTTCTGGGTTGGATCAGGTAGTAGTGTGGTACCGCACTGCAACAGTGAGTTAAACCCGGATTCAATCTATATTATAGAGGATAACACCGGTTAGGTCAGGGTTAGGTCTGGTATTTGCCATCATCTGGCCCATACTTTCGCATTTTTCGCATACTTGTTGGCCAGGTCCTGGGCGTTTTCTGGGTTGGATCAGGTAGTAGTGTGGTACCGCACTGCAACAGTGAGTTAAACCCGGATTCAATCTATATTATAGAGGATAACACCGGTTAGGTCAGGGTTAGGTCTGGTATTTGCCATCATCTGGCCCATACTTTCGCATTTTTCGCATACTTATTGGCCAGATCCTGGGCGTTTTCTGGTTTGGATCACGTAGTAATGTAGAACCACTCTGAAACAGTGAGTTAACCCTGGATTACATCTATATTTTAGAGGATAACTCCGGTTAGGTCAGGGTTAGGTCTGGTATTTGCCATCATCTGGCTCATACATTCGCATTTTTCGCATACTTGTTGGCCAGACACTCGGCGTTTTCTGGTTTGGATCACGTGGTAATGTGGTTCCACACTGCAGCAGTGAGTTAAACCCGGATTCAATCTATATTATAGAGGATAACACCGGTTAGGTCAGGGTTAGGTCTGGTATTTGCCATCATCTGGCCCATACTTTCGCATTTTTCGCATACTTGTTGGCCAGGTCCTGGGCGTTTTCTGGGTTGGATCAGGTAGTAGTGTGGTACCGCACTGCAACAGTGAGTTAAACCCGGATTCAATCTATATTATAGAGGATAACACCGGTTAGGTCAGGGTTAGGTCTGGTATTTGCCATCATCTGGCTCATACATTCGCATTTTTCGCATACTTGTTACCCAGATCCTGGGCGTTTTCTGGTTTGGAACACGTAGTAATGTGGCACCACACTGCGACAGTGAGTTAAACCCGAATTCAATCTATATATTAGAGGATAACACCGGCTAGGTCAGGGTTAGGTCTAGTATTTGCCATCATCTGGCTCATAGTTTCGCATTATTCGCGTACTAATTGGCCAGATCCTGGGCGTTTTCTGGTTTGGATCACGTAGTAATGTGGTTGCACGCTGCAACAGTGAGTTAAACCTGGATACAATCTATATTTTATAGAATAACACCGGTTAGGTCCGGGTTAGGTCTGGTATTTGCCATCATCTGGCTCATAGTTTCGCATATTTCGCATACTTGTTGGCCAGATCCTGGGCGTTTTCTGGTTTGGATCTCGTAGTAATGTGGTTCCACACTGCATCAGTGAGTTAATCCTGGGTACAATCTATATTTTTGAGGGTAACAGCGGTTAGGTTTGGCTTAGGTCTGGTATTTGCCATCATCTGGCTCATGCTTTCGCATTTTTCGCATACTTGCTGGCCAGATCCTGGGCGTCTTCTGGGTTGGATCAGGTAGTAGTGTGGTACCGCACTGCAACAGTGAGTTAAACCCGGATTCAATCTATATTATAGAGGATAACACCGGTTAGGTCAGGGTTAGGTCTGGTATTTGCCATCATCTGGCTCATACATTCGCATTTTTCGCATACTTGTTACCCAGATCCTGGGCGTTTTCTGGTTTGGATCACGTAGTAATGAGGTTCCACACTGCAACAGTGAGTCAAACCTGGATTCAATCTGTATTTTAGAGGATAACACCGGTTAGGTCAGGGTTAGGTCTGGTATTTGCCATCATCCGGCTCATACTTTCGCATTTTTCGCATACTTGTTGGCCAGATCCTGGACGTTTTCTAGTTTGGATCACGTAGTAATGTGGTTCCACACTGCAACAGTGAGTTAAACCTGGATTCAATCTATATTTTAGAGGATAACACCGGTTATGTCAGGGTCAGGTCTCGCATTTGCCATCATCTGGCTCATACATTCGCATTCCTCGCATACTTGCTGGCCAGATCCTGGGCGTCTTCTGGGTTGGATCAGGTAGTAGTGTGGTACCGCACTGCAACAGTGAGTTAAACCCGGATTCAATCTATATTATAGAGGATAACACCGGGTAGGTCAGGGTTAGGTCTGGTATTTGCCATCATCTGGCTCATACTTTCGCATTTTTCGCAAGCTTGTTGGCCAGATCCTGGGCGTTTTCTGGGTTGGATCAGGTAGTAGTGTGGTACCGCATTGAAAAAGTGAAGTAATCCTGGATTCGATCTATATAGTAGAGGGTAACACCAGTTAGGTTCGGGTTAGGTCTGGTATTTGCCATCATCTGGCTCATACTTTCGCATTTTTCACATACTAGATGGCCAGATCCTGGGCGTTTTCTGGGTTGGATCAGGTAGTAGTGTGGTACAGCACTGAAAAAGTGAAGTAATCCTGGATACGATCTATATATTAGAGGATTACACCGCTTAGGTCAGGGTTAGGTCTGGTATTTGCCATCATCTGGCTCATACATTCGCATTTTTCGCATACTTGTTACCCAGATCCTGGGCGTTTTCTGGTTTGGAACACGTAGTAATGTGGCACCACACTGCGACAGGGAGTTAAACCCGAATTCAATCTATATATTAGAGGATAACACCGGCTAGGTCAGGGTTAGGTCTAGTATTTGCCATCATCTGGCTCATAGTTTCGCATTATTCGCGTACTAATTAGCCAGATCCTGGGCGTTTTCTGGTTTGGATCACGTAGTAATGTGGTTGCACGCTGCAACAGTGAGTTAAACCTGGATACAATCTATATTTTATAGAATAACACCGGTTAGGTCCGGGTTAGGTCTGGTATTTGCCATCATCTGGCTCATAGTTTCGCATATTTCGCATACTTGTTGGCCAGATCCTGGGCGTTTTCTGGTTTGGATCTCGTAGTAATGTGGTTCCGCACTGCATCAGTGAGTTAATCCTGGGTACAATCTATATTTTTGAGGGTAACAGCGGTTAGGTTTGGCTTAGGTCTGGTATTTGCCATCATCTGGCTCATGCTTTCGCATTTTTCGCATACTTGCTGGCCAGATCCTGGGCGTCTTCTGGGTTGGATCAGGTAGTAGTGTGGTACCGCACTGCAACAGTGAGTTAAACCCGGATTCAATCTATATTATAGAGGATAACACCGGGTAGGTCAGGGTTAGGTCTGGTATTTGCCATCATCTGGCTCATACTTTCGCATTTTTCGCAAGCTTGTTGGCCAGATCCTGGGCGTTTTCTGGGTTGGATCAGGTAGTAGTGTGGTACCGCACTGAAAAAGTGAAGTAATCCTGGATTCGATCTATATATTAGAGGGTAACACCAGTTAGGTTCGGATTAGGTCTGGTATTTGCCATCATCTGGCTCATACTTTCGCATTTTTCACATACTAGATGGCCAGATCCTGGGCGTTTTCTGGGTTGGATCAGGTAGTAGTGTGGTACAGCACTGAAAAAGTGAAGTAATCCTGGATACGATCTATATATTAGAGGATTACACCGGTTAGGTCAGGGTTAGGTCTGGTATTTGCCATCATCTGGCTCATACATTCGCATTTTTCGCATACTTGATGGCCAGACACTCGGCGTTTTCTGGTTTGGATCACGTGGTAATGTGGTTCCACACTGCAACAGTGAGTTAAACCCGGATTCAATCTATATTATAGAGGATAACACCGGTTAGGTCAGGGTTAGGCCTGGTATTTGCCATCATCTGGCCCATACTTTCGCATTTTTCGCATACTTGTTGGCCAGATCCTGGGCGTTTTCTGGGTTGGATCAGGTAGTAGTGTGGTACAGCACTGAAAAAGTGAAGTAATCCTGGATTCGATCTATATATTAGAGGGTAACACCGGTTCGGTTTTGGTTAGGTCTGGTATTTGCCATCATCTGGCCCATTCTTTCGCAATTCTCGCATACTTGATGGCCAGATCCTGGGCGTTTTCTGGTTTGGAACACGTAGTAATGTGGCACCACAGTGCGACAGTGAGTTAAACCCGAATTCAATCTATATATTAGAGGATAACACCGGCTAGGTCAGGGTTAGGTCTAGTATTTGCCATCATCTGGCTCATAGTTTCGCATTATTCGCATACTAATTGGCCAGATCCTGGGCGTTTTCTGGTTTGGATCACGTAGTAATGTGGTTGCACGCTGCAACAGTGAGTTAAACCTGGATACAATCTATATTTTAGAGAATAACACCGGTTAGGTCCGGGTTAGGTCTGGTATTTGCCATCATCTGGCTCATAGTTTCGCATATTTCGCATACTTGTTGGCCAGATCCTGGGCGTTTTCTGATTTGGATCACGTAGTAATGTGGTTCCACACTGCATCAGTGAGTTAATCCTGGGTACAATCTATATTTTTGAGGGTAACACCGGTTAGGTTTGGCTTAGGTCTGGTATTTGTCATCATCTGGCTCATGCTTTCGCATTTTTCGCATACTTGCTGGCCAGATCCTGGGCGTCTTCTGGGTTGGATCAGGTAGTAGTGTGGTACCGCACTGCAACAGTGAGTTAAACCCGGATTCAATCTATATTATAGAGGATAACACCGGTTAGGTCAGGGTTAGGTCTGGTATTTGCCATCATCTGGCTCATACATTCGCATTTTTCGCATACTTGTTACCCTGATCCTGGGTGTTTTCTGGTTTGGATCACGTAGTAATGTGGTTCCACACTGCAACAGTGAGTCAAACCTGGATTCAATCTGTATTTTAGAGGATAACACCGGTTAGGTCAGGGTTAGGTCTGGTATTTGCCATCATCCGGCTCATACTTTCGCATTATTCGCATACTTATTTGCCAGATCCTGGGCGTTTTCTGGTTTCGATCACGTAGTAATGTGGTTCAACACTGCAACAGAGAGTTAAACCTGGATACAATCTATATTTTAGAGGGTAACACCGGTTAGGTTTGGCTTAGGTCTGGTATTTGCCATCATCTGGCTCATGCTTTCGCATTTTTCGCACACTTTTTGGCCAGAACCTGGGCGTTTTCTGGTTTGCATCACGCAGTAATGTTGTACCACACTGAAACAGTGAGTTTATCTTAGATTCAATCTATATTTTAGAGGATAACACCGGTTAGGTCAGGGTTAGGTCTGGTATTTGCCATCATCTGGCTCATACATTCGCATTTTTCGCATACTTGTTGGCCAGCTCCTGGGCGTTTTCTGGGTTGGATCAGGTAGTAGTGTGGTACAGCACTGAAAAAGTGAAGTAATCCTGGATACGATCTATATATTAGAGGATTACACCGGTTAGGTCAGGGTTAGGTCTGGTATTTGCCATCATCTGGCTCATACATTCGCATTTTTCGCATACTTGTTGGCCAGACACTCGGCGTTTTCTGGTTTGGATCACGTGGTAATGGGGTTCCACACTGCAACAGTGAGTTAAACCCGGATTCAATCTATATTATAGAGGATAACACCGGTTAGGTCAGGGTTAGGTCTGGTATTTGCCATCATCTGGCCCATACTTTCGCATTTTTCGCATACTTGTTGGCCAGATCCTGGGCGTTTTCTTGGTTGGATCAGATAGTAGTGCGGTACAGCACTGAAAAAGTGAAGTAATCCTGGATTCGATCTATATATTAGAGGGTAACACCGGTTCGGTTTTGGTTAGGTCTGGTATTTGCCATCATCTGGCCCATTCTTTCGCAATTCTCGCATACTTGATGGCCAGATCCTGGGCGTTTTCTGGTTTGGAACACGTAGTAATGTGGCACCACACTGCGACAGTGAGTTAAACCCGAATTCAATCTATATATTAGAGGATAACACCGGCTAGGTCAGGGTTAGGTCTAGTATTTGCCATCATCTGGCTCATAGTTTCGCATTATTCGCATACTAATTGGCCAGATCCTGGGCGTTTTCTGGTTTGGATCACGTAGTAATGTGGTTGCACGCTGCAACTGTGAGTTAAACCTGGATACAATCTATATTTTAGAGAATAACACCGGTTAGGTCCGGGTTAGGTCTGGTATTTGCCATCATCTGGATCATAGTTTCGCATATTTCGCATACTTGTTGGCCAGATCCTTGGCGTTTTCTGGTTTGGATCACGTAGTAATGTGGTTCCACACTGCATCAGTGAGTTAATCCTGGGTACAATCTATATTTTTGAGGGTAACACCGGTTTGGTTTGGCTTAGGTCTGGTATTTGCCATCATCTGGCTCATGCTTTCGCATTTTTCGCATACTTGCTGGCCAGATCCTGGGCGTCTTCTGGGTTGGATCAGGTAGTAGTGTGGTACCGCACTGCAACAGTGAGTTAAACCCGGATTCAATCTATATTATAGAGGATAACACGGGGTAGGTCAGGGTTAGGTCTGGTATTTGCCATCATCTGGCTCATACTTTCGCATTTTTCGCATACTTGTTGGCCAGATCCTAGGCGTTTTCTGGATTGGATCACGTAGTAATGTAGAACCACTCTGAAACAGTGAGTTAAACCTGGATTCAACCTATATTTTAGAGGATAACTCCGGTTAGGTCAGGGTTAGGTCTGGTATTTGCCATCATCCGGCTCATACTTTCGCATTTTTCGCATACTTGTTGGCCAGATCCTGGACGTTTTCTGGTTTGGATCACGTAGTAATGTGGTTCCACACTGCAACAGTGAGTTAAACCTGGATTCTATCTATATTTTAGAGGATAACACCGGGTAGGTCAGGGTTAGGTCTGGTATTTGCCATCATCTGGCTCATACTTTCGCATTTTTCGCAAGCTTGTTGGCCAGATCCTGGGCGTTTTCTGGGTTGGATCAGGTAGTAGTGTGGTACCGCACTGAAAAAGTGAAGTAATCCTGGATTCGATCTATATTTTAGAGGATAACACCGGGTAGGTCAGGGTTAGGTCTGGTATTTGCCATCATCTGGCTCATACTTTCGCATTTTTCGCATACTTGTTGGCCAGATCCTGGACGTCTTCTGGGTTGGATCAGGTAGTAGTGTGGTACCGCACTGAAACAGTGAAGCAATCCTGGATTCGATCTATATATTAGGGGGTAACACCGGTAAGGTTTGGGTTAGGTCTGGTATTTGCCATCATCTGGCTCATACTTTCGCATTTTTCACATACTTGTTGGCCAGATCCTGGACGTTCTCTGGTTTGGATCATCTAGTAATGTGGTACCACACTGAAACAGAGAGTGAATCCTGGATTCGATCTATATTTTAGAGGATAACACCGGCTAGGTCAGGGTTAGGTCTGGTATTTGCCATCATCTGGCTCATACTTTCGCATTTTTCGCATACTTGTTGGCCAGATCCTGGACGTCTTCTGGGTTGGATCAGGTAGTAGTGTGGTACCGCACTGAAACAGTGAAGCAATCCTGGATTCGATCTATATATTAGGGGGTAACACCGGTAAGGTTTGGGTTAGGTCTGGTATTTGCCATCATCTGGCTCATACTTTCGCATTTTTCACATACTTGTTGGCCAGATCCTGGACGTTCTCTGGTTTGGATCATGTAGTAATGTGGTACCACACTGAAACAGAGAGTGAATCCTGGATTCGATCTATATTTTAGAGGATAACACCGGCTAGGTCAGGGTTAGGTCTGGTATTTGCCATCATCTGGCTCATACTTTCGCATTTTTCGCATACTTGTTGGCCAGATCCTGGACGTCTTCTGGGTTGGATCAGGTAGTAGTGTGGTACCGCACTGAAACAGTGAAGCAATCCTGGATTCGATCTATATATTAGGGGGTAACACCGGTAAGGTTTGGGTTAGGTCTGGTATTTGCCATCATCTGGCTCATACTTTCGCATTTTTCACATACTTGTTGGCCAGATCCTGGACGTTCTCTGGTTTGGATCATGTAGTAATGTGGTACCACACTGAAACAGAGAGTGAATCCTGGATTCGATCTATATATTAGAGGGTAACACCTGTTAGGTTTGGGTTTGGTCTGGTATTTGCCATCATCTGTCTCATACTTCCGCATTTTTGGCATACCTGTTGGCCAGATCCTGTGCGTCTTCTGGGTTGGATCAGGTAGTAGTGTGGTACCGCACTGAAACAGTGAAGTAATCCTGGATTCGATCTATATTTTAGAGGATAACACCGGTTAGGTCAGGGTTAGGTCTGGTATTTGCCATCATCTGGCTTATACTTTCGCATTTTTCGCATACTTGTTGGCCAGATCCTGGGCGTTTTCTGGTTTGGATCACGGAGTAGTGTGGTACCGCACAGAAACTGTGAGTGAAACTTGGATTCCATCTATATTTTAGAGGAGAACACCGGTTAGATCATGGTAAGGTCTGGTATTTGCCATCATCTGGCTCATACTTTCGCATTTTTCGCATACTTGCTGGCCAGATCCTGGGCGTTTTCTGAATTGGATCTGGTAGTAGTGTGGTACCGCACTGAAACAGTGAAGTAATCCTGGACTCGATCTATATATTAGGGGGTAACACCGGTTAGGTTTGGGTTAGGTCTGGTATTTGCCATCATCTGGCTCATGCTTTCGCATTTTTCGCATACTTGTTGGCCAGAACCTGGGCGTTTTCTGGTTTGGATCACGCAGTAATGTGGTACCACACTGAAACAGTGAGTTTATCTTAGATTCAATCTATATTTTAGAGGATAACACCGGTTAGTTCAGGGTTAGGTCTGGTATTTGCCATCATCTGGCTTATACTTTCGCATTTTTCGCATACTTGTTGGGCAGATCCTGGGCGTTTTCTGGTTTGGATCACGGAGTAGTGTGGTACCGCACAGAAACTGTGAGTTAAACCTGGATTTCATCTATATTTTAGAGGATAACAACGTTTAGGTCAGGGTTAGGTCTGGTATTTGCCATCATCTGGCTCATACTTTCGCATTTTTCGCATACTTGCTGGCCAGATCCTGGGCGTTTTCTGAATTGGATCTGGTAGTAGTGTGGTACCGCACTGAAACAGTGAAGCAATCCTGGACTCGATCTATATATTAGGGGGTAACACCGGTTAGGTTTGGGTTAGGTCTGGTATTTGCCATCATCTGGCTCTTGCTTTCGCATTTTTCGCATACTCGTTGGCCAGAACCTGGGCGTTTTCTCGTTTGGATCACGCAGTAATGTGGTACCACACTGAAACAGTGAGTTTATCTTAGATTCGATCTATATTTTAGAGGATAACACTGGTTAGGTCAGGGTTAGGTCTGGTATTTGCCATCATCTGGCTTATACTTTCGCATTTTTCGCATACTTGTTGGCCAGATCCTGGGCGTTTTCTGGTTTGGATCACGGAGTAGTGTGGTACCGCACTGAAACTGTGAGTTAAACCTGGATTCAATCTATATTTTAGAGGATAACACAGGTTAGGTCAGGGTTAGGTCTGGTGTTTGCCATCATCTGGCTCATACTTTCGCATTTTTCGCGTACTTGTTGGCCAGATCCTGGGCGTCTCCTGGGTTGGATCAGGTAGTAGTGTGGTACCGCACTGCAACAGTGAGTTAAACCCGGATTCAAACTATATTTTAGCGGATAACACCGGCTAGGTCAGGGTTAGGTCTGGTATTTGCCATCATCTGGCTCATAGTTTCGCATTATTCGCATACTTATTGGACAGATCCTGGGCGTCTCCTGGGTTGGATCAGGTAGTAGTGTTGTACCGCACTGCAACAGTGGGTTAAACCTGGATTCAATCTATATTTTAGAGGATAACACCGGTTAGGTCAGGGTTAGGTCTGGTATTTGCCATCATCTGGCTCATGCTTTGGAATTTTTCGCATAGTTGATGGCCAGATCCTGAGCGTTTTCTGGTTTGGAACACGTAGCAATGTGGTACCACACTGAAACAGAGAGTTAAACCTGGATACAATCTATATTTTAGAGGGTTACAACGGTTAGGTTTGGCTTAGGTCTGGTATTTGCCATCATCTGGCTCATGCTTTCTCATTTTTCGCATACTTTTTGGCCAGAACCTGGGCGTTTTCTGGTTTGGATCACAGAGTAGTGTGGTTCCGCACAGAAACTGTGATTTAAACCTGGATTCCATCTATATTTTAGAGGATAACAACGGTTAGGTCAGGGTTAGGTCTGGTATTTGCCATCATCTGGCTCATACTTTCGCATTTTTCGCATACTTGCTGGCCAGATCCTGGGCGTTTTCTGAATTGGATCTGGTAGTAGTGTGGTACCGCACTGCAACAGTGAGTTAAACCTGGATTCAATCTATATTTTAGAGGGTAACACTGGTTAGGTCAGGTTTAGGTCTGGTATTTGCCATCATCTGGCTTATACTTTCGCATTTTTCGCATACTTGTTGGCCAGATCCTGGGCGTTTTCTGAATTGGATCTGGTAGTAGTGTGGTACCGCACTGAAACAGTGAAGCAATCCTGGACTCGATCTATATATTAGGGGGTAACACCGGTTAGGTTTGGGTTAGGTTTGGTATTTGCCATCATCTGGCTCATACTTTCGCATTTTTCGCATACTTGTCGGCCAGAACCTGGGCGTTTTCTGGGTTGGATCAGGTAGTAGTGTGGTACCGCACTGCAACAGTGAGTTAAACCTGGATTCAATCTATATTTCAGAGGGTAACACCGGTTAGGTCAGGGTTAGGTCTGGTATTTGCCATCATCTGGCTTATACTTTCGCATTTTTCGCATACTTGTTGGGCAGATCCTGGGCGTTTTCTGGTTTGGATCACGGAGTAGTGTGGTACCGCACAGAAACTGTGAGTTAAACCTGGATTCCATCTATATTTTAGAGGATAACAACGTTTAGGTCAGGGTTAGGTCTGGTATTTGCCATCATCTGGCTCATACTTTCGCATTTTTCGCATACTTGATGGCCAGATCCTGGGCGTTTTCTGAATTGGATCTGGTAGTAGTGTGGTACCGCACTGAAACAGTGAAGCAATCCTGGACTCGATCTATATATTAGGGGGTAACACCGGTTAGGTTTGGGTTAGGTCTGGTATTTGCCATCATCTGGCTCTTGCTTTCGCATTTTTCGCATACTCGTTGGCCAGAACCTGGGCGTTTTCTCGTTTGGATCACGCAGTAATGTGGTACCACACTGAAACAATGAGTTTATCTTAGATTCGATCTATATTTTAGAGGATAACACTGGTTAGGTCAGGGTTAGGTCTGGTATTTGCCATCATCTGGCTTATACTTTCGCATTTTTCGCATACTTGTTGGCCAGATCCTGGGCGTTTTCTGGTTTGGATCACGGAGTAGTGTGGTACCGCACTGAAACTGTGAGTTAAACCTGGATTCAATCTATATTTTAGAGGATAACACAGGTTAGGTCAGGGTTAGGTCTGGTGTTTGCCATCATCTGGCTCATAGTTTCGCATTATTCGCATACTTATTGGACAGATCCTGGGCGTTTTCTGGGTTGGATCAGGTAGTAGTGTGGTACCGCACTGCAACAGTGAGTTAAACCTGGATTCAATCTATATTTTAGAGGGTAACACCGGGTAGGTTTGGCTTAGGTCTGGTATTTGCCATCATCTGGCTCATGCTTTCTCATTTTTCGCATACTTTTTGGCCAGAACCTGGGCGTTTTCTGGTTTGGATCACGGAGTAGTGTGGTTCCGCACAGAAACTGTGAGTTAAACCTGGATTCCATCTATATTTTAGGGGATAACAACGGTTAGGTCAGGGTTAGGTCTGGTATTTGCCATCATCTGGCTCATGCTTTGGAATTTTTCGCATAGTTGATGGCCAGATCCTGAGCGTTTTCTGGTTTGGAACACGTAGCAATGTGGTACCACACTGAAACAGAGAGTTAAACCTGGATACAATCTATATTTTAGAGGGTAACACCGGTTAGGTTTGGCTTAGGTCTGGTATTTGCCATCATCTGGCTCATGCTTTCTCATTTTTCGCATACTTTTTGGCCAGAACCTGGGCGTTTTCTGGTTTGGATCACGGAGTAGTGTGGTTCCGCACAGAAACTGTGAGTTAAACCTGGATTCCCTCTATATTTTAGAGGATAACAACGGTTAGGTCAGGTTTAGGTCTGGTATTTGCCATCATCTGGCTTATACTTTCGCATTTTTCGCATACTTGTTGGTCAGATCCTGGGCGTTTTCTGAATTGGATCTGGTAGTAGTGTGGTACCGCACTGAAACAGTGAAGCAATCCTGGACTCGATCTATATATTAGGGGGTAACACCGGTTAGGTTTGGGTTAGGTCTGGTATTTGCCATCATCTGGCTCATACTTTCGCATTTTTCGCATACTTGTTAGCCAGAACCTGGGCGTTTTCTGGGTTGGATCAGGTAGTAGTGTGGTACCGCACTGCAACAGTGAGTTAAACCTGGATTCAATCTATATTTCAGAGGGTAACACCGGTTAGGTCAGGGTTAGGTCTGGTATTTGCCATCATCTGGCTTATACCTTCGCATTTCTCGCATACTTGTTGGGCAGATCCTGGGCGTATTCTGGGTTGGATCAGGTAGTAGTGTGGTACCGCACTGAAAGAGTGAAGTAATCCTGGATTCGATGTATATTTTAGAGGATAACACCGGTTAGGTCAGGGTTAGGTCTCGTATTTGCCATCATCTGGCTCATACATTCGCATTTTTCGCATACTTGCTGGCCAGATCCTGGGCGTCTTCTGGGTTGGATCAGGTAGTAGTGTGGTACCGCACTGCAACAGTGAGTTAAACCCGGATTCAATCTATATTATAGAGGATAACACTGGGTAGGTCAGGGTTAGGTCTGGTATTTGCCATCATCTGGCTCATACTTTCGCATTTTTCGCAAGCTTGTTGGCCAGATCCTGGGCGTTTTCTGGGTTGGATCAGGTAGTAGTGTGGTACCGCACTGAAAAAGTGAAGTAATCCTGGATTCGATCTATATTTTAGAGGATAACACCGGCTAGGTCAGGGTTAGGTCTGGTATTTGCCATCATCTGGCTCATACTTTCGCATTTTTCGCATACTTGTTGGCCAGATCCTGGACGTCTTCTGGGTTGGATCAGGTAGTAGTGTGGTACCGCACTGAAACAGTGAAGCAATCCTGGATTCGATCTATATATTAGGGGGTAACACCGGTAAGGTTTGGGTTAGGTCTGGTATTTGCCATCATCTGGCTCATACTTTCGCATTTTTCACATACTTGTTGGCCAGATCCTGGACGTTCTCTGGTTTGGATCATGTAGTAATGTGGTACCACACTGAAACAGAGAGTGAATCCTGGATTCGATCTATATATTAGAGGGTAACACCTGTTAGGTTTGGGTTTGGTCTGGTATTTGCCATCATCTGTCTCATACTTCCGCATTTTTGGCATACCTGTTGGCCAGATCCTGTGCGTCTTCTGGGTTGGATCAGGTAGTAGTGTGGTACCGCACTGAAACAGTGAAGTAATCCTGGATTCGATCTATATTTTAGAGGATAACACCGGTTAGGTCAGGGTTAGGTCTGGTATTTGCCATCATCTGGCTTATACTTTCGCATTTTTCGCATACTTGTTGGCCAGATCCTGGGCGTTTTCTGGTTTGGATCACGGAGTAGTGTGGTACCGCACAGAAACTGTGAGTGAAACTTGGATTCCATCTATATTTTAGAGGAGAACACCGGTTAGATCATGGTTAGGTCTGGTATTTGCCATCATCTGGCTCATACTCTCGCATTTTTCGCATACTTGCTGGCCAGATCCTGGGCGTTTTCTGAGTTGGATCTGGTAGTAGTGTGGTACCGCACTGAAACAGTGAAGTAATCCTGGACTCGATCTATATATTAGGGGGTAACACCGGTTAGGTTTGGGTTAGGTCTGGTATTTGCCATCATCTGGCTCATGCTTTCGCATTTTTCGCATACTTGTTGGCCAGAACCTGGGCGTTTTCTGGTTTGGATCACGCAGTAATGTGGTACCACACTGAAACAGTGAGTTTATCTTAGATTCAATCTATATTTTAGAGGATAACACCGGTTAGTTCAGGGTTAGGTCTGGTATTTGCCATCATCTGGCTTATACTTTCGCATTTTTCGCATACTTGTTGGGCAGATCCTGGGCGTTTTCTGGTTTGGATCACGGAGTAGTGTGGTACCGCACAGAAACTGTGAGTTAAACCTGGATTCCATCTATATTTTAGAGGATAACAACGTTTAGGTCAGGGTTAGGTCTGGTATTTGCCATCATCTGGCTCATACTTTCGCATTTTTCGCATACTTGCTGGCCAGATCCTGGGCGTTTTCTGAATTGGATCTGGTAGTAGTGTGGTACCGCACTGAAACAGTGAAGCAATCCTGGACTCGATCTATATATTAGGGGGTAACACCGGTTAGGTTTGGGTTAGGTCTGGTATTTGCCATCATCTGGCTCTTGCTTTCGCATTTTTCGCATACTCGTTGGCCAGAACCTGGGCGTTTTCTCGTTTGGATCACGCAGTAATGTGGTACCACACTGAAACAGTGAGTTTATCTTAGATTCGATCTATATTTTAGAGGATAACACTGGTTAGGTCAGGGTTAGGTCTGGTATTTGCCATCATCTGGCTTATACTTTCGCATTTTTCGCATACTTGTTGGCCAGATCCTGGGCGTTTTCTGGTTTGGATCACGGAGTAGTGTGGTACCGCACTGAAACTGTGAGTTAAACCTGGATTCAATCTATATTTTAGAGGATAACACAGGTTAGGTCAGGGTTAGGTCTGGTGTTTGCCATCATCTGGCTCATACTTTCGCATTTTTCGCGTACTTGTTGGCCAGATCCTGGGCGTCTCCTGGGTTGGATCAGGTAGTAGTGTGGTACCGCACTGCAACAGTGAGTTAAACCCGGATTCAAACTATATTTTAGCGGATAACACCGGCTAGGTCAGGGTTAGGTCTGGTATTTGCCATCATCTGGCTCATAGTTTCGCATTATTCGCATACTTATTGGACAGATCCTGGGCGTCTCCTGGGTTGGATCAGGTAGTAGTGTTGTACCGCACTGCAACAGTGAGTTAAACCTGGATTCAATCTATATTTTAGAGGATAACACCGGTTAGGTCAGGGTTAGGTCTGGTATTTGCCATCATCTGGCTCATGCTTTGGAATTTTTCGCATAGTTGATGGCCAGATCCTGAGCGTTTTCTGGTTTGGAACACGTAGCAATGTGGTACCACACTGAAACAGAGAGTTAAACCTGGATACAATCTATATTTTAGAGGGTTACAACGGTTAGGTTTGGCTTAGGTCTGGTATTTGCCATCATCTGGCTCATGCTTTCTCATTTTTCGCATACTTTTTGGCCAGAACCTGGGCGTTTTCTGGTTTGGATCACGGAGTAGTGTGGTTCCGCACAGAAACTGTGAGTTAAACCTGGATTCCATCTATATTTTAGAGGATAACAACGGTTAGGTCAGGGTTAGGTCTGGTATTTGCCATCATCTGGCTCATACTTTCGCATTTTTCGCATACTTGCTGGCCAGATCCTGGGCGTTTTCTGAATTGGATCTGGTAGTAGTGTGGTACCGCACTGCAACAGTGAGTTAAACCTGGATTCAATCTATATTTTAGAGGGTAACACTGGTTAGGTCAGGTTTAGGTCTGGTATTTGCCATCATCTGGCTTATACTTTCGCATTTTTCGCATACTTGTTGGCCAGATCCTGGGCGTTTTCTGAATTGGATCTGGTAGTAGTGTGGTACCGCACTGAAACAGTGAAGCAATCCTGGACTCGATCTATATATTAGGGGGTAACACCGGTTAGGTTTGGGTTAGGTTTGGTATTTGCCATCATCTGGCTCATACTTTCGCATTTTTCGCATACTTGTTGGCCAGAACCTGGGCGTTTTCTGGGTTGGATCAGGTAGTAGTGTGGTACCGCACTGCAACAGTGAGTTAAACCTGGATTCAATCTATATTTCAGAGGGTAACACCGGTTAGGTCAGGGTTAGGTCTGGTATTTGCCATCATCTGGCTTATACCTTCGCATTTCTCGCATACTTGTTGGGCAGATCCTGGGCGTATTCTGGGTTGGATCAGGTAGTATTGTGGTACCGCACTGAAACAGTGAAGTAATCCTGGATTCGATGTATATTTTAGAGGATAACACCGGTTAGGTCAGGGTTAGGTCTGGTATTTGCCATCATCTGGCTAATACTTTCGCATTTTTCGCATACTTGTTGGTCAGATCCTGGGCGTTTTCTGGTTTGGATCACGGAGTAGTGTGGTACCGCACTGCAACAGTGAGTTGAACCTGGATTCAATCTATATTTTAGAGGATAACACCGGTTAGGTCAGGGTTAGGTCTGGTATTTGCCATCATCTGGCTCATACTTTCGCATTTTTCGCATACTTGTTGCCCAGATCCTGGGCGTTTTCTGGGTTGGATCAGGCAGTAGTGTGGTACCGCACTGAAAGAGTGAAGCAATACTGGATTCGATCTATATATTAGAGGATAACACCGGTTAGGTCGGGGTTAGGTCTGGTATATGCCACCATCTGGCTCATACTTTCGCGTTTTTCGCATACTTGTTGGCCAGATCCTGGGCGTATTCTGGTTTGGATCACGGAGTAGTGTGGTACCGCACAGAAACTATGAGTCAAACCTGGATTCCATCTATATTTTAGAGGATAACACCGGTTAGGTCAGGGTTAGATCAGGTATTTTCCACCATCTGGCACATACTTTCGCGTTTTTCGCATACTTGTTGGCCAGAACCTGGGCGTTTTCTGGGTTGGATCAGGTAGTAGTGTGGTACCGCACTGCAACAGTGAAGTAATCCTGGATTCGATGTATATTTTAGAGGATAACACCGGTTAGGTCAGGGTTAGGTCTGGTATTTGCCATCATCTGGCTAATACTTTCACATTATTCGCATACTTATTGGCCAGATCCTAGGCGTTTTCTGGTTTGGATCACGTAGTAATGTGGATCCACACTGAAACAGTGAAGCAATCCTGGACTCGATCTATATATTAGGGAGTAACACCGGTTAGGTCAGGGTTAGGTCTGGTATTTGCCATCATCTGGCTCATAGTTTCGCATTATTCGCATACTTATTTGCCAGATCCTGGGCGTTTTCTGGGTTGGGGTCACGTAGTAATGTGGTACCACACTGCAACGGTGAGTTAAACCTGGATTCAATCTATATTTTAGAGGATAACACCGGTTAGGTCAGGGCTAGGTCTAGTATTTGCCATCATCTGGCTCATACTTTCGCATTTTCCGCATACTTGTTGGCCAGTTCCTGGGCGCTTTCTGGGTTGGATCAGGTAGTAGTGTGGTACCGCACTGCAACAGTGAGTTGAACCTGGATTCAATCTATATTTTAGAGGATAACACCGGTTAGGTCAGGGTTAGGTCTGGTATTTGCCATCATCTGGCTCAAACTTTCGCATTTTTCGCATACTTGTTGCCCAGATCCTGGGCGTTTTCTGGGTTGGATCAGGCAGTAGTGTGGTACCGCACAGAAAGAGTGAAGCAATACTGGATTCGATCTATATATTAGAGGATAACGCCGGTTAGGTCGGGGTTAGGTCTGGTATATGCCACCATCTGGCTCATACTTTCGCGTTTTTCGCATACTTGTTGGCCAGATCCTGGGCGTATTCTGGTTTGGATCACGGAGTAGTGTGGTACCGCACTGAAACTGTGAGTCAAACCTGGATTCCATCTATATTTTAGAGGAGAACACCGGTTAGATCATGGTTAGGTCTGGTATTTGCCATCATCTGGCTCATACTTTCGCATTTTTCGCATACTTGCTGGCCAGATCCTGGGCGTTTTCTGAATTGGATCTGGTAGTAGTGTGGTACCGCACTGAAACAGTGAAGTAATCCTGGACTCGATCTATATATTAGGGGGTAACACCGGTTAGGTTTGGGTTAGGTCTGGTATTTGCCATCATCTGGCTCATGCTTTCGCATTTTTCGCATACTTGTTGGCCAGAACCTGGGCGTTTTCTGGTTTGGATCACGCAGTAATGTGGTACCACACTGAAACAGTGAGTTTATCTTAGATTCAATCTATATTTTAGAGGATAACACCGGTTAGTTCAGGGTTAGGTCTGGTATTTGCCATCATCTGGCTTATACTTTCGCATTTTTCGCATACTTGTTGGGCAGATCCTGGGCGTTTTCTGGTTTGGATCACGGAGTAGTGTGGTACCGCACAGAAACTGTGAGTTAAACCTGGATTCCATCTATATTTTAGAGGATAACAACGTTTAGGTCAGGGTTAGGTCTGGTATTTGCCATCATCTGGCTCATACTTTCGCATTTTTCGCATACTTGCTGGCCAGATCCTGGGCGTTTTCTGAATTGGATCTGGTAGTAGTGTGGTACCGCACTGAAACAGTGAAGCAATCCTGGACTCGATCTATATATTAGGGGGTAACACCGGTTAGGTTTGGGTTAGGTCTGGTATTTGCCATCATCTGGCTCTTGCTTTCGCATTTTTCGCATACTCGTTGGCCAGAACCTGGGCGTTTTCTCGTTTGGATCACGCAGTAATGTGGTACCACACTGAAACAGTGAGTTTATCTTAGATTCGATCTATATTTTAGAGGATAACACTGGTTAGGTCAGGGTTAGGTCTGGTATTTGCCATCATCTGGCTTATACTTTCGCATTTTTCGCATACTTGTTGGCCAGATCCTGGGCGTTTTCTGGTTTGGATCACGGAGTAGTGTGGTACCGCACTGAAACTGTGAGTTAAACCTGGATTCAATCTATATTTTAGAGGATAACACAGGTTAGGTCAGGGTTAGGTCTGGTGTTTGCCATCATCTGGCTCATACTTTCGCATTTTTCGCGTACTTGTTGGCCAGATCCTGGGCGTCTCCTGGGTTGGATCAGGTAGTAGTGTGGTACCGCACTGCAACAGTGAGTTAAACCCGGATTCAAACTATATTTTAGCGGATAACACCGGCTAGGTCAGGGTTAGGTCTGGTATTTGCCATCATCTGGCTCATAGTTTCGCATTATTCGCATACTTATTGGACAGATCCTGGGCGTCTCCTGGGTTGGATCAGGTAGTAGTGTTGTACCGCACTGCAACAGTGAGTTAAACCTGGATTCAATCTATATTTTAGAGGATAACACCGGTTAGGTCAGGGTTAGGTCTGGTATTTGCCATCATCTGGCTCATGCTTTGGAATTTTTCGCATAGTTGATGGCCAGATCCTGAGCGTTTTCTGGTTTGGAACACGTAGCAATGTGGTACCACACTGAAACAGAGAGTTAAACCTGGATACAATCTATATTTTAGAGGGTTACAACGGTTAGGTTTGGCTTAGGTCTGGTATTTGCCATCATCTGGCTCATGCTTTCTCATTTTTCGCATACTTTTTGGCCAGAACCTGGGCGTTTTCTGGTTTGGATCACGGAGTAGTGTGGTTCCGCACAGAAACTGTGAGTTAAACCTGGATTCCATCTATATTTTAGAGGATAACAACGGTTAGGTCAGGGTTAGGTCTGGTATTTGCCATCATCTGGCTCATACTTTCGCATTTTTCGCATACTTGCTGGCCAGATCCTGGGCGTTTTCTGAATTGGATCTGGTAGCAGTGTGGTACCGCACTGCAACAGTGAGTTAAACCTGGATTCAATATATATTTTAGAGGGTAACACTGGTTAGGTCAGGTTTAGGTCTGGTATTTGCCATCATCTGGCTTATACTTTCGCATTTTTCGCATACTTGTTGGCCAGATCCTGGGCGTTTTCTGAATTGGATCTGGTAGTAGTGTGGTACCGCACTGAAACAGTGAAGCAATCCTGGACTCGATCTATATATTAGGGGGTAACACCGGTTAGGTTTGGGTTAGGTTTGGTATTTGCCATCATCTGGCTCATACTTTCGCATTTTTCGCATACTTGTTGGCCAGAACCTGGGCGTTTTGAGGGTTGGATCAGGTAGTAGTGTGGTACCGCACTGCAACAGTGAGTTAAACCTGGATTCAATCTATATTTCAGAGGGTAACACCGGTTAGGTCAGGGTTAGGTCTGGTATTTGCCATCATCTGGCTTATACTTTCGCATTTTTCGCATACTTGTTGGGCAGATCCTGGGCGTTTTCTGGTTTGGATCACGGAGTAGTGTGGTACCGCACAGAAACTGTGAGTTAAACCTGGATTCCATCTATATTTTAGAGGATAACAACGTTTAGGTCAGGGTTAGGTCTGGTATTTGCCATCATCTGGCTCATACTTTCGCATTTTTCGCATACTTGATGGCCAGAGCCTGGGCGTTTTCTGAATTGGATCTGGTAGTAGTGTGGTACCGCACTGAAACAGTGAAGCAATCCTGGACTCGATCTATATATTAGGGGGTAACACCGGTTAGGTTTGGGTTAGGTCTGGTATTTGCCATCATCTGGCTCTTGCTTTCGCATTTTTCGCATACTCGTTGGCCAGAACCTGGGCGTTTTCTCGTGTGGATCACGCAGTAATGTGGTACCACACTGAAACAGTGAGTTTATCTTTGATTCGATCTATATTTTAGAGGATAACACTGGTTAGGTCAGGGTTAGGTCTGGTATTTGCCATCATCTGGCTTATACTTTCGCATTTTTCGCATACTTGTTGGCCAGATCCTGGGCGTTTTCTGGTTTGGATCACGGAGTAGTGTGGTACCGCACTGAAACTGTGAGTTAAACCTGGATTCAATCTATATTTTAGAGGATAACACAGGTTAGGTCAGGGTTAGGTCTGGTGTTTGCCATCATCTGGCTCATACTTTCGCATTTTTCGCGTACTTGTTGGCCAGATCCTGGGCGTCTCCTGGGTTGGATCAGGTAGTAGTGTGGTACCGCACTGCAACAGTGAGTTAAACCCGGATTCAAACTATATTTTAGCGGATAACACCGGCTAGGTCAGGGTTAGGTCTGGTATTTGCCATCATCTGGCTCATAGTTTCGCATTATTCGCATACTTATTGGACAGATCCTGGGCGTCTCCTGGGTTGGATCAGGTAGTAGTGTTGTACCGCACTGCAACAGTGAGTTAAACCTGGATTCAATCTATATTTTAGAGGATAACACCGGTTAGGTCAGGGTTAGGTCTGGTATTTGCCATCATCTGGCTCATGCTTTGGAATTTTTCGCATAGTTGATGGCCAGATCCTGAGCGTTTTCTGGTTTGGAACACGTAGCAATGTGGTACCACACTGAAACAGAGAGTTAAACCTGGATACAATCTATATTTTAGAGGGTTACAACGGTTAGGTTTGGCTTAGGTCTGGTATTTGCCATCATCTGGCTCATGCTTTCTCATTTTTCGCATACTTTTTGGCCAGAACCTGGGCGTTTTCTGGTTTGGATCACGGAGTAGTGTGGTTCCGCACAGAAACTGTGAGTTAAACCTGGATTCCATCTATATTTTAGAGGATAACAACGGTTAGGTCAGGGTTAGGTCTGGTATTTGCCATCATCTGGCTCATACTTTCGCATTTTTCGCATACTTGCTGGCCAGATCCTGGGCGTTTTCTGAATTGGATCTGGTAGCAGTGTGGTACCGCACTGCAACAGTGAGTTAAACCTGGATTCAATCTATATTTTAGAGGGTAACCCTGGTTAGGTCAGGTTTAGGTCTGGTATTTGCCATCATCTGGCTTATACTTTCGCATTTTTCGCATACTTGTTGGCCAGATCCTGGGCGTTTTCTGAATTGGATCTGGTAGTAGTGTGGTACCGCACTGAAACAGTGAAGCAATCCTGGACTCGATCTATATATTAGGGGGTAACACCGGTTAGGTTTGGGTTAGGTTTGGTATTTGCCATCATCTGGCTCATACTTTCGCATTTTTCGCATACTTGTTGGCCAGAACCTGGGCGTTTTCTGGGTTGGATCAGGTAGTAGTGTGGTACCGCACTGCAACAGTGAGTTAAACCTGGATTCAATCTATATTTCAGAGGGTAACACCGGTTAGGTCAGGGTTAGGTCTGGTATTTGCCATCATCTGGCTTATACTTTCGCATTTTTCGCATACTTGTTGGGCAGATCCTGGGCGTTTTCTGGTTTGGATCACGGAGTAGTGTGGTACCGCACAGAAACTGTGAGTTAAACCTGGATTCCATCTATATTTTAGAGGATAACAACGTTTAGGTCAGGGTTAGGTCTGGTATTTGCCATCATCTGGCTCATACTTTCGCATTTTTCGCATACTTGATGGCCAGATCCTGGGCGTTTTCTGAATTGGATCTGGTAGTAGTGTGGTACCGCACTGAAACAGTGAAGCAATCCTGGACTCGATCTATATATTAGGGGGTAACACCGGTTAGGTTTGGGTTAGGTCTGGTATTTGCCATCATCTGGCTCTTGCTTTCGCATTTTTCGCATACTCGTTGGCCAGAACCTGGGCGTTTTCTCGTTTGGATCACGCACTAATGTGGTACCACACTGAAACAATGAGTTTATCTTAGATTCGATCTATATTTTAGAGGATAACACTGGTTAGGTCAGGGTTAGGTCTGGTATTTGCCATCATCTGGCTTATACTTTCGCATTTTTCGCATACTTGTTGGCCAGATCCTGGGCGTTTTCTGGTTTGGATCACGGAGTACTGTGGTACCGCACTGAAACTGTGAGTTAAACCTGGATTCAATCTATATTTTAGAGGATAACACAGGTTAGGTCAGGGTTAGGTCTGGTGTTTGCCATCATCTGGCTCATACTTTCGCATTTTTCGCGTACTTGTTGGCCAGATCCTGGGCGTCTCCTGGGTTGGATCAGGTAGTAGTGTGGTACCGCACTGCAACAGTGAGTTAGACCCGGATTCAAACTATATTTTAGCGGATAACACCGGCTAGGTCAGGGTTAGGTCTGGTATTTGCCATCATCTGGCTTATACTTTCGCATTTTTCGCATACTTGTTGGCCAGATCCTGGGCGTTTTCTGGTTTGGATCACGGAGTAGTGTGGTACCGCACTGAAACTGTGAGTTAAACCTGGATTCAGTCTATATTTTAGAGGATAACACAGGTTAGGTCAGGGTTAGGTCTGGTGTTTGCCATCATCTGGCTCATAGTTTCGCATTATTCGCATACTTATTGGACAGATCCTGGGCGTTTTCTGGGTTGGATCAGGTAGTAGTGTGGTACCGCACTGCAACAGTGAGTTAAACCTGGATACAATCTATATTTTAGAGGGTAACACCGGGTAGGTTTGGCTTAGGTCTGGTATTGGCCATCATCTGGCTCATGCTTTCTCATTTTTCGCATACTTTTTGGCCAGAACCTGGGCGTTTTCTGGTTTGGATCACGGAGTAGTGTGGTTCCGCACAGAAACTGTGAGTTAAGCCTGGATTCCATCTATATTTTAGAGGATAACAACGGTTAGGTCTGGGTTAGGTCTGGTATTTGCCATCATCTGGCTCATGCTTTGGAATTTTTCGCATAGTTGATGGCCAGATCCTGAGCGTTTTCTGGTTTGGAACACGTAGCAATGTGGTACCACACTGAAACAGAGAGTTAAACCTGGATACAATCTATATTTTAGAGGGTAACACCGGTTAGGTTTGGCTTAGGTCTGGTATTTGCCATCATCTGGCTCATGCTTTCTCATTTTTCGCATACTTTTTGGCCAGAACCTGGGCGTGTTCTGGTTTGGATCACGGAGTAGTGTGGTTCCGCACAGAAACTGTGAGTTAAACCTGGATTCCCTCTATATTTTAGAGGATAACAACGGTTAGGTCAGGTTTAGGTCTGGTATTTGCCATCATCTGGCTTATACTTTCGCATTTTTCGCATACTTGTTGGTCAGATCCTGGGCGTTTTCTGAATTGGATCTGGTAGTAGTGTGGTACCGCACTGCAACAGTGAGTTAAACCTGGATTCAATCTATATTTCAGAGGGTAACACCGGTTAGGTCAGGGTTAGGTCTGGTATTTGCCATCATCTGGCTTATACCTTCGCATTTCTCGCATACTTGTTGGGCAGATCCTGGGCGTATTCTGGGTTGGATCAGGTAGTAGTGTGGTACCGCACTGAAAGAGTGAAGTAATCCTGGATTCGATGTATATTTTAGAGGATAACACCGGTTAGGTCAGGGTTAGGTCTCGTATTTGCCATCATCTGGCTCATACATTCGCATTTTTCGCATACTTGCTGGCCAGATCCTGGGCGTCTTCTGGGTTGGATCAGGTAGTAGTGTGGTACCGCACTGCAACAGTGAGTTAAACCCGGATTCAATCTATATTATAGAGGATAACACCGGGTAGGTCAGGGTTAGGTCTGGTATTTGCCATCATCTGGCTCATACTTTCGCATTTTTCGCAAGCTTGTTGGCCAGATCCTGGGCGTTTTCTGGGTTGGATCAGGTAGTAGTGTGGTACCGCACTGAAAAAGTGAAGTAATCCTGGATTCGATCTATATTTTAGAGGATAACACCGGCTAGGTCAGGGTTAGGTCTGGTATTTGCCATCATCTGGCTCATACTTTCGCATTTTTCGCATACTTGTTGGCCAGATCCTGGACGTCTTCTGGGTTGGATCAGGTAGTAGTGTGGTACCGCACTGAAACAGTGAAGCAATCCTGGATTCGATCTATATATTAGGGGGTAACACCGGTAAGGTTTGGGTTAGGTCTGGTATTTGCCATCATCTGGCTCATACTTTCGCATTTTTCACATACTTGTTGGCCAGATCCTGGACGTTCTCTGGTTTGGATCATGTAGTAATGTGGTACCACACTGAAACAGAGAGTGAATCCTGGATTCGATCTATATATTAGAGGGTAACACCTGTTAGGTTTGGGTTTGGTCTGGTATTTGCCATCATCTGTCTCATACTTCCGCATTTTTGGCATACCTGTTGGCCAGATCCTGTGCGTCTTCTGGGTTGGATCAGGTAGTAGTGTGGTACCGCACTGAAACAGTGAAGTAATCCTGGATTCGATCTATATTTTAGAGGATAACACCGGTTAGGTCAGGGTTAGGTCTGGTATTTGCCATCATCTGGCTTATACTTTCGCATTTTTCGCATACTTGTTGGCCAGATCCTGGGCGTTTTCTGGTTTGGATCACGGAGTAGTGTGGTACCGCACAGAAACTGTGAGTGAAACTTGGATTCCATCTATATTTTAGAGGAGAACACCGGTTAGATCATGGTTAGGTCTGGTATTTGCCATCATCTGGCTCATACTCTCGCATTTTGTCGCATACTTGCTGCCCAGATCCTGGGCGTTTTCTGAGTTGGATCTGGTAGTAGTGTGGTACCGCACTGAAACAGTGAAGTAATCCTGGACTCGATCTATATATTAGGGGGTAACACCGGTTAGGTTTGGGTTAGGTCTGGTATTTGCCATCATCTGGCTCATGCTTTCGCATTTTTCGCATACTTGTTGGCCAGAACCTGGGCGTTTTCTGGTTTGGATCACGCAGTAATGTGGTACCACACTGAAACAGTGAGTTTATCTTAGATTCAATCTATATTTTAGAGGATAACACCGGTTAGTTCAGGGTTAGGTCTGGTATTTGCCATCATCTGGCTTATACTTTCGCATTTTTCGCATACTTGTTGGGCAGATCCTGGGCGTTTTCAGGTTTGGATCACGGAGTAGTGTGGTACCGCACAGAAACTGTGAGTTAAACCTGGATTCCATCTATATTTTAGAGGATAACAACGTTTAGGTCAGGGTTAGGTCTGGTATTTGCCATCATCTGGCTCATACTTTCGCATTTTTCGCATACTTGCTGGCCAGATCCTGGGCGTTTTCTGAATTGGATCTGGTAGTAGTGTGGTACCGCACTGAAACAGTGAAGCAATCCTGGACTCGATCTATATATTAGGG
This sequence comes from Colletes latitarsis, assembly GCF_051014445.1. NCBI lineage: Eukaryota > Metazoa > Arthropoda > Insecta > Hymenoptera > Colletidae > Colletes > Colletes latitarsis. Next base: position 11,661,567 of record NW_027488371.1, read on the forward strand.
GGTAACACCGGTTAGGTTTGGGTTAGGTCTGGTATTTGCCATCATCTGGCTCTTGCTTTCGCATTTTTCGCATACTCGTTGGCCAGAACCTGGGCGTTTTCTCGTTTGGATCACGCAGTAATGTGGTACCACACTGAAACAGCGAGTTTATCTTAGATTCGATCTATATTTTAGAGGATAACACTGGTTAGGTCAGGGTTAGGTCTGGTATTTGCCATCATCTGGCTTATACTTTCGCATTTTTCGCATACTTGTTGGCCAGATCCTGGGCGTTTTCTGGTTTGGATCACGGAGTAGTGTGGTACCGCACTGAAACTGTGAGTTAAACCTGGATTCAATCTATATTTTAGAGGATAACACAGGTTAGGTCAGGGTTAGGTCTGGTGTTTGCCATCATCTGGCTCATACTTTCGCATTTTTCGCATACTTGTTGGCCAGATCCTGGGCGTTTTCTGGTTTGGATCACGGAGTAGTGTGGTACCGCACTGAAACTGTGAGTTAAACCTGGATTCAATCTATATTTTAGAGGATAACACAGGTTAGGTCAGGGTTAGGTCTGGTATTTGCCATCATCTGGCTCATGCTTTGGAATTTTTCGCATAGTTGATGGCCAGATCCTGAGCGTTTTCTGGTTTGGAACACGTAGCAATGTGGTACCACACTGAAACAGAGAGTTAAACCTGGATACAATCTATATTTTAGAGGGTTACAACGGTTAGGTTTGGCTTAGGTCTGGTATTTGCCATCATCTGGCTCATGCTTTCTCATTTTTCGCATACTTTTTGGCCAGAACCTGGGCGTTTTCTGGTTTGGATCACGGAGTAGTGTGGTTCCGCACAGAAACTGTGAGTTAAACCTGGATTCCATCTATATTTTAGAGGATAACAACGGTTAGGTCAGGGTTAGGTCTGGTATTTGCCATCATCTGGCTCATACTTTCGCATTTTTCGCATACTTGCTGGCCAGATCCTGGGCGTTTTCTGAATTGGATCTGGTAGTAGTGTGGTACCGCACTGCAACAGTGAGTTAAACCTGGATTCAATCTATATTTTAGAGGGTAACACTGGTTAGGTCAGGTTTAGGTCTGGTATTTGCCATCATCTGGCTCATGCTTTCTCATTTTTCGCATACTTTTTGGCCAGAACCTGGGCGTTTTCTGGGTTGGATCAGGTAGTAGTGTGGTACCGCACTGCAACAGTGAGTTAAACATGGATTCAATCTATATTTCAGAGGGTAACACCGGTTAGGTCAGGGTTAGGTCTGGTATTTGCCATCATCTGGCTTATACCTTCGCATTTCTCGCATACTTGTTGGGCAGATCCTGGGCGTATTCTGGGTTGGATCAGGTAGTATTGTGGTACCGCACTGAAACAGTGAAGTAATCCTGGATTCGATGTATATTTTAGAGGATAACACCGGTTAGGTCAGGGTTAGGTCTGGTATTTGCCATCATCTGGCTAATACTTTCGCATTTTTCGCATACTTGTTGGTCAGATCCTGGGCGTTTTCTGGTTTGGATCACGGAGTAGTGTGGTACCGCACTGCAACAGTGAGTTGAACCTGGATTCAATCTATATTTTAGAGGATAACACCGGTTAGGTCAGGGTTAGGTCTGGTATTTGCCATCATCTGGCTCATACTTTCGCATTTTTCGCATACTTGTTGCCCAGATCCTGGGCGTTTTCTGGGTTGGATCAGGCAGTAGTGTGGTACCGCACTGAAAGAGTGAAGCAATACTGGATTCGATCTATATATTAGAGGATAACACCGGTTAGGTCGGGGTTAGGTCTGGTATTTGCCACCATCTGGCTCATACTTTCGCGTTTTTCGCATACTTGTTGGCCAGATCCTGGGCGTATTCTGGTTTGGATCACGGAGTAGTGTGGTACCGCACAGAAACTATGAGTCAAACCTGGATTCCATCTATATTTTAGAGGATAACACCGGTTAGGTCAGGGTTAGATCAGGTATTTTCCACCATCTGGCACATACTTTCGCGTTTTTCGCATACTTGTTGGCCAGAACCTGGGCGTTTTCTGGGTTGGATCAGGTAGTAGTGTGGTACCGCACTGCAACAGTGAAGTAATCCTGGATTCGATGTATATTTTAGAGGATAACACCGGTTAGGTCAGGGTTAGGTCTGGTATTTGCCATCATCTGGCTAATACTTTCACATTATTCGCATACTTATTGGCCAGATCCTAGGCGTTTTCTGGTTTGGATCACGTAGTAATGTGGATCCACACTGAAACAGTGAAGCAATCCTGGACTCGATCTATATATTAGGGAGTAACACCGGTTAGGTCAGGGTTAGGTCTGGTATTTGCCATCATCTGGCTCATAGTTTCGCATTATTCGCATACTTATTTGCCAGATCCTGGGCGTTTTCTGGGTTGGGGTCACGTAGTAATGTGGTACCACACTGCAACGGTGAGTTAAACCTGGATTCAATCTATATTTTAGAGGATAACACCGGTTAGGTCAGGGCTAGGTCTAGTATTTGCCATCATCTGGCTCATACTTTCGCATTTTCCGCATACTTGTTGGCCAGTTCCTGGGCGCTTTCTGGGTTGGATCAGGTAGTAGTGTGGTACCGCACTGCAACAGTGAGTTGAACCTGGATTCAATCTATATTTTAGAGGATAACACCGGTTAGGTCAGGGTTAGGTCTGGTATTTGCCATCATCTGGCTCATACTTTCGCATTTTTCGCATACTTGTTGCCCAGATCCTGGGCGTTTTCTGGGTTGGATCAGGCAGTAGTGTGGTACCGCACAGAAAGAGTGAAGCAATACTGGATTCGATCTATATATTAGAGGATAACGCCGGTTAGGTCGGGGTTAGGTCTGGTATATGCCACCATCTGGCTCATACTTTCGCGTTTTTCGCATACTTGTTGGCCAGATCCTGGGCGTATTCTGGTTTGGATCACGGAGTAGTGTGGTACCGCACTGAAACTGTGAGTCAAACCTGGATTCCATCTATATATTAGAGGATAACGCCGGTTAGGTCGGGGTTAGGTCTGGTATATGCCACCATCTGGCTCATACTTTCGCGTTTTTCGCATACTTGTTGGCCAGATCCTGGGCGTATTCTGGTTTGGATCAGGGAGTAGTGTGGTACCGCACTGAAACTGTGAGTCAAACCTGGATTCCATCTATATTTTAGAGGATAACACCGGTTAGGTCAGGGTTAGATCAGGTATTTTCCACCATCTGGCACATACTTTCGCGTTTTTCGCATACTTGTTGGCCAGATCCTAGGCGTTTTCTGGTTTGGATCACGTAGTAATGTGGTTCCACACAGCAGCAGTGAGTTAAGCCTGGATACAATCTATATTTTAGAGGATAACACCGGTTAGGTCAGGGTTAGGTCTGGTATTTGGCATCATCTGGCTCGTAGTTTCGCATTATTCGCATACTTATTGGCCAGATCCTAGGCGTTTACTGGTTTGGATCACGTAGTAATGTGGATCCACACTGCAACAGTGAGTTAAGCCTGGATACAATCTATATTTTAGGGGATAACACCGGTTAGGTCAGGGTTAGGTCTGGTATTTGGCATCATCTGGCTCATAGTTTCGCATTTTTCGCATACTTGTTGGCCAGATCCTGGGCGTTATCAGGGTTGGATCAGGTAGTAGTGTGGTACCGCACTGAAACAGTGAAGCAATCCTGGATTCAATCAATATATTACAGGGTAACACCGGTTAGGTTTGGGTTAGGTCTGGCATTTGCCATCATCTGGCTCATGCTTTCGCATTTTTCGCATACTTGTTGGCCAGAACCTGGGCGTTTTGTGGTTTGGAACACGCAGTAATGTGGTACCACACTGAAACAGTGAGTTTATCTTAGATTCGATCTATATTTTAGAGGATAACACTGGTTAGGTCAGGGTTAGGTCTGGTATTTGCCATCATCTGGCTTATACTTTCGCATTTTTCGCATACTTGTTGGCCAGATCCTGGGCGTTTTCTGAGTTGGATCTGGTAGTAGTGTGATACCGCACTGAAGCAGAGAAGTAATCCTGGATTCGATCTATATAATAGAGGGTAACACAGGTTAGGTCAGGGTTAGGTCTGGTATTTGCCATCATCTGGCTCATACTTTCGCATTTTTCGCATACTTGTTGCCCAGATCCTGGGCGTTTTCTGGGTTGGATCAGGCAGTAGTGTGGTACCGCACTGAAAGAGTGAAGCAATACTGGATTCGATCTATATATTAGAGGATAACACCGGTTAGGTCGGGGTTAGGTCTGGTATTTGCCACCATCTGGCTCATACATTCGCGTTTTTCGCATACTTGTTGGCCAGATCCTGGGCGTATTCTGGTATGGATCACGGAGTAGTGTGGTACCGCACAGAAACTGTGAGTCAAACCTGGATTCCATCTATATTTTAGTGGATAACACCGGTTAGGTCAGGGTTAGATCAGGTATTTTCCACCATCTGGCACATACTTTCGCGTTTTTCGCATACGTGTTGGCCAGATCCTGGGCGTTTTCTGGGTTGGGTCAGGTAGTAGTGTGGTACCGCACTGAAGCAGAGAAGTAATCCTGGATTCGATCTATATAATAGAGGGTAACACAGGTTAGGTCAGGGTTAGGTCTGGTATTTGCCATCATCTGCCTCATAGTTTCGCATTATTCGCATACTTATTGGCCAGATCCTAGGCGTTTTCTGGCTTGGATCACGTAGTAATGTGGTTCCACACTGCAGCAGTGAGTTAAGCCTGGATACAATCTATATTGTAGAGGATAACACCGGTTAGGTCAGGGTTAGGTCTGGTATTTGGCATCATCTGGCTCATAGTTTCGCATTATTCGCATACTTATTGGCCAGATCCTAGGCGTTTTCTGGTTTGGATCACGTAGTAATGTGGATCCACACTGCAACAGTGAGTTAAGCCTGGATACAATCTATATTTTAGGGGTTAACACCGGTTAGGTCAGGGTCAGGTCTGGTATTTGCCATAATCCGGCTCATATTTTCGCATTTTTCGCATACTTGTTGGCCAGATCATCAGCGTTTTCTGGGTTGGATCAGGTAGTAGTGTGGTACCGCACTGAAACAGTGAAGTAATCCTGTATTCGATCTATATATTAGAGGATAACACCGGTTAGGTCAGGGTTAGGTCTGGTACTTGCAATCATCCGGCTCATACTTTCGCATTTTTCGCATACTCGTTGGCCAGATCCTGGGCGTTTTCTGGTTTGGATCACGTAGTAATGTGGTGCCACACTGCAACAGTGTGCCAAACCTGGACACAATCTATATTTTAGAGGATAACACCGGTTAGGTCATGGTTTGTTCTGGTATTTGCCATCATCTGGCTCATACTTTCGCATTTTTCGCATACTTGTTGGCCAGATCCTGGGCATTTTCTGGTTTGGATCACGTAGTAATGTGGTTCCACACTGCAGCAGTGAGTTAAGCCTGGATACAATCTATATTTTACAGGATAACACCGGTTAGGTCAGGGTTAGGTCTGGTATTTGGCATCATCTGGCTCATAGTTTCGCATTATTCGCATACTTATTGGCCAGATCCTAGGCGTTTACTGGTTTGGATCACGTAGTAATGTGGATCCACACTGCAACAGTGAGTTAAGCCTGGATACAATCTATATTTTAGGGGAGAACACCGGTTAGGTCAGGGTTAGGTCTGGTATTTGGCATCATCTGGCTCATAGTTTCGCATTTTTCGCATACTTGTTGGCCAGATCCTGGGCGTTATCAGGGTTGGATCAGGTAGTAGCGTGGTACCGCACTGAAACAGTGAAGCAATCATGGATTCGATCAATATATTAGAGGGTAACACCGGTTAGGTTTGGGTTAGGTCTGGCATTTGCCATTATCTGGCTCATGGTTTCGCATTTTTCGCATACTTGTTGGCCAGAACCTGGGCGTTTTGTGGTTTGGAAACACGCAGTAATGTGGTACCACACTGAAACAGTGAGTTTATCTTAGATTCGATCTATATTTTAGAGGATAACACTGGTTAGGTCAGGGTTAGGTCTGGTATTTGCCATCATCTGGCTTATACTTTCGCATTTTTCGCATACTTGTTGGCCAGATCCTGGGCGTTTTCTGAGTTGGATCTGGTAGTAGTGTGGTACCGCACTGAAACAGTGAAGCAATCCTGGACTCGATCTATATATTAGGGAGTAACACCGGTTAGGTTTGGGTTAGGTCTGGTATTTGCCATCATCTGGCTCATACTTTCGCATTTTTCGCATACTTCTTGGCCAGAACCTGGGCGTTTTCTGGGTTGGATCAGGTAGTAGTGTGGTACCACACTGCAACAGTGAGTTAAACCTGGATTCAATCTATATTTTAGAGGATAACACAGGTTAGGTCAGGGTTAGGTCTGGTATTTGCCATCATCTGGCTTATTCTTTCGCATTTCTCGCATACTTGTTGGGCAGATCCTGGGCGTATTCTGGGTTGGATCAGGTAGTAGTGTGGTATCGCACTGAAGCAGTGAAGTAATCCTGGATTCGATCTATATTTTAGAGGATAACACCGGCTAGGTCAGGGTTAGGTCTGGTATTTGCCACCATCTGGCTCATACTTTCGCATTTTTCACCTACTTGTTGGCCAGATACTGGGCGTTTCTGGGTTGGATCACGTAGTAATGCGCACCACACCCAAACAGTGAGTTAAACCTGGATTCAATCTGTATTTTGGAGGATAACACCGGCTAGGTCAGGGTTAGGTCTGGTATTTGCCATCATCTGGCTCATAGTTTCGCATTATTCGCAAACTTATTTGCCAGATCCTGGGCGTTTTCTGGGTTGGATCAGGTAGTAGTGTGGTACCGCACTGCAACAGTGAGTTGAACCTGGATTCAATCTATATTTTAGAGGATAACACCGGTTAGGTCAGGGTTAGATCAGGTATTTTCCACCATCTGGCACATACTTTCGCGTTTTTCGCATACGTGTTGGCCAGATCCCGGGCGTTTTCTGGGTTGGATCAGGTAGTAGTGTGGTACCGCACTGAAACAGAGAAGTAACCCTGGATTCGATCTATATAATAGAGGGTAACACAGGTTAGGTCAGGGTTAGGTCTGGTATTTGCCATCATCTGCCTCATAGTTTCGCATTATTCGCATACTTATTGGCCAGATCCTAGGCGTTTTCTGGTTTGGATCACGTAGTAATGTGGTTCCACACTGCAGCAGTGAGTTAAGCCTGGATACAATCTATATTGTAGAGGATAACACCGGTTAGGTCAGGGTTAGGTCTGGTATTTGGCATCATCTGGCTCATAGTTTCGCATTATTCGCATACTTATTGGCCAGATCCTAGGCGTTTTCTGGTTTGGATCACGTAGTAATGTGGATCCACACTGCAACAGTGAGTTAAGCCTGGATACAATCTATATTTTAGGGGTTAACACCGGTTAGGTCAGGGTTAGGTCTGGTATTTGCCATCATCTGGCTCATACTTTCGCATTTTTCGCATACTTGTTGCCCAGATCCTGGGCGTTTTCTGGGTTGGATCAGGCAGTAGTGTGGTACCGCACTGAAAGAGTGAAGCAATACTGGATTCGATCTATATATTAGAGGATAACACCGGTTAGGTCGGGGTTAGGTCTGGTATTTGCCACCATCTGGCTCATACATTCGCGTTTTTCGCATACTTGTTGGCCAGATCCTGGGCGTATTCTGGTATGGATCACGGAGTAGTGTGGTACCGCACAGAAACTGTGAGTCAAACCTGGATTCCATCTATATTTTAGTGGATAACACCGGTTAGGTCAGGGTTAGATCAGGTATTTTCCACCATCTGGCACATACTTTCGCGTTTTTCGCATACGTGTTGGCCAGATCCTGGGCGTTTTCTGGGTTGGATCAGGCAGTAGTGTGGTACCGCACTGAAACAGAGAAGTAATCCTGGATTCGATCTATATAATAGAGGGTAACACAGGTTAGGTCAGGGTTAGGTCTGGCATTTGGCATCATCTGGCTCATAGTTTAGCATTATTCGCATACTTATTGGCCAGATCCTAGGCGTTTTGTGGTTTGGAACACGCAGTAATGTGGTACCACACTGAAACAGTGAGCTTATCTTAGATTCAATCTATTTTCTATAGGATAACACCGGTTAGGTCAGGGTTAGGTCTGGTATTTGCAATCATCCGGCTCATACTTTCGCATTTTTCGCATACTTGTTGGCCAGATCCTGGGCGTTTTCTGGTTTGGATCACGTAGTAATGTGGTGCTACACTGCAACAGTGTGCCAAACCTGGATACAGTCTATATTTTAGAGGATAACACCGGTTAGGTCAGGGTTTGCTCTGGTATTTGCCATCATCTGGATCATACTTTCGCATTTTTCGCATACTTGTTGGCCAGATCCTGGGCGTTTTCTGGGTTGGATCAGGTAGTAGTGTGGTACCGCACTGAAACAGTGAAGTAATCCTGTATTCGATCTATATATTAGAGGATAACACCGGTTAGGTTTGGGTTAGGTCTGGTATTTGCCATCCTCTGGCTCATACTTTCGCATTTTTCGCATATTTGTTGGCCAGATCTTGGGCGTTTTCTGGTTTGGATCACGTAGTAATGTGGTGCCACTCTGCAACAGTGTGCCAAACCTGGATACAATCTATAGTTTAGAGGATAACACCGGTTAGGTCAGGGTTTGCTCTGGTATTTGCCATCATCTGGATCATACTTTCGCATTTTTCGCATACTTGTTGGCCAGATCCTGGGCGTTTTCTGGGTTGGATCACGTAGTAATGTGGTACCACACTGAAGCAGTGGAATAATCCTGGATTCGATCTATATATTACAGGGTAACACCGGTTAGGTTAGGGTTAGGTCTGGTATTTGCCATCATCTGGCTCATACTTTCGCATTTTTCGCATACTTGTTGGCCAGATCCTGGGCGCTTTCTTGTTTGGATCACGTAGTAATGTGGTACCACACTGAAACAGTGAGCTAATCCTGGATTCGATCTATATTTTAGAGGATAACACCGGTTAGGTCAGGGTTAGGTCTGGTATTTGCAATCATCCGGCTCATACTTTCGCATTTTTCGCATACTTGTTGGCCAGATCCTGGGCGTTTTCTGGGTTGGATCAGGTAGTAGTGTGGTACCGCACTGAAACAGTGAAGTAATCCTGTATTCGATCTATATGTTAGAGGGTGACACCGGTTAGGTTTGGGTTAGGTCTGGTATTTGCCATCATCTGGCTCATACTTTCGCATTTTTCGCATACTTGTTGGCCAGATCCTGGGCGTTTTCTGGTTTGGATCACGTAGGTATGTGGTGCCATTCTGCAACAGTGTGCCAAACCTGGATACAATCTATAGTTTAGAGGATAACACCGGTTAGGTCAGGGTTAGCTCTGGTATTTGCCAACATCAGGCTCATACTTTCGCATTTTTCGCATACTTGTTGGCCACATCCTGGGCGTTTTCTGGTCTGGATCACGTAGTTATGTGGTACCGCACGGAAACAGTGAGTTAATCCTGGATTCGATCTATACTTTAGAGGATAACACGGGTTAGGTCAGGGTTTGCTCTGGTATTTGCCATCATCTGGCTCATACTTTCGCCTTTTCACCTACTTGTTGGCCAGATCCTGGGCGTTTTCTGGGTTGGATGACGTAGTAATGTGGTTCCACACTGCATCAGTGAGATAAACCTGGGTACAATCTATATTTTAGAGGATAACACCGGTTAGGTTTGGGTTAGGTCTGGTATTTGCCATCCTCTGGCTCATACTTTCGCATTTTTCGCATATTTGTTGGCCAGATCTTGGGCGTTTTCTGGTTTGGATCACGTAGTAATGTGGTGCCACTCTGCAACAGTGTGCCAAACCTGGATACAATCTATAGTTTAGAGGATAACACCGGTTAGGTCAGGGTTTGCTCTGGTATTTGCCATCATCTGGATCATACTTTCGCATTTTTCGCATACTTGTTGGCCAGATCCTGGGCGTTTTCTGGGTTGGATCAGGTAGTAGTGTGGTACCGCACTGAAACAGTGAAGTAATCCTGTATTCGATCTATATATTAGAGGATAACACCGGTTAGGTCAGGGTTAGGTCTGGTATTTGCAATCATCCGGCTCATACTTTCGCATTTTTCGCATACTCGTTGGCCAGATCCTGGGCGTTTTCTGGTTTGGATCACGTAGTAATGTGGTGCCACACTGCAACAGTGTGCCAAACCTGGACACAATCTATATTTTAGAGGATAACACCGGTTAGGTCAGGGTTTGCTCTGGTATTTGCCATCATCTGGCTCATACTTTCGCATTTTTCGCATACTTGTTGGCCAGATCCTGGGCATTTTCTGGTTTGGATCACGTAGTAATGTGGTACCACACTGAAACAGTGAGCTAATCCTGGATTCGACCTATATATTAGACGGTAACACCGGTTACGTTTGGGTTAGGTCTGGTATTTGCCATCATCTGGCTCATACTTTCGCATTTTTCGCATACTTGTTGGCCAGATCCTGGGCGTTTTCTGGTTTGGATCACGTAGTAATGTGGTGCTACACTGCAACAGTGTGCCAATCCTGGATACAGTCTATATTTTAGAGGATAACACCGGTTAGGTCAGGGTTTGACCTGGTATTTGCCATCATCTGGATCATACTTTCGCATTTTTCGCATACTTGTTGGCCAGATCCTGGGCGTTTTCTGGGTTGGATCAGGTAGTAGTGTGGTACCGCACTGAAACAGTGAAGTAATCCTGTATTCGAACTATATATTAGAGGATAACACCGGTTAGGTCAGGGTTAGGTCTGGTATTTGCAATAATCCGGCTCATACTTTCGCATTTTTCGCATATTTGTTGGCCAGATCCTGGGCGTTTTCTGGTTTGGATCACGTAGTAATGTGGTGCCACACTGCAACAGTGTGCCAAACCTGGATACAATCTATATTTTAGAGGATAGCACCGGTTAGGTCAGGGTTTGCTCTGGTATTTGCCATCATGTGGCTCATACTTTCGCATTTTTCGCATACTTGTTGGCCAGATCCTGGGCGTTTTCTGGTTTGGATCACGTAGTAATGTGGTGCTACACTGCAACAGTGTGCCAAACCTGGATACAGTCTATATTTTAGAGGATAACACCGGTTAGGGCAGGGTTTGCTCTGGTATTTGCCATCATCTGGATCATACTTTCGCACTTTTCGCATACTTGTTGGCCAGATCCTGGGGGTTTTCTGGGTTGGATCAGGTAGTAGTGTGGTACCGCACTGAAACAGTGAAGTAATCCTGTATTCGATCTATATATTAGAGGATAACACTGGTTAGGTCAGGGTTAGGTCTGGTATTTGCAATCATCCGGCTCATACTTTCGCATTTTTCGCATACTTGTTGGCCAGATCCTGGGCGTTTTCTGGTTTGGATCACGTAGTAATGTGGTGCTACACTGCAACAGTGTGCCAAACCTGGATACAGTCTATATTTTAGAGGATAACACCGGTTAGGGCAGGGTTTGCTCTGGTATTTGCCATCATCTGGATCATACTTTCGCACTTTTCGCATACTTTTTGGCCAGATCCTGGGCGTTTTCTGGTTTGGATCACGTAGTAATGTGGTACCACACTGAAACAGTGAGCTAATCCTGGATTCGACCTATATATTAGACGGTAACACCGGTTACGTTTGGGTTAGGTCTTGTATTTGCCATCATCTGGCTCATACTTTCGCATTTTTCGCATACTTGTTGGCCAGATACGGGGCATTTTCAGTTTTGGATCACGTAGTAATGTGGTACCACACAGCCACATGAGTTAAACCTGGATTCAATCTATATTTTAGAGGATAACACCGGTTAGATATGGGTTAGGTCTGGTATCTGCCATCATCTGGCTCATACTTTCGGATTTTTCGCATACTTGTTGGCCACATCCTGGGCGTTTTCTGGTCTGGATCACGTAGTTATGTGGTACCGCACGGAAACAGTGAGTTCATCCTGGATTCGATCTATACTTTAGAGGATAACACCGGTTAGGTCAGGGTTAGGTCTGGTATTTGCAATCATCCGGCTCATTCTTTCGCATTTTTCGCATACTTGTTGGCCAGATCCTGGGCGTTTTCTGGTTTGGATCACGTAGTAATGTGGTGCCACACTGCAGCAGTGTGCCAAACCTGGATACAATCTATATTTTAGAGGATAACACCGGTTAGGTCAGGGTTAGGTCAGGTATTTGCAATCATCCGGCTCATTCTTTCGCATTTTTCGCATACTTGTTGGCCAGATCCTGGGCGTTTTCTGGTTTGGATCACGTAGTAATGTGGTGCCACACTGCAGCAGTGTGCCAAACGTGGATACAATCTATATTTTAGAGGATAACACCGGTTAGGTCAGGGTTTGCTCTGGTATTTGCCATCATGTGGCTCATACTTTCGCATTTTTCGCATACTTGTTGGCCAGATCCTGGGCGTTTTCTGGGTTGGATGACGTAGTAATGTGGTACCACACTGAAACAGTGGGTTAAATCTGGATTCTATCTATATATTAGAGGGTAACACCGGCTAGGTTTGGATTAGATCTGGCATTTGCCAACATCTGGCTCATACTTTCGCATTTTTCGCATACATGTTGGCCAGATCCTGGGCGTTTTTTGGTTTGGATCGCGGAGTAATGTGGTACCGCACTGAAACTGTGAGTTAAACCTGGATTCAATCTATATTTTAGAGGATAACACCGGTTAGGTCAGGGTTAGGTCTGGTAATTGCCACCATCTGGCTCATACTTTCGCATTTTTCGCATACTTGTTGGCCAGATCCTGGGCGTTTTCTGATTTGGATCACGTAGTAATGTGGTGCCACTCTGCAACAGTGTGCCAAACCTGGATACAATCTATAGTTTAGAGGATAACACGGGTTAGGTCAGGGTTAGCTCTGGTATTTGCCATCATCAGGCTGATACTTTCGCATTTTTCGCATACTTGTTGGCCACATACTGTGCGTTTTCTGGTCTGGATCACGTAGTTATGTGGTACCGCACGGAAACAGTGAGTTAATCCTGGATTCGATCTATATTTTAGAGGATAACGCCGGTTAGGTCAGGGTTAGGTCTGGTATTTGCAATCATCCGGCTCATACTTTCGCATTTTTCGCATACTTGTTGGCGAGATCCTGGGCGTTTTCTGGTTTGGATCACGTAGTAATGTGGTGCCACACTGCAACAGTGTGCCAAACCTGGATACAATCTATATTTTAGAGGATAGCACCGGTTAGGTCAGGGTTTGCTCTGGTATTTGCCATCATGTGGCTCATACTTTCGCATTTTTCGCATACTTGTTGGCCAGATCCTGGGCGTTTTCTGGTTTGGATCACGTAGTAATGTGGTGCTACACTGCAACAGTGTGCCAAACCTGGATACAGTCTATATTTTAGAGGATAACACCGGTTAGGGCAGGGTTTGCTCTGGTATTTGCCATCATCTGGATCATACTTTCGCACTTTTCGCATACTTGTTGGCCAGATCCTGGGGGTTTTCTGGGTTGGATCAGGTAGTAGTGTGGTACCGCACTGAAACAGTGAAGTAATCCTGTATTCGATCTATATATTAGAGGATAACACTGGTTAGGTCAGGGTTAGGTCTGGTATTTGCAATCATCCGGCTCATACTTTCGCATTTTTCGCATACTTGTTGGCCAGATCCTGGGCGTTTTCTGGTTTGGATCACGCAGTAATGTGGTGCTACACTGCAACAGTGTGCCAAACCTGGATACAGTCTATATTTTAGAGGATAACACCGGTTAGGGCAGGGTTTGCTCTGGTATTTGCCATCATCTGGATCATACTTTCGCACTTTTCGCATACTTTTTGGCCAGATCCTGGGCGTTTTCTGGTTTGGATCACGTAGTAATGTGGTACCACACTGAAACAGTGAGCTAATCCTGGATTCGACCTATATATTAGACGGTAACACCGGTTACGTTTGGGTTAGGTCTTGTATTTGCCATCATCTGGCTCATACTTTCGCATTTTACGCATACTTGTTGGCCAGATACGGGGCATTTTCAGTTTTGGATCACGTAGTAATGTGGTACCACACAGCCACATGAGTTAAACCTGGATTCAATCTATATTTTAGAGGATAACACCGGTTAGATAAGGGTTAGGTCTGGTATCTGCCATCATCCGGCTCATTCTTTCGCATTTTTCGCATACTTGTTGGCCAGATCCTGGGCGTTTTCTGGTTTGGATCACGTAGTAATGTGGTGCCACACTGCAGCAGTGTGCCAAACCTGGATACAATCTATATTTTAGAGGATAACACCGGTTAGGTCAGGGTTAGGTCAGGTATTTGCAATCATCCGGCTCATTCTTTCGCATTTTTCGCATACTTGTTGGCCAGATCCTGGGCGTTTTCTGGTTTGGATCACGTAGTAATGTGGTGCCACACTGCAGCAGTGTGCCAAACCTGGATACAATCTATATTTTAGAGGATAACACCGGTTAGGTCAGGGTTTGCTCTGGTATTTGCCATCATGTGGCTCATACTTTCGCATTTTTCGCATACTTGTTGGCCAGATCCTGGGCGTTTTCTGGGTTGGATGACGTAGTAATGTGGTACCACACTGAAACAGTGGGTTAAATCTGGATTCTATCTATATATTAGAGGGTAACACCGGCTAGGTTTGGATTAGATCTGGCATTTGCCAACATCTGGCTCATACTTTCGCATTTTTCGCATACTTCTTGGCCAGATCCTGGGCGTTTTCCGGGTTGGATCAGGCAGTTGTGTGGTACCGCACTGAAACAGTTAAGTAATCCTGTATTGGGATCTATATATTAGAGGGTAACACCGGTTAGGTTTGGGTTAGGTCTGGTATTTGCAATTATCCGGCTCATACTTTCGCATTTTTCGCATACTCGTTGGCCAGATCCTGGGCGTTTTCTGGTTTGGATCACGTAGTAATGTGGTGCCACACTGCAACAGTGTGCCAAACCTGGACACAATCTATATTTTAGAGAATAACTCCGGTTAGGTCAGGGTTAGGTCTAGTATTTGCCATCATCTGGCTCATACTTTCGTATTTTTCGCATACTTTTTGGCCAGATCCTGGGCGTTTTCTGGTTTGGATCACGTAGTAATGTGGTACCACACTGAAACAGTGAGCTAATCCTGGATTCGACCTATATATTAGACGGTAACACCGGTTACGTTTGGGTTAGGTCTGGTATTTGCCATCATCTGGCTCATACTTTCGCATTTTTCGCATACTTGTTTGCCAGATACGGGGCATTTTCAGTTTTGGATCACGTAGTAATGTGGTACCACACAGCCACATGAGTTAAACCTGGATTCAATCTATATTTTAGAGGATAACACCGGTTAGATCAGGGTTAGGTCTGGTATCTGCCATCATCTGGCTCATACTTTTTTTTTTTTTTTTTTTTTTTTTTTTTTTTTTTTTTTTTTTTTGTCGTGGGGAAAATCTTCGAAAGACTCCCTCCCACCTCCTTGGGGAGAGGTGGGAGGGGTGTGTGGGATTCCCCGCGCCCGTACAACGACAGGCGCGGGACCTACCCACTAAAAACCCCACGGTGACCCTTCGGCACGCTTTGGGAGGATACCGGGAATCGCTCGAAGCATTCTTCCGGTATCCTCCCCGTGCCCGCGCTTTCGCGCCCATCCCCCGGGGGGACAATCGGTCCCCCCAGTAGACACACTGCCTCATAGCGGCTGGACGGGGCCACTCCACCCCGCCGCTATCCGTCCCGGGGCCGCGTTTAGTGGCGGCTGCGAGCCCCACCTCGCAACCGCCCGCGTCCCCGTTTCCACCCCTCGGCGGCCGGGCGTTCATGGCCGCACCAGACCGCCGAGGGTGCCTCCCCTTGCGTCGGACCGGTAGGGGGAGGCACTCTTACCCCCAACCGGTCCGACCCGGCGCCGCCTGGCGGGAGGAGGGTCCCCTCTGGACCCCCCTCCCAGCTTAGGTCATCCGCCACGCCGAGGCGGCCGCCCGCGACGCCTCGCGACCGGGAGACGACCTCGGGCCACCGCACGAGCGCGAGCTTCAGCGCGCCGCTGAAGCTCGCGCTCCCTCCCCGCGGCCTCCTTCTGCAACATTACGTTCTCGCAGAAGGAGGCCACGGCCCTCCACTTCTCCTCGCTGCCGAGCATGGCGCGCACCACGCCCGGCAGCGAGACATCCCGCCCGACGACGCCGACCAGGACACGGCGCTCCCCCTCCCACGCGGGGCATACCTCCAGGGTATGATCCGCCGTGTCCTCCTCAGCGTCGCAGTGGCAGCAACGCGCCGTCGGCTCCTTCCCTATCCGGCACAGGTATCTTCCGAAGCTGCCATGCCCGGAAAATACCTGTGCCAGCCGGTAGGTGAAGCTGCCATGGCCTCTGTCCAGCCACTCCTTCAGGAGTGGCCGAACAGCCCCGACAGTCCGGTGCCCCGCGGTTGGCAGAGCCAGCCGCTCCTGCCACGCGAGCAACACGGACTGCCGGGCCTGGCGCTTCAAATCGCCCCAAGCAGGTTCCTGCCCGCCCGGGACCGCCCCCACCCCCGCGCGACAGTCGACGCGGTGCCGGTACATCACCGCGTGCGACCGCGCGAGCAGGTCCATGGGCGGCATCCCCGCTAGCACCGTCGCCGCCTCATGTGACACGGTCCGATACCCGCGGACGACCCTGAGCGCCATGCGCCTCTGCACCCGACGCAGCATAGTCATACTGCGCCGGGAGGCAGCCAGGTCGTCCGCCCAGACGGGGGCCCCGTATAGGGCCACCGACTGGACCATTGCCACATAGAGGCGACGAACTCGGCCCGCCGGGCCCCCCAGGTTGGGCAGGATCCGGCCCAGAGCCGCAACCATCCTTTCCAACCGGGGGACCAGGCAGCGGAAATGCTCCACGAAACGCCAGTGGCTATCGAGGATCAGCCCCAGATACCTGATCTGGGGCTTCACCTCGATGTCAGCCCCACCCACCCGGATCAGAGGGGGTGGCGGATCCTGCCGAGGTGAATGAAACGCAATCACCTCGGTCTTATGGACCGCCACCGTCATCCCCATCCCCCTGATCCGGTCGACGACGCGTTGCGACCCCTCCTCCGCGCGACGCATGGCCCTCCCCCAGTGCGCCCCGACGGCCAGCACCAGTGTGTCATCCGCATAACACACCGTGCTGACGCCGTCGGGGAGGCCGGCCCGCAACACCGAGTCGTACGCGATGTTCCACAGGAGTGGCCCGAGGACCGACCCCTGCGGAACACCGCAGTACACCTCTCTCCGCATATCACCATCCCGGCCCGGATACTCGATCCACCTGCCGCGGAGATAATCCCCGACGACCGCCCTGAGACAAGGGGGGACTCGATGATATTCGAGTCCCCTCCTTATCTCTTCCCAGGGGAGGGTGTTAAAGGCATTGGCAATATCCAAGGATATTGCCAATGCCACCCCTCCCCGGGAGACGGCCGCCTCCGAGAGGGCCCTCACACGACCTATCGCGTCGATAGTCGATCGGCCCCCCCGGAAACCGAACTGGCAGTCGGCCAGACCGGGATCACCCCGCGACAGGTGCTCGACGAGGCGGGCAGCAATCACACGCTCGAAGAGCTTGCCCACCTCGTCGAGGAGACAAATGGGCCGGTATGCGGAGGGAGACTCCGCGGGCCGACCCTCCTTCCGGAGGAGGACCATCCTCGCCACCTTCCAACTGGGGGGGAATCGCCCGTCCCTCAGGCAGCGGTCGAACAACCGCCTGAGGTCGGCCCCAAGGACGCCCTGGGTCAAGACCCAAACCCGGCCGGGCACACCATCCGGACCCGGGGCCGTGTTACGAACCCCGAGCCGTCTGATGGCCGCTGCCAGCTCCTCCTGCGTGACCCCCAGCTCGGCCGTCCACTCCACTGGGACAGCCGCCGCCGCCGGAGGACGCGGTCCCCCCTCCCCAATTGGGAAGAGTGTATTGACCACGTCCTCCAGCAGCCGGGGGTCAAGACCCTCGGTGACGGGGGGCGCCCACGGGCGGAGCTTATTCAGCACCACCTTATATGGGCGCCCCCATGGATCGTCATCAAGGGTCTGGAGGAGCTCCTTCCATGCCTGGGTCTTGGCCCGTTTGATGGCGACCTGCAGAGCAACCCGCGCCACGCGGTATGCTCCATACAGGTCATCAGCTGCCCTCGCTCGCGCCACGCCGTCGCCTGTACGTTGACGACGGCGCGCGCGGGTGTACTGGCGTCGGGCGCGGACAGTCGCAACTCGCAACTCCGCGATCGCGTCCGACCACCAGTACACCGCCCGGCGAGGAGAAGCCCGCCCGACCCGAGGCATCGCCGCGTCGCAAATACCCGCGACCAATGCTCCGAGCCGGGCGACCTCCTCCTCTATGCTCGGCAACTCGGCCGCTCCCTGCGGCCAAGTTGCAGCGAGGGCAGCTGCCATCAGGGCGTCCTTGTCCAGGCGCCGAAGCGCCCAGCGGCGTGGTGGGGTGCCACGCAGCCGGCCGTGTCGGGATGCACTCGCGGCGGCAGAGACCTCCATCCGGATGTACCGGTGATCGGAGAGTGTCTCTGCCCCCGCGACCACGTGCCAACCCGACACCATGCGCACGGCGTTGGGGGTCGCGAATCCAACATCCACGATGGACCCCCCATATCGCCGCACGCATGTGTGCTCCGACCCCCGGTTCAATACCCGGAGGTCGAGCCCCGCCGCCCAATCGCCCAGGATCCCGCCGCGAACGGAGGTCCTGGGGGATCCCCAAGCCACCGACTTGGCATTAAAATCCCCCAGGACCAGCACCGGCCGGGCCGCGTAGCGCTGCACGCATGCCGCGACCTCGGCCAAGTACAGCTCGAACGCAGCGTGACCGCTACGGGGCGAAATGTAGCACCCCACCACAGCGACTCCCCCCCAGTCCACGGCGACGAATCCCCGACCGCGCTCCAACAAGGAGAACGGTGGGGACCCGTCGCCCCCTCCCCATACCGTCGCCACCAAGCCGTCCGCGTCGCCCACCCTATGAGGGTGATCAGGGACGCGGTACGGCTCGGCGGCGACCGCCAGGCCAACCCCCCACTCCGCGAGGACTTGAGACATCAAGTCCTGTGCCGCGCGGCAGTGGTTGAGGTTGGCCTGGAGGAGGAGGCGGGGCGGCATTAATTAATGGCCGCGCCAGCCTCCTCCCGGCCGTCCGTCCCCGTAGCACCGTCCACCTCCATGGAGGCCGATGCCACCGCCCTCGGCACCGGAGCCGGTGCAGCCCGCCTCTTCCTCTCCTTCCGGGAGGGGGGGGGAGCACTTCTTGCTCCCCACCCTGTGATCGGCTGGCCTCCCCATGTCCGCACACAGCGGGCAGTGGGGGGCCGCCGAGCACTGGCTCGCACGGTGCTCTTTGGCACCGCAGCGGTAACACTGACCGCTGCGGTCCACCGGCGAGGTGCACCACTGCCTCACGTGCCCCAATTCGAGGCAGCGGTGACACTGGAGCGGGCGCGGCGCGAGGATTTCCACTCGCGCCGAAACCCACCCCACCAACACCCTCCCGGATTCCGCCACCTTACGGGCGGCGGAGAGGGGGCACCGGGCCCACACCGACCCGAGGCCGGAGGGCGACCTGCGGATCTCTCCGATCCGCAGGTCCTCCACAGGACAGTCCCCCGCCCTCGCAAGGGCACGGGACACATCCTGTGCGCTGACCGAGTCGTCCAGCCCACAAACGCGCATCTCCGTGCGCTTCGTGGGCCGGGCAACCCGGACACCTCGCTCGCCCAGCTGCTCCCGGAGCCTCTGGGCGAGACGATCCGCCTTCGCGCCGCCCTCTGCACCGGGGATCTCCAGCAAGAGACCCCCGGTCACGGCCCTCTTCGCCCTCACGGAGGCGATGCCCAGCTCTTCCAGGGAGATATTCTCCCTGGCGAGCCGCATCGCCTCCGCGAGGGTCAGGTCGCCCCCCTGCGCAACGGTCAGAGTCACCGCTGCCGTTTTTGGGGGACGACCTGGTCGTGCCTTCCCGACCTTCGCGGCCTTTACCTTGGCCGCCGACGGCGGAGGCGGAGGCTGCGGTTGCGAGGCCTTCCTCGCCGCCCGCTTCGCCTTCCGCCCCACCACCTCACTCCACGCCACCCCCCCTTGGGAGGGTGCCGTGGAGGACGCGACCACCGCGACCACGGGTACACCACCCCCCTTGGGGGTCGCGACCCGGGGCCCTGGTGCCGCAACGCTGGGCGGAGCCTTCACTCCGCCCTTCTTTGCCTTCCCCGACTGTACCGGAACAGGTCGGGGAGGCACCGCCTTCCTGCTGACCACTCTTCCGGCGAGGAGCTCCTCCCGGAAGGCGGCCAGCTTGCCATCAATCATGTCCCCAATCCTCCTCAGAAGATCGTCTTCTGAGGAGGACGGGGACTTCTTCACGGGCGGAGTGCGGGTGGAGGGGCCCGCGGTGCCCCGCACCACTGCCGCCGCACTCCGCTTATTTACCTCCGCCGAGGGACGCGGCGGTGGAGGAGGAGGGAGGATGGGAGGGAGGGCCGCGCTGTTCCACAGCGCCTCTGCCCTCCTCCTCCCCTGTCGCTCCTCCTCCAACAGGAGCTGCAGACGGGCGTTCCGCCCTCTGAGCTCCCGCGCCGCCTCCCTCATTTCCTCCGCCGCGGCCTTCAGGGCCTCCGCGCCACCGCTTTTCTGCCCCTTAAAGGCGCAGGCAGCGGCGACTTTCTCCACCCGCCTCAGGGACGAGGAGATCCTCTCCGATATCTCCTCGGCCACCTCGTCCCTGAGGCAACTCAGCCTCACCGACGGGCTCATCGCCCCGCCCACCTCGACGACGGCCTGCCCCGTCCTCTTCCTCTTAGAGCCTATGTGGCTCGTGCTGGAGGAGAAGGACGAGACCGACGCCGTCTCGTCGTCCTCCTCCACCCTCCACGAAGCCGGACCTGGCGCTGAGTGGGGCGCGAGCGCCGCCACCCTAACCCCAGCCCCGTCTCCGTCCTCCCCAACCGACAAAACCCGCCCCATCCCCATTTTATTTTCTGTGTCCATAAAAATCCCACGAGATGGTCGGAAATAAAGGTCCACCCGGGCAGAGCCGCCTTACCCGGGTAAGCCTAATACTCCGGGGGTTCGGCAGGTTCCCCGGAGGTGGTCGCTTGGGATTGGGCCTTCTCCCCCAACCATGCATCCCATTGCCGCGCACCATAGCTTAGGATTGGAGGGCGATTTTATAGAGTCGCCATACTCGTGGCCCAGGCGGTTAAGCCAAGACCCCCGTTCCTCCCGCCGTCACGTACCATTCACAAAACCAATAGGGAATTGTGAATGGGTCGTTGTGACGACCAACAGGAGGCTTACGGTGTGTGTATGACTCGGGTACCCCGGGTTCGTTAAGCCCGTACTGCAGCTGAAAGGCTGGCAGCCCCTGAGGGAATCTGGCTCATACTTTCGCATTCTTCGCATACTTGTTGGCCAGATCCTGGGCGTTTTCTGGGTTGGATCAGGTAGTAGTGTGGTACCACACTGCAACAGTGAGTTAATCCTGGATTCGATCTATATATTAGTGGGTAACACCGGTTAGGTCAGGGTCAGGTCTGGTATTTGCCATCATCTGGCTCATACTTTCGCCTTTTCACCTACTTGTTGGCCAGATCCTGGGCGTTTTCTGGGTTGGATGACGTAGTAATGTGGTACCACACTGAAACAGTGGGTTAAACCTGGATTCAATCTATATATTAGAGGGTAACACCGGTTAGGTTTGGATTAGGTCTGGCATTTGCCAACATCTGGCTCATACTTTCGCATTTTTCGCATACATGTTGGCCAGATCCTGGGCGTTTTCTGGTTTGGATCGCGGAGTAATGTGGTACCGCTCTGAAACTGTGAGTTAAACTTGGATTCAATCTATATTTTAGAGGATAACACCGGTTAGGTCAGGGTTAGGTCTGGTAATTGCCACCATCTGGCTCATACTTTCGCATTTTTCGCATACTTGTTGGCCAGATCCTGGGCGTTTTCTGGTTTGGATCACGTAGTAATGTGGTTCCACACTGAAACAGAGAAGTAACCCTGGATTCGATCTATATAATAGAGGGTAACACAGGTTAGGTCAGGGTTAGGTCTGGTATTTGCCATCATCTGCCTCATAGTTTCGCATTATTCGCATACTTATTGGCCAGATCCTAGGCGTTTTCTGGTTTGGATCACGTAGTAATGTGGTTCCACACTGCAGCAGTGAGTTAAGCCTGGATACAATCTATATTGTAGAGGATAACACCGGTTAGGTCAGGGTTAGGTCTGGTATTTGGCATCATCTGGCTCATAGTTTCGCATTATTCGCATACTTATTGGCCAGATCCTAGGCGTTTTCTGGTTTGGATCACGTAGTAATGTGGATCCACACTGCAACAGTGAGTTAAGCCTGGGTACAATCTATATTTTAGAGGATAACACCGTCTAGGTCAGGGTTAGGTCTGGTATTTGCCATCATCTGGATCATACTTTCGCATTTTTCGCATACTTGTTGGCCAGATCCTGGGCGTTTTCTGGGTTGGATCAGGTAGTAGTGTGGTACCCCACTGAAACAGTGAAGTAATCCTGTATTCGATCTATATATTAGAGGGTAACACCGGTTAGGTTTGGGTTAGGTCTGGTATTTGCCACCCTCTGGCTCATACTTTCGCATTTTTCGCATATTTGTTGGCCAGATCTTGGGCGTTTTCTGGTTTGGATCACGTAGTAATGTGGTGCCACTCTGCAACAGTGTGCCAAACCTGGATACAATCTATAGTTTAGAGGATAACACCGGTTAGGTCAGGGTTAGCTCTGGTATTTGCAATCATCCGGCTCATACTTTCGCATTTTTCGCATACTCGTTGGCCAGATCCTGGGCGTTTTCTGGTTTGGATCACGTAGTAATGTGGTGCCACACTGCAACAGTGTGCCAAACCTGGACACAATCTATATTTTAGAGGATAACACCGGTTAGGTCAGGGTTAGGTCTAGTATTTGCCATCATCTGGCTCATACTTTCGTATTTTTCGCATACTTTTTGGCCAGATCCTGGGCGTTTTCTGGTTTGGATCACGTAGTAATGTGGTGCTACACTGCAACAGTGTGCCAAACCTGGATACAGTCTATATTTTAGAGGATAACACCGGTTAGGTCAGGGTTTGCTCTGGTATTTGCCATCATCTGGATCATACTTTCGCATTTTTCGCATACTCGTTGGCCAGATCCTGGGCGTTTTCTGGTTTGGATCACGTAGTAATGTGGTGCCACTCTGCAACAGTGTGCCAAACCTGGGCACAATCTATATTTTAGAGGATAATACCGGTTAGGTCAGGGTTTGCTCTGGTATTTGCCATTATCTGGCTCATACTTTCGCATTTTTCGCATACTTGTTGGCCAGATCCTGGGCATTTTCTGGTTTGGATCACGTAGTAATGTGGTACCACACTGAAGCAGTGGAATAATCCTGGATTCGATCTATATATTACAGGGTAACACCGGTTAGGTCAGGGTTAGGTCTGGTATTTGCAATCATCCGGCTCATACTTTCGCATTTTTCGCATACTTGTTGGCCAGGTCCTGGGCGTTTTCTGGTTTGGATCACGTAGTAATGTGGTGCTACACTGCAACAGTGTGCCAATCCTGGATACAGTCTATATTTTAGGGGATAACACCGGTTAGGTCAGGGTTTGCTCTGGTATTTGCCATCATCTGGCTCATACTTTCGCATTTTTCGCATACTTGTTGGCCAGATCCTGGGCATTTTCTGGTTTGGATCACGTAGTAATGTGATACCACACTGAAGCAGTGGAATAATCCTGGATTCGATCTATATATTACAGGGTAACACCGGTTAGGTTAGGGTTAGGTCTGGTATTTGCCATCATCTGGCTCATACTTTCGCATTTTTCGCATACTTGTTGGCCAGATCCTGGGCGTTTTCTGGTTTGGATCACGGAGTAGTGTGGTAGCGCACTGAAACTGTGAGTTAAACCTGGATACAATCTATGTTTTAAAGGATAACACCGGTTCGGTCCGGGTTAGGTCTGGTATTTGCATCTGTCTCATACTTTCGCATTTTTCGCATTCTTGTTGGCCAGATCCTGGGCGTTTTCTGGGTTGGATCAGGTAGTAGTGTGGTACCGCACTGAAACAGTGAAGTAATCCTGAATTCGATCTATATATTAGAGGACAACACGGGTTAGGTCAGGGTTAGCTCTGGTATTTGCCATCATCAGGCTGATACTTTCGCATTTTTCGCATACTTGTTGGCCACATCCTGGGCGTTTTCTGGTCTGGATCACGTAGTTATGTGGTACCGCACGGAAGCAGTGAGTTAATCCTGGATTCGATCTATATTTTAGAGGATAACACCGGTTAGACCAGGGTTAGGTCTGGTATTTGCAATCATCCGGCTCATACTTTCGCATTTTTCGCATACTTGTTGGCCAGATCCTGGGCGTTTTCTGGTTTGGATCACGTAGTAATGTGGTGCCACACTGCAACAGTGTGCCAAACCTGGATACAATCTATATTTTAGAGGATAACACCGGTTAGGTCAGGGTTTGCTCTAGTATTTGCCATCATCTGGCTCATACTTTCGCATTTTTCGCATACTTGTTGGCCAGATCCTGGGCGTTTTCTGGGTTGGATCAGGTAGTTGTGTGGTACCGCACTGAAACAGTGAAGTAATCCTGTATTCGATCTATATATTAGAGGGTAACACCGGTTAGGTTTGGCATAGGTCTGGTATTTGCCATCATCTGGCTCATACTTTCGCATTTTTCGCATACTTGTTGGCCAGATCCTGGGCGTTTTCTGGTTTGGATCACGTAGTAATGTGGTGGCACTCTGCAACAGTGTGCCAAACCTGGATACAATCTATAGTTTAGAGGATAACACCGGTTAGGTCAGGGTTTGCTCTGGTATTTGCCATCATCTGGATCATACTTTCGCATTTTTCGCATACTCGTTGGCCAGATCCTGGGCGTTTTCTGGTTTGGATCACGTAGTAATGTGGTGCCACTCTGCAACAGTGTGCCAAACCTGGGCACAATCTATATTTTAGAGGATAATACCGGTTAGGTCAGGGTTTGCTCTGGTATTTGCCATTATCTGGCTCATACTTTCGCATTTTTCGCATACTTGTTGGCCAGATCCTGGGCATTTTCTGGTTTGGATCACGTAGTAATGTGGTACCACACTGAAGCAGTGGAATAATCCTGGATTCGATCTATATATTACAGGGTAACACCGGTTAGGTCAGGGTTAGGTCTGGTATTTGCAATCATCCGGCTCATACTTTCGCATTTTTCGCATACTTGTTGGCCAGGTCCTGGGCGTTTTCTGGTTTGGATCACGTAGTAATGTGGTGCTACACTGCAACAGTGTGCCAATCCTGGATACAGTCTATATTTTAGGGGATAACACCGGTTAGGTCAGGGTTTGCTCTGGTATTTGCCATCATCTGGCTCATACTTTCGCATTTTTCGCATACTTGTTGGCCAGATCCTGGGCATTTTCTGGTTTGGATCACGTAGTAATGTGATACCACACTGAAGCAGTGGAATAATCCTGGATTCGATCTATATATTACAGGGTAACACCGGTTAGGTTAGGGTTAGGTCTGGTATTTGCCATCATCTGGCTCATACTTTCGCATTTTTCGCATACTTGTTGGCCAGATCCTGGGCGTTTTCTGGTTTGGATCACGGAGTAGTGTGGTAGCGCACTGAAACTGTGAGTTAAACCTGGATACAATCTATGTTTTAAAGGATAACACCGGTTCGGTCCGGGTTAGGTCTGGTATTTGCATCTGTCTCATACTTTCGCATTTTTCGCATTCTTGTTGGCCAGATCCTGGGCGTTTTCTGGGTTGGATCAGGTAGTAGTGTGGTACCGCACTGAAACAGTGAAGTAATCCTGAATTCGATCTATATATTAGAGGACAACACGGGTTAGGTCAGGGTTAGCTCTGGTATTTGCCATCATCAGGCTGATACTTTCGCATTTTTCGCATACTTGTTGGCCACATCCTGGGCGTTTTCTGGTCTGGATCACGTAGTTATGTGGTACCGCACGGAAGCAGTGAGTTAATCCTGGATTCGATCTATATTTTAGAGGATAACACCGGTTAGACCAGGGTTAGGTCTGGTATTTGCAATCATCCGGCTCATACTTTCGCATTTTTCGCATACTTGTTGGCCAGATCCTGGGCGTTTTCTGGTTTGGATCACGTAGTAATGTGGTGCCACACTGCAACAGTGTGCCAAACCTGGATACAATCTATATTTTAGAGGATAACACCGGTTAGGTCAGGGTTTGCTCTAGTATTTGCCATCATCTGGCTCATACTTTCGCATTTTTCGCATACTTGTTGGCCAGATCCTGGGCGTTTTCTGGGTTGGATCAGGTAGTTGTGTGGTACCGCACTGAAACAGTGAAGTAATCCTGTATTCGATCTATATATTAGAGGGTAACACCGGTTAGGTTTGGCATAGGTCTGGTATTTGCCATCATCTGGCTCATACTTTCGCATTTTTCGCATACTTGTTGGCCAGATCCTGGGCGTTTTCTGGTTTGGATCACGTAGTAATGTGGTGGCACTCTGCAACAGTGTGCCAAACCTGGATACAATCTATAGTTTAGAGGATAACACCGGTTAGGTCAGGGTTTGCTCTGGTATTTGCCATCATCTGGATCATACTTTCGCATTTTTCGCATACTCGTTGGACAGATCCTGGGCGTTTTCTGGTTTGGATCACGTAGTAATGTGGTGCCACACTGCAACAGTGTGCCAAACCTGGGCACAATCTATATTTTAGAGGATAATACCGGTTAGGTCAGGGTTTGCTCTGGTATTTGCCATCATCTGGCTCATACTTTCGCATTTTTCGCATACTTGTTTGCCAGATACGGGGCATTTTCAGTTTTGGATCACGTAGTAATGTGGTACCACACAGCCACATGAGTTAAACCTGGATTCAATCTATATTTTAGAGGATAACACCGGTTAGATCAGGGTTAGGTCTGGTATCTGCCATCATCTGGCTCATACTTTCGCATTCTTCGCATACTTGTTGGCCAGATCCTGGGCGTTTTCTGGGTTGGATCAGGTAGTAGTGTGGTACCGCACTGAAACAGTGAAGTAATCCTGAATTCGATCTATATATTAGTGGGTAACACCGGTTAGGTTTGGGTTAGGTCTGGTATTTGCCATCATCTGGCTCATACTTTCGCATTTTTCGCATACTTGTTGGCCAGATCCTCGGCGTTTTCCGATTTGGATCACGTAGTAATGTGGTGCCACTCTGCAACAGTGTGCCAAACCTGGATACAATCTATAGTTTAGAGGATTACACGGGTTAGGTCAGGGTTAGCTCTGGTATTTGCCATCATCAGGCTGATACTTTCGCATTTTTCGCATACTTGTTGGCCACATACTGGGCGTTTTCTGGTCTGGATCACGTAGTTATGTGGTACCGCACGGAAACAGTGAGTTAATCCTGGATTCGATCTATATTTTAGAGGATAACACCGGTTAGGTCAGGGTTTGCTCTGGTATTTGCCATCATCTGGCTCATACTTTCGCCTTTTCACCTACTTGTTGGCCAGATCCTGGGCGTTTTCTGGGTTGGATGACGTAGTAATGTGGTACCACACTGAAACAGTGGGTTAAACCTGGATTCAATCTATATATTAGAGGGTAACACCGGTTAGGTTTGGATTAGGTCTGGCATTTGCCAACATCTGGCTCATACTTTCGCATTTTTCGCATACATGTTGGCCAGATCCTGGGCGTTTTCTGGTTTGGATCGCGGAGTAATGTGGTACCGCTCTGAAACTGTGAGTTAAACTTGGATTCAATCTATATTTTAGAGGATAACACCGGTTAGGTCAGGGTTAGGTCTGGTAATTGCCACCATCTGGCTCATACTTTCGCATTTTTCGCATACTTGTTGGCCAGATCCTGGGCGTTTTCTGGTTTGGATCACGTAGTAATGTGGTTCCACACTGCATCAGTGAGATAAACCTGGGTACAATCTATATTTTAGAGGATAACACCGTCTAGGTCAGGGTTAGGTCTGGTATTTGCCATCATCTGGATCATACTTTCGCATTTTTCGCATACTTGTTGGCCAGATCCTGGGCGTTTTCTGGGTTGGATCAGGTAGTAGTGTGGTACCCCACTGAAACAGTGAAGTAATCCTGTATTCGATCTATATATTAGAGGGTAACACCGGTTAGGTTTGGGTTAGGTCTGGTATTTGCCACCCTCTGGCTCATACTTTCGCATTTTTCGCATATTTGTTGGCCAGATCTTGGGCGTTTTCTGGTTTGGATCACGTAGTTATGTGGTGCCACTCTGCAACAGTGTGCCAAACCTGGATACAATCTATAGTTTAGAGGATAACACCGGCTAGGTCAGAGTTAGCTCTGGTATTTGCAATCATCCGGCTCATACTTTCGCATTTTTCGCATACTCGTTGGACAGATCCTGGGCGTTTTCTGGTTTGGATCACGTAGTAATGTGGTGCCACACTGCAACAGTGTGCCAAACCTGGACACAATCTATATTTTAGAGGATAACACCGGTTAGGTCAGGGTTAGGTCTAGTATTTGCCATCATCTGGCTCATACTTTCGTATTTTTCGCATACTTTTTGGCCAGATCCTGGGCGTTTTCTGGTTTGGATCACGTAGTAATGTGGTGCTACACTGCAACAGTGTGCCAAACCTGGATACAGTCTATATTTTAGAGGATAACACCGGTTAGGTCAGGGTTTGCTCTGGTATTTGCCATCATCTGGATCATACTTTCGCATTTTTCGCATACTCGTTGGCCAGATCCTGGGCGTTTTCTGGTTTGGATCACGTAGTAATGTGGTGCCACACTGCAACAGTGTGCCAAACCTGGGCACAATCTATATTTTAGAGGCTAATACCGGTTAGGTCAGGGTTTGCTCTGGTATTTGCCATCATCTGGCTCATACTTTCGCATTTTTCGCATACTTGTTGGCCAGATCCTGGGCATTTTCTGGTTTGGATCACGTAGTAATGTGGTACCACACTGAAGCAGTGGAATAATCCTGGATTCGATCTATATAATACAGGGTAACACCGGTTAGGTCAGGGTTAGGTCTGGTATTTGCAATCATCCGGCTCATACTTTCGCATTTTTCGCATACTTGTTGGCCAGGTCCTGGGCGTTTTCTGGTTTGGATCACGTAGTAATGTGGTGCTACACTGCAACAGTGTGCCAATCCTGGATACAGTCTATATTTTAGAGGATAACACCGGTTAGGTCAGGGTTTGCTCTGGTATTTGCCATCATCTGGCTCATACTTTCGCATTTTTCGCATACTTGTTGGCCAGATCCTGGGCGTTTTCTGGTTTGGATCACGGAGTAGTGTGGTAGCGCACTGAAACTGTGAGTTAAACCTGGATACAATCTATGTTTTAAAGGATAACACCGGTTAGGTCCCGGTTAGGTCTGGTATTTGCATCTGTCTCATACTTTCGCATTTTTCGCATTCTTGTTGGCCAGATCCTGGGCGTTTTCTGGTCTGGATCACGTAGTTATGTGGTACCGCACGGAAGCAGTGAGTTAATCCTGGATTCGATCTATATTTTAGAGGATAACACCGGTTAGACCAGGGTTAGGTCTGGTATTTGCAATCATCCGGCTCATACTTTCGCATTTTTCGCATACTTGTTGGCCAGATCCTGGGCGTTTTCTGGTTTGGATCACGTAGTAATGTGGTGCCACACTGCAACAGTGTGCCAAACCTGGATACAATCTATATTTTAGAGGATAACACCGGTTAGGTCAGGGTTTGCTCTAGTATTTGCCATCATCTGGCTCATACTTTCGCATTTTTCGCATACTTGTTGGCCACATCCTGGGCGTTTTCTGGTCTGGATCACGTAGTTATGTGGTACCGCACGGAAGCAGTGAGTTAATCCTGGATTCGATCTATACTCTAGAGGATAACACCGGTTAGGTCAGGGTTTGCTCTGGTATTTGCCATCATTTGGCTCATACTTTCGCCTTTTCACCTACTTGTTGGCCAGATCCTGGGCGTTTTCTGGGTTGGATCAGGTAGTTGTGTGGTACCTCACTGAAACAGTGAAGTAATCCTGTATTCGATCTATATATTAGAGGGTAACACCGGTTAGGTTTGGCTTAGGTCTGGTATTTGCCATCATCTGGCTCATACTTTCGCATTTTTCGCATACTTGTTGGCCAGATCCTGGGCGTTTTCTGGTTTGGATCACGTAGTAATGTGGTGGCACTCTGCAACAGTGTGCCAAACCTGGATACAATCTATAGTTTAGAGGATAATACCGGTTAGGTCAGGGTTAGCTCTGGTATTTGCCAACATCAGGCTCATACTTTCGCATTTTTCGCATACTTGTTGGCCACATCCTGGGCGTTTTCTGGTCTGGATCACGTAGTTATGTGGTACCGCACGGAAACAGGGAGTTAATCCTGGATTCGATCTATACTCTAGAGGATAACACCGGTTAGGTCAGGGTTTGCTCTGGTATTTGCCATCATCTGGCTCATACTTTCGCCTTTTCACCTACTTGTTGGCCAGATCCTGGGCGTTTTCTGGGTTGGATGACGTAGTAATGTGGTACCACACTGAAACAGTGAGCTAATCCTGGATTCAATCTATATTTTAGAGGATAACACCGGTTAGATCAGGGTTAGGTCTGGTATCTGCCATCATCTGGCTCATACTTTCGCATTTTTCGCATACTTGTTGGCCAGATCCTGGGCGTTTTCTGGGTTGGATCACGTAGTAATGTGGTGCCACACTGCAGCAGTTTGCCAAACCTGGATACAATCTATATTTTAGAGGATAACACCGGTTAGGTCAGAGTTAGGTCAGGTATTTGCAATCATCCGGCTCATTCTTTCGCATTTTTCGCATACCTGTTGGCCTGATCCTGGGCGTTTTCTGGTTTGGATCACGTAGTAATGTGGTGCCACAATGCAACAGTGTGCCAAACCTGGATACAATCTATATTTTAGAGGATAACACCGGTTAGGTCAGGGTTTGCTCTGGTATTTGCCATCATCTGGCTCATACTTTCGCCTTTTCACCTACTTCTTGGCCAGATCCTGGGCGTTTTCTGGGTTGGATGACGTAGTAATGTGGTACCACACTGAAACAGTGGGTTAAACCTGGATTCAATCTATATATTAGAGGGTAACACCGGCTAGGTTTGGATTAGGTCTGGCATTTGCCAACATCTGGCTCATACTTTCGCATTTTTCGCATACATGTTGGCCAGATCCTGGGCGTTTTCTGGTTTGGATCGCGGAGTAATGTGGTACCGCACTGAAACTGTGAGTTAAACCTGGATTCAATCTATATTTTAGAGGATAACACCGGTTAGGTCAGGGTTAGGTCTGGTAATTGCCACCATCTGGCTCATACTTTCGCATTATTCGCATACTTGTTGGCCAGATCCTGGGCGTTTTCAGGTTTGGATCACGTAGTAATGTGGTTCCACACTGCATCAGTGAGATAAACCCGGATTCAATCTATATTTTAGAGGATAACACCGGTTAGGTCAGGGTTAGGTCTGGTATTAGTCATCATCTGGCTCATACTTTCGCATTTTTCGCATACTTGTTGACCAGATCCTGAGCGTTTTCTGGTTTGGAACACGTAGCAATGTGGTACCACACTGAAACAGAGAGTTAAACCTGGATTCAATCTATATTTTAGAGGATAACACCGGTTAGGTCAGGGTTAGGTCTGGTAATTGCCACCATCTGGCTCATACTTTCGCATTTTTCGCATACTTGTTGGCCGCATCCTGGGCGTTTTCTGGGTTGGATCAGGTAGTAGTGTGGTATCGCACTGAAACAGTGAAGTAATCCTGGATTCGATCTATATAATAGAGGGTAACGCCGGTTAGGTTTGGGTTAGGTCTCGTATTTGCCACCATCTGGCTCATACTTTCGCATTTTTCACCTACATGTTGGCCAGATCCTGGGCGTTTTCTGGATTGGATCACATAGTAATGTCGTTCCACACTGCAACAGTGAGTTAAACCTGGATTCAATCTATATTTTAGAGGATAACACTGGTTAGGTCAGTGTTAGGCCTGGTATTTGCCATCATCTGGCCCATACTTTCGCGTTTTTCGCATACTTGTTGGCCAGATCCTGAGCGTTTTCTGGTTTGGAACACGTAGCAATGTGGTACCACACTGAAACAGAGAGTTAAACCTGGATTCAATCTATATTTTAGAGGATAACACCGGTTAGGTCAGGGTTAGGTCTGGTAATTGCCACCATCTGGCTCATACTTTCGCATTTTTCGCATACTTGTTGGCCGCATCCTGGGCGTTTTCTGGGTTGGATCAGGTAGTAGTGTGGTATCGCACTGAAACAGTGAAGTAATCCTGGATTCGATCTATATAATAGAGGGTAACGCCGGTTAGGTTTGGGTTAGGTCTCGTATTTGCCACCATCTGGCTCATACTTTCGCATTTTTCACCTACATGTTGGCCAGATCCTGGGCGTTTTCTGGATTGGATCACATAGTAATGTCGTTCCACACTGCAACAGTGAGTTAAACCTGGATTCAATCTATATTTTAGAGGATAACACTGGTTAGGTCAGTGTTAGGCCTGGTATTTGCCATCATCTGGCCCATACTTTCGCGTTTTTCGCATACTTGTTGGCCAGATCCTGGGCGTTTTCTGGGTTGGATCAGGTAGTTGTGTGGTACCGCACTGAAACAGTGAAGTAACCCTGGATTCGATCTATATTTTAGAGGATATCACCGGTTAGGTCAGGGTTAGGTCTGGTATTTGCAATCATCTGGCTCATACTTTCGCATTTTTCACCTACTTGTTGGCCAGATCCTGGGCGTTTTCTAGATTGGATCACATAGTAATGTCGTTCCACACTGCAACAGTGAGTTAAACCTGGATTCAATCTATATTTTAGAGGTTAACACTGGTTAGGTCAGTGTTAGGTCTGGTATTTGCCATCATCTGGCCCATACTTTCGCGTTTTTCGCATACTTGTTAGCCAGATCCTGGGCGTTTTCTGGTTTGGATCACGGAGTAGTGTGGTAGCGCACGGAAACAGTGAGTTAATCCTGGATTCGATCTATACTTTAGAGGATAACACCGGTTAGGTTTGGGTTAGGTCTGGTATTTGCAATCATCCGGCTCATTCTTTCGCATTTTTCGCATACTTGTTGGCCAGATCCTGGGCGTTTTCTGGTTTGGATCACGTAGTAATGTGGTGCCACACTGCAGCAGTGTGCCAAACCTGGATACAATCTATATTTTAGAGGATATCACCGGTTAGGTCAGGGTTAGGTCAGGTATTTGCAATCATCCGGCTCATTCTTTCGCATTTTTCGCATACTTGTTGGCCAGATCCTGGGCGTTTTCTGGTTTGGATCACGTAGTAATGTGGTGCCACACTGCAACAGTGTGCCAAACCTGGATACAATCTATATTTTAGAGGATAACACCGGTTAGGTCAGGGTTTGCTCTGGTATTTGCCATCATCTGGCACATACTTTCGCCTTTTCTCCTACTTGTTGGCCAGATCTGGGCGTTTTCTGGGTTGGATGACGTAGTAATGTGGTACCACACTGAAACAGTGGGTTAAACCTGGATTCAATCTATATATTAGAGGATAGCACCGGTTAGGTCAGGGTTAGGTCTGGTAATTGCCACCATCTGGCTCATACTTTCGCATTTTTCGCATACTTGTTGGCCAGATCCTGGGCGTTTTCTGGTTTGGATCACGTAGTAATGTGGTTCCACACTGCATCAGTGAGATAAACCTGGGAACAATCTATATTTTAGAGGATAACACCGTCTAGGTCAGGGTTAGGTCTGGTATTTGCCATCATCTGGCTCATACTTTCGTATTTTTCGCATACTTTTTGGCCAGATCCTGGGCGTTTTCTGGGTTGGATCAGGTAGTTGTGTGGTACCGCACTGAAACAGTGAAGTAACCCTGTATTCGATCTATATATTAGAGGGTAACACCGGTTTGGTTTGGGTTAGGACTCGTATTTGCCATCATCTGGCTCATACTTTCGCATTTTTCACCTACTTGTTGGCCAGATCCTGGGCGTTTTCTGGTTTGGATCACATAGTAATGTCGTTCCACACTGCAACAGTGAGTTAAACCTGGATTCAATCTATATTTTAGAGGATAACACTGGTTAGGTCAGTGTTAGGTCTGGAATTTGCCATTATCTGGCCCATACTTTCGCGTTCTTCGCATACTTGCTGGCCAGATCCTGGGTGTTTTCTGGGTTGGATCAGGTAGTAGTGTGGTACCGCACTGAAAGAGTGAAGCAATACTGGATTCGATCTATATATTAGGGGGTAACACCGGTTAGGTCAGGGTTAGGTCTGGTATTTCCAATCATCTGGCTCATACTTTCGCGTTTTTCGCATACTTGTTGGCCAGATCCTGGGCGTTTTCTGGGTTGGATCAGGTAGTAGTGTGGTACCGCACTGCAACAGTAAGATAAACCTGGATTCGATCTATATATTAGAGGGTAACACCGGTTTGGTTTGGGTAAGGTCTGGTATTTGCCATCATCTGGCTCATACTTTCGCATTTTTCGCATACTTGTTGGCCAGATCCTGGGCGTTTTCTGGGTTGGATCAGGTAGTAGTGTGGTATCGCACTGAAACAGTGAAGTAATCCTGGATTCGATTTATATAATAGAGGGTAACGCCGGTTAGGTTTGGGTTAGGTCTCGTATTTGCCACCATCTGGCTCATACTTTCGCATTTTTCACCTACATGTTGGCCAGATCCTGGGCGTTTTCTGGATTGGATCACATAGTAATGTCGTTCCACACTGCAACAGTGAGTTAAACCTGGATTCAATCTATATTTTAGAGGATAACACTGGTTAGGTCAGTGTTAGGCCTGGTATTTGCCATCATCTGGCCCATACTCTCGCGTGTTTCGCATACTTGTTGGCCAGGTCCTGAGCGTTTTCTGGGTTGGATCAGGTAGTAGTGTGGTACCGCACTGCAACAGTAAGATAAACCTGGATTCAATCTATATTTTAGAGGATAACACTGGTTAGGTCTGGTATTTACCGTCATCTTGCTCATACTTTCGCATTTTTCGCATACTTGTTGGCCAGACCCTGGGCGTTTTCTGGTTTGGATCACGGAGTAGTGTGGTAGCGCACTGAAACTGTGAGTTAAACCTGGATTCAATCTATATATTAGAGGGTAACACCGGTTAGGTTTGGGTTAGGTCTGGTATTTGCCATCATCTGGCCCATACTTTCGCGTTTTTCGCATACTTGTTGGCCAGATCCTGGGCGTTTTCTGGGTTGGATCAGGTAGTTGTGTGGTACCGCACTGAAACAGTGAAGTAATCCTGGATTCGATCTATATTTTAGAGGATATCACCGGTTAGGTCAGGGTTAGGTCTGGTATTTGCAATCATCTGGCTCATACTTTCGCATTTTTCACCTACTTGTTGGCCAGAACCTGGGCGTTTTCTAGATTGGATCACATAGTAATGTCGTTCCACACTGCAACAGTGAGTTAAACCTGGATTCAATCTATATTTTAGAGGATAACACTGGTTAGGTCAGTGTTAGGTCTGGTATTTGCCATCATCTGGCCCATACTTTCGCGTTTTTCGCATACTTGTTAGCCAGATCCTGGGCGTTTTCTGGTTTGGATCACGGAGTAGTGTGGTAGCGCACGGAAACAGTAAGTTAATCCTGGATTCGATCTATACTTTAGAGGATAACACCGGTTAGGTCAGGGTTAGGTCTGGTATTTGCAATCATCCGGCTCATTCTTTCGCATTTTTCGCATACTTGTTGGCCAGATCCTGGGCGTTTTCTGGTTTGGATCACGTAGTAATGTGGTGCCACACTGCAGCAGTGTGCCAAACCTGGATACAATCTATATTTTAGAGGATATCACCGGTTAGGTCAGGGTTAGGTCAGGTATTTGCAATCATCCGTCTCATTCTTTCGCATTTTTCGCATACTTGTTGGCCAGATCCTGGGCGTTTTCTGGTTTGGATCACGTAGTAATGTGGTGCCACACTGCAACAGTGTGCCAAACCTGGATACAATCTATATTTTAGAGGATATCACCGGTTAGGTCAGGGTTTGCTCTGGTATTTGCCATCATCTGGCTCATACTTTCGCCTTTTCTCCTACTTGTTGGCCAGATCTGGGTGTTTTCTGGGTTGGATCACGTAGTAATGTGGTGCCACACTGCAGCAGTGTGCCAAACCTGGATACAATCTATATTTTAGAGGATAACACCGGTTAGGTCAGGGTTTGCTCTGGTATTTGCCATCATCCGGCTCATTCTTTCGCATTTTTCGCATACTTGTTGGCCAGATCCTGGGCGTTTTCTGGTTTGGATCACGTAGTAATGTGGTGCCACACTGCAGCAGTGTGCCAAACCTGGATACAATCTATATTTTAGAGGATATCACCGGTTAGGTCAGGGTTAGGTCAGGTATTTGCAATCATCCGGCTCATACTTTCGCGTTTTTCGCATACTTGTTGGCCAGATCCTGGGCGTTTTCTGGGTTGGATCAGGTAGTAGTGTGGTACCGCACTGCAACAGTAAGATAAACCTGGATTCGATCTATATATTAGAGGGTAACACCGGTTTGGTTTGGGTAAGGTCTGGTATTTGCCATCATCTGGCTCATACTTTAGCATCTTTCGCATACTTGTTGGCCAGATCCTGGGCGTTTTCTGGGTTGGATCAGGTAGTTGTGTGGTACCGCACTGAAACTGAGTTAAACCTGGATTTCATCTATATTTTAGAGGATGACACCGGCTAGGTCAGGGTTAGCTCAGGTATTTGCCATCATCTGGCTCATAGTTTCGCATTATACGCATACTTATTGGCCAGATCCTGTGCGTATACCTGGGTTGGATCAGCTAGTAGTGTGGTACCGCACTGAAACAGTGAAGTAATCCTGGATTCGATCTATATTTTAGAGGATAACACCGGTTAGGTCAGGGTTAGGTCTGGTATTTGCCATCATCTGGCTAATACTTTCGCATTTTTCGCATACTTGTTGGCCAGATCCAGGGCGTTTTCTGGTTTGGATCACGTGGTAGTGTGGTACCGCACAGAAACTGTGAGTTAAACCTGGATTCCATCTATATTTTAGAGGATAACACCGGTTAGGTCAGGGTTAGGTCTGGTATTTGCCATCATCTGGCTCATACTTTCGCATTTTTCGCATACTTGTTGCCCAGATCCTGGGCGTTTTCTGGGTTGGATCAGGCAGTAGTGTGGTACCGCACTGAAAGAGTGAGTTAAACCTGGATTCAATCTATATTTTAGAGGATAACACCGGTTAGGTCAGGGTTAGGTCTGGTATTTGCCATCATCTGACTCATACATTCGCATTTTTCGCATACTTGTTGGCCAGATCCTGGGCGTTTTCTGGTTTGGATCACGTAGTTATGTGGTTCCACACTGCAACAGTGAGTTAAACCTGGATTCAATCTATATTTTAGAGGATAACACCGGTTAGGTCAGGGTTACGTCTGGTATTTGCCATCATCTGGCTTATACTTTCGAATTTTTCACATACTTGTTGGCCAGATCCTGGGCGTATTCTGGTTTGGATCACGGAGCAGTGCGGTACCGCACAGAAACTGTGAGTCAAACCTGGATTCCATCTATATTTTAGAGGATAACACCGGTTAGGTCGGGGTTAGGTCTGGTATTTGCCACCATCTGGCTCATACTTTCGCATTATTCGCATACTTATTGGCCAGATCCTGGGCGTTTTCTGGTTTGGATCTCGTAGTAATGTAGAACCACTCTGAAACAGTGAGTTAAACCTGGATTCAATATATATTTTAGAGGATAACACCGGTTAGGTCAGGGTGAGGTCTGGTACTTGCCATCATCTGGCTCATACATTCGCATTTTTCGCATACTTGTTGGCCAGATCCCGGGCGTTTTCTGGGTTGGATCAGGTAGTAGTGTGGCTCCACACTGCAACAGTGAGTTAAACCTGGATACAATCTATATTTTAGAGGATAACACCGGTTAGGTCAGGGTTAGGTCTGGTATTTGCCATCATCTGGCTCATAGTTTCACATTATT
The DNA here is from genome assembly GCF_051014445.1 of Colletes latitarsis. Classification (NCBI taxonomy): domain Eukaryota; kingdom Metazoa; phylum Arthropoda; class Insecta; order Hymenoptera; family Colletidae; genus Colletes; species Colletes latitarsis. The sequence continues at coordinate 11,699,649 of NW_027488371.1, forward strand.
CGCATACTTATTGGCCAGATCCTGGGCGTTTTCTGGTTTGGATCTCGTAGTAATGTAGAACCACTCTGAAACAGTGAGTTAAACCTGGATTCAATATATATTTTAGAGGATAACACCGGTTAGGTCAGGGTGAGGTCTGGTACTTGCCATCATCTGGCTCATACATTCGCATTTTTCGCATACTTGTTGGCCAGATCCTGGGCGTTTTCTGGTTTGGATCACGTAGTAATGTGGTGCCACACTGCAACAGTGTGCCAAATCTGGATACAATCTATATTTTAGAGGATAACACCGGTTAGGTCAGGGTTTGCTCTGGTATTTGCCATCATCTGGATCATACTTTCGCATTTTTCACCTACTTGTTAGCCAGATCCTGGGCGTTTTCTGGGTTGGATCAGGCAGTAGTGTGGTACCGCTCTGAAACAGTGAAGTAATCCTGTATTCGATCTATATATTGGAGGATAACACCGGTTAGGTCAGGGTTTGCTCTGGTATTTGCCATCATCTGGCTCATACTTTCGCATTTTTCGCATACTTGTTGGCCAGATCCTGGGCGTTTTCTGGTTTGGATCACGTAGTAATGTGGTACCACACTGAAGCAGTGGATTAATCCTGGATTCGATCTATATATTACAGGGTAACACCGGTTAGGTTAGGGTTAGGTCTGGTATTTGCCATCATCTGGCTCATACTTTCGCATTTTTCGCATACTTGTTGGCCAGATCCTGGGCGTTTTCTGGTTTGGATCACGTAGTAATGTGGTACCACACTGAAGCAGTGGATTAATCCTGGATTCGATCTATATATTAGGGTGTAACACCGGTTAGGTTTGGGTTAGGTCTGGTACTTGCCATCATCAGGCTCATCCTTTCGCATTTTTCGCATACTTGCTGGCCAGATCCTGGTCGTTTTCGGGTTTGGATCACGTAGTAATGTGGTTCCACGCTGCAACAGTGAGTTAAACCTGGATACAATCAATATTTTAGAGGATAACACCGGTTAGGTCCGGGTTTGGTCTGGTATTTGCCATCATCTGGCTCATACTTTCGTATTTTTCGCATACTTTTTGGCCAGATCCTGGGCGTTTTCCGGTTTGGATCACGTAGTAATGTGGTACCACACTGAAACAGTGAGCTAATCCTGGATTCGACCTATACATTAGACGGTAACACCGGTTACGTTTGGGTTAGGTCTGGTATTTGCCATCATCTGGCTCATACTTTCGCATTTTTCGCATACTTGTTGGCCAGATCCTGGGCGTTTTCTGGTTTGGATCACGTAGTAATGTGGTGCCACACTGAAACAGTAAAGTAATCCTGTATTCGATCTATATATTAGAGGGTAACACCGGTTAGGTTTGGGTTAGGTCTGGTATTTGCCATCATCTGGTTCATACTTTCGCATTTTTCGCATACTTGTTGGCCAGATCCTGGGCGTTTTCTGGTTTGGATCACGTAGTAATGTGGTACCACACTGAAGCAGTGGATTAATCCTGGATTCGATCTATATATTACCGGGTAACACCGGTTAGGTTAGGGTTAGGTCTGGTATTTGCCATCATCTGGCTCATACTTTCGCCTTTTCACCTACTTGTTAGCCAGATCCTGGGCGTTTTCTGGGTTGGATCAGGCAGTAGTGTGGTACCGCCCTGAAACAGTGAAGTAATCCTGTATTCGATCTATATATTAGAGGATAACACCGGTTAGGTCAGGGTTTGCTCTGGTATTTGCCATCATCTGGCTCATACTTTCGCCTTTTCACCTACTTGTTAGCCAGATCCTGGGCGTTTTCTGGGTTGGATCAGGCAGTAATGTGGTACCGCTCTGAAACAGTGAAGTAATCCTGTATTCGATCTATTTATTAGAGGATAACACCGGTTAGGTCAGGGTTAGGTCTGGTATCTCCCATCATCTGGCTCATACTTTCGCATTTTTCGCATACTTGTTGGCCAGATCCTGGGCGTTTTCTGGGTTGGATCAGGTAGTAGTGTGGTACCGCACTGAAACAGTGAAGTAATCCTGTATTCGATCTATATATTAGAGGGTAACACCGGTTAGGTTTGGGTTAGGTCTGGTATTTGGCATCCTCTGGCTCATACTTTCGCATTTTTCGCATACTTGTTGGCCAGATCCTGGGCGTTTTCTGGTTTGGATCACGTAGTAATGTGGTGCCACTCTGCAACAGTGTGATAAACCTGGATACAATCTATAGTTTAGAGGATAACACCGGTTAGGTCAGGGTTAGCTCTGGTATTTGCCATCATCAGGCTCATACTTTCGCATTTTTCGCATACTTGTTGGCCACATCCTGGGCGTTTTCTGGTCTGGATCACGTAGTTATGTGGTACCGCACGGAAACAGTGAGTTAATCCTGGATTCGATCTATATTTTAGAGGATAACACCGGTTTGGTCAGGGTTAGGTCTGGTATTTGCCATCATCCGGCTCATACTTTCGCATTTTTCGCATACATGTTGGCCAGATCCTGGGCGTTTTCTGGTTTGGATCACGTAGTAATGTGGTGCCACACTGCAACAGTGTGCCAAATCTGGATACAATCTATATTTTAGAGGATAACACCGGTTAGGTCAGGGTTTGCTCTGGTATTTGCCATCATCTGGATCATACTTTCGCATTTTTCACCTACTTGTTAGCCAGATCCTGGGCGTTTTCTGGGTTGGATCAGGCAGTAGTGTGGTACCGCTCTGAAACAGTGAAGTAATCCTGTATTCGATCTATATATTAGAGGATAACACCGGTTAGGTCAGGGTTTGCTCTGGTATTTGCCATCATCTGGCTCATACTTTCGCATTTTTCGCATACTTGTTGGCCAGATCCTGGGCGTTTTCTGGTTTGGATCAGGTAGTAATGTGGTACCACACTGAAGCAGTGGATTAATCCTGGATTCGATCTATATATTACAGGGTAACACCGGTTAGGTTAGGGTTAGGTCTGGTATTTGCCATCATCTGGCTCATACTTTCGCATTTTTCGCATACTTGTTGGCCAGATCCTGGGCGTTTTCTGGTTTGGATCACGTAGTAATGTGGTACCAGACTGAAGCAGTGGATTAATCCTGGATTCGATCTATATATTAGGGTGTAACACCGGTTAGGTTTGGGTTAGGTCTGGTACTTGCCATCATCAGGCTCATCCTTTCGCATTTTTCGCATACTTGCTGGCCAGATCCTGGGCGTTTTCTGGTTTGGATCACGTAGTAATGTGGTTCCACGCTGCAACAGTGAGTTAAACCTGGATACAATCTATATTTTAGAGGATAACACCGGTTAGGGCCGGGTTAGGTCTGGTATTTGCCATCATCTGGCTCATACTTTCGTATTTTTCGCATACTTTTTGGCCAGATCCTGGGCGTTTTCCGGTTTGGATCACGTAGTAATGTGGTGCCACACTGAAACAGTGAAGTAATCCTGTATTCGATCTATATATTAGAGGGTAACACCGGTTAGGTTTGGGTTAGGTCTGGTATTTGCCATCATCTGGCTCATACTTTCGCATTTTTCGCATACTTGTTGGCCAGATCCTGGGCGTTTTCTGGTTTGGATCACGTAGTAATGTGGTACCACACTGAAGCAGTGGATTAATCCTGGATTCGATCTATATATTACAGGGTAACACCGGTTAGGTTAGGGTTAGGTCTGGTATTTGCCATCATCTGGCTCATACTTTCGCCTTTTCACCTACTTGTTAGCCAGATCCTGGGCGTTTTCTGGGTTGGATCAGGCAGTAGTGTGGTACCGCCCTGAAACAGTGAAGTAATCCTGTATTCGATCTATATATTAGAGGATAACACCGGTTAGGTCAGGGTTTGCTCTGGTATTTGCCATCATCTGGCTCATACTTTCGCCTTTTCACCTACTTGTTAGCCAGATCCTGGGCGTTTTCTGGGTTGGATCAGGCAGTAGTGTGGTACCGCTCTGAAACAGTGATGTAATCCTGTATTCGATCTATATATTAGAGGATAACACCGGTTAGGTCAGGGTTAGGTCTGGTATCTCCTCCACGCACCCGTTTGGTTGTCCAGGCGGCAGGGGAGGTGAACCCCTACGTGGCGCGTCCCCAGGTGGCGGATAGGGGAAGCCGCTGGGATGGGATGCGGGGATGGGGTCAGCAACCTGAGAGGGCTGGTGACCGCATCCGCACATGGCATCTCGGAGGTCGGAGCGCTAGCTCCCGCGGACCAAACACCCGTATGAATGTGTTGTGTGTGTGAATGGGCTGCGGCCGGTGACTCGTGGATATTCCCGTCAGACTAACCAAGGGGGGAGTAGTAGCCCCCCTCCGGGGTTGGTGAGTGATGTCAGTACCTGACCTCTGCGTGAGTAATATGGGGTAAGTGTAAGTCCTGAAACTATGGCATAAGTCCCCGTGAAACCGCATGTTAAACGTGGAAGAACCGCTCACTCACCAACTGACTGGAGCCTATGGCGGGGTTGAAGCGAACTCACCGGGCGCGGGTGTGGAGGATTATGCGGTCAATATTTCCTCATACCCGGAGCGTCGTAGGGTAAATCGGCGCACCGTCTAGCCTGAGGTTTGAGTTTGACGTCGGCTCGGATCCGGCGTCGCTCACACGATAGGGGTGACGTAAAACCTTTAGCATCAATTATGGCGCGGGCCTATCCCGTAACATTTTTCTGTAGAGTCACTTTGGTGTCGATAGGGTTGACCACCCGACAAGCTGCTTCTCAGCTTCGGCATCCTTCATTAGGTTTTTCTTTACCCGGGGATAGTACCCCCACTGCGGTGGGGGTCCCATGATGGGCGAACCGGAGGAAATCGATCACTGTAGTTATGGCATCAATAAAAAATAAAACAACCATGGGTACGGAGGGAGGCAGCGCGGGATCGCGTCTCGCGGCCGCTGCTGCCTCGCAGCGTGTGGAGAGGAGTGAAGGGGCTCGTGGAGCAGCTTCTAGGGGGAAGCGTCAGGCGGACCCGGAAGAGCCGGGTAGTGCCAGCTCGGCGGCTTCTTCGGAGGAGTGGCGCGTGGTAAGGGAAGGGCAGAGGAAGAAGAGAAAGAGGGACGTGTTGGGCGAAAAAATTCGCGCTGAGATGGGGAAGAAGGAGGGCGAGGCTCTTTATACGGAGATCCTCGATGAAGCGGAGAAGGTGGTCGAGGTGGCGGAGAAGTCGGCCAACTTGAAGGGGACGTCGGTGAGGGACCTCAAGTTTGCGGCGGAATTCATCCGGGTAGCTGCGACCGAATTGCAGAGTAGGATGACGGTCGCTTCCACCCGCAGGACACGGGAGCGACAGCTCGAAGCGGAGCTGCGGGAGGCGCGGCGAGAGCTGGACGCCCTTAGGGGTCGGGTAGCGGGCAATCTCCCCGAACCGGTAGTAATGCCGGAAGCGGTGGCCGCTCTCGCTTCGACCAGCCTTGCTGCGGAGGCCACCCTGATGGCGCATCCGGGACAGGAGGCTTCCTCGCCCACAGCAGGGATTACGGGGAGGGGTGATGTGGTGGAGGTGATGGCAAAGGGGGGAGAGGGTGTTGGAGCTCCTCCTTCTTTGTCACCAGTGACTCCCTCCCCGGGAGATGTTGAGGCCCTTGTAAGGGGCGTAGAGGCGGCGTTGGAGGGACGGTTCCGAGCGATGCGGGAGGAGATTATTCGCTCCCTCGCTCGCCCGGCCGCCTCATCCGCTGCTCTGGTGCGGCCGCGGGTCGGTAGGCCGAAGGACCCGGCGCGCATGGTGACAGCTGCGCCCCAAGCAGGGCAGGAGACGGCGGCGCAACCCCGGATGGAGGGGGAAATAACGGCCACCAACAGGAGGACGAGGAAGAAACGGGAGCAGAGGGCCAGGCGGAAACTAAGGCTGGCGGCCAACCATCCAGCCACGTCCTCCTCCGTTGCGGGTGTGGGGGGGGAAAGGAGCCCAGAGAAGTCCCCAGTCCCGGGCAGCCATCCTCCCATCATCTGCCTCCCTAACTTTGCCGGCGGCTACGGTTTCGGCGGGGAGGGCGGCCGGGCAGTCGTGGGCGGAGGCGGTGAAGCGTGGGCGCGCCAGTCAAAAGCCCGCCCAGCCCGCCGCGAAAGCTGCCCAGGTCCGGCCGATACACGTCCGGGACAAACCCCCTGTGAAGCAGCCGGGCAATAGTGGTCCTCCTCCCCAACCTGTGCGGGAGGCAAAAGCACTTCCGATGGCCGGCCGTCCGCCAAAAACGGCGGCTGTTGCTATCGATGCCGAGGAGGGCTCGTCTGCCACATTGGCCGAGGCGATGTCGAGGGCGCGGGCGAGTATCAAGCTCGCGGACCTTGGCATCTCTGAGGTCAAGATGAAACGGGCAATTACGGGGGGGCTGTTGCTCGAGATCCCCGGACCAGAGGGGGAGGCTAAGGCGGATGCCTTGGCCGCTAAGTTGAAGGAGGCCCTGACCGGGATGGCGGTCAAGGTGGCCCGCCCGGTGAAACGGACCGAGTTGCGGGTGAGCGGCCTAGATGATGCCGCCACCCCGGCGGAAGTCCGCGTAGCCATTGCGGCCTTGGGTGGGTGCCCAGAGGTGGGGGTGCAGGTAGGCGAGGTACGCCGGACCCCCACATCTCTGGGCACTATCTGGGTTAGGTGCCCCATCACAGCCGCCGTCAAGATTGCTGCGGTCGGCAGGGTTAAGGTGGGATGGACCTCCGCCAAGGTGGAGGTCCTTGCGCCGCGTCCCCTGCAGTGTTACCGCTGCCTTGAAACGGGTCACGTCAGGCAGCGGTGCACCGCGACGGTGGATCGGAGTGGCCGCTGCTACAAATGCGGCTCCTCCGACCACCGTGCCAAGCAGTGTGGAGCAGCGTCTCCGGTATGTCCACTGTGCGTGGATATACCGGGGAGACCCACGGGGCATCGACTGGGTGGGCCGGGGTGTGCACCCCCACCCAGGCGGAACCGTGTAGGACGGGCCATGGGGCGGAAACAGCCCGGCGGTAAGGTGGGAGACGGCGTTAATGTGCCTCCCGCTACCACAGTTAAGGAGTTGGGACTGGGGGCTATGCCCCCAGCAGTCGAGCAAGGGGAGGTAGTAGTTACTCCCCCAGCAATGGAGGTGGATGAAGCTGCCGGGGGGGATGGGCTCCTCCCGGCGGCGGAGTCTAAGGGGCAGGTCACCTCTCCGTCTGTGGGTAATGGCCTGGAGGAGGTCGTGAAGGCCTAGAGTTCACCCTCCTCCAGGCCAATTTGGCGAGGGCACGCAGGGCACAGGACATGTTTGTTCACGCCCTGCGGGCCCAAAGGGTTGGCCTGGCCATCGCCGCCGAGCCGTACATGGTTCCCGACCAGCCCAATTGGGTCAGGAGCCTGTGCGGACTGGTAGCAATGGTCTGGGCGTGGCCGCCAGACTCCCCTCCCGTTACCATCCTGCATCGGGGGAGGGGGTTTCTGGCGGTCCAATGGGGGACAGTCGCGGTGGTGGGCTGCTACGTGTCGCCCAACTGCGACCTCGCCACATATGCGGCATATCTGGACGGGGTGGGCGGTTGTATCAGGAGATGCCTACCCCGTCCGATACTGGTCCTGGGTGATTTCAATGCTCATGCAGCTGCATGGGGCAACCCCAGGACCAACCGCCGTGGCGAGGCGCTATTGGGGTGGGCGGCTGAGCACGACCTCCGGCTGGTGAATCGGGGCTCCGAAGCCACTTTCGTAGGGCCGCAGGGAACGTCCGTCATCGATTTGACGTGGGCAACCCCTGCGGCCCTGCGACTCGTGTCGGGGTGGCGAGTGGCCGTAGAGGTGGCCACACTTAGTGACCACCTCTACATCACCATGTCGGTGAAGGCCACCCCGGCACGAAGGGAGCCCCTGGGCCGGAGGCGTGCAGCGGATGCCGTGGCCCAACCGCGATGGTCCCTCAAGAGGGTGAGTTGGGAGATGGCAGAGGCAGCCGCAACGGTGGCAGCCTGGTCCCAGTCAGAGGATGGACCCGTCAACGACGTTGAGCAAGAGGCCGAGTGGTTTCGGGGCACATTCAAGGAGGTGTGCGACGCCTCCATGCCCCGGACCAGGCCTCCCAGAAGACAGGGCGCGGCGTATTGGTGGTCGCCGCACATCGAGCAGTGCAACGCTCGTTGTGCGCGCGCCCGACGGTCACGTCGTCGACGCCCGACCGCGGAGCAGATGGCGCGCATATACGAGGAGTTCGCCAGGGAGCGGCGGATCCTCCAGCGCGCCATCCGAGACGCCAAGGCACAGGCATGGAAGGATCTCCTCGGGGAGCTGAACAGGGATCCGTGTGGGCGCCCGTATAAGCTTGTAATGGACAAGCTTCGTCCATGGGCGCCCCCGCTGACAGAGACTCTCGACCTCCAGTTTTTAGAGGAGGTGGTATCAACCCTGTTCCCGGGGTCTAACCGGGTCGGGGTACCACCTCCCCGAGAACCCTGGGACCCTTCCATCTGGTCCCAGGAACTGGAGGCCACCCCCGAGGAGATGGGCCGGGTCGTTCGTCGGATGGGGTCACGGAGGGTTGCTCCGGGTCCCGACGGTGTGCCCGGCCAGGTGTTGGCCTGTGCTCTTGGCGTCTTGAGCCCGCGGTTCGGGAGGCTGCTCAGCGGTTGCCTCCGCCGGGGGGTATTTCCCTCACCCTGGAAGGCGGCGCGGCTGGTCCTTCTCCAGAAGGCGGGAAGGCCCGCAAGTACGCCCTCCGCGTACCGGCCGGTGTGTTTGTTGGATGAGGCGGGCAAGCTCTTTGAGCGCATAGTGGCAGCCCGCCTCTCCAACCACCTGTCCACAGTAGGACCCGACTTGGCCCCCTGCCAATTCGGCTTTAGAGAGGGACGCTCCACGCTCGATGCCGTCCAGCTGGTCCGGTCCCTCTCTCAGGGGGCCACCTCCCAGGATAGGGTGGTTCTGGCGATATCGATAGATATCGTCAATGCCTTTAACACCCTACCCTGGGAGACGATTATGGGGGCGCTAGACTTTCATCGTGTGCCCCCATACCTGAAGAGGATAGTCGGGTCCTACCTTAGCGACAGGTGGATCAGTTGCACCGGCCGGGATGGAGTACACATGCGGCGGGGAGTCGTACGCGGTGTTCCGCAGGGGTCGGTTCTAGGACCCTTGCTATGGAACATCGGGTACGACTCGGTACTGCGGGCCCCTCTGCCCGCTGACGTGGCGCTGGCGTGTTATGCCGATGACACGCTGGTGCTCGTCAGCGGGTCAGACTGGAGAGGGACAGCGCGCGCCGCAGAGGTGGCGGTGGACACCGTCGTCGCCGAAATTCGCAGGCTGGGCCTAGAGGTGGCACCCCAGAAAACGGGGGCCATGTATTTTCAAAAACTTGGCCCCCGTGGGGTGCCGCCGGCCGGCCTGCGGATACGAGTTGGGACAGCCTACGTTGAGGTGAAGGCCCATATGAAATACCTGGGCCTGATCCTCGACAGCCGGTGGCGCTTCGTCGAGCATTTCGACCGCTTGGCCCCCCGTGTGGAGAAGGCGGCTGCCGCGTTAGGCCGCCTTCTTCCAAATATCGGGGGGCCTGATGTTGGAGTCCGCCTCCTCTATGTGGAGGTGGTGCGTTCAATTGCCCTCTACGGGGCCCAAATCTGGGCCCCACAACTGGATGCCAGCCGGCGCAGCATCTCCGTGCTGCGCCGCGTCAACCGTCGGCTGGCAATCCGGGTTGTTAGAGGGTACCGCACCATCTCCCACGAGGCGGCGACTACCCTGGCGTGCCTCCCGCCCCTGGAGCTCCTAGCCTGGAGGAACCAATTGGTTTTCCGGCATTCCAGGGAGCTTCAGGAGGCTGGGAGGCCGCCAGAGGAGAGGAGGCAAGCGGTCGAAGCGACGAGGCGCCATGCCCAACGGACCGTTTTGTTTATGTGGTTCCACCAACTCATTCAGTCTGGTGGGGCCACACAACGGTCCGTTGGTGCAGTCCTGCCACATTGGCAAGAGTGGCAGGACAAACCGGGTAGGCTGTCCTACAGGATGACACAGGTGCTCACCGGGCATGGTTGCTTTGGTGAGTACCTGTGTCGAATCGGGAAGGAGGCGACGGCGGTGTGCCACCACTGTGGGGACACTCAGGACACGGCGCAGCACACGCTGGCAGCCTGCCCAGCGTGGGCAGATGAGCGCCGTGTCCTGCAACAGGAAGTAGGGAGGAACCTCTCGCTGGCCACAGTAGTTGGCAAGATGGTGGCCAGCGAGAGGACATGGCAAGTGGTGGCCTCCTTCTGTGAGGTAGTCATGTCACAGAAGGAGGCCGCCGAGCGGGCGCGCGAGCGGGCCGCGCATCCCGCTCGGAGAGGAAGAGCTCGGAGAGGGGCAAGGGCAAGGCGACCTTCTCCTCCTGGCCCCCTCCAATAGCTCCTCAAGAGGTGGGCGGCCCGTCAACTTTCACCTCCGGCCACCACGTCGATGGCCGAGGGACGGACGGGCCGCCCGTGGGGGCTGCAGGTGCTGGGCGCTAGGGGCCCGAGCACCGAAAGCAATCCCGGGGCCGCGGGCGTCGGGTGACCTGGCGTCTGCGGCGGAGAAATCATGGGGGGAGGGACACGTTGTCGTTCCCCCCGGGATGAGCCTCGACAGGCAAGGCGCGGCGGGGGACTCCGTGATGTCTCACTAGAGTTCCCGGTCCCCCGCCGCAGCGCCCGAGAACGGTCACCGTGGGGTTTTAGCCGGTAGGAGTCCGGCACTACCCCGAGGCCCTCCCCTGCTTAAGGGCCTCGGGGTGTCCATGAGGATTTCCCCACGTAAAAAAAAAAAAAAAAAAAAAAAAAAGGTCTGGTATCTCCCATCATCTGGCTCATACTTTCGCATTTTTCGCATACTTGTTGGCCAGATCCTGGGCGTTTTCTGGGTTGGATCAGGTAGTAGTGTGGTACCGCACTGAAACAGTGAAGTAATCCTGTATTCGATCTATATATTAGAGGGTAACACCGGTTAGGTTTGGGTTAGGTCTGGTATTTGCCATCATCTGGCTCATACTTTCGCATTTTTCGCATACTTGTTGGCCAGATCCTGGGCGTTTTCTGGTTTGGATCACGTAGTAATGTGGTGCCACGCTGCAACAGTGTGCCAAACCTGGATACAATCTATAGTTTAGAGGATAACATGGGTTAGGTCAGGGTTAGCTCTGGTATTTACCATCATCAGGCTGATACTTTCGCATTTTTCGCATACTTGTTGGCCACATCCTGGGCGTTTTCTGGTTTGGATCGCGGAGTAATGTGGTTCCACATTGCAACAGTGAGTTAAACCTGGATTCAATCTATATTTTAGAGGATAACACCGGTTAGGTCAGGGTTAGGTCTGGTAAATGCCACCATCTGGCTCATACTTTCGCATTTTTCGCATACTTGTTGGCCAGATCCTGGGCGTTTTCTGGGTTGGATCAGGTAGTTGTGTGGTATCGCACTGAAACAGTGAAGTAATCCTGTATTCGATCTATATATTAGAGGGTAACACCGGTTAGGTTTGGGTTAGGTCTGGTATTTGCCAACATCTGGCTCATACTTTCGCATTTTTCGCATACATGTTGGCCAGATCCTGGGCGTTTTCTGGTTTGGATCGCGGAGTAACGTGGTAACGCACTGAAACTGTGAGTTAAACCTGGATTCAATCTATATTTTAGAGGATGACACCGGCTAGGTCAGGGTTAGGTCTGGTATTTGCCATCATCTGGCTCATAGTTTCGCATTATTCGCATACTTATTGGCCAGATCCTGGGCGTTTTCTGGTTTGGATCACGTAGAAATGTGGTTCCCCACTGCAACAGTGAGTTAAACCTGGATACAATCTATATTTTAGAGGGTAACACAGGTTAGGTCAGGGTTAGGTCTGGTATTTGCCATCATCTGGCTCATACTTTCGCATTTTTCGCATACTTGCTGGCTAGATCCTGGGTGTTTTCTGGGTTGGATCAGGTAGTAGTGTGGTACCGCACTGGAACAGTGAAGCAATCCTGGATTCGATCTATATATTCGGGGGTAACACCGGTTAGGTTTGGGTTAGGTCTGGTGTTTGCCATCATCTGGCTCATGCTTTCGCATTTTTCGCATACTTGTTGGCCTGAACCTGGGCGTTTTCTGGTTTGGATCACGCAGTAATGTGGTACCACACTGAGACAGTGAGTTTATCTTAGATTCAATCTATATTTGAGAGGATAACACCGGTTAGGTCAGGCTTAGGTCTGGTATTTGCCATCATCTGGCTCATACTTTCGCATTTTTCGCATACTTGTTGGCCAGATCCTGGGCGTTTTCTGGTTTGGATCACGGAGTAGTGTGGTAGCGCACTGAAACTGTGTGTTAAACCTGGATACAATCTATGTTTTAAAGGATAACACCGGTTAGGTCCGGGTTAGGTCTGGTATCTGCCATCATCTGGCTCATTCTTTCGCATTTTTTGCATACTTGTTGGCCAGATCCTGGGCGTTTTCAGTTTTGGATCACGTAGTAATGTGGTACCACACAGCCACATGAGTTAAACCTGCATTCAATCTATATTTTAGAGGATAACACCGGTTAGATCAGGGTTAGGTCTGGTATCTGCCATCATCTGGCTCATTCTTTCGCATTTTTTGCATACTTGTTGGCCAGATCCTGGGCGTTTTCTGGTTTGGATCACGTAGTAATGTGGTGCCGCACTGCAACAGTGTGCCAAACCTGGATACAATCTATATTTTAGAGGATAACACCGGTTAGGTCAGGGTTAGGTCTGGTATTTGCAATCATCCGGCTCATTCTTTCGCATTTTTCGCATACTTGTTGGCCAGATCCTGGGCGTTTTCTGGTTTGGATCACGTAGTAATGTGGTGCCACACTGCAACAGTGTGCCAAACCTGGATACAATCTATATTTTAGAGGATAACACCGGTTAGGTCCGGGTTAGGTCTGGTATTTGCCATCATCTGGCTCATAGTTTCGCATATTTCGCATACTTGTTGGCCAGATCCTGGGCGTTTTCTGGTTTGGATCACGTAGTAATGTGGTACCACACTGAAACAGTCAGCTAATCCTGGATTCGATCTACAGGGTGTCCCGTAAATAGTGTAAGAGCCGGAAATGTGGGGTAGCTGAGACGATTCTGAACAACAATTTCCTTTGCAAAAATGTCGGATGGAGCTTCGTGTTTGAATTATTAACGAAAAACACTGACGAATCACGGCGCTTGCCTGCCGCGCGCTCAGGGCCGTCCGAACCACCGTGTCGGGTAGGTAGCAAGATGTGCATCGGAGATACGTCGAGGAACGAATACAAATAATTAAAAATACTACCACCGCAACTGTTACCTCTGCGGATTGGATAAATCAGCCATCTAAATCAAATTTATTAATTATTTGTATTCGCTGTCTCCAAGGAAGAAGGAATAAAATGTGGGAAGATGCTCTCGGAATTTTTAGGAAATTAATTCTTCGCACCTGAGTAACGCTTCTCGCCAGAGTGTGTTAAAATTAAAATAAGAATTATTTTCAGAAAATTAAAATAAATACGGTAAGAACCATTTGTAATCGTTTGTTATTAAAAACTGTACTGGAAAAGCAGGCTGGATTTGTGCGTACCGAAACATTCTTCGCATGCAAGGGGTTAATAGAGAATTAATTGAAATTCGCCTTACCCATTTACTTGCAAGTTGCAATAGGGCCGGTTAGTGCACCCCTGTCAATCATGGGAAGGTCGAAGACCCCAATAAAAATCAGCTGATGGGACGGCCCGGTCACTGCACTCGCTTCTTACCCCGAAAACACTTCACAGCACGGTCACTAGCACTTTTCACTTTTACATTTTCGGGGTAAGAAGCGGGTGCAATGACCGGGCCGTCCCATCAGCTGATTTTTATTGGGGTCTTCGACCTTTCCGTGATCGACAGGAGTGCACTAACCGGGCCTTATTGTCAGCGCAGCAGAGCAACTTGCTAGTAAATGGGTAAGTCGAATTTCAATTATTTCTCTATTAAAGTCTTTGCATTCGAGGAATGTTTCGGTATGCACAAATCCAGTCTGCTTTTCCAGTACAGTTTTTAGTAACAAACGATTACAAATGGTTCTTACCGTATTTATTTTAATTTTCTGAAAATAATTCTTATTTTAATTTTAACACACTCTGGCGAGAAGCGTTACTCAGGTGCGAAGAATTAATTTCCTAAAAATTCCGAGAGCATCTTCCCACATTTTATTCCTTCTTCCTTGGAAACAGCGAATACAAATAATTAATAAATTTGATTTAGCTGGCTGATTTATCCAATCCGCAGAGGTAACAGTTGCGGTGGTAGTATTTTTAATAATTTGTATTCGTTCCTCGACGTATCTCCGATGCACATCTTGCTACCTACCCGACACGGTGGCTCTCTTAGTTCGGACGGCCCTGAGCGCGCGGCAGGCAAGCGCCGTGATTCGTCAGTGTTTTTCGTTAATAATTCAAAAACGAAGCTCCATCCGACATTTTTGCAAAGGAAATTGTTGTTCAGAATCGTCTCAGCTACCCCACATTTCCGGCTCTTACACTATTTACGGGACACCCTGTATATATTAGACGGTAACACCGGTTACGTTTGGGTTAGGTCTGTCATTTGCCATCATCTGGCTCATACTTTCGCTTTTTTGCATACTTGTTGGCCAGATACGGGGCGTTTTCAGTTTTGGATCACGTAGTAATGTGGTACCACACAGCCACATGAGTTAAAGCCGGATTCAATCTATATTTTAGGGGATAACACCGGTTAGGTCAGGGTTAGGTCTGGTATTTGCCATCATGTGGCTCATACTTTCGCATTTTTCGCATACTTGTTGGCGAGATCCTGGGCGTTTTCTGGGTTGGATCAGGTAGTTGTGTGGTACCGCACTGAAACAGTGAAGTAATCCTGTATTCGATCTATATATTAGAGGGTAACACCGGTTAGGTTTGGGTTAGGTCTGGTATTTGCCATCATCTGGCTCATACTTTCGCATTTTTCGCATACTTGTTGGACACATACTGGGCGTTTTCTGGTCTGGATCACGTGGTTATGTGGTACCGCACGGAAACAGTGAATTAATCCTGGATTCGATCTATATTTTAGAGGATAACACCGGTTAGGTCAGGGTTAGGTCTGGTATTTGCAATCATCTGGCTCATACTTTCGCATTTTTCACCTACATGTTGGCCAGATCCTGGGCGTTTTCTGGATTGGATCACATAGTAATGTCGTTCCACACTGCAACAGTGAGTTAAACCTGGATTCAATCTATATTTTAGAGGATAACACTGGTTAGGTCAGTGTTAGGTCTGGTATTTGCCATCATCGTGCCCATACTTTCGCGTTTTTCGCATACTTGTTGGCCAGATCCTGAGCGTTTTCTGGGTTGGATCAGGTAGTAGTGTGGTACCGCACTGCAACAGTAAGGTAAACCTGGATTCAATCTATGTTTTAAAGGATAACACCGGTTAGGTCCGGGTTAGGTCTGGTATTTACCGTCATCTGGCTCATACTTTCGCATTTTTCGCATACTTGTTGGCCAGATGCTGGGCGTTTTCTGGTTTGGATCACGTAGTAATGTGGTTCCACACTGCAACAGTAAGTTAAACCTGGATACAATCTATACTTTAGAGGATAACACCGGTTAGGTCAGGGTTAGGTCTGGTATTTGCCACCATCTGGCTCATACTTTCGCATTTTTCGCATACTTGTTGGCCAGATCCTGGGCGTTTTCTGGCTTGGATCGCGGGGTAATGTGGTACCGCACTGAAACTGAGTTAAACCTGGATTCAATCTATATTTTAGAGGATAACACCGGTTAGGTCAGGGTTAGGTCTGGTAATTGCCACCATCTGGCTCATACTTTCGCATTTTTCGCATACTTGTTGGCCAGATCCTGGGCGTTTTCTGGTTAGGATCACGGAGTTGTGTGGTACCGCACAGAAGCTGTAGGTTAAACCTGGATTTCAATTATATTTTAGAGGATGACACCGGCTAGGTCAGGGTTAGCTCAGGTATTTGCCATCATTTGGCTCATACTTTCGCATTTTTCGCATACTTGTTTGCCAGATCCCGGGCGTTTTCTGGTTTGGATCACGGAGTAGTGTGGTAGCGCACTGAAACTGTGAGTTAAACCTGGATTCAATCTATATTTTAGAGGATAACACCGGTTAAGTCAGGGTTAGGTCTGGTAATTGCCACAATCTGGCTCATACTTTCGCATTTTTCGCATACTTGTTGGCCAGAACCTGGGCGTTTTCTGGTTTGGATCACGGAGCAGTGTGGTAGCGCACTGAAACTGTGAGTTAAACCTGGGTTCAATGTATATTTTAGAGGATAACACCGGTTAGGTCAGGGTTAGGTCTGGTAATTGCCACCATCTGGCTCATACTTTCGCATTTTTCGCATACTTGTTGGCCAGATCCTGGGTGTTTTCTGGGTTGGATCAGGTAGTAGTGTGGTACCGCACTGAAACAGTGAAGCAATCCTGGATTCGATCTATATATTAGGGTGTAACACCGGTTAGGTTTGGGTTAGGTCTGGTATTTGCCGTCATCTGGCTCATACTTTCGCATTTTTCGCATACTTGTTAGCCAGATCCCGGGCGTTTTCCGGTTTGACTCACGGAGTAGTGTGGTAGTGCACTGAAACTGTGAGTTAAACCTGGATTCAATGTATATTTTAGAGGATAACACCGGTTAGGTCAGGGTTAGGTCTGGTAATTGCCACCATCTGGCTCATACTTTCGCATTTTTCGCATACTTGTTGGCCAGATCCTGGGCATTTTCTGGTTTGGATCACGTAGCAATGTGGTTCCACACTGCAACAGTGAGTTAAACCTGGATTCGACCTATATATTAGAGGGTAACACCGGTTAGGTTTGGGTTAGGTCTGGCATTTGCCAACATCTGGCTCATAC
Source organism: Colletes latitarsis (assembly GCF_051014445.1). NCBI lineage: Eukaryota > Metazoa > Arthropoda > Insecta > Hymenoptera > Colletidae > Colletes > Colletes latitarsis. The sequence goes on from NW_027488371.1 coordinate 11,716,475, forward strand.
TTTCGCATTTTTCGCATACTTGTTGGCCAGATCCTGGGCGTTTTCTGGTTTGGATCACGTACTAATGTGGTTCCACACTGCAACAGTGAGTTAAACCTGGATTTCATCTATATTTTAGAGGATGACACCGGCTAGGTCAGGGATAGGTCTGGTATTTGCCATCATCTGGCTCATAGTTTCGCATTTTTCGCATACTTGTTTGCCAGATCCCGGGCGTTTTCTGGTTTGGATCACGGAGTAGTGTGGTAGCGCACTGAAACTGTGAGTTAAACCTGGATTCAATGTATATTCTAGAGGATAACACCGGTTAGGTCAGTGTTAGGTCTGGTATTTGCCATCATCGTGCCCATACTTTCGCGTTTTTCGCATACTTGTTGGCCAGATCCTGAGCGTTTTCTGGGTTGGATCAGGTAGTAGTGTGGTACCGCACTGCAACAGTAAGGTAAACCTGGATTCAATCTATGTTTTAAAGGATAACACCGGTTAGGTCCGGGTTAGGTCTGGTATTTACCGTCATCTGGCTCATACTTTCGCATTTTTCGCATACTTGTTGGCCAGATGCTGGGCGTTTTCTGGTTTGGATCACGTAGTAATGTGGTTCCACACTGCAACAGTAAGTTAAACCTGGATACAATCTATACTTTAGAGGATAACACCGGTTAGGTCAGGGTTAGGTCTGGTATTTGCCACCATCTGGCTCATACTTTCGCATTTTTCGCATACTTGTTGGCCAGATCCTGGGCGTTTTCTGGCTTGGATCGCGGGGTAATGTGGTACCGCACTGAAACTGAGTTAAACCTGGATTCAATCTATATTTTAGAGGATAACACCGGTTAGGTCAGGGTTAGGTCTGGTAATTGCCACCATCTGGCTCATACTTTCGCATTTTTCGCATACTTGTTGGCCAGATCCTGGGCGTTTTCTGGTTAGGATCACGGAGTTGTGTGGTACCGCACAGAAGCTGTAGGTTAAACCTGGATTTCATCTATATTTTAGAGGATGACACCGGCTAGGTCAGGGTTAGCTCAGGTATTTGCCATCATTTGGCTCATACTTTCGCATTTTTCGCATACTTGTTTGCCAGATCCCGGGCGTTTTCTGGTTTGGATCACGGAGTAGTGTGGTAGCGCACTGAAACTGTGAGTTAAACCTGGATTCAATCTATATTTTAGAGGATAACACCGGTTAAGTCAGGGTTAGGTCTGGTAATTGCCACAATCTGGCTCATACTTTCGCATTTTTCGCATACTTGTTGGCCAGATCCTGGGCGTTTTCTGGTTTGGATCACGGAGCAGTGTGGTAGCGCACTGAAACTGTGAGTTAAACCTGGATTCAATGTATATTTTAGAGGATAACACCGGTTAGGTCAGGGTTAGGTCTGGTAATTGCCACCATCTGGCTCATACTTTCGCATTTTTCGCATACTTGTTGGCCAGATCCTGGGTGTTTTCTGGGTTGGATCAGGTAGTAGTGTGGTACCGCACTGAAACAGTGAAGCAATCCTGGATTCGATCTATATATTAGGGTGTAACACCGGTTAGGTTTGGGTTAGGTCTGGTATTTGCCGTCATCTGGCTCATACTTTCGCATTTTTCGCATACTTGTTAGCCAGATCCCGGGCGTTTTCCGGTTTGACTCACGGAGTAGTGTGGTAGCGCACTGAAACTGTGAGTTAAACCTGGATTCAATGTATATTTTAGAGGATAACACCGGTTAGGTCAGGGTTAGGTCTGGTAATTGCCACCATCTGGCTCATACTTTCGCATTTTTCGCATACTTGTTGGCCAGATCCTGGGCATTTTCTGGTTTGGATCACGTAGCAATGTGGTTCCACACTGCAACAGTGAGTTAAACCTGGATTCGACCTATATATTAGAGGGTAACACCGGTTAGGTTTGGGTTAGGTCTGGCATTTGCCAACATCTGGCTCATACTTTCGCATTTTTCGCATACTTGTTGGCCAGATCCTGGGCGTTTTCTGGTTTGGATCACGTACTAATGTGGTTCCACACTGCAACAGTGAGTTAAACCTGGATTCAATCTATATTTTAGAGGATAACACCGGTTAGGTCAGGGTTAGGTATGGTATTTGCCATCATCTGTTTCATACTTTCGCATTTTTCGCATACTTGTTGGCCACATCCTGGGCGTTTTCTGGGTTGGATCAGGTAGTAGTGTGGTATCGCACAGAAGCTGTATGTTGAACCTGGATTTCATCTATATTTTAGAGGATGACACCGGCTAGGTCAGGGATAGGTCTGGTATTTGCCATCATCTGGCTCATAGTTTCGCATTTTTCGCATACTTGTTTGCCAGATCCCGGGCGTTTTCTGGTTTGGATCACGGAGTAGTGTGGTAGCGCACTGAAACTGTGAGTTAAACCTGGATTCAATGTATATTTTAGAGGATAACACCGGTTAGGTCAGGGTTAGGTCTGGTAATTGCCACCATCTGGCTCATACTTTCGCATTTTTCGCATACTTGTTGGCCAGATCCTGGGCGTTTTCTGGTTTGGGTCACGTAGAAATGTGGTTCCACACTGCAACAGTGAGTTAGACCTGGATACAATCTATATTTTAGAGGGTAACACCGGTTAGGTCAGGGTTAGATCTCGTATTTGCCATCATCTGGCTTATACTTTCGCATTTTTCGCATACTAGTTGGCCAGATCCTGGGCGTTTTCTGGTTTGGATCACGGAGTATTGTGGTAGCGCACTGAAACTGTGAGTTAAACCTGGATTCAATCTATATTTTAAAGGAGAACACCGACAAGGTCAGGGTTAGGTCTGGTATTTGCCATCACCTGGCTCATAGTTTCGCATTATTCGCATACTTATAGGCCAGATCCTGGGCGTTTTCTGGTTTGGATCACGTAGTAATGTAGAACCACTCTGAAACAGTGAGATAAAACTGGATTCAATCCATATTTTAGAGGATAACACCGGTTAGGTCAGGGTTAGGTCGGGTATTTGCCATCATCTGGCTCATACTTTCGCATTTTTCGCATACTTGTTGGCCAGATCCTGGGCATTTTCTGGTTTGGATCACGTAGCAATGTGGTTCCACACTGCAACAGTGAGTTAAACCTGGATTCAATCTATATTTTACAGGATAACACTGGCTAGGTCAGGATTAGGTCTGGTATTTGCCATCGTCTGCCTCATACTTTCGCATTTTTTACATACTCGTTGGCCAGATCCATGGCGTTTTCTGGTTTGGATAACGTAGTAATGTGGTACCACACTGAAACTGTGAGTTAATCCTGGATTCGATCTATATATTAGAGGGTAACACCGGTTAGGTCAGGGTTAGGTCTGGCATTTGCCACCATCTGGCTCATACTTTCGCATTTTTCGCATACTTGTTGGCCAGATCCTGGGTGTTTTCTGGGTTGGATCAGGTAGTAGTGTGGTACCGCACTGAAACAGTGATGCAATCCTGGATTCGATCTATATTTTAGAGGGTAACACCGGTTAGGTCAGGGTTAGGTCTGGTATTTGCCATCATCTGGCTCATACTTCCGCATTTTTCGCATACTTATTGGCCAGATCCTGGGCGTTTTCTGGTTTGGGTCTCGTAGCAATGTGGTTCCACACTGCAACAGTGAGTTAAACCTGGATTCAATCTATATTTTACAGGATAACACTGGCTAGGTCAGTGTTAGTTCTGGTATTTGCCATCATCTGGCTCATACTTTCGCATTTTTCGCATACTTGTTGGCCAGATCCCGGCCGTTTTCTGTGTTGGATCACGTAGTAATGTGGTGCCACACTGCAACAGTGAGTTAACCCTGGATTCAATCTATATTTTAGAGGAGAACACCGACTAGGTCAGTGTTAGGTCTGGTATTTGCCACCATCTGGCTCATAGTTTCGCATTTTTCGCTTACTTATTGGCCAGATCCTGGGCGTTTTCTGGTTTGGATCACGTAGTAATGTGGTACCGCACTGAAACAGTGAGGTAATCCTCGATTCGATCTATATATTAGAGGGTAACACCGGTTAGGTTTGGGTTAGGTCTGGTATTTGTCATCATCTGGCTCATACTTTCGCATTTTTCGCATACTTTTCGGCCAGATCCTGGGCGCTTTCTGAGTTGGATCACGTAGTAATGTGGTTCCACATTGCAACAGTGAGTTAAACCTGGATACAATCTATATATTAGAGGGTAACACCGGTTAGGATTGGGTTAGGTCTGGTATTTGCCATCATCTGGCTCATGCTTTCGCATTTTTCGCATACTTTTTGGCCAGATCCTGGGCGTTTTCTGGTTTGGATTACGCGGTAATGTGGTTCCACACTGCAAGAGTGAGATAAACCTGGATACAATCTATATTTCAGAAGATAACACCGGTTAGGTCAGAGTTAGGTCTGGTATTTGCCATCATCTGGCTCATACTTTCGCATTTTTCGCATACTTGTTGGACAGATCCTTGGCGTTTTCTAGTTTGGATCACGTAGCAATGAGGTTCCGCACTGTAACAGTGAGGTAAACCTGGATTCAATCTATATTTTAGAGGATAACACGGCCTACGTCAGGGTTAGGTCTGGTATTTGCCATCATCCGGCTCATACTATCGCATATTTCGCATACTTGTTGGCCAGATCCTGGGCGCTTTCTGGTTTGGTTCACGTAGTAATGTGGCACCACACTGCAACAGTGAGGTAAACCTGGATTCAATCTATATTTTACAGGATAACACTGGCTAGGTCAATGTTAGTTCTGGTATTTGCCATCATCTGGCTCATACTTTCGCATTTTTCGCATACTTATTGGCCAGATCCTGGGCGCTTTCTGAGTTGGATCACGTAGTAATGTGGTTCCACATTGCAACAGTGAGTTAAACCTGGATACGATCTATATTTTAGAGGATAACACCGGTTAGGTCAGGGTTAGGTCTGGTATTGGCCATCATCTGGCTCATACTTTCGCATTTTTCGCATACTTGTTGGCCAGATCCTGGGCGTTTTCTGGGTTGGATCACGTAGTAATGTGGTGCCACACTGCAACAGTGAGTTAAACCTGGATTCAATCTATATTTTAGAGGATAACACCGACTAGGTCGGTGTTATGTCTGGTATTTGCCATCATCTGGCTCATACTTTCGCATTTTTCGATTACTTATTGGCCAGAACCAGGGCGTTTTCTGGTTTGGATCACGTAGTAATGTGGTTCCACACTGCAACAGTGAGTTAAACCTGGATTCAATCTATATTTTAGAGGATAACACCGGTTAGGTCAGGGTTAGGTCTGGTATTTGCCATCATCTGGCTCATACTTTCGCATTTTTCGCATACTTGTTGGCCAGATCCTAGGCGCTTTCTGGGTTGGATCAGGTAGTAATGTGGTACCACACTGAAACAGTGAGTTAATCCTGGATTCGTTCTATATATTAGAGGGTAACACCGGTTAGGTTTGGGTTAGGTCTGGTATTTGCCATCATCTGGCTTATACTTTCGCATATTTCGCATACTTGTTGGCCAGATCCTGGCCGTTTTCCGGGTTGGATCACGTAGTAATGTGGCACCACACTGCAACAGTGAGTTAAACCTGGATTCAATCTATATTTTAAAGGAGAACACCGACTAGGTCAGGGTTAGGTCTGGTATTTGCCATCATCCGGCTCATACTTTCGCATATTTCGCATACTTGTTGGCCAGATCCTGGCCGTTTTCTGGGTTGGATCACGTAGCAATGAGGTTCCGCACTGCAACAGTGATTTAAACCTGGATTCAATCTATATTTTAGAGGATAACACCGGTTAGTACAGGGTTAGGACTGGTATTTGCCATCATCCGGCTCATACTTTCGCATATTTCGCATACTTGTTGGCCAGATCCTGGGCGCTTTCTGGTTTGGTTCACGTAGTAATGTGGCACCACACTGCAACAGTGAGTTAAACCTGGATTCAATCTATATTTTAGAGGAGAACACCGACTAGGTCAGGGTTAGGTCTGGTATTTGCCATCATCTGGCTCATACTTTCGCATTTTTCGCATACTTCTTGGCCAGATCCTGGGCGTTTTCTGGTTTGGATCACGTAGTAATGTGGTTCCACACTGCAACAGTGAGTTAAACCTGGATTCAATCTATATTTTAGAGGAGAACACCGACTAGGTCAGGGTTAGGTCTGGTATTTGCCATCATCTGGCTCATACTTTCGCATTTTTCGCATACTTGTTGGCCAGATCCTGGGCGTTTTCTGGTTTGGATCACGTAGTAATGTGGTTCCACACTGCAACAGTGAGTTAAACCTGGATTCAATCTATATTTTAGAGGATAACACCGGTTAGGTCAGGGTTAGGTCTGGTATTTGCCATCATCTGGCTCATACTTTCGCATTTTTCGCATACTTGTTGGCCAGATCCTGGGCGTTTTCTGGGTTGGATCAGGTAGTAGTGTGGTACCCCACTGAAACAGTGAAGTAATCCTGGATTCGATCTATATTTTAGAGGATAATACCGGTTAGGTCAGGGTTAGGTCTGGTATTTGCAATCATCTGGCACATACTTTCGCATTTTTCGCATACTTGTTGGCCAGATCCTGGGCGTTTTCTGGTTTGGATCACGCGGTAATGTGGTACCACACTGAAACAGTGAGTTTATCTAGGATACAATCTATGTTTTAGAGGATATCACCGGTTAGGTCAGGGTTAGGTCTGTTATTTGCCATCATCTGGCTTATAGTTTTGCATTTTTCGCATACTTATTGGCCAGATCCTGGGCGTTTTCTGGTTTGGACCACGCAGCAATGTGGTTCCACGATGCATCAGTGAGTTAAACCTGAATACAATCTATATTTTAGAGGATAGCACCGGCTAGGTCAGGGTTAGGTCTTGTATTTGCCATCATCAGGCTCATACTTTCGCATTCTTCGCATACTTGTTAGTCATATCCTGGGCGTTTTCTGGTTTGGATCACGTAGTAGTGTGGTACCCCACTGAAACAGTGATGAAATCCTGGATACAATCTATACTTTAGAGGATAACACCGGTTAGGTCAGGGTTAGGTCTGGTATTTGCCATCATCTGGCTCATACTTACGCATTTTTCGCATACTTTTCGGCCAGACCCTGGGCAGTTTCTGGTTTGGATCACGTAGTAATGTGGTTCCACACTGCAACAGTGAGTTAAACCTGGATACAATCCATATTTTAGAGGATAACACTGGTTAGGTCAGGGTTAGGTCTGGTATTTGTCTTCATCTGGCTCATTCTTTCGCATTTTTCGCATACTTGTTGGCCACATCCTGGGCGTTTTCTGGGTTGGATCAGGTAGTAGTGTGGTATCGCACAGAAGCTGTATGTTGAACCTGGATTTCATCTATATTTTAGAGGATGACACCGGCTAGGTCAGGGATAGGTCTGGTATTTGCCATCATCTGGCTCATAGTTTCGCATTTTTCGCATACTTGTTTGCCAGATCCCGGGCGTTTTCTGGTTTGGATCACGGAGTAGTGTGGTAGCGCACTGAAACTGTGAGTTAAACCTGGATTCAATGTATATTTTAGAGGATAACACCGGTTAGGTCAGGGTTAGGTCTGGTAATTGCCACCATCTGGCTCATACTTTCGCATTTTTCGCATACTTGTTGGCCAGATCCTGGGCGTTTTCTGGTTTGGGTCACGTAGAAATGTGGTTCCACACTGCAACAGTGAGTTAGACCTGGATACAATCTATATTTTAGAGGGTAACACCGGTTAGGTCAGGGTTAGATCTCGTATTTGCAATCATCTGGCTTATACTTTCGCATTTTTCGCATACTAGTTGGCCAGATCCTGGGCGTTTTCTGGTTTGGATCACGGAGTATTGTGGTAGCGCACTGAAACTGTGAGTTAAACCTGGATTCAATCTATATTTTAAAGGAGAACACCGACAAGGTCAGGGTTAGGTCTGGTTTTTGCCATCACCTGGCTCATAGTTTCGCATTATTCGCATACTTATAGGCCAGATCCTGGGCGTTTTCTGGTTTGGATCACGTAGTTATGTAGAACCACTCTGAAACAGTGAGATAAAACTGGATTCAATCCATATTTTAGAGGATAACACCGGTTAGGTCAGGGTTAGGTCGGGTATTTGCCATCATCTGGCTCATACTTTCGCATTTTTCGCATACTTGTTGGCCAGATCCTGGGCATTTTCTGGTTTGGATCACGTAGCAATGTGGTTCCACACTGCAACAGTGAGTTAAACCTGGATTCAATCTATATTTTACAGGATAACACTGGCTAGGTCAGGATTAGGTCTGGTATTTGCCATCGTCTGCCTCATACTTTCGCATTTTTTACATACTCGTTGGCCAGATCCATGGCGTTTTCTGGTTTGGATAACGTAGTAATGTGGTACCACACTGAAACTGTGAGTTAATCCTGGATTCGATCTATATATTAGAGGGTAACACCGGTTAGGTCAGGGTTAGGTCTGGCATTTGCCACCATCTGGCTCATACTTTCGCATTTTTCGCATACTTGTTGGCCAGATCCTGGGTGTTTTCTGGGTTGGATCAGGTAGTAGTGTGGTACCGCACTGAAACAGTGAAGCAATCCTGGATTCGATCTATATTTTAGAGGGTAACACCGGTTAGGTCAGGGTTAGGTCTGGTATTTGCCATCATCTGGCTCATACTTCCGCATTTTTCGCATACTTATTGGCCAGATCCTGGGCGTTTTCTGGTTTGGGTCTCGTAGCAATGTGGTTCCACACTGCAACAGTGAGTTAAACCTGGATTCAATCTATATTTTACAGGATAACACTGGCTAGGTCAGTGTTAGTTCTGGTATTTGCCATCATCTGGCTCATACTTTCGCATTTTTCGCATACTTGTTGGCCAGATCCCGGCCGTTTTCTGTGTTGGATCACGTAGTAATGTGGTGCCACACTGCAACAGTGAGTTAACCCTGGATTCAATCTATATTTTAGAGGAGAACACCGACTAGGTCAGTGTTAGGTCTGGTATTTGCCACCATCTGGCTCATAGTTTCGCATTTTTCGCTTACTTATTGGCCAGATCCTGGGCGTTTTCTGGTTTGGATCACGTAGTAATGTGGTACCGCACTGAAACAGTGAGGTAATCCTCGATTCGATCTATATATTAGAGGGTAACACCGGTTAGGTTTGGGTTAGGTCTGGTATTTGTCATCATCTGGCTCATACTTTCGCATTTTTCGCATACTTTTCGGCCAGATCCTGGGCGCTTTCTGAGTTGGATCACGTAGTAATGTGGTTCCACATTGCAACAGTGAGTTAAACCTGGATACAATCTATATATTAGAGGGTAACACCGGTTAGGATTGGGTTAGGTCTGGTATTTGCCATCATCTGGCTCATGCTTTCGCATTTTTCGCATACTTTTTGGCCAGATCCTGGGCGTTTTCTGGTTTGGATTACGCGGTAATGTGGTTCCACACTGCAAGAGTGAGATAAACCTGGATACAATCTATATTTCAGAAGATAACACCGGTTAGGTCAGAGTTAGGTCTGGTATTTGCCATCATCTGGCTCATACTTTCGCATTTTTCGCATACTTGTTGGACAGATCCTTGGCGTTTTCTAGTTTGGATCACGTAGCAATGAGGTTCCGCACTGTAACAGTGAGGTAAACCTGGATTCAATCTATACTTTAGAGGATAACACGGCCTACGTCAGGGTTAGGTCTGGTATTTGCCATCATCCGGCTCATACTATCGCATATTTCGCATACTTGTTGGCCAGATCCTGGGCGCTTTCTGGTTTGGTTCACGTAGTAATGTGGCACCACACTGCAACAGTGAGGTAAACCTGGATTCAATCTATATTTTACAGGATAACACTGGCTAGGTCAATGTTAGTTCTGGTATTTGCCATCATCTGGCTCATACTTTCGCATTTTTCGCATACTTATTGGCCAGATCCTGGGCGCTTTCTGAGTTGGATCACGTAGTAATGTGGTTCCACATTGCAACAGTGAGTTAAACCTGGATACGATCTATATTTTAGAGGATAACACCGGTTAGGTCAGGGTTAGGTCTGGTATTGGCCATCATCTGGCTCATACTTTCGCATTTTTCGCATACTTGTTGGCCAGATCCTGGGCGTTTTCTGGGTTGGATCACGTAGTAATGTGGTGCCACACTGCAACAGTGAGTTAAACCTGGATTCAATCTATATTTTAGAGGATAACACCGACTAGGTCGGTGTTATGTCTGGTATTTGCCATCATCTGGCTCATACTTTCGCATTTTTCGATTACTTATTGGCCAGAACCAGGGCGTTTTCTGGTTTGGATCACGTAGTAATGTGGTTCCACACTGCAACAGTGAGTTAAACCTGGATTCAATCTATATTTTAGAGGATAACACCGGTTAGGTCAGGGTTAGGTCTGGTATTTGCCATCATCTGGCTCATACTTTCGCATTTTTCGCATACTTGTTGGCCAGATCCTAGGCGCTTTCTGGGTTGGATCAGGTAGTAATGTGGTACCACACTGAAACAGTGAGTTAATCCTGGATTCGATCTATATATTAGAGGGTAACACCGGTTAGGTTTGGGTTAGGTCTGGTATTTGCCATCATCTGGCTTATACTTTCGCATATTTCGCATACTTGTTGGCCAGATCCTGGCCGTTTTCTGGGTTGGATCACGTAGTAATGTGGCACCACACTGCAACAGTGAGTTAAACCTGGATTCAATCTATATTTTAAAGGAGAACACCGACTAGGTCAGGGTTAGGTCTGGTATTTGCCATCATCCGGCTCATACTTTCGCATATTTCGCATACTTGTTGGCCAGATCCTGGCCGTTTTCTGGGTTGGATCACGTAGTAATGTGGCACCACACTGCAACAGTGAGTTAAACCTGGATACAATCTATACTTTAGAGGATAACACCGGTTAGGTCAGGGTTAGGTCTGGTATTTGCCATCATCTGGCTCATACTTTCGCATTTTACGCATACTTGTTGGCCAGATCCTGGGCATTTTCTGGTTTGGATCACGTAGCAATGAGGTTCCGCACTGCAACAGTGATTTAAACCTGGATTCAATCTATATTTTAGAGGATAACACCGGTTAGTACAGGGTTAGGACTGGTATTTGCCATCATCCGGCTCATACTTTCGCATATTTCGCATACTTGTTGGCCAGATCCTGGGCGCTTTCTGGTTTGGTTCACGTAGTAATGTGGCACCACACTGCAACAGTGAGGTAAACCTGGATTCAATCTATATTTTAGAGGATAACACGGGCTAGGTCAGTGTTAGTTCTGGTATTTGCCACCATCTGGCTCATAGTTTCGCATTTTTCGCATACTTATTGGCCAGATCCTGGGCGCTTTCTGAGTTGGATCACGTAGTAATGTGGTTCCACATTGCAACAGTGAGTTAAACCTGGATACAATCTATATTTTAGAGGATAACACCGGTTAGGTCAGGGTTAGGTCTGGTATTTGCCATCATCTGGCTCATACTTTCGCATTTTTCGCATACTTGTTGGCCAGATCCTGGGCGTTTTCTGGGTTGGATCACGTAGTAATGTGGTGCCACACTGCAACAGTGAGTTAAACCTGGATTCAATCTATATTTTAGAGGATAACACCGGTTAGGTCAGGGTTAGGTCTGGTATTTGCCATCATCTGGCTCATACTTTCGTATTTTTCGCATACTTGTTGGCCAGATCCTGGCCGTTTTCTGGGTTGGATCACGTAGTAATGTGGCACCACACTGCAACAGTGAGTTAAACCTGGATTCAATCTATATTTTAGAGGAGAACACCGACTAGGTCAGGGTTAGGTCTGGTATTTGCCATCATCTGGCTCATACTTTCGCCTTTTCACCTACTTGTTGGCCAGATCCTTGGCGCTTTCAGGGTTGGATCAGTTAGTAGTGCGGTACCGCACTGAAACAGTAAGGTAATCCTGGATTCGATCTATATATTAGAGGGTAACACCGGTTAGGTCAGGGTTAGGTCTGGTATTTGCCATCATCTGGCTCATTCTTTCGCATTTTTCGATTACTTATTGGCCAGAACCAGGGCGTTTTCTGGTTTGGATCACGTAGTAATGTGGTGCCACACTGCAACAGTGAGTTAAACCTAGATTCAATCTATATTTTAGAGCATAACACAGACTAGGTCGGTGTTAGGTCTGGTATTTGCCATCATCTGGCTCATAGTTTCGCATTTTTCGCTTACTTATTGGCCAGAACCAGGGCGTTTTCTGGTTTGGATCACGTAGTAATGTGGTTCCACACTGCAACAGTGAGGTAAACCTGGATTCAATCTATATTTTAGAGGATAACACCGGTTAGGTCAGGGTTAGGTCTGGTATTTGCCATCATCTGGCTCATACTTTCGCATTTTTCGCATACTTGTTGGCCAGATCCTTGGCGCTTTCTGGGTTGGATCAGGTAGCAATGTGGTACCACACTGAAACAGTGAGTTAATCCTGGATTCGATCTATATATTAGAGGGTAACACCGGTTAGGTTCGGGTTAGGTCTGGTATTTGCCATCATCTGGCTTATACTTTCGCATATTTGGCATACTTGTTGGCCAGATCCTGGCCGTTTTCTGGGATGGATCACGTAGTGATGTGGCACCACACTGCAACAGTGAGTTAAACCTGGATTCAATCTATATTTTAAAGGAGAACACCGACTAGGTCAGGGTTCGGTCTGGTATTTGCCATCATCTGGCTCATACTTTCGCATTTTTCGCATACTTCTTGGCCAGATCCTGTGCGTTTTCTGGTTTGGATCACGTAGTAATGTGGTTCCACACTGCAACAGTGAGTTAAACCTGGATTCAATCTATATTTTAGAGGATAACACCGGTTAGGTCAGGGTTAGGTCTGGTATTTGCCATCATCTGGCTCATACTTTCGCATTTTTCGCATACTTGTTGGCCAGATCCTGGGCGTTTTCTGGGTTGGATCAGGTAGTAGTGTGGTACCCCACTGAAACAGTGAAGTAATCCTGGATTCGATCTATATTTTAGAGGATAATACCGGTTAGGTCAGGGTTAGGTCTGTTATTTGCCATCATCTGGCTTATAGTTTTGCATTTTTCGCATACTTATTGGCCAGATCCTGGGCGTTTTCTGGTTTGGACCACGCAGTAATGTGGTTCCACGATGCATCAGTGAGTTAAACCTGAATACAATCTATATTTTAGAGGATAGCACCGGCTAGGTCAGGGTTAGGTCTTGTATTTGCCATCATCAGGCTCATACTTTCGCATTCTTCGCATACTTGTTAGTCATATCCTGGGCGTTTTCTGGTTTGGATCACGTAGTAGTGTGGTACCCCACTGAAACAGTGATGAAATCCTGGATACAATCTATACTTTAGAGGATAACACCGGTTAGGTCAGGGTTAGGTCTGGTATTTGCCATCATCTGGCTCATACTTTCGCATTTTTCGCATACTTTTCGGCCAGATCCTGGGCAGTTTCTGGTTTGGATCACGTAGTAATGTGGTTCCACACTGCAACAGTGAGTTAAACCTGGATACAATCTATATTTTAGAGGATAACACTGGTTAGGTCAGGGTTAGGTCTGGTATTTGTCTTCATCTGGCTCATTCTTTCGCATTTTTCGCATACTTTTTGACCAGATCCTGGGCGTTTTCTGGTATGGATCACGCGGCAATGTGGTACCACACAGAAACAGTGAGTTTATCTAGGATACAATCTATATTTTAGAGGATAACACCGGTTAGGTCAGGGTTAGGTCTGTTATTTGCCATCATCTGGCTTATATTTTCGCATTTATCGCATACTTATTGGCCAGATCCTGGGCGTTTTCTGGTTTGGACCACGCAGTAATGTGGTGCCACACTGCAACAGTGAGTTAACCCTGGATTCAATCTATATTTTAGAGGATAACACCGGTTAGGTCAGGGTTAGGTCGGGTATTTGCCATCATCTGGCTCATACTTTCGCATTTTTCGCATACTTGTTGGCCAGATCCTGGGCATTTTCTGGTTTGGATCACGTAGCAATGTGGTTCCACACTGCAACAGTGAGTTAAACCTGGATTCAATCTATATTTTACAGGATAACACTGGCTAGGTCAGTGTTAGTTCTGGTATTTGCCATCATCTGGCTCATACTTTCGCATTTTTCGCATACTTGTTGGCCAGATCCCGGCCGTTTTCTGGGTTGGATCACGTAGTAATGTGGTGCCACACTGCAACAGTGAGTTAACCCTGGATTCAATCTATATTTTAGAGGAGAACACCGACTAGGTCAGTGTTAGGTCTGGTATTTGCCACCATCTGGCTCATAGTTTCGCATTTTTCGCTTACTTATTGGCCAGATCCTGGGCGTTTTCTGGTTTGGATCACGTAGTAATGTGGTACCGCACTGAAACAGTGAGGTAATCCTCGATTCGATCTATATATTAGAGGGTAACACCGGTTAGGTTTGGGTTAGGTCTGGTATTTGTCATCATCTGGCTCATACTTTCGCATTTTTCGCATACTTTTCGGCCAGATCCTGGGCGCTTTCTGAGTTGGATCACGTAGTAATGTGGTTCCACATTGCAACAGTGAGTTAAACCTGGATACAATCTATATATTAGAGGGTAACACCGGTTAGGATTGGGTTAGGTCTGGTATTTGCCATCATCTGGCTCATGCTTTCGCATTTTTCGCATACTTTTTGGCCAGATCCTGGGCGTTTTCTGGTTTGGATTACGCGGTAATGTGGTTCCACACTGCAAGAGTGAGATAAACCTGGATACAATCTATATTTCAGAAGATAACACCGGTTAGGTCAGAGTTAGGTCTGGTATTTGCCATCATCTGGCTCATACTTTCGCATTTTTCGCATACTTGTTGGACAGATCCTTGGCGTTTTCTAGTTTGGATCACGTAGCAATGAGGTTCCGCACTGTAACAGTGAGGTAAACCTGGATTCAATCTATATTTTAGAGGATAACACGGCCTACGTCAGGGTTAGGTCTGGTATTTGCCATCATCCGGCTCATACTATCGCATATTTCGCATACTTGTTGGCCAGATCCTGGGCGCTTTCTGGTTTGGTTCACGTAGTAATGTGGCACCACACTGCAACAGTGAGGTAAACCTGGATTCAATCTATATTTTACAGGATAACACTGGCTAGGTCAATGTTAGTTCTGGTATTTGCCATCATCTTGCTCATACTTTCGCATTTTTCGCATACTTATTGGCCAGATCCTGGGCGCTTTCTGAGTTGGATCACGTAGTAATGTGGTTCCACATTGCAACAGTGAGTTAAACCTGGATACGATCTATATTTTAGAGGATAACACCGGTTAGGTCAGGGTTAGGTCTGGTATTGGCCATCATCTGGCTCATACTTTCGCATTTTTCGCATACTTGTTGGCCAGATCCTGGGCGTTTTCTGGGTTGGATCACGTAGTAATGTGGTGCCACACTGCAACAGTGAGTTAAACCTGGATTCAATCTATATTTTAGAGGATAACACCGACTATGTCGGTGTTATGTCTGGTATTTGCCATCATCTGGCTCATACTTTCGCATTTTTCGATTACTTATTGGCCAGAACCAGGGCGTTTTCTGGTTTGGATCACGTAGTAATGTGGTTCCACACTGCAACAGTGAGTTAAACCTGGATTCAATCTATATTTTAGAGGATAACACCGGTTAGGTCAGGGTTAGGTCTGGTATTTGCCATCATCTGGCTCATACTTTCGCATTTTTCGCATACTTGTTGGCCAGATCCTAGGCGCTTTCTGGGTTGGATCAGGTAGTAATGTGGTATCACACTGAAACAGTGAGTTAATCCTGGATTCGATCTATATATTAGAGGGTAACACCGGTTAGGTTTGGGTTAGGTCTGGTATTTGCCATCATCTGGCTTATACTTTCGCATATTTCGCATACTTGTTGGCCAGATCCTGGCCGTTTTCTGGGTTGGATCACGTAGTAATGTGGCACCACACTGCAACAGTGAGTTAAACCTGGATTCAATCTATATTTTAAAGGAGAACACCGACTAGGTCAGGGTTAGGTCTGGTATTTGCCATCATCCGGCTCATACTTTCGCATATTTCGCATACTTGTTGGCCAGATCCTGGCCGTTTTCTGGGTTGGATCACGTAGTAATGTGGCACCACACTGCAACAGTGAGTTAAACCTGGATACAATCTATACTTTAGAGGATAACACCGGTTAGGTCAGGGTTAGGTCTGGTATTTGCCATCATCTGGCTCATACTTTCGCATTTTACGCATACTTGTTGGCCAGATCCTGGGCATTTTCTGGTTTGGATCACGTAGCAATGAGGTTCCGCACTGCAACAGTGATTTAAACCTGGATTCAATCTATATTTTAGAGGATAACACCGGTTAGTACAGGGTTAGGTCTGGTATTTGCCATCATCCGGCTCATACTTTCGCATATTTCGCATACTTGTTGGCCAGATCCTGGGCGCTTTCTGGTTTGGTTCACGTAGTAATGTGGCACCACACTGCAACAGTGAGGTAAACCTGGATTCAATCTATATTTTAGAGGATAACACGGGCTAGGTCAGTGTTAGTTCTGGTATTTGCCATCATCTGGCTCATAGTTTCGCATTTTTCGCATACTTATTGGCCAGATCCTGGGCGCTTTCTGAGTTGGATCACGTAGTAATGTGGTTCCACATTGCAACAGTGAGTTAAACCTGGATACAATCTATATTTTAGAGGATAACACCGGTTAGGTCTGGGTTAGGTCTGGTATTTGCCATCATCTGGCTCATACTTTCGCATTTTTCGCATACTTGTTGGCCAGATCCTGGGCGTTTTCTGGGTTGGATCACGTAGTAATGTGGTGCCACACTGCAACAGTGAGTTAAACCTGGATTCAATCTATATTTTAGAGGATAACACCGGTTAGGTCAGGGTTAGGTCTGGTATTTGCCATCATCTGGCTCATACTTTCGTATTTTTCGCATACTTGTTGGCCAGATCCTGGCCGTTTTTTGAGTTGGATCACGTAGTAATGTGGCACCACACTGCAACAGTGAGTTAAACCTGGATTCAATCTATATTTTAGAGGAGAACACCGACTAGGTCAGGGTTAGGTCTGGTATTTGCCATCATCTGGCTCATACTTTCGCCTTTTCACCTACTTGTTGGCCAGATCCTTGGCGCTTTCAGGGTTGGATCAGTTAGTAGTGCGGTACCGCACTGAAACAGTAAGGTAATCCTGGATTCGATCTATATATTAGAGGGTAACACCGGTTAGGTCAGGGTTAGGTCTGGTATTTGCCATCATCTGGCTCATTCTTTCGCATTTTTCGATTACTTATTGGCCAGAACCAGGGCGTTTTCTGGTTTGGATCACGTAGTAATGTGGTGCCACACTGCAACAGTGAGTTAAACCTAGATTCAATCTATATTTTAGAGCATAACACAGACTAGGTCGGTGTTAGGTCTGGTATTTGCCATCATCTGGCTCATAGTTTCGCATTTTTCGCTTACTTATTGGCCAGAACCAGGGCGTTTTCTGGTTTGGATCACGTAGTAATGTGGTTCCACACTGCAACAGTGAGGTAAACCTGGATTCAATCTATATTTTAGAGGAGAACACCGACTAGGTCAGGGTTAGGTCTGGTATTTGCCATCATCTGGCTCATACTTTCGCATTTTTCGCATACTTCTTGGCCAGATCCTGGGCGTTTTCTGGTTTGGATCACGTAGTAATGTGGTTCCACACTGCAACAGTGAGTTAAACCTGGATTCAATCTATATTTTAGAGGATAACACCGGTTAGGTCAGGGTTAGGTCTGGTATTTGCCATCATCTGGCTCATACTTTCGCATTTTTCGCATACTTGTTGGCCAGATCCTGGGCGTTTTCTGGGTTGGATCAGGTAGTAGTGTGGTACCCCACTGAAACAGTGAAGTAATCCTGGATTCGATCTATATTTTAGAGGATAATACCGGTTAGGTCAGGGTTAGGTCTGGTATTTGCAATCATCTGGCACATACTTTCGCATTTTTCGCATACTTGTTGGCCAGATCCTGGGCGTTTTCTGGTTTGGATCACGCGGTAATGTGGTACCACACTGAAACAGTGAGTTTATCTAGGATACAATCTATGTTTTAGAGGATATCACCGGTTAGGTCAGGGTTAGGTCTGTTATTTGCCATCATCTGGCTTATAGTTTTGCATTTTTCGCATACTTATTGGCCAGATCCTGGGCGTTTTCTGGTTTGGACCACGCAGTAATGTGGTTCCACGATGCATCAGTGAGTTAAACCTGAATACAATCTATATTTTAGAGGATAGCACCGGCTAGGTCAGGGTTAGGTCTTGTATTTGCCATCATCTGGCTCATACTTTCGCATTCTTCGCATACTTGTTAGTCAGATCCTGGGCGTTTTCTGGTTTGGATCACGTAGTAGTGTGGTACCCCACTGAAACAGTGATGTAATCCTGGATACAATCTATACTTTAGAGGATAACACCCGTTAGGTCAGGGTTAGGTCTGGTATTTGCCATCATCTGGCTCATACTTTCGCATTTTTCGCATACTTTTCGGCCAGATCCTGGGCAGTTTCTGGTTTGGATCACGTAGTAATGTGGTTCCACACTGCAACAGTGAGTTAAACCTGGATACAATCTATATTTTAGAGGATAACACTGGTTAGGTCAGGGTTAGGTCTGGTATTTGTCTTCATCTGGCTCATTCTTTCGCATTTTTCGCATACTTTTTGACCAGATCCTGGGCGTTTTCTGGTATGGATCACGCGGCAATGTGGTACCACACAGAAACAGTGAGTTTATCTAGGATACAATCTATATTTTAGAGGATAACACCGGTTAGGTCAGGGTTAGGTCTGTTATTTGCCATCATCTGGCTTATATTTTCGCATTTTTCGCATACTTATTGGCCAGATCCTGGGCGTTTTCTGGTTTGGACCACGTAGCAATGTGGTTCCACACTGCAACAGTGAGTTAAACCTGGATTCAATCTATATTTTACAGGATAACACTGGCTAGGTCAGTGTTAGTTCTGGTATTTGCCATCATCTGGCTCATACTTTCGCATTTTTCGCATACTTGTTGGCCAGATCCCGGCCGTTTTCTGGGTTGGATCACGTAGTAATGTGGTGCCACACTGCAACAGTGAGTTAACCCTGGATTCAATCTATATTTTAGAGGAGAACACCGACTAGGTCAGTGTTAGGTCTGGTATTTGCCACCATCTGGCTCATAGTTTCGCATTTTTCGCTTACTTATTGGCCAGATCCTGGGCGTTTTCTGGTTTGGATCACGTAGTAATGTGGTACCGCACTGAAACAGTGAGGTAATCCTCGATTCGATCTATATATTAGAGGGTAACACCGGTTAGGTTTGGGTTAGGTCTGGTATTTGTCATCATCTGGCTCATACTTTCGCATTTTTCGCATACTTTTCGGCCAGATCCTGGGCGCTTTCTGAGTTGGATCACGTAGTAATGTGGTTCCACATTGCAACAGTGAGTTAAACCTGGATACAATCTATATATTAGAGGGTAACACCGGTTAGGATTGGGTTAGGTCTGGTATTTGCCATCATCTGGCTCATGCTTTCGCGTTTTTCGCATACTTTTTGGCCAGATCCTGGGCGTTTTCTGGTTTGGATTACGCGGTAATGTGGTTCCACACTGCAAGAGTGAGATAAACCTGGATACAATCTATATTTCAGAAGATAACACCGGTTAGGTCAGAGTTAGGTCTGGTATTTGCCATCATCTGGCTCATACTTTCGCATTTTTCGCATACTTGTTGGACAGATCCTTAGCGTTTTCTAGTTTGGATCACGTAGCAATGAGGTTCCGCACTGTAACAGTGAGGTAAACCTGGATTCAATCTATATTTTAGAGGATAACACGGCCTACGTCAGGGTTAGGTCTGGTATTTGCCATCATCCGGCTCATACTATCGCATATTTCGCATACTTGTTGGCCAGATCCTGGGCGCTTTCTGGTTTGGTTCACGTAGTAATGTGGCACCACACTGCAACAGTGAGGTAAACCTGGATTCAATCTATATTTTACAGGATAACACTGGCTAGGTCAATGTTAGTTCTGGTATTTGCCATCATCTGGCTCATACTTTCGCATTTTTCGCATACTTATTGGCCAGATCCTGGGCGCTTTCTGAGTTGGATCACGTAGTAATGTGGTTCCACATTGCAACAGTGAGTTAAACCTGGATACGATCTATATTTTAGAGGATAACACCGGTTAGGTCAGGGTTAGGTCTGGTATTTGCCATCATCTGGCTCATACTTTCGCATTTTTCGCATACTTGTTGGCCAGATCCTAGGCGCTTTCTGGGTTGGATCAGGTAGTAATGTGGTACCACACTGAAACAGTGAGTTAAACCTGGATTCAATCTATATTTTAAAGGAGAACACCGACTAGGTCAGGGTTAGGTCTGGTATTTGCCATCATCCGGCTCATACTTTCGCATATTTCGCATACTTGTTGGCCAGATCCTGGCCGTTTTCTGGGTTGGATCACGTAGTAATGTGGCACCACACTGCAACAGTGAGTTAAACCTGGATACAATCTATACTTTAGAGGATAACACCGGTTAGGTCAGGGTTAGGTCTGGTATTTGCCATCATCTGGCTCATACTTTCGCATTTTACGCATACTTGTTGGCCAGATCCTGGGCATTTTCTGGTTTGGATCACGTAGCAATGAGGTTCCGCACTGCAACAGTGATTTAAACCTGGATTCAATCTATATTTTAGAGGATAACACCGGTTAGTACAGGGTTAGGTCTGGTATTTGCCATCATCCGGCTCATACTTTCGCATATTTCGCATACTTGTTGGCCAGATCCTGGGCGCTTTCTGGTTTGGTTCACGTAGTAATGTGGCACCACACTGCAACAGTGAGGTAAACCTGGATTCAATCTATATTTTAGAGGATAACACGGGCTAGGTCAGTGTTAGTTCTGGTATTTGCCATCATCTGGCTCATAGTTTCGCATTTTTCGCATACTTATTGGCCAGATCCTGGGCGCTTTCTGAGTTGGATCACGTAGTAATGTGGTTCCACATTGCAACAGTGAGTTAAACCTGGATACAATCTATATTTTAGAGGATAACACCGGTTAGGTCAGGGTTAGGTCTGGTATTTGCCATCATCTGGCTCATACTTTCGTATTTTTCGCATACTTGTTGGCCAGATCCTGGCCGTTTTCTGGGTTGGATCACGTAGTAATGTGGCACCACACTGCAACAGTGAGTTAAACCTGGATTCAATCTATATTTTAGAGGAGAACACCGACTAGGTCAGGGTTAGGTCTGGTATTTGCCATCATCTGGCTCATACTTTCGCCTTTTCACCTACTTGTTGGCCAGATCCTTGGCGCTTTCAGGGTTGGATCAGTTAGTAGTGCGGTACCGCACTGAAACAGTAAGGTAATCCTGGATTCGATCTATATATTAGAGGGTAACACCGGTTAGGTCAGGGTTAGGTCTGGTATTTGCCATCATCTGGCTCATTCTTTCGCATTTTTCGATTACTTATTGGCCAGAACCAGGGCGTTTTCTGGTTTGGATCACGTAGTAATGTGGTGCCACACTGCAACAGTGAGTTAAACCTAGATTCAATCTATATTTTAGAGCATAACACAGACTAGGTCGGTGTTAGGTCTGGTATTTGCCATCATCTGGCTCATAGTTTCGCATTTTTCGCTTACTTATTGGCCAGAACCAGGGCGTTTTCTGGTTTGGATCACGTAGTAATGTGGTTCCACACTGCAACAGTGAGGTAAACCTGGATTCAATCTATATTTTAGAGGATAACACCGGTTAGGTCAGGGTTAGGTCTGGTATTTGCCATCATCTGGCTCATACTTTCGCATTTTTCGCATACTTGTTGGCCAGATCCTTGGCGCTTTCTGGGTTGGATCAGGTAGCAATGTGGTACCACACTGAAACAGTGAGTTAATCCTGGATTCGATCTATATATTAGAGGGTAACACCGGTTAGGTTCGGGTTAGGTCTGGTATTTGCCATCATCTGGCTTATACTTTCGCATATTTGGCATAATTGTTGGCCAGATCCTGGCCGTTTTCTGGGATGGATCACGTAGTGATGTGGCACCACACTGCAACAGTGAGTTAAACCTGGATTCAATCTATATTTTAAAGGAGAACACCGACTAGGTCAGGGTTAGGTCTGGTATTTGCCATCATCTGGCTCATACTTTCGCATTTTTCGCATACTTCTTGGCCAGATCCTGGGCGTTTTCTGGTTTGGATCACGTAGTAATGTGGTTCCACACTGCAACAGTGAGTTAAACCTGGATTCAATCTATATTTTAGAGGATAACACCGGTTAGGTCAGGGTTAGGTCTGGTATTTGCCATCATCTGGCTCATACTTTCGCATTTTTCGCATACTTGTTGGCCAGATCCTGGGCGTTTTCTGGGTTGGATCAGGTAGTAGTGTGGTACCCCACTGAAACAGTGAAGTAATCCTGGATTCGATCTATATTTTAGAGGATAATACCGGTTAGGTCAGGGTTAGGTCTGGTATTTGCAATCATCTGGCACATACTTTCGCATTTTTCGCATACTTGTTGGCCAGATCCTGGGCGTTTTCTGGTTTGGATCACGCGGTAATGTGGTACCACACTGAAACAGTGAGTTTATCTAGGATACAATCTATGTTTTAGAGGATATCACCGGTTAGGTCAGGGTTAGGTCTGTTATTTGCCATCATCTGGCTTATAGTTTTGCATTTTTCGCATACTTATTGGCCAGATCCTGGGCGTTTTCTGGTTTGGACCACGCAGTAAAGTGGTTCCACGATGCATCAGTGAGTTAAACCTGAATACAATCTATATTTTAGAGGATAGCACCGGCTAGGTCAGGGTTAGGTCTTGTATTTGCCATCATCTGGCTCATACTTTCGCATTCTTCGCATACTTGTTAGTCAGATCCTGGGCGTTTTCTGGTTTGGATCACGTAGTAGTGTGGTACCCCACTGAAACAGTGATGTAATCCTGGATACAATCTATACTTTAGAGGATAACACCGGTTAGGTCAGGGTTAGGTCTGGTATTTGCCATCATCTGGCTCATACTTTCGCATTTTTCGCATACTTTTCGGCCAGATCCTGGGCAGTTTCTGGTTTGGATCACGTAGTAATGTGGTTCCACACTGCAACAGTGAGTTAAACCTGGATACAATCTATATTTTAGAGGATAACACTGGTTAGGTCAGGGTTAGGTCTGGTATTTGTCTTCATCTGGCTCATTCTTTCGCATTTTTCGCATACTTTTTGACCAGATCCTGGGCGTTTTCTGGTATGGATCACGCGGCAATGTGGTACCACACAGAAACAGTGAGTTTATCTAGGATACAATCTATATTTTAGAGGATAAAACCGGTTAGGTCAGGGTTAGGTCTGTTATTTGCCATCATCTGGCTTATATTTTCGCATTTTTCGCATACTTATTGGCCAGATCCTGGGGGTTTTCTGGTTTGGACCACGCAGTAATGTGGTTCCACGCTGCATCAGTGAGTTAAACCTGAATACAATCTATATTTTAGAGGATAACACCGGCTAGGTCAGGGTTAGGTCTGGTATTTGCCATCATCTGGCTCATACTTTCGCATTTTTCGCATACTTGTTGGTCAGATCCTGGGCGTTTTCTGGGTTGTATCAGGTAGTAGTGTTGTACCCCACTGAAACAGTGAAGTAATCCTGGATTCGATCTATATATTAGAGGGTAACACCGGTTAGGTTAGGGTTAGGTCTGGTATTTGTCTTCATCTGGCTCATTCTTTCGCATTTTTCGCATACTTTTTGACCAGATCCTGGGCGTTTTCTGGTATGGATCACGCGGCAATGTGGTACCACACAGAAACAGTGAGTTTATCTAGGATACAATCTATATTTTAGAGGATAACACCGGTTAGGTCAGGGTTAGGTCTGTTATTTGCCATCATCTGGCTTATATTTTCGCATTTTTCGCATACTTGTCGGCCAGATCCTGGGCGTTTTCTGGTTTGGATCACGTAGTAATGTGGTTCCACACTGCAACAGTGGGTTAAACCTGGATACAATCTATATTTTAGAGGATAACACCGGTTAGGTCAGGGTTAGGTTGGTATTTGCCATCATCTGGCTCATAATTTCGAATTTTTCGCATACTTATTGGCCAGATCCTGGGCGTTTTCTGGTTTGGACCACGCAGTAATGTGGTTCCACGATGCATCAGTGAGTTAAACCTGAATACAATCTATATTTTAGAGGATAGCACCGGCTAGGTCAGGGTTAGGTCTGGTATTTGCCATCATCTGGCTCATACTTTCGCATTCTTCGCATACTTGTTAGTCAGATCCTGGGCGTTTTCTGGTTTGGATCACGTAGTAGTGTGGTACCCCACTGAAACAGTGATGTAATCCTGGATACAATCTATACTTTAGAGGATAACACCGGTTAGGTCAGGGTTAGGTCTGGTATTTGCCATCATCTGGCTCATACTTTCGCATTTTTCGCATACTTTTCGGCCAGATCCTGGGCAGTTTCTGGTTTGGATCACGTAGTAATGTGGTTCCACACTGCAACAGTGAGTTAAACCTGGATACAATCTATATTTTAGAGGATAACACTGGTTAGGTCAGGGTTAGGTCTGGTATTTGTCTTCATCTGGCTCATTCTTTCGCATTTTTCGCATACTTTTTGACCAGATCCTGGGCGTTTTCTGGTATGGATCACGCGGCAATGTGGTACCACACAGAAACAGTGAGTTTATCTAGGATACAATCTATATTTTAGAGGATAACACCGGTTAGGTCAGGGTTAGATCTGTTATTTGCCATCATCTGGCTTATATTTTCGCATTTTTCGCATACTTATTGGCCAGATCCTGGGCGTTTTCTGGTTTGGACCACGCAGTAATGTGGTTCCACGCTGCATCAGTGAGTTAAACCTGAATACAATCTATATTTTAGAGGATAACACCGGCTAGGTCAGGGTTAGGTCTGGTATTTGCCATCATCTGGCTCATACTTTCGCATTTTTCGCATACTTGTTGGTCAGATCCTGGGCGTTTTCTGGGTTGTATCAGGTAGTAGTGTGGTACCCCACTGAAACAGTGAAGTAATCCTGGATTCGATCTATATATTAGAGGGTAACACCGGTTAGGTTAGGGTTAGGTCTGGTATTTGTCTTCATCTGGCTCATTCTTTCGCATTTTTCGCATACTTTTTGACCAGATCCTGGGCGTTTTCTGGTATGGATCACGCGGCAATGTGGTACCACACAGAAACAGTGAGTTTATCTAGGATACAATCAATATTTTAGAGGATAGCACCGGTTAGGTCAGGGTTAGGTCTGTTATTTGCCATCATCTGGCTTATATTTTCGCATTTTTCGCATACTTGTCGGCCAGATCCTGGGCGTTTTCTGGTTTGGATCACGTAGTAATGTGGTTCCACACTGCAACAGTGGGTTAAACCTGGATACAATCTATATTTTAGAGGATAACACCGGTTAGGTCAGGGTTAGGTTGGTATTTGCCATCATCTGGCTCATAATTTCGAATTTTTCGCATACTTGTTGGCCAGATCCTGGGCGTTTTCTGGTTTGGACCACGTAGTAATGTGGTTCCACGCTGCATCAGTGAGTTAAACCTGAATACAATCTATATTTTAGAGGATAACACCGGCTAGGTCAGGGTTAGGTCTGGTATTTGCCATCATCTGGCTCATACTTTCGCATTTTTCGCATACTTGTTGGACAGATCCTTGGCGTTTTCTGGGTTGGATCAGGTAGTAGTGTGGTACCGCACTGAAACAGTAAGGTAATCCTGGATTCGATCTATATATTAGAGGGTAACACCGGTTAGGTTAGGGTTAGGTCTGGTATTTGCCATCTTCTGGCTCATGCTTTCGCATTTTTCGCATACTTTTTGGCCAGATCCTGGGCGTTTTCTGGTTTGGATCAGGTAGTAGCGTGGTGCCACACTGAAACAGTGAGTTAAGCCTGGATACAATCTATATTTTAGAGGATAACTTCGGCTAGGTCAGGGTTAGGTCTGGTATTTGCCATCATCTGGCTCATACTTTCGCATTTTTCGCATACTTGTTGGTCAGATACTGGGCGTTTTCTGGTTTGGATCACGTAGTAGTGTGGTACCCCACTGAAACAGTGATGTAATCCTGGATACAATCTATACTTTAGAGGATAACACCGGTTAGGTCAGGGTTAGGTCTGGTATTTGCCATCATCTGGCTCATACTTTCGCATTTTTCGCATACTTTTCGGCCAGATCCTGGGCGTTTTCTGGTATGGATCACGCGGTAATGTGGTACCACACTGAAACAGTGAGTTTATCTAGGATACAATCTATATTTTAGAGGATATCACCGGTTAGGTCAGGGTTAGGTCTGTTATTTGCCATCATCTGGCTTATAGTTTCGCATTTTTCGCATACTTATTGGCCAGATCCTGGGCGTTTTCTGGTTTGGACCACGCAGTAATGTGGTTCCACGCTGCATCAGTGAGTTAAACCTGAATACAATCTATATTTTAGAGGATAACTTCGGCTAGGTCAGGGTTAGGTCTGGTATTTGCCATCATCTGGCTCATACTTTCGCATTTTTCGCATACTTGTTGGTCAGATACTGGGCGTTTTCTGGGTTGTATCAGGTAGTAGTGTGGTACCCCACTGAAACAGTGAAGTAATCCTGAATTCGATCTATATTTTAGAGGATAACACCGGTTAGGTCAGGGTTAGGTCTGGTATTTGCCATCATCTGGCTCATAGTTTCGCATTTTTCGCTTACTTATTGGCCAGAACCAGGGCGTTTTCTGGTTTGGATCACGTAGTAATGTGGTTCCACACTGCAACAGTGAGTTAAACCTGGATTCAATCTATATTTTAGAGGATAACACCGGTTAGGTCAGGGTTAGGTCTGGTATTTGCCATCATCTGGCTCATACTTTCGCATTTTTCGCATACTTGTTGGCCAGATCCTGGGCGTTTTCTGGGTTGGATCAGGTAGTAGTGTGGTACCCCACTGAAACAGTGAAGTAATCCTGGATTCGATCTATATTTTAGAGGATAATACCGGTTAGGTCAGGGTTAGGTCTGGTATTTGCAATCATCTGGCACATACTTTCGCATTTTTCGCATACTTGTTGGCCAGATCCTGGGCGTTTTCTGGGTTGGATCACGTAGTAATGTGGTGCCACACTGCAACAGTGAGTTAAACCTGGATTCAATCTATATTTTAGAGGATAACACCGGTTAGGTCAGGGTTAGGTCTGGTATTTGCCATCATCTGGCTCATACTTTCGCATTTTTCGCATACTTGTTGGCCAGATCCTAGGCGCTTTCTGGGTTGGATCAGGTAGTAATGTGGTACCACACTGAAACAGTGAGTTAATCCTGGATTCGATCTATATATTAGAGGGTAACACCGGTTAGGTTTGGGTTAGGTCTGGTATTTGCCATCATCTGGCTTATACTTTCGCATATTTCGCATACTTGTTGGCCAGATCCTGGCCGTTTTCTGGGTTGGATCACGTAGTAATGTGGCACCACACTGCAACAGTGAGTTAAACCTGGATTCAATCTATATTTTAAAGGAGAACACCGACTAGGTCAGGGTTAGGTCTGGTATTTGCCATCATCCGGCTCATACTTTCGCATATTTCGCATACTTGTTGGCCAGATCCTGGCCGTTTTCTGGGTTGGATCACGTAGTAATGTGGCACCACACTGCAACAGTGAGTTAAACCTGGATACAATCTATACTTTAGCGAATAACACCGGTTAGGTCAGGGTTAGGTCTGGTACTTGCCATCATCTGGCTCATACTTTCGCATTTTACGCATACTTGTTGGCCAGATCCTGGGCATTTTCTGGTTTGGATCACGTAGCAATGAGGTTCCGCACTGCAACAGTGATTTAAACCTGGATTCAATCTATATTTTAGAGGATAACACCGGTTAGTACAGGGTTAGGTCTGGTATTTGCCATCATCCGGCTCATACTATCGCATATTTCGCATACTTATTGGCCAGATCCTGGGCGCTTTCTGAGTTGGATCACGTAGTAATGTGGCACCACACTGCAACAGTGAGTTAAACCTGGATTCAATCTATATTTTAAAGGAGAACACCGACTAGGTCAGGGTTAGGTCTGGTATTTGCCATCATCCGGCTCATACTTTCGTATATTTCGCATACTTGTTGGCCAGATCCTGGCCGTTTTCTGGGTTGGATCACGTAGTAATGTGGCACCACACTGCAACAGTGAGTTAAACCTGGATTCAATCTATATTTTAAAGGAGAACACCGACTAGGTCAGGGTTAGGTCTGGTATTTGCCATCATCCGGCTCATACTTTCGCATATTTCGCATACTTGTTGGCCAGATCCTGGCCGTTTTCTGGGTTGGATCACGTAGTAATGTGGCACCACACTGCAACAGTGAGTTAAACCTGGATACAATCTATACTTTAGAGGATAACACCGGTTAGGTCAGGGTTAGGTCTGGTACTTGCCATCATCTGGCTCATACTTTCGCATTTTACGCATACTTGTTGGCCAGATCCTGGGCGCTTTCTGGTTTGGTTCACGTAGTAATGTGGCACCACACTGCAACAGTGAGGTAAACCTGGATTCAATCTATATTTTAGAGGATAACACGGGCTAGGTCAGTGTTAGTTCTGGTATTTGCCATCATCTGGCTCATAGTTTCGCATTTTACGCATACTTGTTGGCCAGATCCTGGCCGTTTTCTGGGTTGGATCACGTAGTAATGTGGCACCACACTGCAACAGTGAGGTAAACCTGGATTCAATCTATATTTTAGAGGATAACACGGGCTAGGTCAGTGTTAGTTCTGGTATTTGCCATCATCTGGCTCATAGTTTCGCATTTTTCGCATACTTGTTGGCCAGATCCTGGGCGTTTTCTGGTTTGGATCACGCGGTAATGTGGTACCACACTGAAACAGTGAGTTTATCTAGGATACAATCTATGTTTTAGAGGATATCACCGGTTAGGTCAGGGTTAGGTCTGTTATTTGCCATCATCTGGCTTATAGTTTTGCATTTTTCGCATACTTGTCGGCCAGATCCTGGGCGTTTTCTGGTTTGGATCACGTAGTAATGTGGTTCCACACTGCAACAGTGGGTTAAACCTGGATACAATCTATATTTTAGAGGATAACACCGGTTAGGTCAGGGTTAGGTTGGTATTTGCCATCATCTGGCTCATAATTTCGAATTTTTCGCATACTTATTGGCCAGATCCTGGGCGTTTTCTGGTTTGGACCACGCAGTAATGTGGTTCCACGATGCATCAGTGAGTTAAACCTGAATACAATCTATATTTTAGAGGATAGCACCGGCTAGGTCAGGGTTAGGTCTGGTATTTGCCATCATCTGGCTCATACTTTCGCATTCTTCGCATACTTGTTAGTCAGATCCTGGGCGTTTTCTGGTTTGGATCACGTAGTAGTGTGGTACCCCACTGAAACAGTGATGTAATCCTGGATACAATCTATACTTTAGAGGATAACACCGGTTAGGTCAGGGTTAGGTCTGGTATTTGCCATCATCTGGCTCATACTTTCGCATTTTTCGCATACTTTTCGGCCAGATCCTGGGCAGTTTCTGGTTTGGATCACGTAGTAATGTGGTTCCACACTGCAACAGTGAGTTAAACCTGGATACAATCTATATTTTAGAGGATAACACTGGTTAGGTCAGGGTTAGGTCTGGTATTTGTCTTCATCTGGCTCATTCTTTCGCATTTTTCGCATACTTTTTGACCAGATCCTGGGCGTTTTCTGGTATGGATCACGCGGCAATGTGGTACCACACAGAAACAGTGAGTTTATCTAGGATACAATCTATATTTTAGAGGATAACACCGGTTAGGTCAGGGTTAGGTCTGTTATTTGCCATCATCTGGCTTATATTTTCGCATTTTTCGCATACTTATTGGCCAGATCCTGGGCGTTTTCTGGTTTGGACCACGCAGTAATGTGGTTCCACGCTGCATCAGTGAGTTAAACCTGAATACAATCTATATTTTAGAGGATAACACCGGCTAGGTCAGGGTTAGGTCTGGTATTTGCCATCATCTGGCTCATACTTTCGCATTTTTCGCATACTTGTTGGTCAGATCCTGGGCGTTTTCTGGGTTGTATCAGGTAGTAGTGTGGTACCCCACTGAAACAGTGAAGTAATCCTGGATTCGATCTATATATTAGAGGGTAACACCGGTTAGGTTAGGGTTAGGTCTGGTATTTGTCTTCATCTGGCTCATTCTTTCGCATTTTTCGCATACTTTTTGACCAGATCCTGGGCGTTTTCTGGTATGGATCACGCGGCAATGTGGTACCACACAGAAACAGTGAGTTTATCTAGGATACAATCAATATTTTAGAGGATAGCACCGGTTAGGTCAGGGTTAGGTCTGTTATTTGCCATCATCTGGCTTATATTTTCGCATTTTTCGCATACTTGTCGGCCAGATCCTGGGCGTTTTCTGGTTTGGATCACGTAGTAATGTGGTTCCACACTGCAACAGTGGGTTAAACCTGGATACAATCTATATTTTAGAGGATAACACCGGTTAGGTCAGGGTTAGGTTGGTATTTGCCATCATCTGGCTCATAATTTCGAATTTTTCGCATACTTGTTGGCCAGATCCTGGGCGTTTTCTGGTTTGGACCACGTAGTAATGTGGTTCCACGCTGCATCAGTGAGTTAAACCTGAATACAATCTATATTTTAGAGGATAACACCGGCTAGGTCAGGGTTAGGTCTGGTATTTGCCATCATCTGGCTCATACTTTCGCATTTTTCGCATACTTGTTGGACAGATCCTTGGCGTTTTCTGGGTTGGATCAGGTAGTAGTGTGGTACCGCACTGAAACAGTAAGGTAATCCTGGATTCGATCTATACTTTAGAGGATAACACCGGTTAGGTCAGGGTTAGGTCTGGTATTTGCCATCATCTGGCTCATACTTTCGCATTTTTCGCATACTTTTCGGCCAGATCCTGGGCAGTTTCTGGTTTGGATCACGTAGTAATGTGGTTCCACACTGCAACAGTGAGTTAAACCTGGATACAATCTATATTTTAGAGGATAACACTGGTTAGGTCAGGGTTAGGTCTGGTATTTGTCTTCATCTGGCTCATTCTTTCGCATTTTTCGCATACTTTTTGACCAGATCCTGGGCGTTTTCTGGTATGGATCACGCGGCAATGTGGTACCACACAGAAACAGTGAGTTTATCTAGGATACAATCTATATTTTAGAGGATAACACCGGTTAGGTCAGGGTTAGATCTGTTATTTGCCATCATCTGGCTTATATTTTCGCATTTTTCGCATACTTATTGGCCAGATCCTGGGCGTTTTCTGGTTTGGACCACGCAGTAATGTGGTTCCACGCTGCATCAGTGAGTTAAACCTGAATACAATCTATATTTTAGAGGATAACACCGGCTAGGTCAGGGTTAGGTCTGGTATTTGCCATCATCTGGCTCATACTTTCGCATTTTTCGCATACTTGTTGGTCAGATCCTGGGCGTTTTCTGGGTTGTATCAGGTAGTAGTGTGGTACCCCACTGAAACAGTGAAGTAATCCTGGATTCGATCTATATATTAGAGGGTAACACCGGTTAGGTTAGGGTTAGGTCTGGTATTTGTCTTCATCTGGCTCATTCTTTCGCATTTTTCGCATACTTTTTGACCAGATCCTGGGCGTTTTCTGGTATGGATCACGCGGCAATGTGGTACCACACAGAAACAGTGAGTTTATCTAGGATACAATCAATATTTTAGAGGATAGCACCGGTTAGGTCAGGGTTAGGTCTGTTATTTGCCATCATCTGGCTTATATTTTCGCATTTTTCGCATACTTGTCGGCCAGATCCTGGGCGTTTTCTGGTTTGGATCACGTAGTAATGTGGTTCCACACTGCAACAGTGGGTTAAACCTGGATACAATCTATATTTTAGAGGATAACACCGGTTAGGTCAGGGTTAGGTTGGTATTTGCCATCATCTGGCTCATAATTTCGAATTTTTCGCATACTTGTTGGCCAGATCCTGGGCGTTTTCTGGTTTGGACCACGTAGTAATGTGGTTCCACGCTGCATCAGTGAGTTAAACCTGAATACAATCTATATTTTAGAGGATAACACCGGCTAGGTCAGGGTTAGGTCTGGTATTTGCCATCATCTGGCTCATACTTTCGCATTTTTCGCATACTTGTTGGACAGATCCTTGGCGTTTTCTGGGTTGGATCAGGTAGTAGTGTGGTACCGCACTGAAACAGTAAGGTAATCCTGGATTCGATCTATATATTAGAGGGTAACACCGGTTAGGTTAGGGTTAGGTCTGGTATTTGCCATCTTCTGGCTCATGCTTTCGCATTTTTCGCATACTTTTTGGCCAGATCCTGGGCGTTTTCTGGTTTGGATCAGGTAGTAGCGTGGTGCCACACTGAAACAGTGAGTTAAGCCTGGATACAATCTATATTTTAGAGGATAACTTCGGCTAGGTCAGGGTTAGGTCTGGTATTTGCCATCATCTGGCTCATACTTTCGCATTTTTCGCATACTTTTCGGCCAGATCCTGGGCAGTTTCTGGTTTGGATCACGTAGTAATGTGGTTCCACACTGCAACAGTGAGTTAAACCTGGATACAATCTATATTTTAGAGGATAACACTGGTTAGGTCAGGGTTAGGTCTGGTATTTGTCTTCATCTGGCTCATTCTTTCGCATTTTTCGCATACTTTTTGACCAGATCCTGGGCGTTTTCTGGTATGGATCACGCGGCAATGTGGTACCACACAGAAACAGTGAGTTTATCTAGGATACAATCTATATTTTAGAGGATAACACCGGTTAGGTCAGGGTTAGATCTGTTATTTGCCATCATCTGGCTTATATTTTCGCATTTTTCGCATACTTATTGGCCAGATCCTGGGCGTTTTCTGGTTTGGACCACGCAGTAATGTGGTTCCACGCTGCATCAGTGAGTTAAACCTGAATACAATCTATATTTTAGAGGATAACACCGGCTAGGTCAGGGTTAGGTCTGGTATTTGCCATCATCTGGCTCATACTTTCGCATTTTTCGCATACTTGTTGGTCAGATCCTGGGCGTTTTCTGGGTTGTATCAGGTAGTAGTGTGGTACCCCACTGAAACAGTGAAGTAATCCTGGATTCGATCTATATATTAGAGGGTAACACCGGTTAGGTTAGGGTTAGGTCTGGTATTTGTCTTCATCTGGCTCATTCTTTCGCATTTTTCGCATACTTTTTGACCAGATCCTGGGCGTTTTCTGGTATGGATCACGCGGCAATGTGGTACCACACAGAAACAGTGAGTTTATCTAGGATACAATCAATATTTTAGAGGATAGCACCGGTTAGGTCAGGGTTAGGTCTGTTATTTGCCATCATCTGGCTTATATTTTCGCATTTTTCGCATACTTGTCGGCCAGATCCTGGGCGTTTTCTGGTTTGGATCACGTAGTAATGTGGTTCCACACTGCAACAGTGGGTTAAACCTGGATACAATCTATATTTTAGAGGATAACACCGGTTAGGTCAGGGTTAGGTTGGTATTTGCCATCATCTGGCTCATAATTTCGAATTTTTCGCATACTTGTTGGCCAGATCCTGGGCGTTTTCTGGTTTGGACCACGTAGTAATGTGGTTCCACGCTGCATCAGTGAGTTAAACCTGAATACAATCTATATTTTAGAGGATAACACCGGCTAGGTCAGGGTTAGGTCTGGTATTTGCCATCATCTGGCTCATACTTTCGCATTTTTCGCATACTTGTTGGACAGATCCTTGGCGTTTTCTGGGTTGGATCAGGTAGTAGTGTGGTACCGCACTGAAACAGTAAGGTAATCCTGGATTCGATCTATATATTAGAGGGTAACACCGGTTAGGTTAGGGTTAGGTCTGGTATTTGCCATCTTCTGGCTCATGCTTTCGCATTTTTCGCATACTTTTTGGCCAGATCCTGGGCGTTTTCTGGTTTGGATCAGGTAGTAGCGTGGTGCCACACTGAAACAGTGAGTTAAGCCTGGATACAATCTATATTTTAGAGGATAACTTCGGCTAGGTCAGGGTTAGGTCTGGTATTTGCCATCATCTGGCTCATACTTTCGCATTTTTCGCATACTTGTTGGTCAGATACTGGGCGTTTTCTGGTTTGGATCACGTAGTAGTGTGGTACCCCACTGAAACAGTGATGTAATCCTGGATACAATCTATACTTTAGAGGATAACACCGGTTAGGTCAGGGTTAGGTCTGGTATTTGCCATCATCTGGCTCATACTTTCGCATTTTTCGCATACTTTTCGGCCAGATCCTGGGCGTTTTCTGGTATGGATCACGCGGTAATGTGGTACCACACTGAAACAGTGAGTTTATCTAGGATACAATCTATATTTTAGAGGATATCACCGGTTAGGTCAGGGTTAGGTCTGTTATTTGCCATCATCTGGCTTATAGTTTCGCATTTTTCGCATACTTATTGGCCAGATCCTGGGCGTTTTCTGGTTTGGACCACGCAGTAATGTGGTTCCACGCTGCATCAGTGAGTTAAACCTGAATACAATCTATATTTTAGAGGATAACTTCGGCTAGGTCAGGGTTAGGTCTGGTATTTGCCATCATCTGGCTCATACTTTCGCATTTTTCGCATACTTGTTGGTCAGATACTGGGCGTTTTCTGGGTTGTATCAGGTAGTAGTGTGGTACCCCACTGAAACAGTGAAGTAATCCTGAATTCGATCTATATTTTAGAGGATAACACCGGTTAGGTCAGGGTTAGGTCTGGTATTTGCCATCATCTGGCTCATAGTTTCGCATTTTTCGCTTACTTATTGGCCAGAACCAGGGCGTTTTCTGGTTTGGATCACGTAGTAATGTGGTTCCACACTGCAACAGTGAGTTAAACCTGGATTCAATCTATATTTTAGAGGATAACACCGGTTAGGTCAGGGTTAGGTCTGGTATTTGCCATCATCTGGCTCATACTTTCGCATTTTTCGCATACTTGTTGGCCAGATCCTGGGCGTTTTCTGGGTTGGATCAGGTAGTAGTGTGGTACCCCACTGAAACAGTGAAGTAATCCTGGATTCGATCTATATTTTAGAGGATAATACCGGTTAGGTCAGGGTTAGGTCTGGTATTTGCAATCATCTGGCACATACTTTCGCATTTTTCGCATACTTGTTGGCCAGATCCTGGGCGTTTTCTGGGTTGGATCACGTAGTAATGTGGTGCCACACTGCAACAGTGAGTTAAACCTGGATTCAATCTATATTTTAGAGGATAACACCGGTTAGGTCAGGGTTAGGTCTGGTATTTGCCATCATCTGGCTCATACTTTCGCATTTTTCGCATACTTGTTGGCCAGATCCTAGGCGCTTTCTGGGTTGGATCAGGTAGTAATGTGGTACCACACTGAAACAGTGAGTTAATCCTGGATTCGATCTATATATTAGAGGGTAACACCGGTTAGGTTTGGGTTAGGTCTGGTATTTGCCATCATCTGGCTTATACTTTCGCATATTTCGCATACTTGTTGGCCAGATCCTGGCCGTTTTCTGGGTTGGATCACGTAGTAATGTGGCACCACACTGCAACAGTGAGTTAAACCTGGATTCAATCTATATTTTAAAGGAGAACACCGACTAGGTCAGGGTTAGGTCTGGTATTTGCCATCATCCGGCTCATACTTTCGCATATTTCGCATACTTGTTGGCCAGATCCTGGCCGTTTTCTGGGTTGGATCACGTAGTAATGTGGCACCACACTGCAACAGTGAGTTAAACCTGGATACAATCTATACTTTAGCGAATAACACCGGTTAGGTCAGGGTTAGGTCTGGTACTTGCCATCATCTGGCTCATACTTTCGCATTTTACGCATACTTGTTGGCCAGATCCTGGGCATTTTCTGGTTTGGATCACGTAGCAATGAGGTTCCGCACTGCAACAGTGATTTAAACCTGGATTCAATCTATATTTTAGAGGATAACACCGGTTAGTACAGGGTTAGGTCTGGTATTTGCCATCATCCGGCTCATACTATCGCATATTTCGCATACTTATTGGCCAGATCCTGGGCGCTTTCTGAGTTGGATCACGTAGTAATGTGGCACCACACTGCAACAGTGAGTTAAACCTGGATTCAATCTATATTTTAAAGGAGAACACCGACTAGGTCAGGGTTAGGTCTGGTATTTGCCATCATCCGGCTCATACTTTCGTATATTTCGCATACTTGTTGGCCAGATCCTGGCCGTTTTCTGGGTTGGATCACGTAGTAATGTGGCACCACACTGCAACAGTGAGTTAAACCTGGATTCAATCTATATTTTAAAGGAGAACACCGACTAGGTCAGGGTTAGGTCTGGTATTTGCCATCATCCGGCTCATACTTTCGCATATTTCGCATACTTGTTGGCCAGATCCTGGCCGTTTTCTGGGTTGGATCACGTAGTAATGTGGCACCACACTGCAACAGTGAGTTAAACCTGGATACAATCTATACTTTAGAGGATAACACCGGTTAGGTCAGGGTTAGGTCTGGTACTTGCCATCATCTGGCTCATACTTTCGCATTTTACGCATACTTGTTGGCCAGATCCTGGGCGCTTTCTGGTTTGGTTCACGTAGTAATGTGGCACCACACTGCAACAGTGAGGTAAACCTGGATTCAATCTATATTTTAGAGGATAACACGGGCTAGGTCAGTGTTAGTTCTGGTATTTGCCATCATCTGGCTCATAGTTTCGCATTTTACGCATACTTGTTGGCCAGATCCTGGCCGTTTTCTGGGTTGGATCACGTAGTAATGTGGCACCACACTGCAACAGTGAGGTAAACCTGGATTCAATCTATATTTTAGAGGATAACACGGGCTAGGTCAGTGTTAGTTCTGGTATTTGCCATCATCTGGCTCATAGTTTCGCATTTTTCGCATACTTGTTGGCCAGATCCTGGGCGTTTTCTGGTTTGGATCACGCGGTAATGTGGTACCACACTGAAACAGTGAGTTTATCTAGGATACAATCTATGTTTTAGAGGATATCACCGGTTAGGTCAGGGTTAGGTCTGTTATTTGCCATCATCTGGCTTATAGTTTTGCATTTTTCGCATACTTGTCGGCCAGATCCTGGGCGTTTTCTGGTTTGGATCACGTAGTAATGTGGTTCCACACTGCAACAGTGGGTTAAACCTGGATACAATCTATATTTTAGAGGATAACACCGGTTAGGTCAGGGTTAGGTTGGTATTTGCCATCATCTGGCTCATAATTTCGAATTTTTCGCATACTTATTGGCCAGATCCTGGGCGTTTTCTGGTTTGGACCACGCAGTAATGTGGTTCCACGATGCATCAGTGAGTTTAACCTGAATACAATCTATATTTTAGAGGATAGCACCGGCTAGGTCAGGGTTAGGTCTGGTATTTGCCATCATCTGGCTCATACTTTCGCATTCTTCGCATCCTTGTTAGTCAGATCCTGGGCGTTTTCTGGTTTGGATCACGTAGTAGTGTGGTACCCCACTGAAACAGTGATGTAATCCTGGATACAATCTATACTTTAGAGGATAACACCGGTTAGGTCAGGGTTAGGTCTGGTATTTGCCATCATCTGGCTCATACTTTCGCATTTTTCGCATACTTTTCGGCCAGATCCTGGGCAGTTTCTGGTTTGGATCACGTAGTAATGTGGTTCCACACTGCAACAGTGAGTTAAACCTGGATACAATCTATATTTTAGAGGATAACACTGGTTAGGTCAGGGTTAGGTCTGGTATTTGTCTTCATCTGGCTCATTCTTTCGCATTTTTCGCATACTTTTTGACCAGATCCTGGGCGTTTTCTGGTATGGATCACGCGGCAATGTGGTACCACACAGAAACAGTGAGTTTATCTAGGATACAATCTATATTTTAGAGGATAACACCGGTTAGGTCAGGGTTAGGTCTGTTATTTGCCATCATCTGGCTTATATTTTCGCATTTTTCGCATACTTATTGGCCAGATCCTGGGCGTTTTCTGGTTTGGACCACGCAGTAATGTGGTTCCACGCTGCATCAGTGAGTTAAACCTGAATACAATCTATATTTTAGAGGATAACACCGGCTAGGTCAGGGTTAGGTCTGGTATTTGCCATCATCTGGCTCATACTTTCGCATTTTTCGCATACTTGTTGGTCAGATCCTGGGCGTTTTCTGGGTTGTATCAGGTAGTAGTGTGGTACCCCACTGAAACAGTGAAGTAATCCTGGATTCGATCTATATATTAGAGGGTAACACCGGTTAGGTTAGGGTTAGGTCTGGTATTTGTCTTCATCTGGCTCATTCTTTCGCATTTTTCGCATACTTTTTGACCAGATCCTGGGCGTTTTCTGGTATGGATCACGCGGCAATGTGGTACCACACAGAAACAGTGAGTTTATCTAGGATACAATCAATATTTTAGAGGATAGCACCGGTTAGGTCAGGGTTAGGTCTGTTATTTGCCATCATCTGGCTCATACTTTCGCATTTTTCGCATACTTTTCGGCCAGATCCTGGGCAGTTTCTGGTTTGGATCACGTAGTAATGTGGTTCCACACTGCAACAGTGGGTTAAACCTGGATACAATCTATATTTTAGAGGATAACACCGGTTAGGTCAGGGTTAGGTTGGTGTTTGCCATCATCTGGCTCATAATTTCGAATTTTTCGCATACTTGTTGGCCAGATCCTGGGCGTTTTCTGGTTTGGACCACGTAGTAATGTGGTTCCACGCTGCATCAGTGAGTTAAACCTGAATACAATCTATATTTTAGAGGATAACACCGGCTAGGTCAGGGTTAGGTCTGGTATTTGCCATCATCTGGCTCATACTTTCGCATTTTTCGCATACTTGTTGGACAGATCCTTGGCGTTTTCTGGGTTGGATCAGGTAGTAGTGTGGTACCGCACTGAAACAGTAAGGTAATCCTGGATTCGATCTATATATTAGAGGGTAACACCGGTTAGGTTAGGGTTAGGTCTGGTATTTGCCATCTTCTGGCTCATGCTTTCGCATTTTTCGCATACTTTTTGGCCAGATCCTGGGCGTTTTCTGGTTTGGATCAGGTAGTAGCGTGGTGCCACACTGAAACAGTGAGTTAAGCCTGGATACAATCTATATTTTAGAGGATAACTTCGGCTAGGTCAGGGTTAGGTCTGGTATTTGCCATCATCTGGCTCATACTTTCGCATTTTTCGCATACTTGTTGGTCAGATACTGGGCGTTTTCTGGTTTGGATCACGTAGTAGTGTGGTACCCCACTGAAACAGTGATGTAATCCTGGATACAATCTATACTTTAGAGGATAACACCGGTTAGGTCAGGGTTAGGTCTGGTATTTGCCATCATCTGGCTCATACTTTCGCATTTTTCGCATACTTTTCGGCCAGATCCTGGGCGTTTTCTGGTATGGATCACGCGGTAATGTGGTACCACACTGAAACAGTGAGTTTATCTAGGATACAATCTATATTTTAGAGGATATCACCGGTTAGGTCAGGGTTAGGTCTGTTATTTGCCATCATCTGGCTTATAGTTTCGCATTTTTCGCATACTTATTGGCCAGATCCTGGGCGTTTTCTGGTTTGGACCACGCAGTAATGTGGTTCCACGCTGCATCAGTGAGTTAAACCTGAATACAATCTATATTTTAGAGGATAACTTCGGCTAGGTCAGGGTTAGGTCTGGTATTTGCCATCATCTGGCTCATACTTTCGCATTTTTCGCATACTTGTTGGTCAGATACTGGGCGTTTTCTGGGTTGTATCAGGTAGTAGTGTGGTACCCCACTGAAACAGTGAAGTAATCCTGAATTCGATCTATATTTTAGAGGATAACACCGGTTAGGTCAGGGTTAGGTCTGGTATTTGCCATCATCTGGCTCATAGTTTCGCATTTTTCGCTTACTTATTGGCCAGAACCAGGGCGTTTTCTGGTTTGGATCACGTAGTAATGTGGTTCCACACTGCAACAGTGAGTTAAACCTGGATTCAATCTATATTTTAGAGGATAACACCGGTTAGGTCAGGGTTAGGTCTGGTATTTGCCATCATCTGGCTCATACTTTCGCATTTTTCGCATACTTGTTGGCCAGATCCTGGGCGTTTTCTGGGTTGGATCAGGTAGTAGTGTGGTACCCCACTGAAACAGTGAAGTAATCCTGGATTCGATCTATATTTTAGAGGATAATACCGGTTAGGTCAGGGTTAGGTCTGGTATTTGCAATCATCTGGCACATACTTTCGCATTTTTCGCATACTTGTTGGCCAGATCCTGGGCGTTTTCTGGGTTGGATCACGTAGTAATGTGGTGCCACACTGCAACAGTGAGTTAAACCTGGATTCAATCTATATTTTAGAGGATAACACCGGTTAGGTCAGGGTTAGGTCTGGTATTTGCCATCATCTGGCTCATACTTTCGCATTTTTCGCATACTTGTTGGCCAGATCCTAGGCGCTTTCTGGGTTGGATCAGGTAGTAATGTGGTACCACACTGAAACAGTGAGTTAATCCTGGATTCGATCTATATATTAGAGGGTAACACCGGTTAGGTTTGGGTTAGGTCTGGTATTTGCCATCATCTGGCTTATACTTTCGCATATTTCGCATACTTGTTGGCCAGATCCTGGCCGTTTTCTGGGTTGGATCACGTAGTAATGTGGCACCACACTGCAACAGTGAGTTAAACCTGGATTCAATCTATATTTTAAAGGAGAACACCGGTTAGTACAGGGTTAGGTCTGGTATTTGCCATCATCCGGCTCATACTATCGCATATTTCGCATACTTATTGGCCAGATCCTGGGCATTTTCTGGTTTGGATCACGTAGCAATGAGGTTCCGCACTGCAACAGTGATTTAAACCTGGATTCAATCTATATTTTAGAGGATAACACCGGTTAGTACAGGGTTAGGTCTGGTATTTGCCATCATCCGGCTCATACTATCGCATATTTCGCATACTTATTGGCCAGATCCTGGGCGCTTTCTGAGTTGGATCACGTAGTAATGTGGCACCACACTG
The DNA here is from genome assembly GCF_051014445.1 of Colletes latitarsis. Taxonomy (NCBI): domain Eukaryota; kingdom Metazoa; phylum Arthropoda; class Insecta; order Hymenoptera; family Colletidae; genus Colletes; species Colletes latitarsis. The sequence goes on from NW_027488371.1 coordinate 11,757,550, forward strand.
CAACAGTGAGTTAAACCTGGATTCAATCTATATTTTAAAGGAGAACACCGACTAGGTCAGGGTTAGGTCTGGTATTTGCCATCATCCGGCTCATACTTTCGCATATTTCGCATACTTGTTGGCCAGATCCTGGCCGTTTTCTGGGTTGGATCACGTAGTAATGTGGCACCACACTGCAACAGTGAGTTAAACCTGGATTCAATCTATATTTTAAAGGAGAACACCGACTAGGTCAGGGTTAGGTCTGGTATTTGCCATCATCCGGCTCATACTTTCGCATATTTCGCATACTTGTTGGCCAGATCCTGGCCGTTTTCTGGGTTGGATCACGTAGTAATGTGGCACCACACTGCAACAGTGAGTTAAACCTGGATACAATCTATACTTTAGAGGATAACACCGGTTAGGTCAGGGTTAGGTCTGGTACTTGCCATCATCTGGCTCATACTTTCGCATTTTACGCATACTTGTTGGCCAGATCCTGGGCGCTTTCTGGTTTGGTTCACGTAGTAATGTGGCACCACACTGCAACAGTGAGGTAAACCTGGATTCAATCTATATTTTAGAGGATAACACGGGCTAGGTCAGTGTTAGTTCTGGTATTTGCCATCATCTGGCTCATAGTTTCGCATTTTTCGCATACTTATTGGCCAGATCCTGGGCGCTTTCTGAGTTGGATCACGTAGTAATGTGGTTCCACATTGCAACAGTGAGTTAAACCTGGATACAATCTATATTTTAGAGGATAACACCGGTTAGGTCAGGGTTAGGTCTGGTATTTGCCATCATCTGGCTCATACTTTCGCATTTATCGCATACTTGTTGGCCAGATCCTGGGCGTTTTCTGGGTTGGATCACGTAGTAATGTGGTGCCACACTGCAACAGTGAGTTAAACCTGGATTCAATCTATGTTTTAGAGGATAACACCGGTTAGGTCAGGGTTAGGTCTGGTATTTGCCATCATCTGGCTCATACTTTCGTATTTTTCGCATACTTGTTGGCCAGATCCTGGCCGTTTTCTGGGTTGGATCACGTAGTAATGTGGCACCACACTGCAACAGTGAGTTAAACCTGGATTCAATCTATATTTTAGAGGAGAACACCGACTAGGTCAGGGTTAGGTCTGGTATTTGCCATCATCTGGCTCATACTTTCGCCTTTTCATCTACTTGTTGGCCAGATCCTTGGCGCTTTCTGGGTTGGATCAGTTAGTAGTGCGGTACCGCACTGAAACAGTAAGGTAATCCTGGATTCGATCTATATATTAGAGGGTAACACCGGTTAGGTCAGGGTTAGGTCTGGTATTTGCCATCATCTGGCTCATACCTTCGCATTTTTCGATTACTTATTGGCCAGAACCAGGGCGTTTTCTGGTTTGGATCACGTAGTAATGTGGTGCCACACTGCAACAGTGAGTTAAACCTAGATTCAATCTATATTTTAGAGCATAACACAGACTAGGTCGGTGTTAGGTCTGGTATTTGCCATCATCTGGCTCATAGTTTCGCATTTTTCGCTTACTTATTGGCCAGAACCAGGGCGTTTTCTGGTTTGGATCACGTAGTAATGTGGTTCCACACTGCAACAGTGAGGTAAACCTGGATACAATCTATATTTCAGAAGATAACACCGGTTAGGTCAGAGTTAGGTCTGGTATTTGCCATCATCTGGCTCATACTTTCGCATTTTTCGCATACTTGTTGGCCAGATCCTTGGCGCTTTCTGGGTTGGATCAGGTAGCAATGTGGTACCACACTGAAACAGTGAGTTAATCCTGGATTCGATCTATATATTAGAGGGTAACACCGGTTAGGTTCGGGTTAGGTCTGGTATTTGCCATCATCTGGCTTATACTTTCGCATATTTGGCATACTTGTTGGCCAGATCCTGGCCGTTTTCTGGGTTGGATCACGTAGTGATGTGGCACCACACTGCAACAGTGAGTTAAACCTGGATTCAATCTATATTTTAAAGGAGAACACCGACTAGGTCAGGGTTAGGTCTGGTATTTGCCATCATCTGGCTCATACTTTCGCATTTTTCGCATACTTCTTGGCCAGATCCTGGGCGTTTTCTGGTTTGGATCACGTAGTAATGTGGTTCCACACTGCAACAGTGAGTTAAACCTGGATTCAATCTATATTTTAGAGGATAACACCGGTTAGGTCAGGGTTAGGTCTGGTATTTGCCATCATCTGGCTCATACTTTCGCATTTTTCGCATACTTGTTGGCCAGATCCTGGGCGTTTTCTGGGTTGGATCAGGTAGTAGTGTGGTACCCCACTGAAACAGTGAAGTAATCCTGGATTCGATCTATATTTTAGAGGATAATACCGGTTAGGTCAGGGTTAGGTCTGGTATTTGCAATCATCTGGCACATACTTTCGCATTTTTCGCATACTTGTTGGCCAGATCCTGGGCGTTTTCTGGTTTGGATCACGCGGTAATGTGGTACCACACTGAAACAGTGAGTTTATCTAGGATACAATCTATGTTTTAGAGGATATCACCGGTTATGTCAGGGTTAGGTCTGGTATTTGCCATCATCTGGCTCATAGTTTCGCATTTTTCGCTTACTTATTGGCCAGAACCAGGGCGTTTTCTGGTTTGGATCACGTAGTAATGTGGTTCCACACTGCAACAGTGAGGTAAACCTGGATTCAATCTATATTTTAGAGGATAACACCGGTTAGGTCAGGGTTAGGTCTGGTATTTGCCATCATCTGGCTCATACTTTCGCATTTTTCGCATACTTGTTGGCCAGATCCTTGGCGCTTTCTGGGTTGGATCAGGTAGCAATGTGGTACCACACTGAAACAGTGAGTTAATCCTGGATTCGATCTATATATTAGAGGGTAACACCGGTTAGGTTCGGGTTAGGTCTGGTATTTGCCATCATCTGGCTTATACTTTCGCATATTTGGCATACTTGTTGGCCAGATCCTGGCCGTTTTCTGGGTTGGATCACGTAGTGATGTGGCACCACACTGCAACAGTGAGTTAAACCTGGATTCAATCTATATTTTAAAGGAGAACACCGACTAGGTCAGGGTTAGGTCTGGTATTTGCCATCATCTGGCTCATACTTTCGCATTTTTCGCATACTTCTTGGCCAGATCCTGGGCGTTTTCTGGTTTGGATCACGTAGTAATGTGGTTCCACACTGCAACAGTGAGTTAAACCTGGATTCAATCTATATTTTAGAGGATAACACCGGTTAGGTCAGGGTTAGGACTGGTATTTGCCATCATCTGGCTCATACTTTCGCATTTTTCGCATACTTGTTGGCCAGATCCTGGGCGTTTTCTGGGTTGGATCAGGTAGTAGTGTGGTACCCCACTGAAACAGTGAAGTAATCCTGGATTCGATCTATATTTTAGAGGATAATACCGGTTAGGTCAGGGTTAGGTCTGGTATTTGCAATCATCTGGCACATACTTTCGCATTTTTCGCATACTTGTTGGCCAGATCCTGGGCGTTTTCTGGTTTGGATCACGCGGTAATGTGGTACCACACTGAAACAGTGAGTTTATCTAGGATACAATCTATGTTTTAGAGGATATCACCGGTTAGGTCAGGGTTAGGTCTGTTATTTGCCATCATCTGGCTTATAGTTTTGCATTTTTCGCATACTTATTGGCCAGATCCTGGGCGTTTTCTGGTTTGGACCACGCAGTAATGTGGTTCCACGATGCATCAGTGAGTTAAACCTGAATACAATCTATATTTTAGGGGATAGCACCGGCTAGGTCAGGGTTAGGTCTGGTATTCGCCATCATCTGGCTCATACTTTCGCATTCTTCGCATACTTGATAGTCAGATCCTGGGCGTTTTCTGGTTTGGATCACGTAGTAGTGTGGTACCCCACTGAAACAGTGATGTAATCCTGGATACAATCTGTACTTTAGAGGATAACACCGGTTAGGTCAGGGTTAGGTCTGGTATTTGCCATCATCTGGCTCATACTTTCGCATTTTTCGCATACTTTTCGGCCAGATCCTGGGCGTTTTCTGGTATGGATCACGCGGCAATGTGGTACCACACAGAAACAGTGAGTTTATCTAGGATACAATCTATATTTTAGAGGATAACACCGGTTAGGTCAGGGTTAGGTCTGTTATTTGCCATCATCTGGCTTATATTTTCGCATTTTTCGCATACTTATTGGCCAGATCCTGGGCGTTTTCTGGTTTGGACCACGCAGTAATGTGGTTCCACGCTGCATCAGTGAGTTAAACCTGAATACAATCTATATTTTAGAGGATAACACCGGCTAGGTCAGGGTTAGGTCTGGTATTTGCCATCATCTGGCTCATACTTTCGCATTTTTCGCATACTTGTTGGTCAGATCCTGGGCGTTTTCTGGGTTGTATCAGGTAGTAGTGTGGTACCCCACTGAAACAGTGAAGTAATCCTGGATTCGATCTATATTTTAGAGGATAACACCGGTTAGGTCAGGGTTAGGTCTGTTATTTGCCATCATCTGGCTTATATTTTCGCATTTTTCGCATACTTGTCGGCCAGATCCTGGGCGTTTTCTGGTTTGGATCACGTAGTAATGTGGTTCCACACTGCAACAGTGGGTTAAACCTGGATACAATCTATATTTTAGAGGATAACACCGGTTAGGTCAGGGTTAGGTTGGTATTTGCCATCATCTGGCTCATAATTTCGAATTTTTCGCATACTTGTTGGCCAGATCCTGGGCGTTTTCTGGTTTGGACCACGTAGTAATGTGGTTCCACGCTGCATCAGTGAGTTAAACCTGAATACAATCTATATTTTAGAGGATAACACCGGCTAGGTCAGGGTTAGGTCTGGTATTTGCCATCATCTGGCTCATACTTTCGCATTTTTGGCATACTTGTTGGACAGATCCTTGGCGTTTTCTGGGTTGGATCAGGTAGTAGTGTGGTACCGCACTGAAACAGTAAGGTAATCCTGGATTCGATCTATATATTAGAGGGTAACACCGGTTAGGTTAGGGTTAGGTCTGGTATTTGCCATCTTCTGGCTCATGCTTTCGCATTTTTCGCATACTTTTTGGCCAGATCCTGGGCGTTTTCTGGTTTGGATCAGGTAGTAGCGTGGTGCCACACTGAAACAGTGAGTTAAGCCTGGATACAATCTATATTTTAGAGGATAACACTGGTTAGGTCAGGGTTAGGTCTGGTATTTGTCTTCATCTGGCTCATTCTTTCGCATTTTTCGCATACTTTTTGACCAGATCCTGGGCGTTTTCTGGTATGGATCACGCGGTAATGTGGTACCACACTGAAACAGTGAGTTTATCTAGGATACAATCTATATTTTAGAGGATATCACCGGTTAGGTCAGGGTTAGGTCTGTTATTTGCCATCATCTGGCTTATAGTTTCGCATTTTTCGCATACTTATTGGCCAGATCCTGGGCGTTTTCTGGTTTGGACCACGCAGTAATGTGGTTCCACGCTGCATCAGTGAGTTAAACCTGAATACAATCTATATTTTAGAGGATAACTTCGGCTAGGTCAGGGTTAGGTCTGGTATTTGCCATCATCTGGCTCATACTTTCGCATTTTTCGCATACTTGTTGGTCAGATACTGGGCGTTTTGTGGGTTGTATCAGGTAGTAGTGTGGTACCCCACTGAAACAGTGAAGTAATCCTGAATTCGATCTATATTTTAGAGGATAACACCGGTTAGGTCAGGGTTAGGTCTGGTATTTGCAATCATCTGGCTCATACTTTCGCATTTTTCGCATACTTCTTGGCCAGATCCTGGGCGTTTTCTGGTTTGGATCACGTAGTAATGTGGTTCCACACTGCAAGAGTGAGATAAACCTGGATACAATCTATATTTTAGAAGATAACACCGGTTAGGTTTGGGTTAGGTCTGGTATTTGCTATCATCTGGCTCATACTTCCGCATTTTTCGCATACTTGTTGGCCAGATCCTGGGCGATTTCTGAGTTGGATCACGTAGTAATGTGGTGCCACACTGCAACAGTGAGTTGAACCTGGATTCAATCTATATTTTAGAGGATAACACCGACTAGGTCGGTGTTAGGTCTGGTATTTGCCATCATCTGGCTCATAGTTTCGCATTTTTCGCTTACTTATTGGCCAGAACCAGGGCGTTTTCTGGTTTGGATCACGTAGTAATGTGGTTCCACACTGCAACAGTGAGTTAAACCTGGATTCAATCTATATTTTAGAGGATAACACCGGTTAGGTCAGGGTTAGGTCTGGTATTTGCCATCATCTGGCTCATACTTTCGCATTTTTCGCATACTTGTTGGCCAGATCCTGGGCGTTTTCTGGGTTGGATCAGGTAGTAGTGTGGTACCCCACTGAAACAGTGAAGTAATCCTGGATTCGATCTATATTTTAGAGGATAATACCGGTTAGGTCAGGGTTAGGTCTGGTATTTGCAATCATCTGGCACATACTTTCGCATTTTTCGCATACTTGTTGGCCAGATCCTGGTCGTTTTCTGGTTTGGATCACGCGGTAATGTGGTACCACACTGAAACAGTGAGTTTATCTAGGATACAATCTATGTTTTAGAGGATATCACCGGTTAGGTCAGGGTTAGGTCTGTTATTTGCCATCATCTGGCTTATAGTTTTGCATTTTTCGCATACTTATTGGCAAGATCCTGGGCGTTTTCTGGTTTGGACCACGCAGTAATGTGGTTCCACGATGCATCAGTGAGTTAAACCTGAATACAATCTATATTTTAGAGGATAACACCGGCTAGGTCAGGGTTAGGTCTGGTATTTGCCATCATCTGGCTCATACTTTCGCATTCTTCGCATACTTGTTTGTCAGATCCTGGGCGTTTTCTGGTTTGGATCACGTAGTAGTGTGGTAGCCCACTGAAACAGTGATGTAATCCTGGATACATCCTATACTTTAGAGGATAACACCGGTTAGGTTAGGGTTAGGTCTGGTATTTGCCATCATCTGGCTCATACTTTCGCATTTTTCGCATACTTTTCGGCCAGATCCTGGGCAGTTTCTGGTTTGGATCACGTAGTAATGTGGTTCCACACTGCAAGAGTGAGATAAACCTGGATCCAATCTATATTTTAGAAGATAACACCGGTTAGGTCAGAGTTAGGTCTGGTATTTGCCATCATCTGGCTCATACTTTCGCATTTTTCGCATACTTGTTGGACAGATCCTTGGCGTTTTCTGGGTTGGATCAGGTAGTAGTGTGGTACCGCACTGAAACAGTAAGGTAATCCTGGATTCGATCTATATATTAGAGGGTAACACCGGTTAGGTTAGGGTTAGGTCTGGTATTTGCCATCATCTGGCTCATGCTTTCGCATTTTTCGCATACTTTTTGGCCAGATCCTGGGCGTTTTCTGGTTTGGATCAGGTAGTAGCGTGGTGCCACACTGAAACAGTGAGTTAAGCCTGGATACAATCTATATTTTAGAGGATAACACTGGTTAGGTCAGGGTTAGGTCTGGTATTTGTCTTCATCTGGCTCATTCTTTCGCATTTTTCGCATACTTTTTGACCAGATCCTGGGCGTTTTCTGGTATGGATCACGCGGTAATGTGGTACCACACTGAAACAGTGAGTTTATCTAGGATACAATCTATATTTTAGAGGATATCACCGGTTAGGTCAGGGTTAGGTCTGTTATTTGCCATCATCTGGCTTATAGTTTCGCATTTTTCGCATACTTATTGGCCAGATCCTGGGCGTTTTCTGGTTTGGACCACGCAGTAATGTGGTTCCACGCTGCATCAGTGAGTTAAACCTGAATACAATCTATATTTTAGAGGATAACTTCGGCTAGGTCAGGGTTAGGTCTGGTATTTGCCATCATCTGGCTCATACTTTCGCATTCTTCGCATACTTGTTTGTCAGATCCTGGGCGTTTTCTGGTTTGGATCACGTAGTAGTGTGGTACCCCACTGAAACAGTGATGTAATCCTGGATACATCCTATACTTTAGAGGATAACACCGGTTAGGTCAGGGTTAGGTCTGGTATTTGCCATCATCTGGCTCATACTTTCGCATTTTTCGCATACTTCTTGGCCAGATCCTGGGCGTTTTCTGGTTTGGATCACGTAGTAATGTGGTTCCACACTGCAAGAGTGAGATAAACCTGGATACAATCTATATTTTAGAAGATAACACCGGTTAGGTCAGAGTTAGGTCTGGTATTTGCCATCATCTGGCTCATACTTTCGCATTTTTCGCATACTTGTTGGACAGATCCTTGGCGTTTTCTGGGTTGGATCAGGTAGTAGTGTGGTACCGCACTGAAACAGTGAAGTAATCCTGGAATCGATCTATGTATTAGAGGGTAACACCGGTCAGGTTTGGGTTAGGTCTGGTATTTGCTATCATCTGGCTCATACTTCCGCATTTTTCGCATACTTGTTGGCCAGATCCTGGGCAATTTCTGAGTTGGATCACGTAGTAATGTGGTTCCACACTGCAACAGTGAGTTAAACCTGGATTCAATCTATATTTTAGAGGATAACACCGGTTAGGTCAGGGTTAGGTCTGGTATTTGCCATCATCTGGCTCATACTTTCGCATTTTTCGCATACTTGTTGGCCAGATCCTGGGCGTTTTCTGGGTTGGATCAGGTAGTAGTGTGGTACCCCACTGAAACAGTGAAGTAATCCTGGATTCGATCTATATTTTAGAGGATAATACCGGTTAGGTCAGGGTTAGGTCTGGTATTTGTCTTCATCTGGCTCATTCTTTCGCATTTTTCGCATACTTTTTGACCAGATCCTGGGCGTTTTCTGGTATGGATCACGCGGTAATGTGGTACCACACTGAAACAGTGAGTTTATCTAGGATACAATCTATGTTTTAGAGGATATCACCGGTTAGGTCAGGGTTAGGTCTGTTATTTGCCATCATCTGGCTTATAGTTTCGCATTTTTCGCATACTTATTGGCAAGATCCTGAGCGTTTTCTGGTTTGGACCACGCAGTAATGTGGTTCCACGATGCATCAGTGAGTTAAACCTGAATACAATCTATATTTTAGAGGATAACACCGGCTAGGTCAGGGTTAGGTCTGGTATTTTCCATCATCTGGCTCATACTTTCGCATTCTTCGCATACTTGTTTGTCAGATCCTGGGCGTTTTCTGGTTTGGATCACGTAGTAGTGTGGTACCCCACTGAAACCGTGATGTAATCCTGGATACATCCTATACTTTAGAGGATAACACCGGTTAGGTCAGGGTTAGGTCTGGTATTTGCCATCATCTGGCTCATACTTTCGCATTTTTCGCATACTTTTCGGCCAGATCCTGGGCAGTTTCTGGTTTGGATCACGTAGTAATGTGGTTCCACACTGCAACAGTGAGTTAAACCTGGATACAATCTATATTTTAGAGGATAACGCTGGTTAGGTCAGGGTTAGGTCTGGTATTTGTCTTCATCTGGCTCATTCTTTCGCATTTTTCGCATACTTTTTGACCAGATCCTGGGCGTTTTCTGGTATGGATCACGCGGCAATGTGGTACCACACAGAAACAGTGAGTTTATCTAGGATACAATCTATATTTTAGAGGATAACACCGGTTAGGTCAGGGTTAGGTTTTTTATTTGCCATCATCTGGCTTATATTTTCGCATTTTTCGCATACTTATTGGCCAGATCCTGGGCGTTTTCTGGTTTGGACCACGCAGTAATATGGTTCCACGCTGCATCAGTGAGTTAAACCTGAATACAATCTATATTTTAGAGGATAACACCGGCTAGGTCAGGGTTAGGTCTGGTATTTGCCATCATCTGGCTCATACTTTCGCATTTTTCGCATACTTGTTGGTCAGATCCTGGGCGTTTTCTGGGTTGTATCAGGTAGTAGTGTGGTACCCCACTGAAACAGTGAAGTAATCCTGGATTCGATCTATATTTTAGAGGATAACACCGGTTAGGTCAGGGTTAGGTCTGGTATTTGCAATCATCTGGCTCATACTTTCGCATTTTTCGCATACTTCTTGGCCAGATCCTGGGCGTTTTCTGGTTTGGATCACGTAGTAATGTGGTTCCACACTGCAAGAGTGAGATAAACCTGGATCCAATCTATATTTTAGAAGATAACACCGGTTAGGTCAGAGTTAGGTCTGGTATTTGCCATCATCTGGCTCATACTTTCGCATTTTTCGCATACTTGTTGGACAGATCCTTGGCGTTTTCTGGGTTGGATCAGGTAGTAGTGTGGTACCGCACTGAAACAGTAAGGTAATCCTGGATTCGATCTATATATTAGAGGGTAACACCGGTTAGGTTAGGATTAGGTCTGGTATTTGCCATCATCTGGCTCATGCTTTCGCATTTTTCGCATACTTTTTGGCCAGATCATGGGCGTTTTCTGGTTTGGATCAGGTAGTAGCGTGGTGCCACACTGAAACAGTGAGTTAAGCCTGGATACAATCTATATTTTAGAGGATAACACTGGTTAGGTCAGGGTTAGGTCTGGTATTTGTCTTCATCTGGCTCATTCTTTCGCATTTTTCGCATACTTTTTGACCAGATCCTGGGCGTTTTCTGGTATGGATCACGCGGTAATGTGGTACCACACTGAAACAGTGAGTTTATCTAGGATACAATCTATATTTTAGAGGATATCACCGGTTAGGTCAGGGTTAGGTCTGTTATTTGCCATCATCTGGCTTATAGTTTCGCATTTTTCGCATACTTATTGGCCAGATCCTGGGCGTTTTCTGGTTTGGACCACGCAGTAATGTGGTTCCACGCTGCATCAGTGAGTTAAACCTGAATACAATCTATATTTTAGAGGATAACTTCGGCTAGGTCAGGGTTAGGTCTGGTATTTGCCATCATCTGGCTCATACTTTCGCATTTTTCGCATACTTGTTGGTCAGATCCTGGGCGTTTTCTGGGTTGTATCAGGTAGTAGTGTGGTACCCCACTGAAACAGTGAAGTAATCCTGGATTCGATCTATATTTTAGAGGATAACACCGGTTAGGTCAGGGTTAGGTCTGGTATTTGCAATCATCTGGCTCATACTTTCGCATTTTTCGCATACTTCTTGGCCAGATCCTGGGCGTTTTCTGGTTTGGATCACGTAGTAATGTGGTTCCACACTGCAAGAGTGAGATAAACCTGGATACAATCTATATTTTAGAAGATAACACCGGTTAGGTCAGAGTTAGGTCTGGTATTTGCCATCATCTGGCTCATACTTTCGCATTTTTCGCATACTTGTTGGACAGATCCTTGGCGTTTTCTGGTTTGGATCACGTAGCAATGAGGTTCCGCACTGCAACAGTGAGTTAAACCTGGATTCAATCTATATTTTAGAGGATAACACCGGTTAGGACAGGGTTAGGTCTGGTATTTGCCATCATCCGGCACATACTCTCGCATATTTCGCAAACTTGTTGGCCAGATCCTGGGCGTTTTCTGGTTTGGACCACGCAGTAATGTGGTTCCACGCTGCACCAGTGAGTTAAACCTGAATACAATCTATATTTTAGAGGATAACTTCGGCTAGGTCAGGGTTAGGTCTGGTATTTGCCATCATCTGGCTCATACTTTCGCATTTTTCGCATACTTGTTGGTCAGATCCTGGGCGTTTCCTGGGTTGGATCAGGTAGTAGTGTGGTAGCCCACTGAAACAGTAAAGTAATCCTGGATTCGATCTATATTTTAGAGGATAACACGGGCTAGGTCAGTGCTAGTTCTGGTATTTGCCATCATGTGGCTCATTCTTTCGCATTTTTCGCATACTTGTTGGCCAGATCCTGGGGGTTTTCTGGGTTGGATCAGGTAGTACTGTGGTACCGCACTGAAACATTGTAGTAATCCTGGATTCGGTCTATATATTAGAGGGTAACACCGGTTACGTTTGTGATAGGTCTGGTATTTGCCATCATCAGGCTCATACTTTCACATATTTCGCATACTTGTTGGCCAGATCCTGCGCGTTTTCTGGTTTGGATCACGTAGTAATGTGGTTCCACACTGCGACAGTGAGTTAAACCTGGATACAATCTATATTTTAGAAGATAACACCGGTTAGGTCAGGGTTAGGTCTGGTAATTGCCATCATCTGGCTCATACTTTCGCATTTTTCGCATACTTGTTGGACAGATCCTTGGCGTTTTCTGGGTTGGATCAGGTAGTAGTGTGGTACCGCACTGAAACAGTGAAGTAATCCTGGATTCGATCTATGTATTAGAGGGTAACACCGGTTAGGTTTGGGTTAGGTCTGGTATTTGCCATCATCTGGCTCATACTTTCGACTTTCGCATACTTGTTGGCCAGATCCTGGGCGTTTTCTGGTTTGGATCACGTAGTAATGTGGTACCACACTGAAAGAGTCAGTTAATCCTGGATTCGACCTATATATTAGAGGGTAACACCGGTTAGGTTTGGGTTAGGTCTGGCATTTGCCATCATCTGGCTCACACTTTCGCATTTTTCGCATACTTGTTGGCTAGATCCTGGGCGTTTTCTGGCTTGGATCACATAGTAATGTGGTGCCACACTGCAACAGTGTGCCAAACCTGGATTCAATCTATATTTTAGAGGATAACACCGGTTAGGTCAGGGTTAGGTCTGGTATTTGCCATCACCTGGCCATACTTTCACATTTTTCGCATACTTATTGGCCAGATCCTGGGCGTCTTCTGGTTTGGATCACGTAGTATTGTGGCACCACACTGCAATGGTGAGTTAAACCTGGATGCAATCAATATTTTAGAGGAGAACACCGGCTAGGTCAGGGTAAGGTCTGGTATTTGCCATCATCTGACTCATGCTTTCGCATTTTTCGCATACTTGTTGGACAGATCCTGAGCGTTTTCTGGTTTGGATCACGTAGTAATGTGATTCCACACTGCAACAGTGAGTTAAACCTGGGTACAATCTATATTTTAGAGGATAACACCGGTTAGGTCAGCGTTAGGTCTGGTATTTGCCATCATCTGGCTCATACTTTCACATTTTTCGCATACTTATTGGCCAGATCCTGGGCGTTTTCTGGTTTGGATCAGGTAGTAGTGTGGTGCCACACTGAAACAGTGAGTTAAGCCTGGATACAATCTATATTTTAGAGGATAACACTGGTTAGGTCAGGGTTAGGTCTGGTATTTGTCTTCATCTGGCTCATTCTTTCGCATTTTTCGCATACTTTTTGACCAGATCCTGGGCGTTTTCTGGTATGGATCACGCGGTAACGTGGTACCACACTGAAACAGTGAGTTTATCTAGGATACAATCTATATTTTAGAGGATATCACCGGTTAGGTCAGGGTTAGGTCTGTTATTTGCCATCATCTGGCTTATAGTTTCGCATTTTTCGCATACTTATTGGCCAGATCCTGGGCGTTTTCTGGTTTGGACCACGCAGTAATGTGGTTCCAAGCTGCATCAGTGAGTTAAACCTGAATACAATCTATATTTTAGAGGATAACTTCGGCTAGGTCAGGGTTAGGTCTGGTATTTGCCATCATCTGGCTCATACTTTCTCATTTTTCGCATACTTGTTGGTCAGATCCTGGGCGTTTTCTGGGTTGGATCAGGTAGTTGTGTGGTAGCCCACTGAAACAGTGAAGTAATCCTGGATTCGATCTATATTTTAGAGGATAACACCGGTTTGGTCAGGGTTAGGTCTGGTATTTGCAATCATCTGGCTCATACTTTCGCATTTTTCGCATACTTGTTGGCCAGATCCTGGGCGTTCTCTGGTTTGGATCACGTAGTAATGTGGTTCCACACTGCAACAGTGAGTAAAACCTGGATACGATCTATATTTTAGAGGATAACACCGGTTAGGTCAGGGTTAGGTCTGGTATTTGCCATCATCTGGCTCATACTTTCGCATTTTTCGCATACTTGTTGGTCAGATCCTTGGCGTTTTCTGGGTTGGATCAGGTAGTAGTGTGGTACCCCACTGAAACAGTGAAGTAATCCTGGATTCGATCTATATTTTATAGGATAACACCGGTTAGGTCAGGGTTAGGTCTGGTATTTGCAATCATCTGGCTCATACTTTCGCATTTTTCGCATACTTCTTGGCCAGATCCTGGGCGTTTTCTGGTTTGGATCACGTAGTAATGTGGTTCCACACTGCAAGAGTGAGATAAACCTGGATACAATCTATATTTTAGAAGATAACACCGGTTAGGTCAGAGTTAGGTCTGGTATTTGCCATCATCTGGCTCATACTTTCGCATTTTTCGCATACTTGTTGGACAGATCCTTGGCGTTTTCTGGGTTGGATCAGGTAGTAGTGTGGTACCGCACTGAAACAGTAAGGTAATCCTGAATTCGATCTATATATTAGAGGGTAACACCGGTTAGGTTAGGGTTAGGTCTGGTATTTGCCATAATCTGGCTCATGCTTTCGCATTTTTCGCATACTTTTTGGCCAGATCCTGGGCGTTTTCTGGTTTGGATCTGGTAGTATTGTGGTGCCACACTGAAACAGTGAGTTAAGCCTGGATACAATCTATATTTTAGAGGATAACACTGGTTAGGTCAGGGTTAGGTCTGGTATTTGTCTTCATCTGGCTCATTCTTTCGCATTTTTCGCATACTTTTTGACCAGATCCTGGGCGTTTTCTGGTATGGATCACGCGGTAATGTGGTACCACACTGAAACAGTGAGTTTATCTAGGATACAATCTATATTTTAGAGGATATCACCGGTTAGGTCAGGGTTAGGTCTGTTATTTGCCATCATCTGGCTTATAGTTTCGCATTTTTCGCATACTTATTGGCCAGATCCTGGGCGTTTTCTGGTTTGGACCACGCAGTAATGTGGTTCCACGCTGCATCAGTGAGTTAAACCTGTATACAATCTATATTTTAGAGGATAACTTCGGCTAGGTCAGAGTTAGGTCTGGTATTTGCCATCATCTGGCTCATACTTTCGCATTTTTCGCATACTTGTTGGTCAGATCCTGGCCGTTTTCTGGGTTGGATCAGGTAGTAGTGTGGTAGCCCACTGAAACAGTAAAGTAATCCTGGATTCGATCTATATTTTAGAGGATAACACCGGTTAGGTCAGGGTTAGGTCTGGTATTTGCAATCATCTGGCTCATACTTTCGCATTTTTCGCATACTTGTTGGCCAGATCCTGGGCGTTCTCTGGTTTGGATCACGTAGTAATGACGTTCCACACTGCAACAGTGAGTAAAACCTGGATACAATCTATATTTTAGAGGATAACACCGGTTAGGTCAGGGTTAGGTCTGGTATTTGCCATCATCTGGCTCATAATTTCGAATTTTTCGCATACTTGTTAGTCAGCTCCTGGGCGTTTTCTGGTTTGGATCACGTAGTAGTGTGGTACCCCACTGAAACAGTGATGTAATCCTGGATACAATCTATATTTTAGAGGATAACACCGGTTAGGTCAGGGTTAGGTCTGGTATTTGCCATCATCCGGCTCATACTTTCGCATATTTCGAATACTTGTTGGCCAGATCCTGGGCGATTTCTGGTTTGGATCACGTAGCAATGTGGCACTACACTGCAACAGTGAGTTAAACCTGGATTCAATCTATATTTTAGAGGATAACACCGGTTAGGTCAGGGTTAGGTCTGGTATTTGCCATCATCTGGCTCATACTTTCGCATTTTTCGCATACTTGTTGGCCAGATCCTGGGCATTTTCTGGTTTGGATCACGTAGCAATGAGGTTCCGCACTGCAACAGTGAGTTAAACCTGGATTCAATCTATATTTTAGAGGATAACACCGGTTAGGACAGGGTTAGGTCTGGTATTTGCCATCATCCGGCACATACTCTCGCATATTTCGCAAATTTGTTGGCCAGATCCTGGGCGTTTTCTGGTTTGGACCACGCAGTAATGTGGTTCCACGCTGCATCAGTGAGTTAAACCTGAATACAATCTATATTTTAGAGGATAACTTCGGCTAGGTCAGGGTTAGGTCTGGTATTTGCCATCATCTGGCTCATACTTTCGCATTTTTCGCATACTTGTTGGTCAGATCCTGGGCGTTTTCTGGGTTGGATCAGGTAGTAGTGTGGTAGCCCACTGAAACAGTAAAGTAATCCTGGATTCGATCTATATTTTAGAGGATAACACGGGCTAGGTCAGTGCTAGTTCTGGTATTTGCCATCATGTGGCTCATTCTTTCGCATTTTTCGCATACTTGTTGGCCAGATCCTGGGGGTTTTCTGGGTTGGATCAGGTAGTACTGTGGTACCGCACTGAAACATTGTAGTAATCCTGGATTCGGTCTATATATTAGAGGGTAACACCGGTTACGTTTGTGATAGGTCTGGTATTTGCCATCATCAGGCTCATACTTTCACATATTTCGCAACCTTGTTGGCCAGATCCTGCGCGTTTTCTGGTTTGGATCACGTAGTAATGTGGTTCCACACTGCGACAGTGAGTTAAACCTGGATACAATCTATATTTTAGAAGATAACACCGGTTAGGTCAGGGTTAGGTCTGGTAATTGCCATCATCTGGCTCATACT
This sequence comes from Colletes latitarsis, assembly GCF_051014445.1. Lineage (NCBI taxonomy): Eukaryota > Metazoa > Arthropoda > Insecta > Hymenoptera > Colletidae > Colletes > Colletes latitarsis. The sequence continues at coordinate 11,774,010 of NW_027488371.1, forward strand.
TTCGCATTTTTCGCAGACTTGTTGGACAGATCCTTGGCGTTTTCTGGGTTGGATCAGGTAGTAGTGTGGTACCGCACTGAAACAGTGAAGTAATCCTGGATTCGATCTATGTATTAGAGGGTAACACCGGTTAGGTTTGGGTTAGGTCTGTTATTTGCCATCATCTGGCTCATACTTTCGACTTTCGCATACTTGTTGGCCAGATCCTGGGCGTTTTCTGGTTTGGATCACGTAGTAATGTGGTACCACACTGAAAGAGTCAGTTAATCCTGGATTCGACCTATATATTAGAGGGTAACACCGGTTAGGTTTGGGTTAGGTCTGGCATTTGCCATCATCTGGCTCACACTTTCGCATTTTTCGCATACTTGTTGGCTAGATCCTGGGCGTTTTCTGGCTTGGATCACATAGTAATGTGGTGCCACACTGCAACAGTGTGCCAAACCTGGATTCAATCTATATTATAGAGGATAACACCGGTTAGGTCAGGGTTAGGTCTGGTATTTGCCATCACCTGGCCATACTTTCACATTTTTCGCATACTTATTGGCCAGATCCTGGGCGTTTTCTGGTTTGGATCACGTAGTATTGTGGCACCACACTGCAATGGTGAGTTAAACCTGGATGCAATCAATATTTTAGAGGAGAACACCGGCTAGGTCCGGGTAAGGTCTGGTATTTGCCATCATCTGGCTCATGCCTTCGAATTTTTCGCATACTTTTTGGCCAGATCCTGGGCGTTTTCTGGTTTGGATCACGCGGTAATGTGGTACGACACTGAAACAGTGAGTTTATCTAGGATTCAATCTATATTTTAGAGGATAACACGGGCTAGGTCAGGGTTAGATCTGGTATTTGCCATCATCTGACTCATGCTTTCGCATTTTTCGCATACTTGTTGGACAGATCCTGGGCGTTTTCTGGTTTGGATCACGTAGTAATGTGGTTCCACACTGCAACAGTGAGTTAAACCTGGATACAATCTATATTTTAGAGGATAACACCGGTTAGGTCAGCGTTAGGTCTGGTATTTGCCATCATCTGGCTCATACTTTCACATTTTTCGCATACTTATTGGCCAGATCCTGGGCGTTTTCTGGTTTGGATCACGTAGTATTGTGGCACCACACTGCAATGGTGAGTTGAACCTGGATGCAATCAATATTTTAGAGGAGAACACCGGTTAGGTCAGGGTTAGATCTGGTATTTGCCATCATCTGACTCATGCTTTCGCATTTTTCGCATACTTGTTGGACAGATCCTGGGCGTTTTCTGGTTTGGATCACGTAGTAATGTGGTTCCACACTGCAACAGTGAGTTAAACCTGGATACAATCTATATTTTAGAGGATAACACCGGTTAGGTCAGCGTTAGGTCTTGTATTTGCCATCATCTGGCTCATACTTTCGCATTTTTCGCATACTTGTTGGACAGATCCTTGGCGTTTTCTGGGTTGGATCAGGTAGTAGTGTGGTACCGCACTGAAACAGTGAAGTAATCCTGGATTCGATCTATATTTTAGAGGATAACACCGGTTAGGTTTGGGTTAGGTCTGATATTTGCCATCATCTAGCTCATACTTTCGCATTCTTCGCACACTTGTTAGTCAGATCCTGGGCGTTTTCTGGGTTGGATCAGGTAGTAGTGTGGTACCCCACTGAAACAGTGAAGTAATCCTGAATTCGATCTATATATTAGAGGGTAACACCGGTTAGGTTTGGGTTAGGTCTGGTATTGGCCATCATCTGGCCCATTCTTTCGCATTTCTCGCATACTTTTTGGCCTGATCCTGGGCGTTTTCTGGTTTGGATCACGCGGTAATGTGGTACCACACTGAAACAGTGAGTTTATATAGGATACAATCTATATTGTAGAGGATAACACCGGTTAGGTCAGGGTTAGGTCTGGTATTTGCCATCATCTGGCACATACTTTCGCATTTCTCGCATACTTGCTGGCCAGATCCTGGGCGTTTTCTGGGTTGGATCACGTAGTAATGTGGTTCCACACTGCAACAGTGAGTTAATCCTGGATACAATCTATATTTTAGAGGATAACACCTGTTAGGTCAGGGTTAGGTCTAGTATTTGCCATCATCTGCGTCATACTTTCGCAATTTTCGCATACTTGTTGGCCTGATCCTGGGCGTTTTCTGGGTTGGAACAGGTAGTAGTGTGGTTCCACACTGCAACAGTGAGTTAAACCTGAATACGATCTATATATTAGAGGGTAACACCGGTTACGTTTGTGATAGGTCTGGTATTTGCCATCATCAGGCTCATACTTTCGCATAATTCGCATACTTGTTGGCCAGATCCTGGGCGTTTTCTGGTTTGGATCACGTAGTAACGTGGTTCCACACTGCAACAGTGAGTTAAACCTGGATACAATCTATATTTTAGAAGATAACACCGGTTAGGTCAGGGTTAGGTCTGGTATTTGCCATCATCTGGCTCATACTTTCGCATTATCGCATACTTGTTGGACAGATCCTTGGCGTTTTCTGGGTTGGATCAGGTAGTAGTGTGGTACCGCACTGAAACAGTGAAGTAATCCTGGATTCGATCTATGTATTAGAGGGTAACACCGGTTAGGTTTGGGTTAGGTCTGGTATTTGCCATCATCTGGCTCATACTTTCGCATTTTTCGCATACTTGTAGGTCAGAACCTGGGCGTTTTCTGGGTTGGATCAGGTAGTAGTGTGGTACCCCACTGAAACAGTGAAGTAATCCTGGATTCGATCTATATTTTAGTGGATAACACCGGTTAGGTCAGGGTTAGGTCTGGTATTTGCCATCATCCGGCTCATACTTTCGCATATTTCGAATACTTGTTGGCCAGATCCTGGGCGATTTCTGGTTTGGATCACGTAGTAATGTGGCACTACACTACAACAGTGAGTTAAACCTGGATTCAATCTATATTTTAGAGGATAACACCGGTTAGGTCAGGGTTAGGTCTGGTATTTGCCATCATCCGGCACATACTCTCGCATATTTCGCAAACTTGTTGGCCAGATCCTGGGCGCTTTCTGGTTTGGCTCACGTAGTAATGTGGCACCACACTGCAACAGTGAGGTAAACCTGGATTCAATCTATATTTTAGAGGATAACACGGGCTAGGTCAGTGTTAGTTCTGGTATTTGCCATCATGTGGCTCATACTTTCGCATTTTTCGCATACTTGTTGGCCAGATACGGGGCATTTTCAGTTTTGGATCACGTAGTAATGTGGTTCCACACTGCGACAGTGAGTTAAACCTGGACACAATCTATATTTTAGAAGATAACACCGGTTAGGTCAGGGTTAGGTCTGGTATTTGCCATCATCTGGCTCATACTTTCGCATTTTTCGCATACTTGTTGGACAGATCCTTGGCGTTTTCTGGGTTGGATCAGGTAGTAGTGTGGTACCGCACTGAAACAGTGAAGTAATCCTGGATTCGATCTATGTATTAGAGGGTAACACCGGTTAGGTTTGGGTTAGGTCTGGTATTTGCCATCATCTGGCTCATACTTTCGACTTTCGCATACTTGTTGGCCAGATCCTGGGCGTTTTCTGGTTTGGATCACGTAGTAATGTGGTACCACACTGAAACAGTGAAGTAATCCTGGATTCGATCTATATTTTAGTGGATAACACCGGTTAGGTCAGGGTTAGGTCTGGTCTTTGCCATCATCCGGCTCATACTTTCGCATATTTCGAATACTTGTTGGCCAGATCCTGGGCGATTTCTGGTTTGGATCACGTAGTAATGTGGCACTACACTACAACAGTGAGGTAAACCTGGATTCAATCTATATTTTAGAGGATAACACCGGTTAGGTCAGGGTTAGGTCTGGTATTTGCCATCATCTGGCTCACACTTTCGCATTTTTCGCATACTTGTTGGCTAGATCCTGGGCGTTTTCTGGCTTGGATCACATAGTAATGTGGTGCCACACTGCAACAGTGTGCCAAACCTGGATTCAATCTATACTTTAGAGGATAACACCGGTTAGGTCAGGGTTAGGTCTGGTATTTGCCATCACCTGGCCCATACTTTCACATTTTTCGCATACTTATTGGCCAGATCCTGGGCGTTTTCTGGTTTGTATCACGTAGTATTGTGGCACCACACTGCAACGGTGAGTTAAACCTGGATGCAATCAATATTTTAGAGGAGAACACCGGCTAGGTCAGGGTTAGGTCTGGTATTTGCCATCATCTGGCTCATGCTTTCGAATTTTTCGCATACTTTTTGGCCAGATCCTGGGCGTTTCCTGGTTTGGATCACGCGGTAATGTGGTACGACACTGAAACAGTGAGTTTATCTAGGATTCAATCTATATTTTAGAGGATAACACGGGCTAGGTCAGGGTTAGATCTGGTATTTGCCATCATGTGGCTCATACTTTCGCATTTTTCGCATACTTGTTGGCCAGATACGGGGCATTTTCAGTTTTGGATCACGTAGTAATGTGGTTCCACACTGCGACAGTGAGTTAAACCTGGACACAATCTATATTTTAGAAGATAACACCGGTTAGGTCAGGGTTAGGTCTGGTATTTGCCATCATCTGGCTCATACTTTCGCATTTTTCGCATACTTGTTGGACAGATCCTTGGCGTTTTCTGGGTTGGATCAGGTAGTAGTGTGGTACCGCACTGAAACAGTGAAGTAATCCTGGATTCGATCTATGTATTAGAGGGTAACACCGGTTAGGTTTGGGTTAGGTCTGGTATTTGCCATCATCTGGCTCATACTTTCGACTTTCGCATACTTGTTGGCCAGATCCTGGGCGTTTTCTGGTTTGGATCACGTAGTAATGTGGTACCACACTGAATGGGTCAGTTAATCCTGGATTCGACCTATTTATTAGAGGGTAACACCGGTTAGGTTTGGGTTAGGTCTGGCATTTGCCATCATCTGGCTCACACTTTCGCATTTTTCGCATACTTGTTGGCTAGATCCTGGGCGTTTTCTGGCTTGGATCACATAGTAATGTGGTGCCACACTGCAACAGTGTGCCAAACCTGGATTCAATCTATATTTTAGAGGATAACACCGGTTAGGTCAGGGTTAGGTCTGGTATTTGCCATCACCTGGCCCATACTTTCACATTTTTCGCATACTTATTGGCCAGATCCTGGGCGTTTTCTGGTTTGGATCACGTAGTATTGTGGCACCACACTGCAACGGTGAGTTAAACCTGGATGCAATCAATATTTTAGAGGAGAACACCGGCTAGGTCAGGGTTAGGTCTGGTATTTGCCATCATCTGGCTCATGCTTTCGAATTTTTCGCATACTTTTTGGCCAGATCCTGGGCGTTTTCTGGTTTGGATCACGCGGTAATGTGGTACGACACTGAAACAGTGAGTTTATCTAGGATTCAATCTATATTTTAGAGGATAACACGGGCTAGGTCAGGGTTAGATCTGGTATTTGCCATCATCTGGCTCATACTTTCGCATTTTTCGCATACTTATTGGCCAGATCCTGGGCGTTTTCTGGTTTGGATCACGTAGTAATGTGGTTCCACACTGCATCAGTGAGTTAAACCTGGATGCAATCTATATTTTAGAGGATAACACCGGTTAGGTCAGGGTTAGGTCTGGTATTTGTCATCCTCTGGCTCATTCTTTCGCATTTTTCGCATACTTTTTGGTCAGATCCTGACCGTTTTCTGGTTTGGATCACGCGGTAATGTGGTACCACACTGAAACAGTGAGTTTATCTAGGATACAATCTATATTTTAGAGGATAACACCGGTTAGGTCAGGGTTAGGTCTGTTATTTGCCATCATCTGGCCCATACTTTCGCATTTTTCGCATACTTATTGGCCAGATCCTGGGCGTTTTCTGGTTTGGATCACGTAGTAATGTGGTACCCCACTGAAACAGTGAAGTAATCCTGAATTCGATCTATATATTAGAGGGTAACACCGGTTAGGTTTGGGTTAGGTCTGGTATTTGCCATCATCTGGCTCATGCTTTCGCATTTTTCGCATATTTTTTGGCCAGACCCTGGGCGTTTTCTGGTTTGGATCACGTAGTAATTTGGTTCCACACTGCAACAGTGAGTTAAACCTGGATACATTCTATATTTTAGAGGATAACACCGGTTATGTCAGGGTTAGGTCTGGTATTTGTCATCCTGTGGCTCATTCTTTCGCAGTTTTCGCATACTTTTTGGTCAGATCCTGACCGTTTTCTGGTTTGGATCACGCGGTAATGTGGTACCACACTGAAACAGTGAGTTTATCTAGGATACAATCTATATTTTAGAGGATAACACCGGTTAGGTCAGGGTTAGCTCTGGTATTTGCCATCATCTGGCTCATACTTTCGCATTTTTCGCATACTTGTTGGCCAGATCCTGGGCGTTTTCTGGTTTGGATCACGTAGTAATTTGGTTCCACACTGTAACAGTGAGTTAAACCTGGATGCAATCTATATTTTAGAGGATAACACCGGTTAGGTCAGGGTTAGCTCTGGTATTTGCCATCATCTGGCCCATACTTTCGCATTTTTCGCATACTTATTGGCCAGATCCTGGGCGTTTTCTGGTTTGGATCACGTAGTAATGTGGTTCCACTCTGCATCAGTGAGTTAAACCTGGATACAATCTATATTTTAGAGGATAACACTGGTTAGGTCAGGGTTAGGTCTGGTATTTGCCATCATGTGGCTCATTCTTTCGCATTTTTCGCATACTTTTTGGCCAGATCCTGGGCGTTTTCTGGGTTGGATCAGGTAGTAGTGTGGTACCCCACTGAAACAGTGAAGTAATCCTGAATTCGATCTATATATTAGAGGGTAACACCGGTTAGGTTTGGGTTAGGTCTGGTATTTGCCATCATCTGGCTCATGCTTTCGCATTTTTCGCATACTTGTTGGCCAGATCATGGGCGTTTTCTGGTTTGGATCACGTAGTAATGTGGTACCACACTAAAACAGTGAGTTAATCCTGGATTCGATCTATATTTTAGAGGATAATACCGGTTAGGTCAGGGTTAGGTCTGGTATTTGCAATCATCCGGCTCATACTTTCGCATTTTTCGCATAATTGTTGACCAGATCCTGGGCGTATTCTGGTTTGGATCACGTAGTAATGTGGTACCACAATGAAAGAGTGAGTTAATCCTGGATGCGACCTATATATTAGAGGGTAACACCGGTTAGGTTTGGGTTAGGTCTGGCATTTGCCATCATCTGGCTCACACTTTCGCATTTTTCGCATACTTGTTGGCCAGATCCTGGGCGTTTTCTGGTTTGGATCACGTAGTATTGTGGCACCACACTGCAACGGTGAGTTAAACCTGGATGCAATCAATATTTTAGAGGAGAACACCGGCTAGGTCAGGGTTAGGTCTGGTATTTGCCATCATCTGGCTCATGCTTTCGAATTTTTCGCATACTTTTTGGCCAGATCCTGAGCGTTTTCTGGTTTGGATCACGCGGTAATGTGGTACGACACTGAAACAGTGAGTTTATCTAGGATTCAATCTATATTTTAGAGGATAACACGGGCTAGGTCAGGGTTAGATCTGGTATTTGCCATCATCTGGCTCATAGTTTCGCATTTTTCGCATACCTGTTGGCCTGATCCTGGGCGTTTTCTGGGTTGGATCAGGTAGTTGTGTGGTACCACACTGAAACAGTGAGTTAATCCTGGATTCGATCTATATTTTAGAGGATAACACCGGTTAGGTCAGGGTTAGGTGTGGTATTTGCCATCATCTGACTCATGCTTTCGCATTTTTCGCATTCTTGTTGGACAGATCCTTAGCGTTTTCTGGGTTGGATCAGGTAGTAGTGTGGTTCCGCACTGCAACAGTGAGTTAAACCTGGATACAATCTATATTTTAGAGGATAACACCGGTTAGGTCAGCGTTAGGTCTGGTATTTGCCATCATCTGACTCATACTTTCGCATTTTTCGCATACTTGTTGGACAGATCCTGGGCGTTTTCTGGGTTGGATCAGGTAGTAGTGTGGTACCCCACTGAAACAGTGAAGTAATCCTGAATTCGATCTATATATTAGAGGGTAAGACCGGTTAGGTTTGGGTTAGGTCTGGTATTGGCCATCATCTGGCCCATTCTTTCGCATTTTTCGCATACTTCTTGGCCTGATCCTGGGCGTTTTCTGGTTTGGATCACGCGGTAATGTGGTACCACACTGAAACAGTGAGTTTATATAGGATACAATCTATATTTTAGAGGATAACACCGGTTAGGTCAGGGTTAGGTCTGGTATTTGCCATCATCTGGCCATACTTTCACATTTTTCGCATACTTATTGGCCAGATCCTTGGCGTTTTCTGGGTTGGATCAGGTAGTAGTGTGGTACCGCACTGAAACAGTGAAGTAATCCTGGATTCGATCTATGTATTAGAGGGTAACACCGGTTAGGTTTGGGTTAGGTCTGGTATTTGCCATCATCTGGCTTATACTTTCGCATTTTTCGCATACTTGTAGGTCAGAACCTGGGCGTTTTCTGGGTTGGATCAGGTAGTAGTGTGGTACCCCACTGAAACAGAGAAGTAATCCTGAATTCGATCTATATATTAGAGGGTAACACCGGTTAGGTTTGGGTTAGGTCTGGTATTTGCCATCATCTGGCTCATGCTTTCGCATTTTTCGCATATTTTTTGGCCAGATCCTGGGCGTTTTCTGGTTTGGATCACGTAGTAATTTGGATCCACACTGCAACAGTGAGTTAAACCTGGATACAATCTATATTTTAGAGGATAACACCGGTTAGGTCAGGGTTAGGTCTGGTATTTGTCATACTCTGGCTCATTCTTTCGCATTTTTCGCATACTTTTTGGTCAGATCCTGACCGTTTTCTGGTTTGGATCACGCGGTAATGTGGTACCACACTGAAACAGTGAGTTTATCTAGGATACAATCTATATTTTAGAGGATAACACCGGTTAGGTCAGGGTTAGGTCTGTTATTTGCCATCATCTGGCCCATACTTTCGCATTTTTCGCATACTTATTGGCCAGATCCTGGGCGTTTTCTAGTTTGGATCACGTAGTAATGTGGTTCCACACTGCATCAGTGAGTTAAACCTGGATACAATCTATATTTTAGAGGATAACACTGGTTAGGTCAGGGATAGGTCTGGTATTTGCCATCATCTGGCTCATACTTTCGCATTTTTCGCATACTTGTTGGACAGATCCTTGGCGTTTTCTGGGTTGGATCAGGTAGTAGTGTGGTACCGCACTGAAACAGTGAAGTAATCCTGGATTCGATCTATGTATTAGAGGGTAACACCGGTTAGGTTTGGGTTAGGTCTGGTATTTGCTATCATCTGGCTCATACTCCCGCATTTTTCGCATACTTGTTGGCCAGATCCTGGGCGTTTTCTGAGTTGGATCACGTAGTAATGTGGTTCCACACTGCAACATTGAGTTAAACCTGGATTCAATCTATATTTTACAGGATAACACCGGCTAGGTCAGGGTTAGGTTTGTTATTTGCCATCATCTGGCTTATAGTTTCGCATTTTTCGCATACTTATTGGCCAGATCCTGGGCGTTTTCTGATTTGGATCACGTAGTAATGTGGTTCCACGCTGCATCAGTGAGTTAAACCTGAATACAATCTATATTTCAGAGGATAACACCGGCCAGGTCAGGGTTAGGTCTGTTATTTGCCATCATCTGGCTTATAGTTTCGCATTCTTCACATACTTGTTGGTCAGATCCTGGGCGTTTTTTGGGTTGGATCAGGTAGTAGTGTGGTACCCCACTGAAACAGTGAAGTAATCCTGAATTCGATCTATATATTAGAGGATAACACCGGTTAGGTTTGGGTTAGGTCTGGTATTTGCCGTCATCTGGCTCATGCTTTCGCATTTTTCGCATATTTTTTTGCCAGATCCTGGGCGTTTTCTGGTTTGGATCACGTAGTAATGTGGTACCACACTGAAAGAGTGAGTTAATCCTGGATGCGACCTATATATTAGAGGGTAACACCGGTTAGGTTTGGGTTAGGTCTGGCATTTGCCATCATCTGGCTCATGCTTTCGCATTTTTCGCATACTTATTGGCCAGATCCTGGGCGTTTTCTGGTTTGGATCACGTAGTAATTTGGTTCCACACTGTAACAGTGAGTTAAACCTGGATACAATCTATATTTTAGAGGATAACACTGGTTAGGTCAGGGTTAGGTCTGGTATTTGCCATCATGTGGCTCATTCTTTCGCATTTTTCGCATACTTGTTGGCCAGATCCTGGGCGTTTTCTGGGTTGGATCAGGTAGTAGTGTGGTACCCCACTGAAACAGTGAAGTAATCCTGAATTCGATCTATATATTAGAGGGTAACACCGGTTAGGTTTGGGTTAGGTCTGGTATTTGCCATCATCTGGCTCATGCTTTCGCATTTTTCGCATACTTGTTGGCCAGATCATGGGCGTTTTCTGGTTTGGATCACGTAGTAATGTGGTACCACACTGAAAGAGTGAGTTAATCCTGGATGCGACCTATATATTAGAGGGTAACACCGGTTAGGTTTGGGTTAGGTCTGGCATTTGCCATCATCTGGCTCATACTTTCGCATATTTCGCATACATGTTGGCCAGATCCGGGCGTTTTCTGGTTTGGATCACATAGTAATGTGGTGCCACACTGCAACAGTGTGCCAAACCTGGATGCAATCTATATTTTAGAGGATAACACAGGTTAGGTCAGGGTTAGGTCTGGTATTTGCCATCATCTGGCTCAAATTTTCGCATTTTTCGCTTACTTATTGGCCAGATCCTGGGCGTTTTCTGGTTTGGATCACGTAGTAATGTGGTTCCACACTGCAACAGTGAGTTAGATCAGGATACAATCTATATTTTAGAGCATAACACCGGTTAGGTCAGCGTTAGGTCTGGTATTTGCCATCATCTGGCTCATACTTTCGCATTTTTCACATACTGGTTGGCCAGATCCTGGGCGTTTTCTGGTATGGATCACGTAGTAATGTGGTTCCACACTGCAACAGTGAGTTAAACCTGGATTCAATCTATATTTTAGAGGATAACACCGACTAGGTCAGGGTTAGGTCTGGTATTTGCCATCATCTGGCTCATGCTTTCGCATTTTTCGCATACATGTTGGCCAGATCCGGGCGTTTTCTGGTTTGGATCACATAGTAATGTGGTGCCACACTGCAACAGTGTGCCAAACCTGGATGCAATCTATATTTTAGAGGATAACACAGGTTAGGTCAGGGTTAGGTCTGGTATTTGCCATCATCTGGCTCAAATTTTCGCATTTTTCGCTTACTTATTGGCCAGATCCTGGGCGTTTTCTGGTTTGGACCACGTAGTAATGTGGTTCCACACTGCAACAGTGAGTTAAACCTGGATTCAATCTATATTTTAGAGGATAACACCGACTAGGTCAGGGTTAGGTCTGGTATTTGCCATCATCTGGCTCATGCTTTCGCATTTTTCGCATACTTTTTGGCCAGATCCTGGGCGTTTTCTGGCTTGGATCACGTAGTAATGTGGTTCCACACTGCAACAGTAAGTTAAACCTGGATACAGTCTATATTTTAGAGGATAACACCGGTTAGGTCAGCGTTAGGTCTGGTATTTGCCATCATCTGGCTCATACTTTCACATTTTTCGCATACTTGTTGGCCGGATCCTGGGCGTTTTCTGGGTTGGATCAGGTAGTAGTGTGGTACCACACTGAAACAGTGAGTTAATCCTGGATTCGATCTATATTTTAGAAGATAACACCGGTTAGGTCAGGGTTAGGTCTGGTGTTTGCCATCATCTGGCTCATGCTTTCGCATTTTTCGCATACTTGTTGGAATGATCCTTGGCGTTTTCTGGGTTGGATCAGGTAGTAGTGTGGTACCGCACTGAAACAGTGAAGTAATTCTGGTTTCGATCTATGTATTAGAGGGTAACACCGGTTAGGTTTGGGTTAGGTCTGGTATTTGCTATCATCTGGCTCATACATCCGCATTTTTCGCATACTTTTTGGCCAGATTCTGGGCGTTTTCTGGTTTGGATCACGCGGTAATGTGGTACCACACTGAAACAGTGAGTTTATCTAGGATTCAATCTATATTTTGCAGGATAACACCGGCTAGGTCAGGGTTAGGTCTGTTATTTGCCATCATCTGACTCATGCTTTCGCATTTTTCGCATACTTGTTGGACAGATCCTGGGCGTTTTCTGGTTTGGATCACGTAGTAATGTGATTCCACACTGCAACAGTGAGTTAAACCTGGATACAATCTATATTTTAGAGGATAACACCGGTTAGGTCAGCGTTAGGTCTGGTATTTGCCATCATCTGGCTCATACTTTCACATTTTTCGCATACTTATTGGCCAGATCCTGGGCGTTTTCTGGTTTGGATCAGGTAGTAGTGTGGTGCCACACTGAAACAGTGAGTTAAGCCTGGATACAATCTATATTTTAGAGGATAACACTGGTTAGGTCAGGGTTAGGTCTGGTATTTGTCTTCATCTGGCTCATTCTTTCGCATTTTTCGCATACTTTTTGACCAGATCCTGGGCGTTTTCTGGTATGGATCACGCGGTAATGTGGTACCACACTGAAACAGTGAGTTTATCTAGGATACAATCTATATTTTAGAGGATATCACCGGTTAGGTCAGGGTTAGGTCTGTTATTTGCCATCATCTGGCTTATAGTTTCGCATTTTTCGCATACTTATTGGCCAGATCCTGGGCGTTTTCTGGTTTGGACCACGCAGTAATGTGGTTCCACGCTGCATCAGTGAGTTAAACCTGAATACAATCTATATTTTAGAGCATAACTTCGGCTAGGTCAGGGTTACGTCTGGTATTTGCCATCATCTGGCTCATACTTTCTCATTTTTCGCATACTTGTTGGTCAGATCCTGGGCGTTTTCTGGGTTGGATCAGGTAGTAGTGTGGTAGCCCACTGAAACAGTGAAGTAATCCTGGATTCGATCTATATTTTAGAGGATAACACCGGTTTGGTCAGGGTTAGGTCTGGTATTTGCAATCATCTGGCTCATACTTTCGCATTTTTCGCATACTTGTTGGCCAGATCCTGGGCGTTCTCTGGTTTGGATCACGTAGTAATGTGGTTCCACACTGCAACAGTGAGTAAAACCTGGATACGATCTATATTTTAGAGGATAACACCGGTTAGGTCAGGGTTAGGTCTGGTATTTGCCATCATCTGGCTCATACTTTCGCATTTTTCGCATACTTGTTGGTCAGATCCTTGGCGTTTTCTGGGTTGGATCAGGTAGTAGTGTGGTACCCCACTGAAACAGTGAAGTAATCCTGGATTCGATCTATATTTTATAGGATAACACCGGTTAGGTCAGGGTTAGGTCTGGTATTTGCAATCATCTGGCTCATACTTTCGCATTTTTCGCATACTTCTTGGCCAGATCCTGGGCGTTTTCTGGTTTGGATCACGTAGTAATGTGGTTCCACACTGCAAGAGTGAGATAAACCTGGATACAATCTATATTTTAGAAGATAACACCGGTTAGGTCAGAGTTAGGTCTGGTATTTGCCATCATCTGGCTCATACTTTCGCATTTTTCGCATACTTGTTGGACAGATCCTTGGCGTTTTCTGGGTTGGATCAGGTAGTAGTGTGGTACCGCACTGAAACAGTAAGGTAATCCTGAATTCGATCTATATATTAGAGGGTAACACCGGTTAGGTTAGGGTTAGGTCTGGTATTTGCCATCATCTGGCTCATGCTTTCGCATTTTTCGCATACTTTTTGGCCAGATCCTGGGCGTTTTCTGGTTTGGATCACGTAGTAATGACGTTCCACACTGCAACAGTGAGTAAAACCTGGATACAATCTATATTTTAGAGGATAACACCGGTTAGGTCAGGGTTAGGTCTGGTATTTGCCATCATCTGGCTCATAATTTCGAATTTTTCGCATACTTGTTAGTCAGCTCCTGGGCGTTTTCTGGTTTGGATCACGTAGTAGTGTGGTACCCCACTGAAACAGTGATGTAATCCTGGATGCAATCTATATTTTAGAGGATAACACCGGTTAGGTCAGGGTTAGGTCTGGTATTTGCCATCATCCGGCTCATACTTTCGCATATTTCGAATACTTGTTGGCCAGATCCTGGGCGATTTCTGGTTTGGATCACGTAGCAATGTGGCACTACACTGCAACAGTGAGTTAAACCTGGATTCAATCTATATTTTAGAGGATAACACCGGTTAGGTCAGGGTTAGGTCTGGTATTTGCCATCATCTGGCTCATACTTTCGCATTTTTCGCATACTTGTTGGCCAGATCCTGGGCATTTTCTGGTTTGGATCACGTAGCAATGAGGTTCCGCACTGCAACAGTGAGTTAAACCTGGATTCAATCTATATTTTAGAGGATAACACCGGTTAGGTCAGGGTTAGGTCTGGTATTTGCCATCATCTGGCTCATAATTTCGAATTTTTCGCATACTTGTTAGTCAGCTCCTGGGCGTTTTCTGGTTTGGATCACGTAGTAATGTGGTACCACACTGAATGGGTCAGTTAATCCTGGATTCGACCTATTTATTAGAGGGTAACACCGGTTAGGTTTGGGTTAGGTCTGGCATTTGCCATCATCTGGCTCACACTTTCGCATTTTTCGCATACTTGTTGGCTAGATCCTGGGCGTTTTCTGGCTTGGATCACATAGTAATGTGGTGCCACACTGCAACAGTGTGCCAAACCTGGATTCAATCTATATTTTAGAGGATAACACCGGTTAGGTCAGGGTTAGGTCTGGTATTTGCCATCACCTGGCCCATACTTTCACATTTTTCGCATACGTATTGGCCAGATCCTGGGCGTTTTCTGGTTTGGATCACGTAGTATTGTGGCACCACACTGCAACGGTGAGTTAAACCTGGATGCAATCAATATTTTAGAGGAGAACACCGGCTAGGTCAGGGTTAGGTCTGGTATTTGCCATCATCTGGCTCATGCTTTCGAATTTTTCGCATACTTTTTGGCCAGATCCTGGGCGTTTTCTGGTTTGGATCACGCGGTAATGTGGTACGACACTGAAACAGTGAGTTTATCTAGGATTCAATCTATATTTTAGAGGATAACACGGGCTAGGTCAGGGTTAGATCTGGTATTTGCCATCATGTGGCTCATACTTTCGCATTTTTCGCATACTTGTTGGCCAGATACGGGGCATTTTCAGTTTTGGATCACGTAGTAATGTGGTTCCACACTGCGACAGTGAGTTAAACCTGGACACAATCTATATTTTAGAAGATAACACCGGTTAGGTCAGGGTTAGGTCTGGTATTTGCCATCATCTGGCTCATACTTTCGCATTTTTCGCATACTTGTTGGACAGATCCTTGGCGTTTTCTGGGTTGGATCAGGTAGTAGTGTGGTACCGCACTGAAACAGTGAAGTAATCCTGGATTCGATCTATGTATTAGAGGGTAACACCGGTTAGGTTTGGGTTAGGTCTGGTATTTGCCATCATCTGGCTCATACTTTCGACTTTCGCATACTTGTTGGCCAGATCCTGGGCGTTTTCTGGTTTGGATCACGTAGTAATGTGGTACCACACTGAATGGGTCAGTTAATCCTGGATTCGACCTATTTATTAGAGGGTAACACCGGTTAGGTTTGGGTTAGGTCTGGCATTTGCCATCATCTGGCTCACACTTTCGCATTTTTCGCATACTTGTTGGCTAGATCCTGGGCGTTTTCTGGCTTGGATCACATAGTAATGTGGTGCCACACTGCAACAGTGTGCCAAACCTGGATTCAATCTATATTTTAGAGGATAACACCGGTTAGGTCAGGGTTAGGTCTGGTATTTGCCATCACCTGGCCCATACTTTCACATTTTTCGCATACTTATTGGCCAGATCCTGGGCGTTTTCTGGTTTGGATCACGTAGTATTGTGGCACCACACTGCAACGGTGAGTTGAACCTGGATGCAATCAATATTTTAGAGGAGAACACCGGCTAGGTCAGGGTTAGGTCTGGTATTTGCCATCATCTGGCTCATGCTTTCGAATTTTTCGCATACTTTTTGGCCAGATCCTGGGCGTTTTCTGGTTTGGATCACGCGGTAATGTGGTACGACACTGAAACAGTGAGTTTATCTAGGATTCAATCTATATTTTAGAGGATAACACGGGCTAGGTCAGGGTTAGATCTGGTATTTGCCATCATCTGGCTCATAGTTTCGTATTTTTCGCATACCTGTTCGCCTGATCCTGGGCGTTTTCTGGGTTGGATCAGGTAGTAATGTGGTTCCACACTGCATCAGTGAGTTAAACCTGGATGCAATCTATATTTTAGAGGATAACACCGGTTAGGTCAGGGTTAGGTCTGGTATTTGTCATACTCTGGCTCATTCTTTCGCATTTTTCGCATACTTTTTGGTCAGATCCTGACCGTTTTCTGGTTTGGATCACGCGGTAATGTGGTACCACACTGAAACAGTGAGCTTATCTAGGATACAATCTATATTTTAGAGGATAACACCGGTTAGGTCAGGGTTAGGTCTGTTATTTGCCATCATCTGGCCCATACTTTCGCATTTTTCGCATACTTATTGGCCAGATCCTGGGCGTTTTCTGGTTTGGATCACGTAGTAATGTGGTACCCCACTGAAACAGTGAAGTAATCCTGAATTCGATCTATATATTAGAGGGTAACACCGGTTAGGTTTGGGTTAGGTCTGGTATTTGCCATCATCTGGCTCATGCTTTCGCATTTTTCGCATATTTTTTGGCCAGACCCTGGGCGTTTTCTGGTTTGGATCACGTAGTAATTTGGTTCCACACTGCAACAGTGAGTTAAACCTGGATACATTCTATATTTTAGAGGATAACACCGGTTATGTCAGGGTTAGGTCTGGTATTTGTCATCCTGTGGCTCATTCTTTCGCAGTTTTCGCATACTTTTTGGTCAGATCCTGACCGTTTTCTGGTTTGGATCACGCGGTAATGTGGTACCACACTGAAACAGTGAGTTTATCTAGGATACAATCTATATTTTAGAGGATAACACCGGTTAGGTCAGGGTTAGCTCTGGTATTTGCCATCATCTGGCTCATACTTTCGCATTTTTCGCATACTTGTTGGCCAGATCCTGGGCGTTTTCTGGTTTGGATCACGTAGTAATTTGGTTCCACACTGTAACAGTGAGTTAAACCTGGATGCAATCTATATTTTAGAGGATAACACCGGTTAGGTCAGGGTTAGCTCTGGTATTTGCCATCATCTGGCCCATACTTTCGCATTTTTCGCATACTTATTGGCCAGATCCTGGGCGTTTTCTGGTTTGGATCACGTAGTAATGTGGTTCCACTCTGCATCAGTGAGTTAAACCTGGATACAATCTATATTTTAGAGGATAACACTGGTTAGGTCAGGGTTAGGTCTGGTATTTGCCATCATGTGGCTCATTCTTTCGCATTTTTCGCATACTTTTTGGCCAGATCCTGGGCGTTTTCTGGGTTGGATCAGGTAGTAGTGTGGTACCCCACTGAAACAGTGAAGTAATCCTGAATTCGATCTATATATTAGAGGGTAACACCGGTTAGGTTTGGGTTAGGTCTGGCATTTGCCATCATCTGGCTCACACTTTCGCATTTTTCGCATACTTGTTGGCCAGATCCTGGGCGTTTTCTGGTTTGGATCACGTAGTATTGTGGCACCACACTGCAACGGTGAGTTAAACCTGGATGCAATCAATATTTTAGAGGAGAACACCGGCTAGGTCAGGGTTAGGTCTGGTATTTGCCATCATCTGGCTCATGCTTTCGAATTTTTCGCATACTTTTTGGCCAGATCCTGAGCGTTTTCTGGTTTGGATCACGCGGTAATGTGGTACGACACTGAAACAGTGAGTTTATCTAGGATTCAATCTATATTTTAGAGGATAACACGGGCTAGGTCAGGGTTAGATCTGGTATTTGCCATCATCTGGCTCATAGTTTCGCATTTTTCGCATACCTGTTGGCCTGATCCTGGGCGTTTTCTGGGTTGGATCAGGTAGTTGTGGGGTACCACACTGAAACAGTGAGTTAATCCTGGATTCGATCTATATTTTAGAGGATAACACCGGTTAGGTCAGGGTTAGGTGTGGTATTTGCCATCATCTGACTCATGCTTTCGCATTTTTCGCATTCTTGTTGGACAGATCCTTAGCGTTTTCTGGGTTGGATCAGGTAGTAGTGTGGTTCCGCACTGCAACAGTGAGTTAAACCTGGATACAATCTATATTTTAGAGGATAACACCGGTTAGGTCAGCGTTAGGTCTGGTATTTGCCATCATCTGACTCATACTTTCGCATTTTTCGCATACTTGTTGGACAGATCCTGGGCGTTTTCTGGGTTGGATCAGGTAGTAGTGTGGTACCCCACTGAAACAGTGAAGTAATCCTGAATTCGATCTATATATTAGAGGGTAAGACCGGTTAGGTTTGGGTTAGGTCTGGTATTGGCCATCATCTGGCCCATTCTTTCGCATTTTTCGCATACTTCTTGGCCTGATCCTGGGCGTTTTCTGGTTTGGTTCACGCGGTAATGTGGTACCACACTGAAACAGTGAGTTTATATAGGATACAATCTATATTTTAGAGGATAACACCGGTTAGGTCAGGGTTAGGTCTGGTATTTGCCATCATCTGGCCCATACTTTCGCATTTTTCGCATACTTGCTGGCCAGATCCTGGGCGTTTTCTGGTTTGGATCACGTAGTAACGTGGTTCCACACTGCAACAGTGAGTTAAACCTGGATACAATCTATATTTTAGAAGATAACACCGGTTAGGTCAGGGTTAGGTCTGGTATTTGCCATCATCTGGCTCATACTTTCGCATTATCGCATACTTGTTGGACAGATCCTTGGCGTTTTCTGGGTTGGATCAGGTAGTAGTGTGGTACCGCACTGAAACAGTGAAGTAATCCTGGATTCGATCTATGTATTAGAGGGTAACACCGGTTAGGTTTGGGTTAGGTCTGGTATTTGCCATCATCTGGCTTATACTTTCGCATTTTTCGCATACTTGTAGGTCAGAACCTGGGCGTTTTCTGGGTTGGATCAGGTAGTAGTGTGGTACCCCACTGAAACAGAGAAGTAATCCTGAATTCGATCTATATATTAGAGGGTAACACCGGTTAGGTTTGGGTTAGGTCTGGTATTTGCCATCATCTGGCTCATGCTTTCGCATTTTTCGCATATTTTTTGGCCAGATCCTGGGCGTTTTCTGGTTTGGATCACGTAGTAATTTGGTTCCACACTGCAACAGTGAGTTAAACCTGGATACAATCTATATTTTAGAGGATAACACCGGTTAGGTCAGGGTTAGGTCTGGTATTTGTCATACTCTGGCTCATTCTTTCGCATTTTTCGCATACTTTTTGGTCAGATCCTGACCGTTTTCTGGTCTGGATCACGCGGTAATGTGGTACCACACTGAAACAGTGAGTTTATCTAGGATACAATCTATATTTTAGAGGATAACACCGGTTAGGTCAGGGTTAGGTCTGTTATTTGCCATCATCTGGCCCATACTTTCGCATTTTTCGCATACTTGTTGGCCAGATCCTGGGCGTTTTCTGAGTTGGATCACGTAGTAATGTGGTTCCACACTGCAACATTGAGTTAAACCTGGATTCAATCTATATTTTACAGGATAACACCGGCTAGGTCAGGGTTAGGTTTGTTATTTGCCATCATCTGGCTTATAGTTTCGCATTTTTCGCATACTTATTGGCCAGATCCTGGGCGTTTTCTGATTTGGATCACGTAGTAATGTGGTTCCACGCTGCATCAGTGGTTTAAACCTGAATACAATCTATATTTCAGAGGATAACACCGGCCAGGTCAGGGTTAGGTCTGTTATTTGCCATCATCTGGCTTATAGTTTCGCATTCTTCACATACTTGTTGGTCAGATCCTGGGCGTTTTCTGGGTTGGATCAGGTAGTAGTGTGGTACCCCACTGAAACAGTGAAGTAATCCTGAATTCGATCTATATATTAGAGGATAACACCGGTTAGGTTTGGGTTAGGTCTGGTATTTGCCGTCATCTGGCTCATGCTTTCGCATTTTTCGCATATTTTTTGGCCAGATCCTGGGCGTTTTCTGGTTTGGATCACGTAGTAATGTGGTACCACACTGAAAGAGTGAGTTAATCCTGGATGCGACCTATATATTAGAGGGTAACACCGGTTAGGTTTGGGTTAGGTCTGGCATTTGCCATCATCTGGCTCATGCTTTCGCATTTTTCGCATACTTATTGGCCAGATCCTGGGCGTTTTCTGGTTTGGATCACGTAGTAATTTGGTTCCACACTGTAACAGTGAGTTAAACCTGGATACAATCTATATTTTAGAGGATAACACCGGTTAGGTCAGGGTTAGCTCTGGTATTTGCTATCATCTGGCCCATACTTTCGCATTTTTCGCATACTTATTGGCCAGATCCTGGGCGTTTTCTGGTTTGGATCACGTAGTAATGTGGTTCCACACTGCATCAGTGAGTTAAACCTGGATACAATCTATATTTTAGAGGATAACACTGGTTAGGTCAGGGTTAGGTCTGGTATTTGCCATCATGTGGCTCATTCTTTCGCATTTTTCGCATACTTGTTGGCCAGATCCTGGGCGTTTTCTGGGTTGGATCAGGTAGTAGTGTGGTACCCCACTGAAACAGTGAAGTAATCCTGAATTCGATCTATATATTAGAGGGTAACACCGGTTAGGTTTGGGTTAGGTCTGGTATTTGCCATCATCTGGCTCATGCTTTCGCATTTTTCCCATACTTATTGGCCAGATCCTGGGCGTTTTCTGGTTTGGATCACGTAGTAATTTGGTTCCACACTGTAACAGTGAGTTAAACCTGGATACAATCTATATTTTAGAGGATAACACCGGTTAGGTCAGGGTTAGCTCTGGTATTTGCTATCATCTGGCCCATACTTTCGCATTTTTCGCATACTTATTGGCCAGATCCTGGGCGTTTTCTGGTTTGGATCACGTAGTAATGTGGTTCCACACTGCATCAGTGAGTTAAACCTGGATACAATCTATATTTTAGAGGATAACACTGGTTAGGTCAGGGTTAGGTCTGGTATTTGCCATCATGTGGCTCATTCTTTCGCATTTTTCGCATACTTGTTGGCCAGATCCTGGGCGTTTTCTGGGTTGGATCAGGTAGTAGTGTGGTACCCCACTGAAACAGTGAAGTAATCCTGAATTCGATCTATATATTAGAGGGTAACACCGGTTAGGTTTGGGTTAGGTCTGGTATTTGCCATCATCTGGCTCATGCTTTCGCATTTTTCGCATACTTGTTGGCCAGATCATGGGCGTTTTCTGGTTTGGATCACGTAGTAATGTGGTGCCACACTGCAACAGTGTGCCAAACCTGGATGCAATCTATATTCTAGAGGATAACACAGGTTAGGTCAGGGTTAGGTCTGGTATTTGCCATCATCTGGCTCAAATTTTCGCATTTTTCGCTTACTTATTGGCCAGATCCTGGGCGTTTTCTGGTTTGGATCACGTAGTAATGTGGTTCCACACTGCAACAGTGAGTTAGATCAGGATACAATCTATATTTTAGAGCATAACACCGGTTAGGTCAGCGTTAGGTCTGGTATTTGCCATCATCTGGCTCATACTTTCGCATTTTTCACATACTGGTTGGCCAGATCCTGGGCGTTTTCTGGGTTGGATCACGTAGTAATGTGGTTCCACACTGCAACAGTGAGTTAAACCTGGATTCAATCTATATTTTAGAGGATAACACCGACTAGGTCAGGGTTAGGTCTGGTATTTGCCATCATCTGGCTCATGCTTTCGCATTTTTCGCATACATGTTGGCCAGATCCGGGCGTTTTCTGGTTTGGATCACATAGTAATGTGGTGCCACACTGCAACAGTGTGCCAAACCTGGATGCAATCTATATTTTAGAGGATAACACAGGTTAGGTCAGGGTTAGGTCTGGTATTTGCCATCATCTGGCTCAAATTTTCGCATTTTTCGCTTACTTATTGGCCAGATCCTGGGCGTTTTCTGATTTGGATCACGTAGTAATGTGGTTCCACACTGCAACAGTGAGTTAAACCTGGATTCAATCTATATTTTAGAGGATAACACCGACTAGGTCAGGGTTAGGTCTGGTATTTGCCATCATCTGGCTCATGCTTTCGCATTTTTCGCATACTTTTTGGCCAGATCCTGGGCGTTTTCTGGCTTGGATCACGTAGTAATGTGGTTCCACACTGCAACAGTAAGTTAAACCTGGATACAATCTATATTTTAGAGGATAATACCGGTTAGGTCAGCGTTAGGTCTGGTATTTGCCATCATCTGGCTCATACTTTCACATTTTTCGCATACTTGTTGGCCTGATCCTGGGCGTTTTCTGGGTTGGATCAGGTAGTAGTGTGGTACCACACTGAAACAGTGAGTTAATCCTGGATTCGATCTATATTTTAGAAGATAACACCGGTTAGGTCAGGGTTAGGTCTGGTGTTTGCCATCATCTGGCTCATGCTTTCGCATTTTTCGCATACTTGTTGGAATGATCCTTGGCGTTTTCTGGGTTGGATCAGGTAGTAGTGTGGTACCGCACTGAAACAGTGAAGTAATTCTGGTTTCGATCTATGTATTAGAGGGTAACACCGGTTAGGTTTGGGTTAGGTCTGGTATTTGCTATCATCTGGCTCATACATCCGCATTTTTCGCATACTTTTTGGCCAGATTCTGGGCGTTTTCTGGTTTGGATCACGCGGTAATGTGGTACCACACTGAAACAGTGAGTTTATCTAGGATTCAATCTATATTTTGGAGGATAACACCGGCTAGGTCAGGGTTAGGTCTGTTATTTGCCATCATCTGACTCATGCTTTCGCATTTTTCGCATACTTGTTGGACAGATCCTGGGCGTTTTCTGGTTTGGATCACGTAGTAATGTGATTCCACACTGCAACAGTGAGTTAAACCTGGATACAATCTATATTTTAGAGGATAACACCGGTTAGGTCAGCGTTAGGTCTGGTATTTGCCATCATCTGGCTCATACTTTCACATTTTTCGCATACTTATTGGCCAGATCCTGGGCGTTTTCTGGTTTGGATCAGGTAGTAGTGTGGTGCCACACTGAAACAGTGAGTTAAGCCTGGATACAATCTATATTTTAGAGGATAACACTGGTTAGGTCAGGGTTAGGTCTGGTATTTGTCTTCATCTGGCTCATTCTTTCGCATTTTTCGCATACTTTTTGACCAGATCCTGGGCGTTTTCTGGTATGGATCACGCCGTAATGTGGTACCACACTGAAACAGTGAGTTTATCTAGGATACAATCTATATTTTAGAGGATATCACCGGTTAGGTCAGGGTTAGGTCTGTTATTTGCCATCATCTGGCTTATAGTTTCGCATTTTTCGCATACTTATTGGCCAGATCCTGGGCGTTTTCTGGTTTGGACCACGCAGTAATGTGGTTCCACGCTGCATCAGTGAGTTAAACCTGAATACAATCTATATTTTAGAGGATAACTTCGGCTAGGTCAGGGTTAGGTCTGGTATTTGCCATCATCTGGCTCATACTTTCGCATTTTTCGCATACTTGTTGGTCAGATCCTTGGCGTTTTCTGGGTTGGATCAGGTAGTAGTGTGGTACCCCACTGAAACAGTGAAGTAATCCTGGATTCGATCTATATTTTATAGGATAACACCGGTTAGGTCAGGGTTAGGTCTGGTATTTGCAATCATCTGGCTCATACTTTCGCATTTTTCGCATACTTCTTGGCCAGATCCTGGGCGTTTTCTGGTTTGGATCACGTAGTAATGTGGTTCCACACTGCAAGAGTGAGATAAACCTGGATACAATCTATATTTTAGAAGATAACACCGGTTAGGTCAGAGTTAGGTCTGGTATTTGCCATCATCTGGCTCATACTTTCGCATTTTTCGCATACTTGTTGGACAGATCCTTGGCGTTTTCTGGGTTGGATCAGGTAGTAGTGTGGTACCGCACTGAAACAGTAAGGTAATCCTGAATTCGATCTATATATTAGAGGGTAACACCGGTTAGGTTAGGGTTAGGTCTGGTATTTGCCATCATCTGGCTCATGCTTTCGCATTTTTCGCATACTTTTTGGCCAGATCCTGGGCGTTTTCTGGTTTGGATCACGTAGTAATGACGTTCCACACTGCAACAGTGAGTAAAACCTGGATACAATCTATATTTTAGAGGATAACACCGGTTAGGTCAGGGTTAGGTCTGGTATTTGCCATCATCTGGCTCATAATTTCGAATTTTTCGCATACTTGTTAGTCAGCTCCTGGGCGTTTTCTGGTTTGGATCACGTAGTAGTGTGGTACCCCACTGAAACAGTGATGTAATCCTGGATGCAATCTATATTTTAGAGGGTAACACCGGTTAGGTCAGGGTTAGGTCTGGTATTTGCCATCATCCGGCTCATACTTTCGCATATTTCGAATACTTGTTGGCCAGATCCTGGGCGATTTCTGGTTTGGATCACGTAGCAATGTGGCACTACACTGCAACAGTGAGTTAAACCTGGATTCAATCTATATTTTAGAGGATAACACCGGTTAGGTCAGGGTTAGGTCTGGTATTTGCCATCATCTGGCTCATACTTTCGCATTTTTCGCATACTTGTTGGCCAGATCCTGGGCATTTTCTGGTTTGGATCACGTAGCAATGAGGTTCCGCACTGCAACAGTGAGTTAAACCTGGATTCAATCTATATTTTAGAGGATAACACCGGTTAGGACAGGGTTTGGTCTGGTATTTGCCATCATCCGGCACATACTCTCGCATATTTCGCAAACTTGTTGGCCAGATCCTGGGCGTTTTCTGGTTTGGACCACGCAGTAATGTGGTTCCACGCTGCATCAGTGAGTTAAACCTGAATACAATCTATATTTTAGAGGATAACTTCGGCTAGGTCAGGGTTAGGTCTGGTATTTGCCATCATCTGGCTCATACTTTCGCATTTTTCGCATACTTGTTGGTCAGATCCTGGGCGTTTTCTGGGTTGGATCAGGTAGTAGTGTGGTAGCCCACTGAAACAGTAAAGTAATCCTGGATTCGATCTATATTTTAGAGGATAACACGGGCTAGGTCAGTGCTAGTTCTGGTATTTGCCATCATGTGGCTCATTCTTTCGCATTTTTCGCATACTTGTTGGCCAGATCCTGGGGGTTTTCTGGGTTGGATCAGGTAGTACTGTGGTACCGCACTGAAACATTGTAGTAATCCTGGATTCGGTCTATATATTAGAGGGTAACACCGGTTACGTTTGTGATAGGTCTGGTATTTGCCATCATCAGGCTCATACTTTCACATATTTCGCATACTTGTTGGCCAGATCCTGCGCGTTTTCTGGTTTGGATCACGTAGTAATGTGGTTCCACACTGCGACAGTGAGTTAAACCTGGATACAATCTATATTTTAGAAGATAACACCGGTTAGGTCAGGGTTAGGTCTGGTAATTGCCATCATCTGGCTCATACTTTCGCATTTTTCGCATACTTGTTGGACAGATCCTTGGCGTTTTCTGGGTTGGATCAGGTAGTAGTGCGGTACCGCACTGAAACAGTGAAGTAATCCTGGATTCGATCTATGTATTAGAGGGTAACACCGGTTAGGTTTGGGTTAGGTCTGGTATTTGCCATCATCTGGCTCATACTTTCGACTTTCGCATACTTGTTGGCCAGATCCTGGGCGTTTTCTGGTTTGGATCACGTAGTAATGTGGTACCACACTGAAAGAGTCAGTTAATCCTGGATTCGACCTATATATTAGAGGGTAACACCGGTTAGGTTTGGGTTAGGTCTGGCATTTGCCATCATCTGGCTCACACTTTCGCATTTTTTGCATACTTGTTGGCTAGATCCTGGCCGTTTTCTGGCTTGGATCACATAGTAATGTGGTGCCACACTGCAACAGTGTGCCAAACCTGGATTCAATCTATATTTTAGAGGATAACACCGGTTAGGT